>NW_028227265.1:64262692-64862692 GCF_978045245.1 Mus caroli
ACATGCCAAGTAAGCCTTATTTATTTATTTATTTATTTATTTATTTATTTATTTATTTATTTATTAGATGTTTTCTTCATTTATATTTCAAATGCTATCCCCTTTCTTAGTTTCCTCTCTGAAAATTCCCTAAACTCTCCCCCCTCACCCTGCTCCCCAACCTACCCACTCCCACTTCCTGGCCCTGGTATTCCCCTATAATGCAGCATAGAATCTTTACAAGAACAAGGGTCTCTCCTACCACTAATGGCTGACTAGGCCATCCTCTGCTAAATATGCAACTAGAGACAAAAGTTCTCTTAGCATGGTTAGTTGATATTGTTGTTCCTTCAGCTCCTTGGGTACTTTCTCTACATCCTTCATTGGGGACCCTGTGTTCCATCCAATAGATGCCTGTGAGCATCCACTTCTGTATTTGCCAGGCACTGACACAGCCTCACAGGAGACATCCATATCAGGGTCCTATCAGCAAAAACTTGTTGGTATATGCAATAGTGTCTGGGTTTGGTGGTAGTTTATGGGATGGATCTCCTGATGGAGCAGTCTCTGGATGGTCCTTCCTTCAGGCTCAGCTCTGAACTTTGTCTCTGTAACTTATTCCATGAGTATTTTGTTCCCCTTCTAAGAAGGAATACAGTGTCCACACTTTCATCTTCCTTATTCTTGAGTTTCATGTACTTTGCAAATTGTATCTTGGGTATTCTAAGTTTCTGGACTAATAACTGCTTGTCAGTGAGTGCATAGCATGTGTGTTCTTTTTTAATTGGGCTACCTCACTCAGGATGATATCCTCCAGATACGTCCATTTGCCTAAGAATTTCATAAATTTATTGTTTTAATAGCTGGGTAGTACGCCATTGTGTAAATGTACCACATTTTCTGTATCCATTCCTCTGTTGAGAGACATCTGGGTTCTTTACATCTTCTTGCTATTATAAATGAGGCTGTTATGAACATAGTGGAGCACATGTCCTTATTACAAGTTGGAACATCTTCTGAGTATATGCCCAGAAGAGGTATTGCTGAATCCTCTGGTAGTACTACATCCCATTTTCTGAGAAACTGCCGGACTGATTTCCAGAGTGGTTGTACCAGCTTGCAATCCCACCAGCAATGGAGGAATATACCTCTTTCTCCACATCCTCGCCAGCATCTACTGTCACCTGAATTTTTAATCTTAGCCATTATTACTGGTTTGAGGTGGATTCTCAGGGTTGTTTTGATTTGCATTTCCATAATGATTAAGGATGTTGAACATTTTTTCAGGTGCTTCTCAGCCATTCGGTAATCTTCAGTTGAGAATTTTTTTTTACTCTGTACCCCAATTTAAACGGGGTTATTTGATTTTCTGGACTCCAGGTTCTTGATTTCTTGTATATATTAAATATTAGTCCTCTATCAGATTTAGTATTGGTACAGATTCTTTCCCAATCTGTTGGTGGCCGTTTTGTCTTATTGTCGGTGTCTTTTGCCTTGCAGAAGCTTTGCAATTTTATGAGGTCCCATTTGTCAATTCTCGATCTTATATCCATTGCTGTTCTGGTCAGGAATATTTCTGCTGTGCCCATATCTTTGAAGCTTTTCCTCACTTTCTCCTCTATAGGTTTTAGTGTCTCTGGTTTTATGTGGAGTTCCTTGATCCACTTATACTTGAGCTTTGTACAAGGAGATAAGGATGCATCAATTCCCATTCTTCTACATGATAACTGCCAGTTAAGCCAGCACCATTTGTTGAAAATTCTGTCTTTTTTCCACTGGATGGTTTTAGCTCCCTTGTCAAAGATCAAGTGACCATAGGTGTGTGGGTTCATTTCTGAGTCTTCAGTTCTATTCCATTGATCTACCTGTCTGTCACTGTCCCAGTATCATGCAGTTTCTCTCACAATTGGTCTGTCGTACTGCTTGAGGTCAGGCATGGTGATTCCACCAGGAGTTCTTTTATTGTTGAGAATAGTTTTTGCTATCCTAGGTTTTTTTGTTATTCCATATGAATTTGCAAATTGACCTTTCAAACTCAGTGAAGAATTGAGTTGGAATTTTGATGGAGATTGCATTGAATCTGTAGATTGCTTTTGGCAAGATAGGCATTTTCACTATATTAATCCTGCCAATCAATGAGCATGGGAGATCTTTCCATTTTCTAAGATATTCTTTGATTTCTTTCTGCAGAAACTTGAAGTTCTTATCATACAGATCTTTTACTTCCTTAGTTAGAGTCACACAACTGTATTTTATATTATTTGTGACGATTGAGAAGGGTGTTGTTTCCCTAATTTCTTTCTCAGCCTGTTTATCCTTTGTGTAGAGAAAGGCAATTGACTTGTTTGAGTTAATTTTATATCCAGCTACTGCACTGCAACTGATTATCAGATTTAAGAGTTCTCTGGTAGATTGTTAGGGTCACTTATATATACTATCATATCATCTGCAAATATTTGACTTCTTTCTTTCCAATTTGTATCTCCTTGATCTTTTTGTTGTTGTTGTTGTTGTCTAATTGTTCTGGCTAGGACTTCAAGTACTATATTGAATAGCTAGGGAGGGAGAAAGTGGGCAGCCTTGTTGAATTCTTGATTTTAGTGGGATTGGTTCAAGTTTCTCTCAATTTAGTTTGATGTTGGCTACTGGTTTGCTCTATATTGCTTCTATTATGTTTAGGTATGGGCCTTGAATTCCTGATGCTTCCAAGACTTTTATCATGAATCAGTGTTGGATTTTGTCAAATGCTTTCTCAGCATCCAAGGAGAAGACAATGTGGTTTTTGTCTTTGAGTTTGTTTATATAGTGGATTATGTTGATGAATTTCCATGTATTAAAACATGCCTGCATCCCTGAGATGAAGTCTACTTGATAATGATGGATGATCATTTTGATGTGTTCTTGGATTCCATTTGTGTGAATTTTATTGAGTATTATTGGATCAATATTCATAAGGGAAATTGGTCTGAAGTTCTCTTTCTTTGTGGTGTCTTTATGTAGTTTAAGTATCAGAGTAATTGTGGCTTCATAGAATGAATTGTGTAGAGTACCTTCTGTTTCTATTTTGTGGAATAATTTGAGGAGAATTGGAATTAAGTCTTCTTTGAAGGTCTGATAGAATGCTGCACTAAGCCCATCTGGTCCTGGGCTTATTTTGGTTGGGAGACTATTAATAACTGCTTCTATTTCTTTAGTGGTTATGGGACTGTTTAGATCAATAATCTGATCCTGATTTAACTTTGGTATGTGGTATCTATGTCTAGTAAATTGTCTATTTTATCGATGTTTTCCAGTTTTGTAGAGTATAGTCTTTTGTAGTATGATCTGATGATGTTTTGGATTTCCTCAGGTTCTGTTGTTATGGCTCCCTTTCTATTTTTGATTTTGTTAATTAGGAAACTGTCCCTGTGCCCTCTAGTTAGTCTGGCTAAGGTTTTATCTATCTTGTTGATTTTCTCAAAGAACTAGATCCTGGTTTAGTTGATTCTTTGTATGGTTCTTTTAGTTTCAACTTGGTTGATTTCAGCCCTAAGTTTGATTATTAACTGCTGTCTACTCCTCTTCTGTGAATTTGCTTCGTTTTGTTTAGAGCTTTTAGGTGTGTTTTCAAGCTGCTTGTGTATGCTCTCTCTAGTTTTATTTTGGCAGCACTCAGAGCTCTGAATTTTCCTCATAAGACTGCTTTCATTGTGTTTCATAAGTTTGAGTACACTGTGGCTTCATTTTCATTAAACTCTAAAAAGTCTTTAAACTCTTTCTTTATTTCTTCCTTGACCAAGTTATCATTGAGTAGAGTGTCGTTCAGATGCCATGTGAATGTTGGCTTTCTATTATTTATGCTGTTACTGAAGATCAGCCTTAGTCCATGGTGATCTGATAGGATACATGGGATAGTTTCAATATTTTTGTATCTGTGGAGGCCTGTTTTGTGACCAATTATATGGTCAATTTTCAGAGAAGGTACCATGAGAAGAAGGTATATCCTTTTGTTTTAGGATAAAATGTTCTGTAGATATCTGTTAAATTCATTAGTTTCATAACTTGTTAGTTTCAATGTGTCTCTTTTTAGTTTCTTTTTCAGGATCTGTCCATTGATGGGAGTGGGGTGTTGAAGTCTCCCAATACTATTGTGTGAGGTGCAATGTGGGCTTTGAGCTTTACTAAAGTTTCCTTAATGAATGTGGCTGCCCTTGCATTTGGAACATATATATTCAGAATTGAGAGTTCCTCTTGGAGGATTTTACCTTTGATGAGTATGAAGTGCCCCTCCTTGTCTTTTTTGATAACTTTGGGTTGGAAGTCAATTTTACTCTATATTAGAATGGCTACTCAAGGTTGTTTCTTTGGACTGTTTGCTTGGAAAACTGTTTTCCAGCCTTCCACTCTGAGATAATGTCTATCTTTGTACCTGAAGTGGGTTTCCTGTATGCAGCAAAATGCTGGGTTCTATCTATGTAGCCAGTCTGTTAGTCTATGTCTTTTTATTTGGGGGAATTGAGTCTACTGATATTAAGAGATATTAAGGAAAAGTAATTGTTGCTTCCTGTTATTTTTGTTGTTAGAGTTGGGATTTGTTCTTGTGGCTATCTTCTTTTAGGCTTGTCAAAGGATTCATTTCCTGCTTTTTCTAGTGCTTAATTTCCCTCCTTGTGTTGGAGTTTTCCCTTTATCCTTTGAAGGGCTGGGTTTGGGGAAAGATATTATGTGAATTTGGTTTAGTCCTGAAATACTTTGTTTTCTCCAATTATGGTAATTGAGAGCTTTGTTGGGTATATGGTTTTCCTGGGCTGTCATTTTTGTTCTCTTAGGGTCTATATAACAGCTGTCCAGGATCGTCTGGCTTTCATAGTCTCTGGTGAGAAGTCTGCTATAAATGTAATAGGCCCGCCTTTATATGGAACTTGGCCTTTTTCCCTTGCTGCTTTTAATATTCTATCTTTATTTAGAGCATTTGTTGTCCTGATTATTATGTGCAGGGAGGAATTTTTTTCTGGTCCAGTCTATTTGGAATTCTGTAGGCTTCTTGTATGTTCTTGCACATCTCTTTAGGTTAGGGAAGTATTCTTCTATAATTTTGTTAAAGATATTTACTGGCCCTTTAAGTTGAAAATCTTCATTTTCATCTATACCTATTATCCTTAGGTTTGGTCTTCTCATTGTGTCCTGAATTTCTTGGATATTCTGAGTTAGGATCTTTTTGCATTTTGCATTTTCTTTGATTGTTGTGTTCATGCTTTCTATGGAAAACAGCTCTCTCCTGAGTCCCAGTTGTCAGAGCATTCTCTGCAGGCAAGCTGTCCTCTTGCAGGGAAGTGCAAAGAGGTCTGGAGCTCAGATCCACCTCCTGGCTGAGGATGAAGACCTGAAGGGACCCTGTCCAAGAAGCTCTGTTGCTTCTGCTGCCTGAGTGCTCTCTCCGTGACTGGTTTTTGAGAGACCCGGGATACACAATGGTGCTCTCACCTGAGTTCCAAGGTCAGAGCCCTCTCTAGAGGCTGACTCTCCTCAGTGATCCTAAGATCCTGGGTGTCCTAGGGCACCTGAGGCATGGAGAGTCCTCTGGGAACCATGGGGCTGGTGCAACTGTCTGCTGAGTTCAGGCCCAAGATGGCTATGGGCTGGCACTGACAGGAACCTCATTTTTACATATTAAGTTTGGATTCTCACAGTACTCATGACTTCCTATTTCTAGAAGTTATTTTATTGATTCTATCTGATTATTTTTTAATGTATTCCATAAAATGAGTATTTCTTTCTATTCTTTATCTATTCTATTTCCTTTTCTTGTCTTACAGAACTAGAAAGCAATTCTAGTACACTATTGCAAATCAGTGACAAGAGGAAACTTCTCCTCATGCCTTCCAATTGCTTTTTTAAATTTCATTTATTTATTTGTTTATGTAGGTGGTGGATTTAAGATCAGAATACATATAATAGATTTGTCATTGTGTTCCTTAATTGATTGATTGAGTGACTGAGTGAGTGACTATGATTTGAGGGGGTCAAACTCAAGCTCTAGTACAATTCAAGCAACTGCTCTGCCACTGAGCAACATTCCTAGATATCACATACAGTTTTATGTGCTTGAAGCTTTTTCTAAATTTATAACTTCTTTTTTTCATTTTTTTTTATTTTTAATATTTTTTATTACATATTTTCCTCAATTACATTTCCAATGCTATCCCAAAAGTCCCCCATAGCGCCCCCCACTTCCCTACCCTAGCTGCATATGTATCGAAAGATGGCCTAGTCGGCCATCACTGGAAAGAGAGGCCCATTGGACTTGCAAAATTTATAACTTCTTTATGTTTCTGTTTTTCCTTTTTTCCTTCTTATATTATTGTTATAAAATAAACAGGGATGCTTAATATATGAACTATTTTATGTCATAAATTTTATTTATTTTGCCCTGTTTTATGATATAAAATATTTTTATCATCTTTTCTCTTATTTTTCAAGTAGCCAAAAGGCAAATGAAAACAAAGGAACTCCAGACAACCTGTCATGACACTTAATACCAAAGGCATGGCTTTCTGTTCTTGTGCAGTCAAACAAGTGAAATGGCAAAGTTACATTTTTTTTAATTTATTTTTTATTAGGTATTTTCCTCGTTTACATTTTCAATGCTATCCCAAAAGTCCCCCATACCCACCCACCCCCAATCTCTTACCCACCCACTCCCCCTTTTTGGCCCTGGGGTTCCCCTGTACTGGGGCATATAAAGTTTGCAAGTCCAATGGGCCTCTAATTGCAGTGATGGCCGACTAGGCCATCTTTTGATACATATGCAGCTAGAGACAAGAGCTCCGGGATACTGGTTAGTTCATATTGTTGTTGCAACTATAGGGTTGCAGTTCCCTTTAGCTCCTTGGGTAATTTCTCTAGCTCCTCCATTGGGGGCCGTGTGATCCATTCAATAGCTGACTGTGATCATCCACTTCTGTGTTTTCTAGGCCCCAGCATAGTCTCACAAGAGACAGCTATATCTGGGACCTTTAAGCAAAATCTTGCTAGTGTATGCAATGGTGTCAGCGTTTGGAAGCTGATTATGGGATGGATCCCTGCATATGGCAATCACTAGATGGTCCATCCTTTCGTCACAGCTCCAAATTTTGTCTCTGTAACTCCTTCCATGGGTGTTTTGTTCCCATTTCTAAGAAGGGGCAGGGTGTCCACACTTTGGTCTTCGTTCTTCTTGAATTTCATGTGTTTAGCAAATTGTATCTTATATCTTGGGTATCCTAAGTTTCTGGGCTAATATCCACTTATCAGTGAGTACATATTGTGTGAGTTCCTTTGTGATTGGGTTACCTCACTCAGGATGATGCCCTCCAGGTCCAACCATTTGCCTAGGAATTTCATAAATTCATTTTTTTAATAGCTGAGTAGTACTCCATTGTGTAAATGTACCACATTTTCTGTATCCATTCCTCTGTTGAGGGGCATCTGGGTTCTTTCCAGCTTCTGGCTATTATAAATAAGGCTGCTATGAACATAGTGGAGCATGTGTCCTTCTTACTGGTTGGAACATCTTCTGGATATATGCCCAGGAGAGGTACTGCAGGATCCTCCAGTAGTACTATGTCCAATTTTCTCAGGAACCACCAGACTGATTTCCAGAGTAGTTGTACAAGCTTGCAATCCCACAAACAATGGAGGATTGTTCCTCTTTCTCCACATCCTCGCCAGCATCTCTTGTCACTTGAATTTTTGATCTTAGCCATTCTGACTGGAGTGAAGTGGAATCTCAGGGTTGTTTTGATTTGCATTTCCCTGATGATTAAGGATGTTGAACATTTTTTCAGGTGCTTCTCAGCCATTCGGTGTTCCTCAGGTGAGAATTCCTTGTTCAGCTCTGAGCCCCATTTTTTAATGGGGTTATTTGATTTTCTGGAGTCCACCTTCTTGAGTTCTTTATATATATTGGATATTAGCCCCTATCTGATTTGGGATAGGTAAAGATCCTTTCCCAATCTGTTGGTGGCCTTTTTGTCTTATTGACGGTGTCTTTGGCTTTGCAGAAGCTTTGCAATTTTATGAGGTCCCATTTATCGATTCTCAATCTTACAGCACAAGCCATTGCTGTTCTATTCAGGAATGTTTCCCCTGTACCCATATCTTCGAGGCTTTTCCCTACATTCTCCTCTATAAGTTTCAGTCTTTGGTTTTATGTGGAGTTTCTTAATCCACTTAGATTTGAACTTTGTTCAAGTAGATAGAAATGGATCAATTTGCATTTTTCTACATGATAACTGCCAGTTGTGCCAGCACCATTTGTTGAAAATGCTGTCTTTTTTCCACTGGATGGTTTTAGCTCCCTTGTCAAAGATCAAGTGACCATAGGTGTGTGGGTTCATCTCTGGATCTTCAATTTTGTTCCATTGGTCTACTTGTCTGTCACTATAACAATACCATGCAGTTTTTATCACAATTGCTCTGTAGTACAGCTTTAGGTCAGGCATGGTGATTCCACCAGAGGTTCTTTTATCCTTGAGAAGAGTTTTTGCTATCCTAGGTTTTTTGTTATTCCAAATGAATCTGCTGAGTGCCCTTTCTAATTTGTTGAAGAATTGAGTTGGAATTTTGATGGGGATTGCATTGAATCTATAGATTGCTTTTGGCAAGATAGCCATTTTTACAATGTTGATCCTGCCAATCCATGACTATGGGAGATCTTTCCATCTTCTGAGATCTTCTAGAATTTCTTTCTTTAGAGACTTGAAGTTCTTATCATACAGATCTTTCACTTCCTTAGTTAGAGTCAAGCCAAGGTATTTTATATTATTTGTGACTATTGAGAAGGGTGTTGTTTCCCTAATTTCTTTCTCAGCCTGTTTATCCTTTGTGTACAGAAAGGCCATTGACTTGTTTGAGTTAATTTTATATCCAGCTACTTCACTGAAGCTGTTTATCAGGCTTAGGAGTTCTCTGGTGGAATTTTTAGGGTCACTTATATATACTATCATATCATCTGCAAAAAGTGATATTTTGACTTCTTCCTTTCCAATTTGTATCCCCTTGATCTCCTTTTGTTTTCTAATTGCTCTGGCTAGGACTTCAACTACAATGTTGAATAGGTAGAGCGAGAGTGGACAGCCTTGTCTAGTCCCTGATTTTAGTGGGATTGCTTCCAGCTTCTCACAATTTACTTTGATGTTGGCTACTGGTTTGCTGTAGATTGCTTTTATCATGTTTAGGAATGGGCCTTGAATTCCTGATCTTCCCAAGACTTTTATCATGAATGGTTGTTGGATTTTGTCAAATGCTTTCTCAGCATCTAAGGAGATGATCATGTGGCTTTTGTCTTTGAGTTTGTTTATATACTGGATTACGTTGATGGATTTCCGTATATTGAACCATCCTTGAATCCCTGAGATGAAACCTACTTGGTCAGGATGGATAATGGTATTAATGTGTTCTTGGATTCGGTTAGCAAGAACTTTATTGAGGATTGTTGCATCAATATTCATAAGGGAAATTGGTCTGAAGATCTCTATCTTTGTTGGGTCTTTTTGTGGTTTAGGTATCAGAGTAATTGTGGCTTCATAGAATGAGTTGGGTAGAGTACCTTCCGTTTCTATTTTGTGAAATAGTTTGTGAAGAACTGAAATTAGGTCTTCTTTGAAGGTCTGATAGAACTCTGCACTAAACCCATCTGGTCCTGGGCTTTTCTTGGTTGGGAGACTATTAATGACTGATTCTATTTCTTAAGGGGATATAAGACTGTTTAGATCATTAACCTGATCTTGATTTAGCATTGGTACCTGGTATCTGTCTAGAAACTTGTCCATTTCATCCAGGTTTTCCAGTTTTGTTGAGTATAGTCTTTTGTAGAAGGATATGATGGGGTTTTGGATTTCTTCAGGATCTGTTGTTATGTTTCCCTTTTCATTTCTGATTTTGTTAATTAGGATGCTTTCCCTGTGCCCTCTAGTGAGTCTGGCTAAGGTTTTATCTATCTTGTTGATATTCTAAAAGAACCAGCTCCTTGATAGGTTGATTCTTTGAATAATTCTTCTTGTTTCCACTTGGTTGATTTCACCCCTGAGTTTGATTATTTCCTGCCGTCTACTCCTCTTGGGTGAATTTGCTTCCTTTTGTTTTAGAGCTTTTAGGTGTGTTGTCAAGCTGCTAATGTGTGCTCTCTCTAGTTTCTTTTTGGAGGCACTCAGAGCTATGAGTTTTCCTCTTAGAAATGCTTTCATTGTGTCCCATAAGTTTGGGTAAGTTGTGGCTTCATTTTCATTAAACTCCAAAAAGTCCTTAATTTCTTTCTTTATTCCTTCCTTGACCAAGTTATCATTGAGAAGAGTGTTGTTCAGTTTCCATGTGAATGTTGGCTTTCTATTAGTTATTTTGTTATTGAAGATCAGCCTTAGTCCATGGTGATCTGATAGGATGCATGGGACAATTTCAATATTTTTGTATATGTTGAGGCTTGTTTTGTGACCAATTATGTGGTCAGTTTTGGAGAAGGTACCATGGGGTGCTACGAAGAAGGTATATCCTTTTGTTTTAGGATAAAATGTTCTGTAGATATCTGTTAAGTGCATTTGTTTCATCAGTTCTATTAGTTTCACTGTGTCCCTGTTTAGTTTCTGTTTCCATGATCTGTCCATTGGTGAAAGTGTTGTGTTGAAGTCTCCCACTATTATTGTGTGAGGTGCAATGTGTGCTTTGAGCTTTATTAAAGTTTCTTTAATGAATGTGGCTGCCCTTGTATTTGGAACATATATATTCAGAATTGAGAGTTCCTCTTGGAGGATTTTACCTTTGATGAGTATGAATTGCCCCTCCTTGTTTTTTTGATTATTTTGGGTTGGAAGTTGATTTTGTTAGATATAAAAATGGCTACTCCAGCTTGTTTCTTCATACCATTTGCTTGGAAAATTGTTTTCCAGCCTTTCATTCTGAGGTAGTGTCTATCTTTTTCTCTGAGGTGAATTTCCTGTAAGCAGCAAAATGTTGGGTCTTGTTTGTGTAGCCATTTTCTTAGTCTATGTCTTTTTATTGGGGAGTTGAGTCCATTGATATTAAGAGATATTAAGGAAAAGTAATTGCTGCTTCCTGTTATTTTTGTTGTTAAAGTTGGCATTCTGTTCTTGTGGCTGTCATCTTTTAGGTTTGTGAGGGATTACCTTCCTGTTTTTTCTAGGGTGTGGTTCCTGTCCTTGTATTGGTTTTTTTCTGTTATTATCCATTGAAGGGCTGGATTCGTGGAGAGATAATGTGTGAATTTGGTTTTGTCGTGGAATACTTTTGTTTCTCCATCTATGATAATTGAGAGTTTTGCTGGGTATAGTAGCCTGGGCTGGAATTTGTGTTCTCTTAGTGTCTGTATAACATCTGTCCAGGCTCTTCTGGCTTTCATAGTCTTTGGTGAAAAATCTGGTGTATTTATGATAGGCTTGCCTTTATATGTTACTTGACCCTTTCCCTTACTGCTTTTAGTATTCTATCTTTATTTAGTGCATTTGTTGTTCTGATTATTATGTGTTGGGAGGAATTTCTTTTCTGGTCCAGTCTATTTGGAGTTCTGTAGGCTTCTTGTATGTTCATGGGCATCTCTTTCTTTAGATTTGGGAAGTTTTCTTCTATAATTTTGTTGAAGATGTTTGCTGGTCCTTTGAGTTGAAAATCTTCATTCTCATCCACTCCTATTATCCATAGGTTTGGTCTTCTCATTGTGTCGTGGATTTCCTGGATGTTTTGAGTTAGGATCTTTTTGCATTTTCCATTTTCTTTGATTGTTGTGCCGATGTTCTCTATGGAATCTTCTGCACCTGAGATTCTCTCTTCCATCTCTTGTATTCTGTTGCTGATGCTCACATCTATGATTCCAGATTTCTTTCCTAGGGTTCCTATCTCCAGCGTTGCCTTACTTTGGGTTTTCTTTATTGTGCTTGTTTCCCTTTTTATGTCTTGGATGGTTTTATTCAATTCCATCACCTGTTTGGTTGTGTTTTCCTGCAATTCTTTACGGGATTTTTGTGTTTCCTCTTTAATTTCTTTTACTTGTTTAGCAGTGTTCTCCTGTATTTCTTTAAGTGAGTTATTTAAGTCCTTCTTGATGTCCTCTACTATCATCATGAGATATGCTTTTAAATCCTGGTCTAGCTTTTCAGGTGTGTTGGGGTGCCCTGGACTGGGCGAAGTGGGAGTGCTGGGTTCTGATGATGGTGAGTGGTCCTGGTTTCTGTTAGTAAGATTCTTTCATTTACCTTTCGCCATCTGGTAATCTCTGGAGTTAGTTGTTATAGTTGTCTCTGTTTAGAGATTTTTCCTCTGGTGATTTTGTTACCCTCTATGAGTAGATCTGGGAGACTAGGTCTCTCCTCTGAGTTTCAGTGGTCAGAGCAGTCTCTGCAGGCAAGGTTTCCTCTTTCAGGGAAGGTGCACAGTTATCTGGTGTTTGGACCTCCTCCTGGCCGAAGATGAAGGCCCAAAACAGGATCTTTCCCAGAAGCTGTGTTGCTTTGGCCTGTCACAGAAGCTGTTGTTTCAGTAGTCCACACTCTCACCTGTGTAGACTACTTTCCACTGAGTCCCAGAAACCAAGCTGGCTCCCATGGAACCTGAGGCAGAAGCCTCTCGGGCTTGGCGGACACTTGTGCTCTGACCAGGAAGGTGGCCGGTTGTCTGGAGCCGGAAATGGTGCCACCTCAGAGGCTCTGTGGCTCTTGCCTGTTCCAGAGACTTGTGACCTCTGTATTCCACACTCTCACCTGTGCAGACTGCCCTCTGCGGAGCCTGGGAACCAAGCTGGCTCCTGCGTGGAACCTGTGTCAGAAGCCTCTCAGACTGGGCGGACACCTGTGCTCTGACTAGGAAGGTGGCCAGTTGTCTGGAGCCGAAAATGGCACCGCCTCAGACGATATAAAATATTTTTATTTCTCTTGAATTTTATTTGAGTTTGTAATTAGGTCTAGATTTATTATATGAATACTCTTTACCCTCCTCCAATCCCTCAAATTAAACCAAAGTCACTCACAGGTGTGCCATTCATTTTGGGTTTTTAGTTAACTTCAGATGCAGACAAATTGACAACCAAGAATAGCCATCATGTGGTTTAAAAACATCAGTTTAACTCTTCTACGATAATACTTAGGAATTACTGTGTAGGGATTGCTTACAGTGATTCTGCTTTTAAAACTACTTTTCTCCCAAAGGAACTTAGTATCCTTCATGCACCATGAGAGCTACTGAAATCTTGGCTGTGTTTAAGCACAGAACTTCCATTCTTTCGTTTTATGAGTGAAATACAACAACAGCAACAACAACAAAACCAACAACAACGACAAAAACCCCTGTTGAACTTTATTTGAAAAGGTACTATTGCCTCAGCCCCCATTACAGGAGTTGATATTTGACCATCATGGACAACCTAGCCATATGTGGACATCAGATTCAATAAAGTGAATTCTAGGATGTGGTTGCTGAAAAGAGTACATATTTGGGGAATCTAGGAATTTGTCCCTTTGTCTTGGATTGTGGTTTGTCCTCAGAGTTTGAAAACTGGTCCTACTGGTAGCTAGCCTACCACAACCACATGAAAGAAATCGATGCTGTTGATGTTACTAGAGTCTCTGAACTGAGCTGACTCTTCTGTAACCTCAACCTTATGATGGCAGAAGTCAGCATCCTACTTGTGTTCTTTCTACTTACATAAGCTCACGGGCTTTATGTCTCTTGCAACCAAGGCAACTGTAAGTGATTTAATCTTAATAGAAACATATGACAACTTCAGAAAACTTGACAAATTTAATAGATATTTTTTCAGCTGAAAAGGAAAGGGGAAAAGTCTTGAAATTCTTAGGTACAGGAACACAAGTATTTGTTTATGGCAAAAAAATACTCTTAATATATGTATTCAGATTCAAAAAAAGTACATATATAATATACATATATAACTGATATTTAAAGAAATGTGTACAAAAATTATATGTGTGTATGTGTGTGTTGTGTGTGTGTGTGTGTGTATTTAAGCGTAGGAAGGTTATATCTACATATATGGAAGAATAGCTCTTTTAATAATTAATAGACATTTGCCTGGTCTGCATTATGTCTGCCATGATTTCCTCTAGGTTTTAAGAAACCTAATTTCATACCTCAACACCAGCACTAGTAAAGCTCTTATTTCAAATAAGCAATAAAAATGACTCCATCCACACAAGCTTTCTTAAGTTTAAATAACATTGCAATGCCTGTATAAAGTGGTTGCTTAGAAATTGTTGTGTGTTAGGTGCTTTTTGTAGATGGCATAAAATTAAGAATACATTTATCCTCTACTGAAGCCAAAGAAAAATAAAAAGTACAGACTTTAGTTAATCAAAATTCAGCTACATCTCCAATTTAATGCCATTTAGACTAGATGCCTAGACAGTTACTACTTGACAAATATAATTCGATATATCTATCATGTGTTCACATGCAAAACCTACTTTTCTCCTAAATATGCATGGTCTTAAATTTTTGAATTTGTTATTACCTCTCCAGGACGTATTACTTTTAGTATTTGCTCAAACTAAGAATGAATATCCACATCTATAGAGTGGAAAGTGTTTCTATATGCTCCTTGTCTTCGATGCTTTAGACCACTGAATAGCCAAGCTAGTTGCCATCAGGTATGAAATTTTCCTTACTAGAGGGAATAGATAACAACGATGACATGGAAATGGGTCTTTGCCAAGTGATTTGGACTTAGTGTCTATGAATAAAAAGGTGATAGTTTACTAGGTAGTCTTTTTGCTGTTGTTCATAATTCCACTAACACATTCATAAAAACATAAACCCTGTGTTCTTCTCATCTTCTCATACATACAATTACGTAAACACAAGAGGCTAATCAATGGCCCTTAAACAGTATATATAAAATAAGCTCTAAAGTCTTGTTCCATCATTTTAAACATGAACAACCTATTATTAAAATTCTGAAATTTTTAACAAATTGAATAAACCTATCCACCAGTACTTATTTCTTCTAAGACAATGCATTAATGAGGAATCCAACATCTAGAAAATAAATAGAACAGAAAAACTTTCATTGGAGTCATTAACTTGGAGATAAGGTCAGTGATTTGGTCAGTGAAGTTCAAATTAATTAATAATTATATGAGTTATAATAGAAATAAAGGCTTAATCTATAAGCAAAGACATGTGAGAATATTTTACTAAAAATGAAAGATGATGAAAGGTTCTTTGGACTCATTCTTGTCTTTCTTATGCCTGTAACTTATATCTACCTGTATTCTGAAATCTTTTCAGAATCAAGCTGAAAAAATCTTAGGTATAAGGCTTTATGGAGAAATATAATCAATCAGGTGAGAATTTAATACTGACTTTTAAATATCCAGTCCAGTTTTAGTCCTTATTTCCCTAGAATTATTAAAATAGGAGTCTCTTCCTTTATCATCTTCTCAACTCTTACCACTGGTCCTGCCAATATTTCTGCACTGAGGGCTCTTAGCAGAGATGGAGTAACCCCAGTGCTATTCTTCTTGATCTTTCCTCTCATTATCTGCTCTGTGCTAAAGCCTAGACATTTCTGATCATTGATCTCATAGTGCCTGGTTCGCAATGGGCTGTCCATTTGTCTATAAGCATATACTTTGAGAATTAGATCTTGAGGCAGCCAGTGACAATGCCTCTGCCATCACCTGGTTGGCTTAGTGCACAGTTAGGAAAATGCTGTCTGAAATTTGGACTCTGAGCATCATTCTATCATGCACAGTGCACTGTCCTTTCTGTTATTAGCCAAAAAAATAAAATAAAATAAAAATTAAAAGAAACCAAGGAAAAAAAAGGTAAATATGTAAGAGCTAAAGACACTTCCTTGAGTGCCAATAATCTCTGAGCCAGAAAATCATAAAAAAGAGACTCAGTTTTGTAGCTTTTTAATTCGACTTTCAGTTCATTGTTGCAAGTTTTACAATAATGAATTCTATTGCATGTATTGTAAGGTCTCTTTGTGTTGTACAAGAATACCATCTTTCCATTAATGACAATATTCTGTCTGTACTGGGTTTTTCTTCCCCACTTTTGGAAGTATTTTACACTTTATCATCTACATATGTACTGAGTTCCCCCCTTTTGGAAATATTTTATATTTTTATCATCAAAAAATGTACTTTAAGTGTATTCTATTTGAGAATTGGAAAACTCTGTCTGTAAGGGTACTAAGCAAAAGCACAAATGCTGAAAAATCTTGAGCCTAAACCCCACACCCATGTTGGACCAGTGTGGGTTAAGATGGTGGCCTGCATTGTCTGGCCCAGGACTCGGGAGCTATGGGATTTATGACTGTGTGCACCCCACATCACCACCGGGAAAGTGTTGGGCTGTGAGAAGCTTCAGGACCCTTGCTCCAGTGGTGGGGAAGCACAGTCTGAGGTCCCTGGGGAACTGAGGCATTGGCTAGGGGTCCTGGCCCTCACAGAGGCTGAGGACTACAGATGTTCAGACTCTTAGACATCCCAGATGCCTCTGGATGCTGCAGAAGAGTTGAAAACAGAATGGGGGCCCTCAGGCTGGCTCTAGCCTGAGGAAAAAGGGCAGGAGGAGAGCTCCAGCTGGGTCCCACAGAGCTGAGAGAGTCCTAGGCTTTCTCAGTGGTTGGTTTGACTTGGTGGTGACTGTGGCTGGAAGTGCAGAGGCCTTCTATGGCAGATTAGATACCACTCTTTAGAGGAAGACCTGCTCCATTGTTCCAACACACAGATCCCAATGAAAAGATACAGTCCATTGTTTTAAAGCATTTATTGTCATGGTGGAGAGCTACTATGAGCAAAACTGTTCCCCACTTTCTCAGGGAAAGCCTGATGTTAAATGACTTTTGCAGGAAGGAGCTTAATTGACTAAGCCCTTAAGACCTTTAGGTACTTCATTAAAATGGAGATCTATCTTGAGGCTAAGTGATCTGTGGTCATGTCCTCTACCTGTGGAGAGACTTGGGGCATTGCCACAGATCTATGGAGTGAAAAAGCTGTGGCCTTGTGTCAGGACCCTGGTGTCTAGGAGCATGGCAAATGCCTACCATTCCTTGCAGAGTTATCTGCTGGGTCTCCGGGGTTTTAAACGTAGCTCAACCAGAAACCAGGCTACCTTTAATGGTCCCACAGATCCGTACTAATGCAAGGTTCAGGGAGATGGAATTTAATAAAAAGTGGGCTCAAAGACAATGCTGTATACAGGCACTAGAAGACACAAAGGCTAAGCCACTCAGAAGGGATAGTTCTTTGTAATGAGAGATTGTCATAGAACTCCTCAGAGAAGATATATGTATAGTGATAGCATCCAAATAAAACTGTCTAGTGTAGATGTACACCTGTGCTCCCAGTCCTTCAGAGCCTCAGGTCAAAAGGACTGTAGGCTTAAATAAAGCCTAGGCTGTATAGTAAGAATTTATCTCAAATAAATAATAACCAATAAATGAAATTAGGAAATTATCAAACAACAAGGAATACTAATATTAAAAACCTTTTGATTAAAGAACATGATCTGAAAAAGAAGGTTTTGTTTGGGTTACATACTTTCAAATATACTCTGAATGTTAAAATTTTTCAATATTTTAGATTTATCATATGCACTTATTTTTAGGAAATTCATATTTATTTTATTTTGACAAAATTACAAACATATATACATTATGGGCTCTCTTGTAAATAATTTGCTGAACCTATACAATATATCTTGATTAGACCCACCCTCAATACTCTCTTTTCCTCATTGCTGTCCTGTAGTCACCCAGCTACTTTCCTATCCTTTGTGCCCCACAGACTTTAGACTAAGTTTGCTTGCATGAATGTGGATGAGGAGCATATTATATTAAAAATCTTAATAACACTGTTACACTGATCCAGTATTTTTATTTATTTATCTTTCTGGTTGCCACACTTTGATTATATTAACCCCATCATTACCCTCTCATACTTACTCTTACCCTTTCCGTCCACAAGTTCTCATCTTCCCCTAAGTAGACCCCCTCTAACTTAGTGATATACATTTTCATCTAGATTCTGCATGTAACCTAAAATACACAAGATTGTCTTCCTCAGTATGGATGAATATAAGCATTTTTAAAGGCACAAGAGATAATCTTAGGAATACTTCAATTCAAAAACATAAATTAAGGAGATGACCAAGTTACAAATAAAGATGAGTCAGGAGATACAACCATTAAACTGAAAAGTAAATCTGAGAAAATGTATCTTAGACAAGTTAAGAGATAAAGAGAGATTAAAACAGACTGATACACAACCATATTCAAAAATCCTAATAACAAGCCTCTTCCGGTCAGAAAAGCACCGGGGCAGCTGGGGCGCAGGGTCGGCTGACACTCACCAGCTACCCACAACACCCGCCACAGGATCTTAAGACTTCTGGTGAGTGGAGCACAGCTTCTGCTCCAATCCAATTGCGCGCGGGACCTGAGACTGCATTAGTTAGGGAAGCAGAAACCGGCCTGAGTAGGGCCACAGGCCTCATCCGGCCAGATCAGCGCCAGAGTAGCTGGAGCGCAGGGTTGCCTGACACCCACCAGCTACCCACTACTCCCGCCACAGGATTTTGGGACTGCTGGTGAGTGGAACACAGCTTCTGCTCCAGTCCAATCACACAGGACCTGAGACTGCTCTGGTTGGGGAGAGAGAAATCCGGCCTACATAGGGCCACAAGCCTCTTCTGGTCAGAAAAGCACCGGGGCAGCTGGGGCGCAGGGTCGGCTGACACTCGCCAGCTACCCACAACACCCACCACAGGATCTTAAGACTTCTGGAGAGTGGAACACAGCTTCTGCTCCAATCCAATTGCACGCGGGACCAGAGACTGCATTAGTTAGGGAAGCAGAAAACCGGCCTGAGTAGGACCACAGGCCTCTTCCGGCTGGACCAGCACCGGGGTACCATCAGCTACCCACGACCCCCACCGAAGGATTTAGAGACTGCTGGTGAGTGGAACACAGCTTCTGCTCCAATCTTTAAACAGTGACAACGATAACAACTAACTCCAGAGATTACCAGATGGCGAAAGGTAAACGTAATAATCTTACTAACAGAAACCAAGACCACTCACCATCATCAGAACCCAGCACCCCCACTTCGCCCAGTCCAGGGCACCCCAACACACCGGAAAAGCTAGACACGGATCTAAAAGCATATCTCCTGATGATGGTAGAGGACTTCAAGAAGGACTTTAATAACACACTTAAAGAAATACAGGAGAACACTGCTAAACAGGCAGAAGACACTAAAGAGGAAGCACAAAAATCCCTTAAAGAATTGCAGGAGAACACTGCTAAAGAGTTACAAATCCTTAAAGAAAAACAGGATAACATAATCAAACAGGTAGAAGTCCTTACAGAAAAACAGGAAAACACATCCAAACAGATGATGGAAATGAACAAAACCATACTAGACCTAAAAAGGGAAGTAGACACAATAAAGAAAACCCAAAATGAGGCAACACTGGAGATAGAAACCCTAGGAAAGAAATCTGGAACCATAGATACGAGCATCAGCAACAGAATACAAGAGATGGAAGAGAGAATCTCAGGTGCAGAAGATTCCACAGAGAACATCGGCACAACAATCAAGGAAAATGTAAAATGCAAAACGATCCTAACTCAAAACATCCAAGAAATACAGGACACAATGAGAAGACCAAACCTACGGATAATAGGAGTGGATGAGAATGAAGATTTTCAACTCAAAGGACCAGCAAACATCTTCAACAAAATTATAGAAGAAAACTTCCCAAATCTAAAGAAAGAGATGCCCATGAACATACAAGAAGCCTACAGAACTCCAAATAGACTGTACCAGAAAAGAAATACCTCCCGACACATAATAATCAGAACAACAAATGCTCTAAATAAAGATAAAATACTAAAAGCAGTAAGAGAAAAAGGCCAAGTAACATATAAAGGCAAGCCTATCAGAATTACACCAGATTTTTTACCAGAGACTATGAAAGCCAGAAGATCCTGGACGGATGTTATACAGACACTAAAAGAACACAAATTCCAGCCCAGGCTACTATACCCAGCCAAACTCTCAATTAACATAGATGGAGAAACCAAAGTATTCCACGACAAAACCAAATTCACACATTATCTCTCCACGAATCCAGCCCTTCAAAAGATAATAACAGAAAAAAACCAATACAAGGACAGGAACCACGCCCTAGAAACAACAAGAAGGTAATCCCTCAACAAACCTAAAAGAAGACAGCCACAAGAACAAAATGCCAACTTTAACAACAAAAATAACAGGAAACAACAATTACTTTTCCTTAATATCTCTTAATATCAATGGACTCAACTCCCCGATAAAAAGACATAGACTAACAAACTGGCTACACAAACAAGACCCAACATTTTGCTGCTTACAGGAAACTCATCTCAGAGAAAAGGATAGACACTACCTCAGAATGAAAGGCTGGAAAACAATTTTCCAAGCAAATGGCATGAAGAAACAAGCTGGAGTAGCCATTCTAATATCTGATAAGATTGACTTCCAACCCAAAGTCATTAAAAAAGACAGGGAGGGATACTTCATACTCATCAAAGGTAAAATCCTCCAAGAGGAACTATCAATCCTGAATATCTATGCTCCAAATACAAAGGCAGCCACATTCATTAAAGAAACTTTAGTAAATCTCAAAGCACACATTGCACCTCATACAATAATAGTGGGAGAGTTCAACACACCACTTTCACCAATGGACAGATCATGGAAACAGAAACTAAACAGGGACACAGAGAAACGAAGAGAAATTATGAATCAAATGGATCTGGCAGATATCTACAGAGCATTCTATCCTAAAACAAAAGGATATACCTTCTTCTCAGCACCTCATGGTACCTTCTCCAAAATTGACCACATAATTGGTCACAAAACAGGCCTCAACAGATACAAAAATATTGAAATTGTCCCATGCATCCTATCAGATCACCATGGACTAAGGCTGATCTTCAATAACAAAATAAATAATAGAAAGCCAACCTTCACGTGGAAACTGAACAACACTCTTCTCAATGATACCTTGGTCAAGGAAGGAATAAAGAAAGAAATTAAGGACTTTTTAGAGTTCAATGAAAATGAAGCCACAACATACCCAAACTTATGGGACGCAATGAAAGCATTTCTAAGAGGAAAACTCATAGCTCTGAGTGCCTCCAAAAGGAAACTAGAGAGAGCACACATTAGCAGCTTGACAACACACCTAAAAGCACTAGAACAAAAGGAAGCAAATTCACCCAAGAGGAGTAGACGGCAGGAAATAATCAAACTCAGGGGTGAAATCAATCAAGTGGAAACAAGAAAAACTATTCAAAGAATCAACCAATCAAGAAGCTGGTTCTTTGAGAAAATCAACAAGATAGATAAACCCTTAGCCAGACTCACTAGAGGGCACAGGGAAAGCATCCTAATTAACAAAATCAGAAATGAAAAAGGAGACATAACAACAGATCCTGAAGACATCCAAAACACCATCAGATCCTTCTACCAAAGGCTATACTCAACAAAACTGGAGAACCTGGATGAAATGGAGAAGTTCCTAGACATATACCAGGTACCAAAGTTGAATCAAGATTAGGTTAATGATCTAAACAGCCCTATATCCCCCAAAGAAATAGAAGCAGTCATTAATAGTCTCCCAACTAAAAAAAGCCCAGGACCAGATGGGATTAGTGCAGAGTTCTATCAGACCTTCAAAGAAGATCTAATCCCAGTTCTTCACAAACTATTCCACAAAATAGAAACAGAAGGTACTCTACCCAACTCATTCTATGAAGCCACAATTACTCTGATACCTAAACCACAAAAGACCCAACAAAGATAGAAAACTTCAGACCAGTATCCCTTATGAATATTGATGCAAAAATCCTCAATAAAGTTCTTGCTAACCGAATCCAAGAACACATCAAAACAATCATCCATCCTGACCAAGTAGGTTTCATCCCAGGGATGCAGGGATGGTTCAATATACGGAAATCCATCAACGTAATCCAGTATATAAACAAACTCAAAGACAAAAACCACATGGTCATCTCGTTAGATGCGGAAAAAGCATTTGACAAGATCCAACACCCATTCATGATAAAAGTCTTGGAAAGATCAGGAATTCAAGGCCCATACCTAAACATGATAAAAGCAATCTACAGCAAACCAGTAGCCAACATCAAAGTAAATGGTGAGAAGCTTGAAGCAATCCCTCTAAAATCAGGGACTAGACAAGGCTGTCCACTTTCTCCATACCTATTCAACATTGTACTTGAAGTCCTAGCCAGAGCAATTCGACAACAAAAGGAGATCAAAGGGATACAAATTGGAAAAGATGAAGTCAAAATATCACTTTTTGCAGATGATATGATAGTATATATAAGTGACCCTAAAAATTCCACCAGAGAACTCCTATGCCTGATAAACAGCTTCGGTGAAGTAGCTGGATATCAATTAACTCAAACAAATCAATGGCCTTTCTCTACACAAAGAATAAACAGGCTGAGAAAGAAATTAGGGAAACAACACCCTTCTCAATAGTCACAAATAATATAAAATATCTTGGCGTGACTCTAACTAAGGAAGTGAATGATCTGTATAATAAAAACTTCAAGTCTCTGAAGAAAGAAATTATAGAAGATCTCAGAAGATGGAAAGATCTCCCATGCTCATGGATTGGCAGGATCAACATTGTAAAAATGGCTATCTTGCCAAAAGCAATCTACAGATTCAATGCAATCCCCATCAAAATTCCAAATCAATTCTTCAACGAATTAGAAAGTGCAATCTGCAAATTCATCTGGAATAACAAAAAACCTAGGATAGCAAAAACTCTTCTCAAGGATAAAAGAACCTCTGGTGGAATCACCATGCCGGACCTAAAGCTCTACTACAGAGCAATTGTGATAAAAACTGCATGGTACTGGTATAGTGACAGACAAATAGACCAATGGAATAGAATTGAAGACCCAGAAATGAACCCACACACCTATGGTCACTTGATCTTCGACAAGGGAGCTAAAAACATCCAGTGGAAGAAAGACAGCATTTTCAACAAATGGTGCTGGCAGAACTGGTTGTTAACATGTAGAAGAATGCGAATCGATCCATTCCTATCTCCTTGTACTAAGGTCAAGTCTAAGTGGATCAAGGAACTTCACATAAAACCAGAGACACTGAAACTTGTAGAGGAGAAAGTGGGGAAAAGCCTTGAAGATATGGGCACAGGGGAAAAATTCCTGAATAGAACAGTAATGGCTTGTGCTGTAAGATCGAGAATTGACAAGTGGGACCTCATGAAACTACAAAGCTTCTGCAAGGCTAAAGACACCATCAATAAGACAAAAAAACCACCAACAGATTGGGAAAGGATCTTCACCTATCCTAAATCAGATAAGGGACTAATATCCAATATATATAAAGAACTCAAGAAGGTGGACTCCAGAAAGTCAAATTACCCCATTAAAAATGGGGCTCAGAACTGAACAAAGAATTCTCACCGGAGGAATACCGAATGGCAGAGAAACACCTGAAAAAATGTTCAACATCCTTAATCATCAGGGAAATGCAAATCAAAACAACCCTGAGATTCCACCTCACTCCAGTCAGAATGGCTAAGATCAAAAATTCAGGTGACAGCAGATGCTGGCGAGGATGTGGAGAAAGAGGAACACTCCTCCATTGTTGGTGGGATTGCAAGCTTGTACAACCACTCTGGAAATCAGTCTGGCGATTCCTCAGAAAATTGGACATAGTACTACCGGAGGATCCAGCAATACCTCTCCTGGGCATATATCCAGAAGATGTCCCAACCGGTAAAAAGGACACATGCTCCACTATGTTCATAGCAGCCCTATTTATAATAGCCAGAAGCTGGAAAGAACCCAGATGTCCCTCTAGAGGAATGGATACAGAAATTATGGTACATTTACACAATGGAGTACTACTCAGCTATTAAAAAGAATGAATTTATGAAATTCCTAGCCAAATGGATGGACCTGGAGGGCATCATCTTGAGTGAAGTAACACAATCACAAAAGAACTCACACAATATGTATTCATTGATAAGTGGATATTAGCCCAAAACTTAGGATACCCAAGATATAAGATACAATTTGATAAACGCATGAAACTCAAGAAGAATGAAGACCAAAGTGTGGACACTGTGCACCTTCTTAGAATTGGGAACAAAACACCCAGGGAAGGAGTTACAGAGACAAAGTTTGGAGCTGTGATGAAAGGATGGACCATTTAGAGACTGCTGTATCCAGGGATCCGTCCCATAATCAGCTTCTAAACGCTGACACCATTGCATACACTAGCAATATTTTGCTGAAAGGACCCAAATATAGCTGTCTCTTGTGAGACGATGCCGGGGCCTAGCAAACACAGGAGTGGATGTTCACAGTCAGCTATTGGATGTATCACAGGGCTCCCAATGGAGAAGCTAGAGAAAGTACCCAATGAGCTAAAGGGATCTGCAACCCTATTGTTGGAACAACATGATGTACTAACCAGAACCCCGGAGCTCTTGTCTCTAGCTGCATATGTATCGAAAGATGGCCTAGTCGGCCATCAATGGAAAGAGAGGCCCATTGAACTTGCAAACTTTATATGCCCCAATATAGGGGAATGCCAGGGCCAAAAGAATGGGAATGGGTGGGTAGGGAAGTGGGGGGCGCTATGGGGGACTTTTGGGATAGCATTGGAAATGTAATTGAGGAAAATATGTAATAAAAATATTAAAAATAAAAAAAAAATCCTAATAAAAAGAAGTTAAAATAGTGCAGCATTTTACTGTATGTGTTATATGGATTAACAGGTAAGCTGCAGAAGTAGAACAGGAAGACTCAAAAATACATCAAAACATATACATGACAAAAATGAGTTAGTGTCAAAAAACCAACTGAAAGATAACATAGAAAGTTATCTTGGAGGTTCAAGGTAAGTAAATATAATTAATCAGAGCACTGAAAAAAATTACTCTTAAAGAAACATGCATCAGTGGTGCTAGGACCTTTGTCTCAATGAAGAAGAAAAGAGGAACCACTGACAAACTTGCTTTTAACTGGCAAATAGTCGTTCAGAACGCAAAAATAAAATAAGTCGGTCTCCTGAGTCTCCTCTGCAGGATGACAGTAGACAGAGAGCCCTGTTGGAGAGTGGATATGTGAGGATGATAATGAAACCCTCCCCTATCAGTGAGTGAGATTACTACCTTCTTAGTGGCTTTTCTGTTGCTGTGACAAAACATCGTTGCAAAGGCAACTTATAAAAGAAAATTTCTGGTTATCCATCCCATAATCATCTTCCAAACGCTGACACCATTGCATACACTAGCAAGATTGTGCTGAAAGGACCCAGATATAGCTGTCTCTTGTGAGACTATGCCGGGGCCTAGCAAACACAGAAGTGGATGCTCACAGTCAGCTATTGGATGGATCACAGGGCCCACAATGGAGGAGCTAGAGAAAGTACCCAAGGAGCTAAAGGGATCTGCAACCCTATAGGTGGAACAACAATATGAACTATCCAGTACACCCCACGCGGAGCTCCTGTCTCTAGCTGCATATGTATCAAAAGATGGCCTAGTCGGCCATCACTGGAAAGAGAGGCCCATTGGTCGTGCAACTTTATCTGCCTCAGTACAGGGGAACGCCAGGGCCAAGAAGTGGGGGTGGGTGGGTGGGGGAATGGGTGGGGGAGCAGATGGGGGACTTTTGAGATAGCATTTGAAATGTAAATGAAAGAAATACCTAATAAAAAATAAAAGAAAAAAGATAAAAGAAAAAAAAAGAAAAAAATTTCATTTGGGTCACAGTCTCAGAGAGTTAGTGTCCATGATGGTAGAGTAAATATATGGTGGCAAGAACAGCTGAGATCTTACAATCTTGATCTGTACAAGAAACTTATTTTTCATCAGATGTAATTGCTAGCTTGGAGGCTTACTGCTGAACAATATCATGCTTTCTAGTTTTTTGTAAACTGAGGATTACTGGTTCAACTCATCTGTTCTAGATCAAACTCTTCTCTCTATACTGGCTGATTCAAACTGGCTTCTCTCAGTTTCTCACTGAATTGCTCTGCTTGGCCTCAAACTAACTCTGGTAATTTTCTCTACCATTGTGGCCCCTTCTCTTTCTCCAGCTTATTCTGTAGTTACCTGTGACTATCTTGTATTTTCTGCAACCTGTTTTTGTAAAATTGTCTGGGTAGAAGTACCATACACCACACTCCTTTTTCTCTTGCTCTCTCTTTCTCTCCCTTTCCTCTCCTTCTATGCTTTTAAGTAGCCTTTCTCTCCTGTCTGTTTTTTAGGAAAGTTGGGTGCATCCTATCTCTGACTCATCCTGTCAACTCTTTTTCTGATTCATCACCTTGTCTTCCCTTCTATTAGATGTCACTTTCAAACACGGATGCTTCTCTCTAAAAACCAACTTTATCTTCGTTGCTTGAGATTAATGATGTGTAGTGAGGGTATGTCTATATGCCATCCAGAGGAATTAAAGGTGTGGTGTCATTTCTTCTGAATCAAACAGACCTAGAAAGTCTTTGGATGTGATCACTTGCCATAGCAGCCATGTGGCTGGATTAAAATTCCTCTACATTTATCCAAAAGTAGGAGGCAAACCAATAGAAACTAAGAATCGTACAGATCACCTCAAACAAGGTCATACCTTCTAATCCTCACAGATAGTTCTACCAACTGGGGACCAAGTATTCAAATATATGAGCCTACCCTCCAGTATGTCTTTGAGGAACTTATATAGTGTGTTAATGGAACAGGGAAGAAAGAGCACTGAGTACCAGAATTCTTCTCTATTAACTTGCTATCTATATGTGCAATATGATCAGTTGCCTTCTGCTTCTGTGATCATGTCTTCACCCATGGTAGACTGTTGCCTTGCAAACTGTGAGCCAGAATAAACACTTTCCCTTTAAGTGTTTTTTTAAGTATTTTGTCACAGGCATTTTTTTAAAAAGAAAAAAAATTTGCTAACACTGAAAAGGTTATTAATATAAGAAATAACTGAGGAGGGCCTTGCCCTAAGTCTAGAACACAGAGGATATTTTATTCTATTATATATGGTTTGCATAATGTGTTTATTCTGAATAACTCAAAACATGGATGTGTTATTTTATCTCACTCAGAATTTACATAAAGGTCTTGGGGCTGAGGAAAAGGCTTAACAGATAAAGTGCCTGCTACATAAGCACAAAGACTTAAGTTTGGATCCTAAGAACCCACATTAAGAAATTTCACCATGATCATGAACATCTGTAACTCCAGCTCTTGAAGGAGTGAGGCAGGTAGAGACAGGCACATTCCCGAGCATTATTGACCAGACATCCTAGCCAAAAAATGAGTGTCATGTTCAGTGAGAGATTTTGTCTGTGGGATGAAAACATGTATATGTGGGAGGGAGGGAATATAAGTCTGACATGAAGATTAGAGAAGATGGGGATTATAATCAGAATGTACTTCATCACTTTGAATATTAATGAAATTTCGAAATTCCAACCTAATGAAAACTTTAAAAATAAGTTTAAAAAATTTAAAGTTTATAAAGCTGGAGAATGACTTATGAAAGAAACTAATGTCAGGTTCTGGCCTCTATGTCATGCTTGCATACCCATAAGCACACACACACACATACACAGATACACATCTGCACACGTAACACACTTGCACTCTTACACATGAACACTTGGAGACATTATATTAAATCAAACGTGAATGTGATGAAATCATTATTAAAACTTTCTGTAAAGATTTGCTTTTCTACAACGATGCTGTATAGCTTGCTGAGATTACATCATCAATAAGCTCCCGAATAGAATCAGGATGCTTGTGCCCTAAGTTTGTTCTCACCTGACCAGTTATTTGGCTAGAATAGGCCAGGTGACATGCCTAGCTTGTCTTCTTGGGGAGACATTTGCATTCAGCTTTAATATCTACCCTAACTTTAAAAATCTTGTAATTTCAATAATTCCTCTAGGCAGATGAATACTGATTGATGGGCCAATAAAATACATTCTTTCCTTTTAACTCAGTTACTGTAAATCCCACCTAAGAAATATAAGAGGGGATAATGTCAGTGCTAAGAAGAGCAATTATATGGTGTGTTAGAAAAAACACATTTACAAAAATCACTTAATCTGCATGAGATGAGTACAACACAAGGATAATTTTCCTCTTTCCATCTGACCTTTTAAAATCAGAAATATTTACAGAGTACCCCTATGCAAAATAATCCTGACCTTTGTAAAAAGCAATGCATAGAACTCTGAATGTGGCTCTGAAAATCAACTGATAAAGACTACAAAACTATTTACCCATGTGGTAAACAAGATTCTAGGGTGGGGAGGGGGGACTTTTCTAAAGCAATCAGATAAACAGCCTAATAAGTAATAAAGGTCATGTTGATGCAGCACAGGCTCCCTCCACCTCTTCCCCACCTCTGAATAAGCATGGTAGTCTGACTGTTGTCTGAAAGGAGAGCTAATTAGTTCATATTTTGTTTTATAAAGCATCCTAAGGTCACAATTAAATGCTCAACATGGGAAAATGTGTGGTTTCTGTTACATTCTTTCATTTTCTTTGGATCATGGATATAACAATGTGGGGACATAAAATACCAAATTTCCTTCCTCACCTCTAAGCCATACTCCTGCCTACATACTCCCTGGCATTTCAACTTCCGGTTTTGGAGGAGAGAGCTAATTTATTCACTTCTGACTGTGGTATTCACAATAGGTTGACTGTCAGCCCATCACCTTAATCTAGGCCACTCCCCTAGTGCATACATGGTGTCTCCTTTCCCATTCACAAGCTGCTTTCTTGGAACTAAGTAATGGGTGTGAAATGAATTTTGCACTGTGCCAACCTACCATATACTTCCTTTCAGCACAATTCTTTTAAAAATAATAACTGTGTTAAAAAGGATTTGAAAAGGTTGGGCTTTTTGAAAATGGGCTCATCTGTTATTTCAGGGTGGAGGGTATTCATACAGAATTAATTTAGGAAAATCCAGTTCTATTGCTTCATGCTTTTTAAATCAATTCCCCATTCCTTTCCTGACTATTTTTTTCCTAGCCCCATTTTCCTTTGCTTTGTCAGCATGTATAATCTGTGATAAAGGATTTCAGTTTAAACACTTCAAAAAACTTTGCTTCATTAAGAAAAACAACATTCATAGTTATACATCAAGTTAGATGTCTCCTTACCCAGGGGTGATCCCAGAATTTAGAGGGTTATTGTGCCAATTTCAGCTAGTGAGGGACAGGAGTTCCATGTATATAATTTAAATGTTTGCTTTAATTTTTCCTTTATTAATTTTATTTTATGTGTGGCTATTTTGCCGGTGCAGGCATATGCTCACACACACACTTGCATATGTCTCTGTGTGTGTGCATATGTGTTGTGTGTGTGCGTATGTGTTTGTATGTGGATGCACACACACAGAGACAACCATGGATACCACATGACTGCTGGAGCTATGGATGCTGAACAGCATGTGGCTGTTGGGAGTCAAACCCTGTTCCTCTGTAACAGCAGTCAGTATTTTTATTGAGTATTCTCTCCAGTCCAAAGACACCAATGTTTAACGCAGGTCTCAAGTGAATGTTTTCTTTGGAATCTGAATAACATTTGCAAAGTTGAAGGAAGGATATAAAGCCAATACGTAAATGAAATATCACATGAAACTCTAACCATGAAATTAGACAATTTTATCTACTCACTTAGAGACATTAGGGGAAGTACTCAGTATTCTGGTGCTTTAGAGGTTTTATTAAAGATTGGGAAAGCATTGAAGCCAGAAGTTTAGCATTTGAATCAAGGCAGTAGCTTATTTAGGAACATCTCCTTGATTATACTCCATTCTTACTTCCTGTTCTAAGAAGAACTTAAAGCAGAAAACCCAGACACAGTCACTCCTTATGGGTTTGTAATCCCAGCAGGTGCAGAGGTGAAAACAGGTGGCTCCTGGGGCACATGCCATGACAGTTGAATAAGCACCCATAGACACATGAACATACACATAGTGGCACACACACATAAATAAAAGCAGAACGTGTTGGACATCCATAGTCCACAATTAAACTTATAAATATGAGGATTTAGAAAAACAAAACACTGTGGTATCTATAGATCGTGTGACAGACTGTAATAAACAAAATTTTGAGATTCTGAAAAACTAGCTAAACAGTCCCATGGTCTCCAGAGGACTCTTCACCCCACAGGCCCAGGATATTAGGATCACTGGTAAGTGGAACACAACATCTATTCCAAAAGAACTGAAGGTGCCTGGGGCCAACTGGAGCACAGACATGGGAACCCTGCCCAACCAGTAGCTCAGGTTCCTTATGGTTGGCACTGGACTATCTTGGATTCGAATTCAGCAGACAGCCCCACGGTCCCCAGAGGAGGTACAACTTCCAGGCACTTTAACACACCCAGGATCTAAGGATCCAAGGATCCCAGGATCCCAGGAGCTTGGTCACACCAGGATTTCAGAGTCTCAGAGGAAGCTTGACTATCAAGAATCTCAGCATCACAGGATCCCAGAATCACAGGATCACAAAGAGAGTTGGAATCTGAGAAATTGTGACTCAACTGGGATTATAGGAAAGACAGGCTGCAATCAGATATATCGAGGGCAGGGAGCACTTGAGATAATCAGATGGCAAGAGGCAAGTATAACAAGAGAAGCAACAGAAACCAAGGTAAAATGCCATCATCAGAACCCAACTCTGGCACCATAGCAAGTCCTGTATACACCATCACACCAGAAAAGCAAGATATGGATCTAAAGTCACTTCTCATGATGATGATGGAGGACTATAAGAAGAACATAAATAACTCCCTTAAAGAAATACAGGAGAACACATCCAAACAGGTGAAAGAATTGAACAAAACCATCCAGGATCTAAAAATAAAAGAAACAATAAAGAAATCACAAAGGGAGACAACTCTGGAAATAGAAAACCTAGGAAAGAAGTCAGGAGCCATGGATGCAAGCATAACAAAAAGAATACAAAAGATGGAAGAGAGAATTGCAGGTGCAGAAGATACCATAGAAAACATTGACACAATGATCAAAGAAAATATGAAATGCAAAAAGATAGTAACCCAAAACATCCAGAAAATACAGGACATTGAGAAGACCAAACCTAAGGATAATAGCTATAGATGAAAAGGAAGATTTCCAATTTGGAGTAAAGTTTCAGGTGAACACATGTATGGTTCCAGAACAGCTAGTTGGCAGGCAGTGGCAGTGGGAGTGGCAGGACCATAGGGCAGCAATGCTCTCTAACACTGAAACCTGAGCAAACAGGTTTCAGGCTGGGGAGGGAAGGTTACAGATGGCAGGAAATAATCAAACTCAGGGCTGAAATCAACCAAATAGAAAGAAAAAGAACTATACAAAGAATCATCAAAGCCAGTAACTGGTACTTTGAGAAAATTCACAAGATAGATAAATCCTTAGCCAGATCAACTAGAGGACACAGGGAACGTATCCTAATTGAAAAAATTAGAAATGAAAATGGAGACATAACAACAAAATCTGAGGAAATCCAAAAAATTATCATATCCTTCTAAAAAATCCTATACTCAACACAACTGGAAAACCTGGATGAAATAGACAATTTTCTAGACAAATACCAGGCACCAAAGTTATATCTGGATCAGATTATTTATCTAAACAGTCCCATAATCACTAAAGAAATAGAAATAGTCATTAATAGTCTCCCAAGGGAAAAAAAAAAAAAACCATGACCTGATGGGTTTAGTGCAGAGTTCTATCAGACCTTCCAAGAGGACCTAATTCCAATACTACTCAAACTATTCTACAAAATAGAAACAGAAAGTACTCTACCCAGTTCGTTCTATGAAGCCACAATTACTCTGATACCCAAATCACACATAGACCCAACAAAGAAAGAAAACTTCAGACCAATTTCCCTTATGAATACCAATGCAAAAATACTCAATAAAATTCTCAAAAACTGAATCCAAGACCCCAAAAATTCCTTCAGAGAACTCCCAAACCTGATAAACAGCTTTAGTGCAGTAGTTGGATATAAAATTAACTCAAACAAATCAGTGGCCTTTCTCTATACAAAGGATAAACAGGCTGAGAAAGATATTAGGGAAGCAACACCCTTCACAATAGTCATAAATAATATAAAATACTTTGGTGTGGCTCTCAGTAAGGAAATGAAAGATCTGTATACAAAGGATAAACAGACTGAGAAAGAAATTAGGGAAACAACACCCTTCTCAATAGTCACAAATAATATAAAATACCTTGGTGTGACTCTAACTAAGGAAGTGAAAGATCTGTATGAGAGAACTTCAAGTCTCTGAAGAAAGAAATTAAAGAAGATCTCAGAAGATGAAAAGATCTCCCATGCTCATGGATTGGCAGGATTAATATAGTAAAAATAGCTATTTTACTGAAAGCAGTCAACAGATTCAATGTAATCCCCATCAAAATTCCAACTCAATTCTTCACCGAGTGAGAAAGGCAATTTGAAAATTCATCTGGAATAACAAAAATCTAGGATAGCAAAAACTATTCTCAACAATAAAAGAACCTCAGGTGGAATCACCATGCCTGTCGTCAAGATGTACTAAAGAGCAATTGTGATAAAAAAAAAAAAAAAACTACATGGTACTGGTACACTGACAGACATGTAGATCAATGGAATAGAATGGATGACCCAGAAATGAACCACATACCACTTGATCTTTGACAAAGGAGCTAAAACTATCCAGTGGAAAAAAGACAGAATTTTCAACAAATGGTGCTGGCTTAACTGGCTGTTATCATGTAAAAGAATGGGAATTGATTCATCCTTATCTCCTTGTACAAAGCTCAAATCTAAGTGGATCAAGGAACTCCACATAAAACCAGAGACACTAAACCTTATAGAGAAGAAAGTGGGGAAGAACTTTTAAGATATGGGTACAAGGGGAAATTTCCTGAACAGAACACCAAGAGCTTGTCCTGTAAGATCAAGAATTGACAAATGGGACCTCATAAAATTGCACAGCTCTGTAAGGCAAAAGACACTGTCAGTAAGAGAAAATGGAAACCAATAGATTGGGAAAAGATCTTTACCAATCCTAAATCCAATACAGGGATAATATCCAATATATATATATATATATATATATATATATATATATATATATATATATATCAAGAAGTTACACTTCAGAAAACCAAATAATCCTATTAAAAATGGGGTACAGAGCTAAAAATGAATTCTCAACTGAGGAATACCGAATTGCTGAGAAGCACCTGAAGAAATGTTCAACATCCTTAATCATTAGGGAAATGCAAATCAAAACATCCCTGAGATTCCACCTCATACCAGTCAGAATGGCTAAGATCAAAAACTAAGATGCTGGCTAGGATGTCGAGAAAGAGGATCACTCCTCCGTTGTTGTGGGATTGCAAGCTAGTACAACCACTCTGAAAGTCAGTTTGGTGGTTTCTCAGAAAATTGAACATAGTTCTACCAGAAGACCCAGCAATACCACTCTTGGGAATATACCCAAAATTTACTCCCACTTGTAAAAGTGACACATAGTCCACTACGTTTGTAGCAGCCTTATTTTAATAGCAAGAAGCTGGAAAGAACCCAGATGTCCCTCAACATAGGAATGGATACAGAAAATGTACATTTACACAGTGGAGTACAACTCAGCTATTAAAAACAATGAATTTATGAAATTCTTTGACAAATGGATGGATCTGGTGCATATTGTCCTAAGTGAGGTAACCCAATCACAAAAGAACACACATGATATGCACTCACAGGTAAGTGGATATTAGCCAAGAAGCTCAGAATACCCAAGATACAATTTGCAAAACACATGAAACTCAAGAATTTAGACCAAAGTGTTCAAACATTGATCCTTTGCAGAAGGGGGAACAAAATACTCATGGAAGGAGTTACAGAGACAAAGTTCAGAGTTGAGAAGGAAGGAATGACCATCCAGAAACTGCCCCACCTAGGGATCCATCCCATAAACAACCAGCAACCCCAGACACTATTGCAGATGCCAACAAGAGCTTGCTGACAGGAGCCTGATAAAGCTGTCTCCTGAGAGGCTCTGCCAGTGCCTGACAAATACAGAAGTGGATGCTCATACTCATCCATTAGACAGATCACAGGGTCCCCAATTAAGGAGCAAGAGAAAGTACCTAAGAAGCTGAAGGGGTTTGCAGCCCCCTAGGAGGAACAACAATATGAACTAATCAGTAACTCCAGAGCTCCCTAGGGCTAAACCACCAATCAAAGAAAACACAAGGAGGGACTCATGCCTCTAGCTCCATATGTAGCAGAGGAAAGCTAATTGGTCATCTATGGGAGGAGAGGCCCTTGGTCCTGTGAAGGTTCTATGACACAGTATAGGGGAATGACTGGGCCAGGAAGCAGGAGTGGGTGGGTTGGTGATCAAGGGAAGGGGGGAGAGGATAGGGGATTTTCAGAGGGGAAACTAATAAAGAGGATAACATTTGAAATATAAATAAAGAAAATGTCTATTAAAAAAGAAAACATAAAAAATAGCTAATCTTTTAAGAAACAAATATTGTGTCTAAATAAGACAAAAAGTCAGAAAATGTAGATTATTCTTGGAACCAAGCCTGGATCCAAATAGATTATCTGAAGACATAAAAAATATATATATATATACTAAACCTATGTTCAGTTTTGACCAAAAACAAGTAGAATCAGATCTCTTGGAGTTAATATATGTACATATGTGTATATATATATATATATATATATATATATATATATATATTACTTCCTATATTCTTGACATTAATATAATACATATATAACACACATATATGCATTATGTTTACATACCTACATTTATATACATGAGTACATAGCTCTGTATACAATACATATATACATGTATATAAGAGATATGCATATAATATATATACACATATATATGTATATATATGTGTATATATATATATATATATAATATATATACACATATATATGTATATATATGTGTATATATATATATATATATAATATATATACACATATATATAATGTTAGAGAGAGAGAAGCTACTTGGCTTTCTGTGCACCTAAGAGATCTCTCTGTAATTTGAAGTTTCTAAAAGATGGGAAGCCCTAATATATGAATGAGTAATGAGAAGAGAATCAGCACACCTCACAAATAGAGGCTGAAAGCTCTGGGCAGACATATTTCCCAAAGATCAAGACAATCACTCAACCTGCCTGATGGCTAGGGTGGCTGATGGATATCATTGTAGTAATGAGTACCAATCAACCATTTCAAGAAGAAAATTGAGCTTAAGTAGCTGACTGTCTCTGTGTGGATAACAGTCTGAAGTAAAGTAGTGGGGAGAATTTAATCATTAAGATGCCCACAGCCAATCAGATAGGTTTCCATTCATCCCTGAAGGTCCGTTTTATGTCATATAGGTAGTGCCTGAGTTTGAGTTTCATTTTATTTTATTTCTATTTCCCATCCTCTGATGGAGACACTAATGAGCTGTAAAAATAGCTAAGAGCCAGACAAAATGGGGAGGAGATGCATAGGACATGAATAATTTGAAGATAGAAAATTATTCCCCCCCAAAACCATGAAATAATGAGAATTGTCTCCTCAAATACTCTCTTTAACACAGAGTAATGAATTCAAAGTTCCTACAAAAGAAAAAACTTGTGGTTCGTGTAACTAATTTTGTCAACTCTTACAAAGAAAACAATTTCTATGGAACCCTCCAGTCTGATGTAGTTAAGTGATATTATCCTTATAGGGCTGTATTTTTCTGAAGGCTGTAGTTACGTAAGGAGTAAGATATTAAAGAAATTGTGTAAAAAGCTAGAGATTGACAGTATTCAAAGAGCTAACTAAATGTCAACTGGAATGTCCAAAACTTGAATGGAAAAAGAAGAAGGAGGAGGAGTGAGGGAGAGGAGGAAGAGGAGGAGGAGGAGGGGGAGGAGGGGGAGGAGGGGGAGGAGGGGGAGGAATAGAAGGAGGAGCAGGAGCAGGAGGAGGAAGAGGAAAGCAGTCTCATTTTGAAGAATGTATTGTATTCCCAGCTTACTGGAAAACACTGGTACATATAATATTTGGTAGTCCCAGATATCAAAAGAGTTCAGAAATATTATCCCTACAGAGATGGCAGAGACTGAGAAATTAACTAACATGTTCAGGACAGAAGTGTGTGTGTCTGTTTGTGTGTGTGTGTCTGTTTGTGTGTGTGTGTGTGGTATATATGAGAGAGAAAGAGACAGACAGACAGACAGACAGACAGACAGACAGACAGAGAGAAAGGGAGAGGGAGGGAGAGAGGAGCCCTTCATTTCTAATGAGTGTTGGAGATAAAGGTGTCAGATGACATAGGTAAAATGAGTTATTACATCTTTTCATATAAATAAGAAAAAAATCCTTCATTCCATGAATTTGAGCCCATTGAAATTAACCTGTCAAAATTTTTTCAAAGTGGTTAGTTATTTAATTAAAATTTGAAAACGCATACCCATTTGTTATCTGTGTATACCACAATTATTCTTTTCAGACTTCCTTATAGAGTCTGGTGACTAAAATAAAAATGTTCTGAATAGACTTAGATGTTTGAAATTTTGTTTTCCAGTTGGTGGTGAGGCTCAGGAGAAGTGATCTTTTTGAAGGAAGTATGTCACTAGTGGCAGGCCTTGAGAATTTAAAGACCTGTAATATTTTGAATGTACCCCTCTGGGTTCTGCTTATGGTTGGTGATGTGACCTCTCAGCCTCCTGTTCCAGATGCCTTGCCTGCCTCCATCATGGAGTCTTACACTTCTGAAATCGTTAGCCCAAATAGTCTTCTATAAACTGCCTTGGTCATGGTGTCTTACCACAGCAAGAGGACAGTCACTAACATAGGAAGTGTCTGCAAGAAGCTGAGTGACTTTAAAGCAGAAACTACACATCTATAAGGAGAATGAAACAGATCACCCACTTGTACCTTAGTGTTCTGTCATGTGTAGACCTCTCTGAACAGAGTTCTCCTGGCTTGTATTCTGGGTAAGGGAGCACAGGACTAGTTTTCTTAGAAGTTCAAACGACTCTCACAATAAGCTAACTTAACATTCAAATATATTAATTAGGATGACATTCTGTTGGGAACAAAACACCCATGGAAGGAGTTACAGAGACAAAGTTTGGAGCTGTGACGAAAGGATGGACCATCTAGAGACTGCCCTATCCAGGGATCCATTCCATAATCAGTTTCCAAACGCTGACACCATTGCATACACTAGCAAGATTTTGCTGAAAGGACCCTGATATAGCTGTCTCTTGTGAGACGATGCCGGGGCCTAGCAAACACAGGAGTGGATGCTCACAGTCAGCTATTGGATGGATCACAGGGCCCCCAATGGAGGAGCTAGAGAAAGTACCCAAGGAGCTAAAGGGATCTGCAACCCTATAGGTGGAACAACATTCTGAACTAACCAGTACCCCGAAGCTCTTGACTATAGCTGCATATGTATGAAAAGATGGCCTAGTCGGCCATCACTGGAACGAGAGGCCCATTGGACACACAAACTTTATATGCCCCAGTATAGGGGAATGCCAGGGCCAAAAGAATGGGAATGGGTGGGTAGGGAAGTGGGGGGCGCTATGGGGGACTTTTAGGATATACTTTTGGAAATGTAATTGAGGAAAATACGTAATAAAAAATATTAATTTTTTTTTAAAATGAAAAAAAAAGGATGACATTCTGTTTAGAGACAGTCTGTATAAGAAGTATTTCTGTTACTTTTACTCAATTTCTAATAATTCTATTAATACAGTAACATACAGAGATAATCTGTTTTTTAATTGATTTCCATTTATTTTGGCGTACAAACACCAAATATAATTACATAAGTATCCTTATTAACTGTATCCTTAATATGATATCAGAAACTACTTAACTTGATATCATACAAGTCAAAGCCTATTAAGTCGTTTTCATTTTACACAAGATACATTGTTGGTAATAGTCAGCCCCCAAATCGATGAGCATGTATTCATATCAGTGAAACTATTTAGAGTATATACAAACATATCTAAATTTCTAATAACTATATACATAAGTACATACCTTTCCCAATAGTCGCTCAACTTGTTTAACTCTCAGTCATAAACAAAATAGGCAGGGCCAAAACCTAAAGTATTTTTCCCTGGATGAGGCAAAATTGATCTGAGGCTAGGAATTTGAGATCTACTGTCCCTCAGAAGAAGTTTCTACCATACTAGCTTATCTACCGAAAGTCATAAAGTGTTATCTAATTCCTGCCAAAGACACAAGTCTAAAAAGAACTGTATTTTTCTTCTATTTATCATAGGCAACCAAGAACTATCAAATGAGTAAGCAATGCCTTGAATATAAGGACTTAATTCCAATGATTTTTAAAAAGAAACAGAATCAAAGGGACAGTAGAGAATGTAAATAGCTGAGCGCCTCCAGCTCAGACAGTACCACAGCAGCACACAGTACACATAAACCAAGAACAGCACCCTGCACGAGGTGTAGGGGAGATGAGAATTGAAAAATTAAACTGCTGTTTATGGAAATCCAATTAAATAATTAAACGATAACAAAGAAGGAATACAGTGTTGAAACAGACAAAACTAATTATATTTGTGTATTTCTTGATTTACCAAAATTCAAAATGACAAAAGGTAAATTTGAAAATACCCACATAAGTGAAGGAAGCTTTAGCCTGATTCCAGAAGTTGTAGAGAAATAAAAAAGAAGGTGTAAACAAGAACACTGAGGGATGATAAAATTGATTCTCAGAAATAAAAGTCTGGGCTTTGTATTTGTCTACTAAACAAACAACAAAAACAAAAGAAGCATACTAAGAAGTTGAAAGTGCATGGTTATGTAACTTCAGAGCCCTAATAAGGAAGCAGTTTGAAATGTTTACACAGAAGGAATAAAGCACTAATGTATGGAACGTGTTTTAAGTGACATACTAATGCAAAACTTATCAGAGACACTGAATATTAAAGAAAAGCAAACAAATGTCCCAAGGAAAGAACACTTTAAATGTGCATGATTCTAGTATTGTGAACCAATGTAAAAGCAGAAAAGAATAATTTCAAAATACTAAGATGTAGGTTTCATTTTTATTTCTTAATAAGTTATACTGGAAACAGAGAAGTGTTAGAATATGAATTGTTTTCCCCAAAGAAGTATGTGTTGATAATTTGTCCCATTCCCCCACCCCATACCCAGCTAGTGGTGCAAGCATGATAGTCTCTGAAAAGCTTTGAGGTGATATGGAGTTGGAAGCAGTAGCTCCCGGGGATGAGTCTCTGGGGTATTTCTCTCCAGTTTCTCTCTTCCTTTCTCTGTGTCCTGACTAGTTCTTCCACACCATACATTTATTTGTGCTAGGAAGAACTTATGACTAAGGTTGTAAAGCCAAGCATCCCTGGACTGAACCATCCAGAACCAAGAGTCAAATAAATCTTGCCTCCCTTAAGTTGTTGCTGTCGTGTATTTAGTTGTGAAGACAAGGAAAGCTAGTAATACAAGATGTCAATCAAGAAAAGAACAGGTCTTTAATCTTACCAACAGTAGATCTAGTTAAATAATCCATAAATAGTACACACACACACACACACACACACACACACACACACACACTGGAGATAGGAGGCTCTCTGAATCTAATCTCTAATGGAGTGCTAACCCAAAGTGAGGGAGGTAAATGGAATATAGGTGACAATCATGGGAACAGAGCAGTGTCATTACAGCACTCCATAAAGCAACAGGTAGTGTACAGAATAACAGACAATACCCAGGAGCTGTGTATCTACCAAGATGCAAATACCAAAAGTATTTTTTCACTTTTTTCAGGTTTATTTTTTCCTTTTGTTAAAACTAGATTTTTTTCCCTCACATAAAATATCCTAGGTACAGTTACTCCCATTCTTCCTTCCTACCTGGATCCATCCCTTTCTGTCTCTCATTAGAAAACAAACAGGGTTCTAAAAAAATGATGATATGATGTAATAAGATAAAACCAAAACTAACACAAACAAAACAAACAGAAGGAAAACAACCCAAGAAAAAGCACCAGAAACAAATAGATACAGAGACCCAGTGATTAGCATACTTTGCAATTCTATAAAAGCCCTAAACTGGAAGCCACAATAAATATGCAAAACCTGTAAGGTAAAAAGAGATTAGATAGATAGATAAATAGCTAGATAGGCAGAGAGGGGTAGGTAGGTAGATAGATAGATAGATAGATAGATAGATAGATAGATAGATAGATAGATAGATAGATAGATGACAGATAGGTAGATAGATAGATAGACAGACAGACAGATAGATGATAGATAAATAGACAGACAGACAGACAGACAGATGATAGATAGATAGATAGATAGATAGATAGATAGATAGATAGATAGATAGATGATAGATAGGTAGACAGACAGACAGACAGACAGACAGACAGACAGATAGATAGATAGATAGATAGATAGATAGATAGATAGATAGATAGATAAAAAAGAAGGAAAGGAGAACTGTGACATCACCTTATCAGACAAGGAACCTCTGAAGATACCACTGAGTTCATTTTCTGTTGACCATCAACTTCTAGGTATGCAACCTATCCTTAAGAGTAGTTTGTTTCTCTAGTGAGACTCCCTTAGAGAAAATTAAATTTATAATTGCAAGTGTTTATCAGTTGGAGATAGTTTCTGTCTTAAGGGTAGGGACATGTACCCACTTCTCCTTTTAGCCCTATTATCCCTTCTGGTCTTAAACATGATATGATGCCTCGGACTCTGTGAGTTCATGTGTGCAAGGATCCTGTTGATGTAAAGACCTTATTTCCTTTGTTTCCTCCATGCCTCTGACTCTTGCACACTACATTCTGTCTCTTCTTCAGGCTTCCCTGAAGCTTAAGGGGAAGAATTAGATGGACACATCCTATTTTGAGCTGAGTCATTCAAGGCCTTATTCTCTGCCTAATGTCTGATTGTGAGCCTCTGAATATTTTCACATCTGTTGTAGAAGGAAGCATCTCTGATGATTATTGAGCAAGATTTATCTACAATCTATGAATATAGATCTTAATTCATAGATCATTGATCATAATAGCAGAATGTATGATCATAATAGCAGAATGTAATTGGGAGTCATTTTATTACTACGTTCTTTTAGAATAACAGTAGTAGTTGGCTTTACCTTAAGTCCCTGAGATATCTAGTTTTATGTTCTTAATCACCCAAGTAATGCCAGGTATGGGTTCCATCTTGAAGGGTGGACTTTAAGTCAAGTCATATATCGGTTGGTTATTTTCACAAGCTTTGTTCCACCATTGTACTAATATATCTTGCAGGCAGGACATCACTATAGATTAAAATATTTGCAGCTTGGTTGGTGTTTATGTTTCTCTTTTGGTAGCTTTTGGAGCACCTTCTTGTATCAAAGACACTAGCACATAGGGAGTGTAGTTCTAGGTAAACATCAGGTCAACTTCTCTGTATTTAATGAATTGTATAAATGTTTTCAGCAATGAGACCTTGCTTTCAGTTTTTGGGAACACAGCAACCTATAGTCTTAGCAACAGCCTGGTTGTTTATAAGTTCCCATTGGCCAAAAACTAAACTATGTGTAACCCAATAACAGTACTGGAAGCTTCATTTTGTGACAAAAGATTCCCAGATCTTAATTCATAGATCATTGATCATAATAGCAGAATGTCATTGGGAGTCATTTTACTACTATGTTCTTTTAGAATAACAGTAGTAGTTGGCTTTACTTTAAGTCCCTGAGATATCTAGTTTCATGTTCTTAATCATCCTATCTCACCTATTATTTGATGATGTCATTTAGATTGCCTTCATAATATGGTAAGAGGTTCATTTCAAGAACCTCTTACCATATTAGGTTTCCATACTACCCCTCAAATATCCAATAATTTTAGTTGTCTCTCATCATATTCCATCCATTCTCCCCTTTTCCTTTCTCCCTCTCTACTTGATCATCCCATTCCAGTCTCCCCAGCCCTGACTCATTCATAACTGAGTAGTCTAAAATGTGAGAATTTCTAGGTCCATGGCTTAAAGCAAATAATCAATTTCAATATGGTCATTTCCCAGAAGAAGGCATACAAATCACAATGAGATGATATCCTAGGCTAGTTAGTTTTTTACCCAAAAATACAAGAAATGATAAGTATCATTGAGGGTATAATATACAGTATTGATGAGAATGCTAACTGGGGCAGTATTTACTGAAAAGTGTATTAGGAATCCTCAAAAAACTAGAAATACCAAACAATCTATATCTGTCTTTTTGGCAAACATCAAGTGAAATAATTTTGTGGAACAAATATTTGCTCTCCTGTATTCACTGAACAGTCATTCACAGAGCAAAATATAAAACCAAACTAGGTGTTCATCTGTGTATGAAGAAAGCAGAGTTTATGGGCTCAATAAAATAATACTCAACCTTTTAGATAAAGTCAAGCTTCACATTTGAACAAATTTGATAGGTAAATGTATACATGCAGATTATTGTGTAAGTAAAATGAGTCAGAAACAAAAAGACAAATGCTATATAATCTATACAACTTATTCATATATGTGATTCTAAAAATTAGAGAAAGTTTAAATGATGCAACCAGAGAGTAAAGCATAAGTAACCAGAACTTGGGAGAGAGTAAACAAATGAAAAGATGTTGATGAAGTATTCACAGTTTTAGTTAGAAAGATTATGACCATGCAATCTATAATAATGTAAAATATAATGACTATAGTCAAAAGGAACATACTGTATACTTAAAAATCTGAATGCAAATTTTCAATGTTTCATCAAATAAAAAACTGTATGTGAAGCAATGAATGTCTACAAACACAAACCCTCATCTGCTTTCCAGATGAGTTCAGTAGTGTCATGGACCTAATTTTTAATATATTGAGAAAGACAATGCACAACAAATTAAGACATAATGTCTGCCTTTATTGAAATCTACTCAGCTATTAAAAATCATCCTAGCATAGTAAAATGGTTCATAATAAATCCACTTCATCGTACATAGACAGTAAAATAAGAACTCAAAATCAGTGTTAGAATTTGGATTCTGAAACAGGTAAATGTTAAACTGAGGACAGGGAGGGTCCCCTCGGCTTTTCTTTTCTTTTCTTTTTTTTAAATATCTTTTCTTGGATATTTTATTTATTTACATTTCTAATGTTATCCCTTTTCCCGGTTTCTCCTCCAGAAACCCCCTATCTCATCTTTCCTCTCCCTGCTTCTATGAGGGTGCTCCCCCTCCAACTCACACAATCGTTTCTCCCCATCCTGGCATTCCCCTACACTGGGGCATCAGGTCTTCACAGGACCAAGGGCCTTTCATCCCATTGATGCCTGACAAGGTCATCCTCTGCTACATATGCGGCTGAAGCCATGGGTCCTTCCATGTGTATACTTTGGTTAGTGGTTTAGTCCCTAAGAGCTCTAGGGATTCTGGTTAGTTTATATTGTTGTTCTTCCAATGGGATGCAAATCCCTTCAGCTACCTCAGTCCTTTATCTAACTTCTTTATTGAGAACCACGTGCTCAGTCTAATGGTTAGCTGTGATCATCTGCCTCTGTATTTGTCAGGTTCTGGCAGAGCCTCTCAGGAGATAGCTATATCAGGCTCCTGTCAGCAAGCACTTCTTGGCACCCACAGTAGTGTCTGGGTTTGGTGTCTGTATATGAGATGAATCCCCAGGTGGGGCAGTCTCTGGATGGCCTTTCTTTCAGTCTCTGCTCTACACTTTGTCTCTGTAATACCTCCCCTGAGTATTTTGTTCCACCTTCTAAGAATGACTGAGAATCCACACTTTGATCTTCCTTCTTGAGCTTCATGTGTTCTGTGAATTGTATCTTAAGTATTCTGGCTTTTGGGCTAATATCCACTTATCAGTGAGTACATATACCATGTGTGTTTTTTGTGAGTGGGATAACTCATCCAGGATATTTTCTAATTCTAATAATTTGCCTAGGAATTTCATGGACTCATTGTTTTCAGAAGCTGAATACTACTCCATTGTGTAAATGTACCACATTTTCTGGATCCATTCCTCTGTTGAAGAACATCTGGATTCTACCCAGCTTCTGGCTATTATTAATAAGGCTTCTATGAATATAGTGGAGCATGTGCCCTTGTTATATGTTGAACCATCTTTTGGGTATACTCCCAGGAGTGGTATATCTGGGTCCTCGGGTAGTACTGTGTCCAATTTTCTGAGGATCTGCCAAACTGATTTCCAGAGTGGTTGTACCAGCTTGCAATCCCACCAACAATGGAGGAGTGTTCCTCTTTCTCCACATCCTCACCAGCATCTGCTGTCACCTGAGTTTTTGACCTTAGCCATTCTGACTGGTGTGACATGGAATCTCAGGGATGTTTTGATCTTCATTTCTCTGATAACTAAGGGTGTTGAACACTTCTTTATATGATTCTCAGCCATTTGGTATTCCTCAGTTGAGAATTCTTTGTTTAAATCTGTACCCCATTTTAATAGGATTACTTGGTTATTGGGAGTCTAACTACTTGAGTTCATTGTATATATTGGACCTTAGCCCTGTATCAGATGTGGGGTTGGTAAAGATCTCTTCCCAATCTGTTGGTTGCTGTTTTGTTCTATTGACAGTGTCCTTTGCCATACAGAAGTTTTGCAATTTTATGGAGTTCCATTTGTCCATACTTGATCTTAGAGCATAAGCCATTGGTGTTCTGTTCAGTAAAATTTCCCCCATGCCTATGTTTTTGAGTCTTTTCCCCACTTTCTCCTGTATTAACTTCAATGTATCTTATTTTATATAGAGGTCCTTGATCCACTTGGACCTGAGCTTTGTATAAGGAGATAAGAATGGAAAACCTTGCATTATTTTCTATGTTGACTGCCAGTTGAATCAGCACCATTTGTTAAAAGTGCTGTCTTTTTTCCACTGCATGGTTTTAGCTCCTTTGTCAAATATCAAATGACCATATGTGTGCAGGTTCATTCTAACTCTTCACTACTATTCCATTGATCTTCCTACCTGTCTCTGTACTATTACCATACAATTTTTATCACTATTACTCTGCAATACAGCTTGAAATCAGGGATGGTAATTCCCCCAAAAGTTCTTTTATTGTTGAGAATAGTTTTCACTAGCCTGTGTTTTTGGTATTCAAAATGAATTTGAGAATTGCTCTTTCTAACTCTGTGAAGAATTTAGTTGGAATTTTGATGGGGATGGCATCAGCAACATAATCACTTTTACTATATTAATCCTGCCAATCCATGAGCATGGGAGCTTTTTCCATCTTCTGAGATCTTTTATTTCATCCTTCAGAGACTTTAAGTTCATGTGATACAGATCTTTCACTTGCTTGATTAGAGTCACACCAAGACATATAATATTATTCGTGGCTATTGTAAAGGTTGTCATTTCTCTAATTTCTTTCTCAGCCTGTTTAACCTTTGAATAGAGGTTTGTTTGAGATAAATAAAACAAATACAGATTTGTTTGAGTTAATTTTATATCCAGCCACTGGATATAAAATATTTGCTAGTTATTTATCAGGTTTTGGAATTCTCTGGTGAAATTTTTGGGTCACATAAGTATACTCTCATATCATGTGCAAGTAATGATATTTTGACTTCTTCCTTACCAATTTCTGTCCCTGTGTTGAATTTTGTCAAAAGCTTACTCAGCATCTAATGAAAAGATCATGTGATTTTTTTTTCCTTTGAGTTTGTTTATATAGTAGATTACATTGATGGATTTCCATATATTTAACGATCCTTGCATCCCTGGGATGAAGCCAACTTGATCACTATGGATGATCATTTTGATGTGTACTTGAATTCAGTTTGCAAGAATTTTATTGAGCATTTTTGCATCAATATTCATAAGTGAAATCGGTCTGAAGTTCTCTTTCTTTGTTGGGTCTTTGTGTGGTTTAGGTATACTTTGTGTGGCTTCATACAATTGAACTGGGCAGTGTTCCTTCTGTTTCTACTTTGTGAAATAGTTTTAACAGTATTGGTATTAGATCTTTGTTGAAGGTCTGGTAAAATTCTGCACTAAACTCATTTGGACCTGGGCTTTTTTTTTTTTTTTGAGATTTTTAAAGACTGTTTCTATTTCTTTAGGGATTATGAGGCTGTATAGATGGTTTATCTGATCCCGATTTAACTTTGGTACCCAGTGTCTGTCTAGAAAATAGTCTATTTCATCCAGATTTTCAAGTTTTGTTGAGTATAGTATTTTGTAGTAGGATTTCATGACTTTTTGGATTTCCTCAGTTTCTGTTGTTATGCCTCCCCTTTCATTTCTGATTTTGTTAATTTGGATACTGTCTCTGTGTCCTCTGGTTAGTCTGGCTAAGGGTTTGTCTATCTTGTTGATTTTCTCAAAGAACCAGCTCCTGGTTTGGTTGATTCTTTGTATAGTTCTTTTAGTTACTACTTGGTGGATTTCAGCTCTGAGTTTGACTATTTCCTACTGTCTACTCCTCTTGAGTTTATTTGCTTCTTTTTGTTTTACAACTTTCAGATGTGCTTTCAAGCTGCTAGTGTATGCTCTCCCCAGTTTCCTTTTGGAGGCACTCAGAGCTATGAGTTTCCCTCTTAGCACTGCTTTCATGTGCCCTATAAGTTTGGGTATGTTGTGCCCTAATTTTCATTAAATTCTACAGTCTTTAATTTCTGTTTTTATTTCTTTCTTGACCAAGTTATCATTGAGTAGAGCATTGTTCAGCCTCCATGTGTATGTAGGTTTTCTGTTGTTTTTGCTGGTATTGAAAATCAGCCTTAGTCTGTTGTGATCTGACAGGTTGCATGGGATTATCTCAGTATTTTGTATGTGTTGAGGCCTGTTTTGTGTCTGATTATAAGGTCTATTTTTTGAGTTAGTACCATGAGGTGCTGAGAAGAAGATATATTCTTTTGTTTTAGGATGAAATGTTCTATAGATATTTGTTAAATCCATTTGATTAATAGCTTATGTTAGTTTTAGTGTTTCTCTATTTAGCTTCTGTTTCCATGATCTGTCCATTGCTGGGGGAAGGGGGTGTTGAAGTCTCCCACTATATGTGAGGTGCAATGTGTACTTTGAAATTTTGTAAAAAATTTTTTATGAATGTGGATGCCCTTGCATTTGGAGCATAGATGTTCAAAATTGAGAGCTCATCTTGGTAGATCTTTACTTTGATGACAATGAAGTGTCCCTTCTTATCTCTTTTGATAACTTTTGTTTGAAATTCTATTTTATTGGATATTATAATGGCTACTCCAGGTTGTTTCTTGGAATCATTAGCTTGGAAAACTGTTTTTCAGCCTTTTACTCTGAGATAGTGTCTGTCTTTGTCATTGAGGTACGTTTCCTGTATGCAGCAAAATGCTGGGTCCTGTTTACATATCCAGTCTGTTAGTCTATATCTTCTTACTGGATAACTGAGTTCATTGATGTTAAGAGATATTAAGGAAAAGTAATTGTTTCTTCCTATTATTTTGTTGTTAGAGATGGAACAACAAAATAATGTGTGTGTGTGTGTGTGTGTGTCTTCTTTTGGGTTTGTTGAAAGATTACTTTCTAGATTTTTCTAGGGTATATTTTCCCTCCTTGTGTTGGAATTTTCCATCTATTATCCTTTGTAGGGCTGGATTTGTAGAAAGATATTGTGTAAATTCTGTTTTGTCATGGAATATCTTGATTTCTCTCTCTATGGCAATTGAGAGTTTTGCTGGCTGTAGTCGCCTGGGCTGGCATTTGTCTTTTCTTAGGGTCTGCATGACATTTGCCCAGGATCTCCCAGCTTTCATAGTCTCTGGTGAGAAGTCTGATGTAATTCTGATTAGTCTGGCTTTATATGTTACTTGACCTTTTTCCCTTACTGCTTTTAATATTATTTTTCTTGTTTTGTGCATTTGATGTTTTGATTATTATGTGACAGGAGGAGTTTCTCTTCTTGTCTAGTCTATTTGGAGTTCTGTATGCTTCTTGTTCATGGGCATCTCTTTCTTTAAGTTAGGGGAGTTTTCTTCTATAATTTTGTTGAAGATATTTACTGGCCGTTTAAGTTGGGAATCTTTGATCTATTCTATACCTATTGACCTTAGGTTTGGTCTTTTCATTATGTCCTGGATTTCCTGGATGTTTTGGGTTAGGAGCTTTTTGCATTTTTTAACTGTTGTGTAAATGTTTTTCGTGGTATATTCTGCACCGAGAGTCTCTCTTCTATCTCATGTATTCTGTTTGTGATGCTTTTGTCTATAACTCCGGATCTCTTTCCTAGGATTTCTATCTCTAGGGTTGTCTCCTTATGCAATTTATTTATTGCTTCTATTTACATTTTTAAATCATGGATGGTTTTGTTCAATTCCTTTGCCTGTTTGTTTGTGTTTTCCTGTAATTCTTTAAGGGGCTTTTGTGTTTCCTCTTTAAGGGCTTCTACCTGTTTACCTGTGGTCTCCTGTACTTCCTTAAGGGAATTATTTATGTCCTTCTTAAAGTCTTTTATCATCATAATGAGTTGTGGTTTTAAATATGAATCTTGCTTTTCCAGTGTGTTAGTGTATCCAGGACTTGCTGTGGTATGAGAACTGGATTCTGATGATGCCAAGTAGCCTTGGATTTTGTTGCTTAGGCTCTTATACTTGACTCTCCCCATCTGGTTACCTCTTAGTTGGTCTTGCTGTCTTTGACTGGATCTTGTCCCCCTTGTGGGCCTATGAGCCTATGATCTTAGGTGTGTCAGCACTCCTAAATAGACCAGCTCTCTCCTGGGTGGGATTTGGGTGTGGAGGGCTGTGGGACAACCTTAGCTCCAGGGCAGATATGGAGACTGGAAGGATCCTGTCTCCAGCTTCTGTGCTGTTCCTTTGTCCTGTGTGCTTCTGGTGGGTCCCTCTTTGGAGAGTTATTGGAGTGAAAGTGTTGATCTCACCTCTGGGCTTAGGTGTGAGAGCACTCCTAGGAGTCCAGCTCTCTCCTGGGCAGGATTTGAGTACAGAATACTGTGGGACAGCCTCAATTCCAGGACACAGAAGGAGACCGGACCTGATCAGCTTTTCATAGCCAGCATCACCCTCATGTAGTATTTAAGCTCCTCTATGTGGCTCTGTCCCACTACAGTGGCTAATGGACTTTCCTCCCTTCTACAGACAATCACTTACACACAAAGCCATTGTCTCAGCCAGAGCATCCTCCCTGCTTCTTACCCTAATCACTGTTTTAGTGAGAAATCCATGTTCTTATGGCAGTGACATCTGTTTCATTAGTGGCCTTTAACTTGTCATTAAAAAAGAAAGATGTGTACATTTTAGACTGGTGATAACTTGGGATTTCAAATAAGCATTATGTAGTTATATTTATAAAGAAAATGTGTTACATATGTACAGTGGAATTTTTCACCCACATAGAAGAATGATTCATGTCATTTACAGGAGAATGGATGCAAATCCAATGAATAATATTAAATAAACTAACTCAAATATTTTATCTTATCTCATGTGTGGTTCCTAGATTTTATGTGGATGCGTAAAAGCATGTCTGTTGATATGACATTCAAGTAGGGTCAAAAGTATCTAAATGAACAAGCAGAACTAACAGGGTAGGGATGGGAAGCAAGGGGTTATGAGGCATGGAGGAACTATGCTCTATATTTGTGTTAAATTGTGTTTCTGTAATGTAGTACTGGAAACAACGAATATATCCAATGAAACACATTAACTATTCCTGAAAGCTATTCCCTATCCATTTCTTCACACACATAGAAGCAGGAAATCAAAAAAAAAAGTAATTTGAGTCAAATTTCAGTGAAGACCCAGACTTCATTGATAGGGACTGTAAGTTCACCAAAGATCAATGTGGTTCTGTGGTAATCACCATGCCTGACCTAAAGCTGTACTACAGAGCAATTGTGATTAAAAACTGCATGGTACTGGTATATCAACAGACAAGTAGACCAGTGGAATAGAATTGAAGACCCAGAGATGAATCCACACACCTATGGTCACTTTGTCTTTGACAAGAGAGCTAAAACCATCCAGTGGAAAAAACGACAGCATTTTCAACAAATAGTGCTGGCACAACTGGCAGTTATCATGTAGAAGAATGGGAATTGATCCATTCCTATCTCCTTGTACTAAGGTCAAATCCAAGTGGATTAAGGAACTCCACATAAAACCAGAGACACTGAAACTTATAGAGGAGAAAGTGGGGAAAAGCCTCGAAGATATGGGTACAGGGGGAAAATTCCTGAATAGAACAGCAATGGCTTGTGCTGTAAGATTGAGAATCAACAAATGGGACCTCATAAGTTGCAAAGCTTCTGCAAGGCAAAAGACACCATCAATAAGACAAAAAGACCACCAACAGATTGGGAAAGGATCTTTACCTATCCTAAATCAGATAGGGGACTAATATCCAATATATATAAAGAACTCAAGAAGGTAGGCTCCAGAAAATCAAATAACACCATTAAAAAATGGGGCTCAGAGCTGAACAAAGAATTCTCACCTGAGGAATACCGAATGGCTGAGAAGCACCTGAAAAACTGTTCAGCATCATTAATCATCAGGGAAATGCAAATCAAAACAAGCCTGAGATTCTACCTCAAACCAGTCAGAATGGCTAGGATCAAAATCAGGTGACAGCAGATGCTGGCAAGGATATGGAGAAAGAGGAACACTCCTCCATTGTTTGTGGGATTGCAACCACTCTGGAAATCAGTCTGGCAGTTGCTCAGAAAATTGGACATAGTACTACCAGAGGATCCTGCAATATCTCTCCTGGGCATATATCCAGAAGATGTTCCAACCAGTAAGAAGGACACATGCTCCAGTATGTTCATAGCAACCTTATTTATAATAGTCAGAAGCTGGAAAGAACCCAGATGCCCCTCAACAGAGGAATGGATACAGAAAATGTGGTACATTTACACAATGGAGTACTACTCAGCTATTAAAAAGAATGAATTCATGAAATTCCTAGACAAATGGATGGACCTGGAGAGCATCAGCCTGAGTGAGGTAACCCAATCACAAGGAACTCACACAATATGTACTCACTGATAAGTGGATATTAGCCCAGAAACTTAGGATACCCAAGATATAAGATACAATTTGGAAAAAACATGAAACTGAAGAACAACGAAAATCAAAGTGTGGACACTTTGCCCCTTCTTAGAATTGGGAACAAAACACCCATGCAAGGAGTTACAGAGACAAATTTTGGAGCTGTGACGAAAGGATGGACCATCTAGAGACTGCCATATCCGCGAATCCATCCCATAATCAGCTTCCAAACGCTGACACCATTGCATACACTAGCAAGATTTTGCTGAAAAGAACCAGATATAGCTGTCTCTTATGAGACTATGCCGGGGCCTAGCAAATACATAAGTGGATGCTCACAGTCAGCTATTGGATGGATCACAGGGCCCCCAATGAGGGAACTAGAGAAAGTACCCAAGGAGCTAAAGGGATCTGAAATCCTATAGGTGGAACAGCAATATGAACTAACCAGTACCCCCGGAACTCATGTCTCTAGCTGCATATGTATCAGAAGATGGCCTAGTCGGCCATCAGTGGAAAGAGAGGCCCATTGGTCTTGCAAACTTTATATGCCTCAATACAGGGGAATGACAGGGCCAAGAAGTGGGAGTGGGTGGGTGGGGGAGTGGGTTGGGGAGTGTGTGTGGGACTTTTAGGATAGCACTGGAAATGTAAATGAAATAAATACCCAATTAAAAAATAACTTAAAAAATTCCTTAAGTATTAAGAATAAAAAGAAAGGAAAAGAAGAGAAGAGAAGAGAAGAGAAGAGAAGAGAAGAGAAGAGAAGAGAAGAGAAGAGAAGAGAAGAGAAGAGAAGAGAAGAGAAGAGAAGAGAAGGAGGAAGAGGAAGAGGAAGAGGAAGAGAAGAGAAGAGAAGAGAAGAGAAGAGAAGAGAAGAGAAGAGAAGAGAAGAGAAGAGAGAAGAGAGAAGAGAGAAGAGAAGAGAGACGAAAAGAAGAGAAGAGAAGAGAAGAGAAGAGAAGAGAAGAGAAGAGAAGAGAAGAGAAGAGAAGAGAAGAGAAGAGAAGAGAAGAGAAAAGAAAAGAAAAGAAAAGAAAAGAAAAGAAAAGAAAAGAAAAGAAAAGAAAAGAAAAGAAAAGAAAAGAAAAGAGAAACGAAATCTCCTGGCAAGAATTGTCTTAATCCCCAAGGGAGAGTGCTTGAATCTCACTAAGAAGAGGAAATAAAATAGTCATTGAGATAGATGGAAGGAGGAAACTGATGGGGCAGGGGGAGGGATTAGGGGATGGGGATCAGGTGTGGGGAGAGCAGGGGTGGAGGGAGAAGATTGGGAGAGACAGGGGAATTCAATTGAGAGGTGCATCTCTAGAACAAGCTGCAGACCTGGGATAGGACAGGCTTCTTGGCATCTCTAGGGGTAACCCTAGCTGAGACTCCTAGCAGCAGAGCATATGAAACCTGAAATGGTCAGCTCCTGTAGCCAGGCAGGACTCCAGTGAAGGAAGGGGAACAGCAACCTACCAACAAAACCTTCAAACCCAAATTATTCCTGCCTACAAGATGCACAGGGATTAATGGAGCAGAGATGGTAGGACTGGCCAACCAATGACTGGCTCAACCTGAGATGCAACCTATGAGAAAGAGCCAACCCCTGACACTATTGATAATCTGCTATGCTTGCAGACAAGAACCTAGCATGACTGCCTCCTGAGAGGCTTCATCCAGCTTCTTTTGGAAACAAATGTAGAGACCTACAACCCAATAAAATGTGGAGCTCGGGAGTATTGTAGAAGTATGGGAAAAGGGATTTAAAGAGCCTAAGGGGTGATGGACAACAAATGAAGATCTCCAGAGCCAATTAAACTGAGACCATGGTGGGAGCGCAGAGACTGAACTACCAACAAAAGAGATTGCAATGGCTGGACTTAGGACCTCTACACATTTGTAGCATGTGTGTGGCTTGATCATGATGTGGGTTCCCCTGACAGATGTAGCAGGAGCTATCGCTGACTCTGTTGCCTGCCTTTGGATGCCCCCAGCTGAGCTGCCTTGTCTGACCTCAGTAGGAGATGATTCATTTAGTCATGCTGTGACTTGAAGTGCTGGTGGGGGTAGGAGAGTTGGTTTCCATGGAGGGCTTCCCCTTCTCTAAGAAGAAGGGAATGAGGGATAGGGTATGGGTGTGTGTGGATGAGACTAGAAGGAGAAGAGGGAGGAAGGCTGCAATCAGACTATAAAGTGAATAAATTAATTAATTAAATAAAAAGATGAATTAACAGTCTAATTAATCTTCTTGTCCAATTTTATTTTGAGTTTCACATTAGTGGCTATTACCATTATTCAAGTGTTGGTACATAAAATCTTCATGTTGACCCACATTCTGTTATATCTTGATCTACCTTTAGGTTGCAGTAAATAGGACGTTGGGAAATATTCTTCATGCAAAGGAAAGCCTTGGATTGATCCCTACCATGTTGTAGGCTCTCCACTTAGACTTTCCTATCCATCCTTTCTTTATCTCCATCAGCCTTTGTGAGACATGCATGATGTCTAATTTGTATTAAATTGACTATACATTCATTCATAGATAATTCATCGATAACATGCATTTTTTTCATGTCTATTGGTCAGAAATTGGGTACATCTTTGCTAGATCTCTGATTCAGTCTTTTCAGGCTGCAGCTAGGATTCTAGCTCTGGCTGTGCTCTCTGCGGAGGCCCACTGCTGGGTGCCTTAACAGGCTGAAACAATTCATTTCTCTGGAGCTACAAAGCAAGAGCTTCCATTTTCTGCTGATTGCAACCAGTGCACCTAAGGTTACTCCCAGATCCTTAGCAGTATGGATAGTTACTTAAGATAGCATGCTTCTTCAAAATCAGTTATCAGAGCTTCTCCTACTTACTTGCAAGATAAAAATATTGTATGTATATAAACATATATATGTATATCATACTACAAGCTAAGCAATAACATACATATGGTTCATTATATTCTATTGATTAGAAGCAAGTAATATGGTCCTGCCCATTCTTCAATGAAGGCATCATTTAATGATATGAATTATAAATGATGGAGTTCACTTCAAATTTGTCTAGCACTTACTTCATAGATACCCTTAAACTGAGTCTCAGCATGATTAAGCAATCAGACTACAGAAATTCTTATAAAAGAAATAAACCTTCCTTTTACAGAGACAATAGACCTTTCACAGCATCAAACAGAACAAAATAAATGCAGAACTTTTAAAACTTTGTCGACTTTAAGTTTTTTGTTGAACTGTATAACTTCCAATGTTTAAGCCTATTTAAGATTTTGAAAAAGATCACTGGGAACTGGAACATAGTTCACCTTATAGAGTGCTTGCATAGCACACAATCAATCCCCAATCAAGTTACTCTCCTTCCCCAAGGACCACTGGTTGCAACCAGAAAAAACTAAATTTCTTCTTTTGTGGCTCTAGAGAAACTAATTGTTTCAGTCAGTTGGGCACCTGACAGTGGATTTTTCCATAGACAAGTCTCTGCTGAGACCACAGCCATTTCTAGAGCCCTAGCTATAGTCTAGGAAAACTGAAGCAGAGAGCTAGCTAAGATGAGTCTAATTTCTGACATGTAAACATGAAAAAAATATATGTATGTATGCATGTATATATGTATATATATATTGTATATAATGCATATAATATAAGTGATCAGGTTTATCCATCAGTATGAATACAATGTAGAATTATGCGTGTCTCAAAATAGCTTGTGGAAAGAAAATAAGGGGTGGGTGGGGAAGGCTCATGAAAGGGCCTGCCACCCAAGAAGAAAAGACAAATGTAGAAAACATCTGTCTTTCACACCCCCCAAAAAATTTTCAAATTTATATTTGGCACATGCATGTATATGTGAGTGTGTGTCTGTCTGTCTGTCTGTCTGTCTGCCTGTGTGTGTCTGTGTGTGTCTGTATGTGTTTGTATATGTGTATGTGTATGTTTATGTATATAATATAAATAAAATCTTTTATGAATAACCTCATAGACCAGTCAAGAAGTATTATTTTTACTGTAAATCAGTTTATGTTTAATTTTTTAGGTTATTTGTATGAGAGAGTACAACACCTATATATATTTAATAATATATAAAATAATAGATAATAATTTAATAATATAGTATGTGAGTATATATTAAATATATATATATATACACTAAATATTATGTCCACTACTCTATGAATTCACTATATTAAATAGGATAGCTTAATTAATGGAAACATCTAAGTACTTAATGAGCACTGCTTTGATAATACATTAAGCACTGATATGTTCATGATTTTATATATTACTAAAATAGAAGTTTCTAGAAGACAGGTATTATAAAAACAATATTTTCTTCTGATAATTTACATAAATTTTCCTATGTGTCACTATTCTCTACCAGAATGGAAGAATTTTGTGGCTTAATACATATTCGCATCATTGTTTCTGTGCCAAATTCCTGTTTTCTGGTAGGGCATGTGACAACAGCCTTGCACTAGGGTATATAACTGTAATCTGGCACTAGGACATGTGATTATAGCCTGGTTCTAGAGTATGTGAATATAAGCTAAGGTGTGTGACTACAGCCTTGCACTAGGGTATGTGACTACAGTCTAGTACTAGGCTGTGTGACTGAGGTCTGGCACTAGGTTGTGTGACTACAGCCTGGTGCTAGGTTGTATGAATATGGTCTGGCACTAGGCTGTATGACTGTAGTCTGGCACTAGGGTGTGTGACTACAGACTGGTGCTAAGGTATGTGACTTTATTTGGAAAATTAATCTTTTAATGGAATCCAATTGTGATGAGGTCATGAGGGTAGGGCCTACTTTTATAATAAAAATAATTCTTTATTTTGATCATTAAAAATGATAGCATCAAGATTTTACAGATAAGGACTTAGACAAATATTAGGGTCCTGACTTCCTTATCAAATTAATGAATTAAAGGTATCTTTTAGCAATTTTGTTCTGAGCACATATTTAAAACTGTGTTATTCACTCACTTTATCAACATTAATAGGAACTGGACCAAGAACTGGACATTCTACTATGTGATGAGCAACTCCAGGGAACAATCGCCAGCAGTCCACACAGTCAGATCTGCTACTGCCACAGAGAATAACTCCACAAGGCTGTGGTACTTGCTTGTCCTTTTTGTTTTTTTAGTATATTGACTCATCATTTTTTGCATATGAGTATTTTGCCTGCATGTATGTGTATATACCACATAGATGTGCAGTGCCCACAGACATCAGAATAAGGTATCAAAACCTTGGGACTGGAGTTACAGATGTTTGTGAGCTGCCGTACTAGTGCTAAAAACCAAACCTTTATTCTCTTCTAGAGCAACAAATGCTCTTAACCTCTAAATTAACTCTCCAGCTCCTGGGCTTTTTAAGTGTGTGTGTGTGTGTGTGTGTGTGTGTGTGTGTGTGTGTGTGTGTGGTGTTTGGATATATGTGTGGTGTCTGTATCCGTATGTTTACAGTATGTATATGTATGTGACTCCATATGCCTTTCAGTGTGTGTGTGTTGTATGTGTATATATGTTAGTTGTGTGTGTCAGTATCTGTGTGTACATGTGCATGTATGTGCATATTTGTGGTGTCTATGTGTGTGGTGTCTATGTATATATGTGTGCAGTGTGTATGTGTACCAGTACATGTGTGTTTCAGGGTATGTTTGTCTGTGTCTGTATGTCTGTGTGTGTATGTGTGCAGTGTGCATGTGTGTATATCAGTACATATGTGCTTGTGTGTGTGTGTGTGTGTGTGTGTGCTCATGTCTGAGTGATGAGTGGCAGGTACCGTGGCAGTGCATAGAGAGACCAGAAAAGCACCCCTGGGTGTTAGACTTCACCTCTCACCTCAATTGAGACAAGGGCACTTGCTATTTGTTACTGTTTCTGGCAATCTAGTTGCCCTACCACCTTCTCTTGTCTCTGCCTCCCATCTTGCCATAGCATTGCCATTACAGATATGTACTATCACATCTTCCAACTTTTCAGGGTTCTAGGGATATAAACAGAGGTACACACACATATACACACACACATGCAGCAGGTGCTTTACCTGCTAAGCAATCTCTGCCAGGACAATGATTTTTAAGCATTCACCTTTGCAGAGGTTTGGAATGGCAGAAAACAGTAAAATGATGAAGTTTCTCATCAGAGCACTGAGCAGATGGCCGTCACAAGCCATGTCTCGGTTCAGGTCTTATGGCAACTGCAAAGATGTTGAATAACATCTGCAAGTGATTTCAAAGTGATAAAAACCGCTCTTGTTTAAAGATCTTCCATAAATAGCTACATTGCCTTCTCAGCTTGGCAATACAAAAATAAAAGTTTCTGTATGGTGGCCTTATTTTTGCCATTGAACCACTACAAGGGTTCAACCCACTACCAACCCACTGAATGGAATTTATTAATTTAAGGCCAAGCCTCCTTTGTAAGAGCTGACACAGTGATTCTTGACATTTAACCAATTGAGTCCTGCTAATCTGAGCATTTTCAGAGACTCGTGTCTTGGGCCAGGAGGGTTGATAGTTTTGTTACTGAGAGTGAGAAGTTGGGGAAGTGGCGAGTAGTCTGCCATGTATTGGCCTGAATGACAGAGAGATGCCCTTCCCACCCCCACCCCTTGCCACCTGAGGCAAGGCAGGCTGGAGAGTTGTCCACAGGTCATGAGAGCAAGAGAACTGGTTATGTCCAAATGTTAGAATAAAAATTTCACATACTTGATTTTAAATTTCACTCAACCAAAATCTGTTCAGTTTTCTAAACCTTTACTAAATTGCTGAATGTTCAAATACAGATTGAGGTCTGTATACGTATGTCAGGGAATACATTTGATCAAAGAGTATAAATTTGATGTTTAGTTAATTTATAATTAACACATAAGAATAAGATACAGTGCAATGTTTTAACATGTATGTAAATTAAATAATAATCAAATCCAGGCATTTAACATAACTATTGCTTCACACATTTTCCTCCATTTCTAATCGGAATCCAGGGTTCTCTCTCTTCTAGAATTTGGGGATTCAATACAATATTTCCACTCTAGTCACTCTACTGTGTAATGGAACACTAGAACTTATCCTCCAACTCCATCAGTGTCACCACATATGAAAGTGCTTCATTCTTTTATGAATGAATTATATCCCATTACATACAGAACATGACAGTTTCTTAATCCATTCGTTGATTGATTCAAAGCGGACACTGAGAAGAGTCACTTAAAGAGCACAGTGTGCTATGCACTTCCCTAAGACATTTTCTTTGGAAATGTAAGCACAGTGAGACAATTAACCTTTTACTCCTTGAGTTGATAGATGATAGATAGATAGATAGATAGATAGATAGATAGATAGATAGATAGATAGATAGATAGATAGATAGATAGACTGACAGATATTTTTTAATATCCTTCTAGTGATGTCTAGATCAGGAATACTCACATGCTAAAGGTTCTTTTGAAATTCCAGGAGAAATAAAGGAAATACCAGAGCACAGAGATCAAAAGACTTCAACAGGGACAAAGTATGTGTGCCAGGGACAGAGGAGCCCAACTGCAAAACACAGGTGCACACACACACACACACACACACACACACACACACACATTCTCTACTCTCAGAAATTAAACATTCTTACATATCAAAAAGGAGTTCAGTTGAACTTATCTGGATCTATTCTAGTATCTAAAGGTCTAAGTTACCTAAGAAAAGACTAGTAAAAATAGTAGCTACCATATGGTGAGAGCCTGCATTGTTATTTAATCCTGAGAGATTAATCAGGGTGAAGTCTCTTGCTTTCCAGCAACTTTTACAGGCAAAGAAAGTAAGACTAAGAAAGTGTTGCTAAGGTCTTACAAGTACAGGGGGAAGGGAAATGTTTACTATGCCTGGAATCCAAAGCCTCTAAAGATAATTCTGCTTAGTCTGAGAAAGAAGGCACTGTGGAAAGACAACAGTTTTTCTGAAACACATCAAAGCCCAGGAGTCAACCAGAGAGGTGGAAAGGCAAGTGCAGAAAATATTAGTGAACCTTTTTGGGGTGAGGGGACCCATCTCCATGTAAGATGGTCCAAGTGCTAGATTTGTCCCACAGTAGAAACAGACTGAAACAGAAAATATTTCCATGAAAAACACAAACATGATAAGGCAATACCCATTATCAGTGGGATAAGGTGAGGAATGGGTAGTTAGCAAGCTTCATTTAAGAATTTAACATACCATGTGACTAAAATCTCCATATAGAACAAATTCTCATTATCTTTTTTCCCATGTTCTGTAGATAAAAAACTAAACATTTTATATAGAAAACATCTACACCAATCCCTACATACAGTTTTCTGTGAGCTACAAATGGTATTGCATAAGTCTTGTTTTATTACTTCCACTCTAGAAGGAAAAAAAAAAGCAGATGAGTGATATTTTTCCACAAACTATGTTTCTAACCTAAATCATCCCTCCCCTGAACATTTTAGCATCTGTGGCCAGAATTTCATAAAATATTCTATGATTTTTTAGATAGAATCAAACGCCTGACTATCCAACAGCAATTTTATTTTTCCTTATGGTATAAGAATTCTTCTTAAGTAACCATGATCTGTGATGCTGAAGGTGGCCTTAAAATTAATGAAGCCTAGGATAGCTACTGGAAGAGATCCCAGCTTCTCTTGGATGGTGGTACATAAAATTTTGCTCATCCATGAAATGATTATGCATAAATCCAACTTCCTCAGACTTTCTTCTTCGTGGAGGAAAAATACTTTAGGTAGCTTTCTGAATCATTAAGAGCCTTCAAGATTGGGAAAAGAGAGGTGATTTATTTTTAACATGTATTTTTTGTATCCTTTCAAATCACTTGTAAATGAGAGGTTTTAATGTACCAACGATTACTTTGCATGTCTTTCTACCAAAAGACTAGACAGAGATCATCTGCATGTGCAGATTGTGCACATGTGGACCTTGCCTGCATATTCCTTTCCATGTGCATTCTGCTCACACTTGTCAGTTTGTTTTGCTTTCTGTCTTTTGGAGACTGATAATCAATCCCATTGATTGATAGGGAACTAAGATCAATTCTTGCTACCCCATGTAGCAGAGTCTCACACACCTTGAGGTTCAGCTAATGCTGTTCTTCATGGCTCATTCAGGAGAATTTTGAGGTGAAACATCTATTTCCCTGGTGTGTCGGATCTTAGGCCTCATGGTCTGCCTTCCGCATCAGCAGCAAAGCTGTAGCCCTTAGTGTATGGTTTGTGATAAGCACAGTAATCTCTGTGGTCTACTACATCAAGTAGTATACTCTTCTGCACAGTATTTTCTGTAGGCCATCCATTCACAGCTTTCTGTAAGTGCTCAGAAAACAGCCATCACTGATCAACTGAATTAGGGGAAGTATCTGACTCATGGGAAGTTGAGTCATCCATGCCTAGTGGATAGTCACATAAAAATTAGGGCTGGTGAGATGGCTCAGTGGGTAAGAGCACCCGACTGCTCTTCTGAAGGTCCAGAGTTCAAATCCCAGCAACCACATGGTGGCTCACAACCATCCGTAACGAGATCTGGCGCCCTCTTCTGGAGTGTCTGAAGACAGCTACAGTGTACTTACATATAATAAATAAATAAATCTTAAAAAAAAAATAAAACTTTTAATATACTTAGTGTGAGACAATAATGATTGTAGTACCTTGTGGTGGATAGTTGAATTTGTGCACCTCCAATTATCTGATATTAATTAAACTGGTATATTAAACATTTTAAAACACATTTTAAGTGCATCAATTAAATTAATGATTAAGATCTATTAGTTTATTACATATTACAGAGAACATTTGGAATAGACTTGGATACTCACTATGAAAGTTAGGTCTCATGAACTTTAGCAAAGAGGTACTGGTACCCAATATACAAATGAAAAACAGAGTATGGTTCAGTTCTGAACTTAATTACTTAGGACATATACAATAGGATTCCTTGTGTTCTAGATTTTTTGGCTATAATTCTTAGTACTTAATGAATTTTAAAACTAATTTCCCTGTAACAAGTAAAAGTATAGTTATCCATCAATAATGATGAGTAAAGAGAGTCATGCTTGCAATTTAGAACACTGCTCAATCTTAAGATTCATAATCACAAGGAAAATATTGGCACCAGTTTAAATGCTTAAACATAAAATTTCAAACAGTATATACAACTATACTTAGGCTGTATAGACAATTATATGAAAAAATATTAATAGAACTATATGGGTGGAGTCTGGAGACAAGGCTTAGCAGTTGTGGGTTTGATTCACAGCACCTACACAGTGACTGGCTCACAAATGTCTGTGACTCCAGTCCAAAGGGATAGGATGCCCCATCCTGGCCTCTCCAGGTACTGCATATACATGGTACATAGCCATATATAAAGGCAAAACACATAAAAGAAATAAACGTAAAAGAAAAAGAAAGGAGGCAGCGCCATTTTCGGCTCCAGACAACCGGCCACCTTCCTGGTCAGAGCACAGGTGTCCGCCTGGCCCAAGAGGCTTCTGCCTCAGGATCTGCGGAAGCCACCTTGGTTCTGGGACTCTGCAGAAAGTAGTCTACACAGGTGAGAGTGTGGACTACTGAAACAATGGTTTCTGTGACAGGCCAAAGCAACACAGCTTCTGGGAAAGATCCTGTTTTGGGCCTTCATCTTCGGCCAGGAGGAGGTCCAAACATTAGATAACTGTGCACCTTCCCTGAAAGAGGAGACCTTGCCTGCAGAGACTGCTCTGACCACTGAAACTCAGAGGAGAGAGCTAGTCTCCCAGGTCTGCTCATAGAGGGTAACAAAATCACCAGAGGAACAATCTCTAAACAGAGACAACTATAACAACTAACTCCAGAGATTACCAGATGGCGAAAGGTAAACTTAAGAATCTTACTAAAAGAAACCAAGACCACTCACCATCATCAGAACCCAGCAATCCCACTTTGCCCAGTCCAGGGCACCACAACACACCTGAAAAACTAGACCTGGATTTAAAAGCATATCTCATGATGATAGTAGAGGACATCAAGAAGGACTTAAATAACTTACTTAAAGAAATACAGGAGACAGCCGGGCATGGTGGCGCACGCCTTTAATCCCAGCACTCGGGAGGCAGAGGCAGGCAGATTTCTGAGTTCGAGGCCAGCTTGGTCTACAAAGTGAGTTTAGGACAGCCAGAGCTACACAGAGAAACCCTGTCTCGAAAAACCACAAAAAAAAAAAAAAAAAAAAAAAAAAAAAAAAAAAGGAATACAGGAGAACACTGCTAAACAAGTAGAAGACATTAAAGAGGAAACAAAAAAATCCCTTAAAGAATTCCAGGAAAACATAACCAAACAGGTAGAAGACATTAAAGAGAAAACACAAAAATCCCTTAAAGAATTGGAGGAAAACACAACCAAACAGGTGATGGAATTGAATAAAACCATCCAAGACCTAAAACGGGAAGTAGACACAATAAAGAAAACCCAAAGTGAGGCAACACTGGAGATAGAAACCCTAGGAAAGAAATCTGGAGCCATAGATGCAAGCATCAGCAACAGAACACAAGAGATGGAAGAGAGAATCTCAGGTGCAGAAGATTCCATAGAGAACATCAGCACAACAATCAAAGAAAATGGAAAATGCAAAAAGATCCTAACTCAAAACATCCAGGAAATCCAGGACACAATGAGAAGACCAAACCTACAGATAATAGGAGTGGATGAGAATGAAGATTTTCAACTCAAAGGACCAGAAAACATCTTCAACACAATTATTAAAGAAAACTTCCCAAATCTAAAGAAAGAGATGCCCATGAACATACAAGAAGCCTACAGAACTCCAAATAGACTGGAACAGAAAAGATATTCCTCCCGACACATAATAATCATAACAACAAATGCACTAAATAAAGATAGAATACTAAAATCAGTAAGGGAAAAAGGTCAAGTAACACATAAAGGCAAGCCTATCAGAATTACACCAGATTTTTCACCAGAGACTATGAAAGCCAAAAGATCCTGGAAAGATATTATACAGACACTAAGAGAACACAAATTCCAGCCCAGGCTACTATACCCAGCCAAACTCTCAATTACCATAGATGGAGAAACCAAAATATTCCACGACAAAACCAAATTCACCCATAATCTCTCCATGAATCCAGACTTTCAAAGGATAATAACAGAAAAAAACCAATACAAGGATGGGAACGACGCCCTAGAAAAAACAAGAAGGTAATCCCTCAACAAACCTAAAAGAAGACAGCCACGAGAACAGCATGCCAACTTTAAAACAAAAATAACAGGAAGCAACAATTACTTTTCCTTAATATCTCTTAATATTAATGGACTCAATTCCCCAATAAAAAGACATAGACTAACAGGCTGGCTACAGAAACAGGACCCAACATTTTGCTGCTTACAGGAAACTCATCTCAGAGAAAGAGATAGACACTACCTCAGAATGAAAGGCTGGAAAACAATTCTCCAAGCAAATGGTATGAAGAAACAAGCTGGAGTAGCCATTTTAATATCTAACAAAATCGACTTCCAACCCAAAATAATCAAAAAAGACAAGAAGGGGCACTTCATACTCATCAAAGGTAAAATCCTCCAAGAGGAACTCTCAATTCTGAATATATATGCTCCAAATACAAGGGCAGCCACATTCATTAAAGAAACTTTAGTAAAGCTCAAACCACACATTGCCCCTCACAGAATAATAGTGGGAGACTTCAACACACCACTTTCACCAATGGACAGATCATGGAAACAGAAACTAAACAGGGACACAGTGAAACTAACAGAAGTGATGAAACAAATGGACTTAACAGATACCTACAGAACATTTTATCCTAAAACAAAAGTATATACCTTCTTCTCAGCACCCCATGGTACCTTCTCCAAAATTGACCACATAATTGGTCACAAAACAGGCCTCAACAGATACAAAAATATTGAAATTGTCCCATGCATCCTATCAGATCACCATGGACTAAGGCTGATCTTCAATAACAAAATAACTAATAGAAAGCCAACATTCACATGGAAACTGAACAACACTCTTCTCAATGATAACTTGGTCAAGGAAGGAATAAAGAAAGAAATTAAGGACTTTTTGGAGTTTAATGAAAATGAAGCCACAACATACCCAAACTTATGGGACACAATGAAAGCATTCCTAAGAGGAAAACTCATAGCTCTGAGTGCCTCCAAAAAGAAACTAGAGAGAGCACACATTAGCAGCTTGACAACACACCTAAAAGCTCTAGAACAAAAGGAAGCAAATTCACCCAAGAGGAGTAGAAGGCAGGAAATAATCAAACTCAAGGGTGAAATCAACCAAGTGGAAACAAGAAGAACTATTCAAAGAATCAACCAATCAAGGAGCTGGTTCTTTGAGAAAATCAACAAGATAGATAAACCCTTAGCCAGACTCAATAGAGGTCACAGGGAAAGCATTCTAATTAACAAAACCAGAAATGAAAAAGGAGACATAACAACAGATCCTGAAGATATCCAAAACACCATCAGATCCTTCTACAAAAGGATATACTCAACAAAACTGGAAAACCTCGATGAAATGGACAAGTTTCTAGACAGATACCAGGTACCAAAGCTAAATCAAGATCAGGTTAATTATCTAAACAGTCCTATATCCCCTAAAGAAACAGAAGCAGTCATCAATAGTCTCCCAACCAAAAAAAGCCCAGGATCAGATGGGTTTAGTGCAGAGTTCTATCAGACCTTCAAAGAAGACCTAATTCCAGTTCTTCACAAAATATTCCACAAAATAGAAACAGAAGAATAGAACCCAACTCATTCTATGAAGCTTCAATTACTCTGATACCTAAACCACAAAAAGACCCAACAAAGATAGAGAACTTCAGACCAATTTCCCTTATGAATATCGATGCAAAAATCCTCAATAAAGTTCTTGCTAACCGAATCCAAGAACACATCAAAACAATCATCCATCCTGACCAAGTAGGTTTCATCCCAGGGATGCAAGGATGGTTCAATGTACGGAAATCCATCAACATAATCCAGTATATAAACAAACTCAAAGACAAAAACCACATGATCATCTCGTTAGATGCTGAGAAAGCATTTGTCAAAATCCAACACCCATTCGTGATAAAAGTCTTGGAAAGATCAGGAATTCAAGGCCCATACCTAAACATGATAAAAGCAATCTACAGCAAACAAGTAGCCAACATCATAGTAAATGGTGAGAAACTGGAAGCAATCCCACTAAAATCAGGGACTAGACAAGGCTGTCCACTCTATCCCTACCTATTCAACATTGTACTTGAAGTCCTAGCCAGAGCAATTCGACAACAAAAGGAGATCAAGGGGATACAAATTGGAAAGGAAGAAGTCAAAATATCACTTTTTGCAGATGATATGATAGTATATATGTGACCCTAAAAATTCCACCAGAGAACTCCTTAGTCTGATAAACAACTTCAATGAAGGAGCTGGATATAAAATTAACTCAAACAAGTCAGTGGCCTTTCTCTACACAAAGGATAAACAGGCTGAGAAAGAAATTAGGGTAACAACAGCCTTCTTTATAGTCACAAATAATATAAAATACCTTGGTGTGACTCTAACTAAGGAAGTGAAAGATCTGTATGATAAGAACTTCAAGTCTCTAAAGAAAGAAATTAAAGAAGATCTCAGAAGATGGAAAGATCTCCCATGCTCATGGATTGGCAGGATCAACATTGTAAAAATGGCTATCTTTCCAAAAGCAATCTACAGATTCAATGCAATCCCCATCAAAATTCCAACTCAATTCTTCAACGAATTAGAAAGGGCAATCAGAAGATTCATCTGGAATAACAAAAAACCTAGGATAGCAAAAACTCTTCTCAAGGATAAAAGAACCTCTGGTGGAATCACCTTGCCAGACCTAAAGCTGTACTACAGAGCAATTGTGATAAAATCTGCATGGTATTGGTATAGTGACAGACAAGTAGACCAATGGGACAAAATTGAAGACCCAGAGATGAACCCACACACCTATGGTCACTTGATCTTTGACAACGGAGCTAAAACCATCCAGAAGAAAAAAGACAGCATTTTCAACAAATGGTGCTGGCACAACTGGCAGTTATCATGTAGAAAAATGTGAATTGATCCATTCCTATCTCCTTGTACTAAGGTCAAATCTAAGTGGATTAACAAACTCCACATAAAACCAGAGACACTGAAACTTATGGAGGAAAAAGTAGGGAAAAGCCTCAAAGATAGGGGTACAGGGGGAAAATTCCTGAATAGAACAGCAATGGCTTGTGCTGTAAGATGGAGAATCAACAAATGGGACCTCATAAAATTGCAAAGCTCCTGCAAGGCAAAAGACACCATCAATAAGACAAAAAAGGCCACCAACAGTTTGGGAAAGGATCTTTACCAATCCTAAATCAGATAGGGGACTAATATCCAATATATATAAAGAACACAAGGTGGACTCCAGAAAATCAAATAACCCCATTAAAAATGGGGCTCAGAGCTAAACAAAGAATTCTCACCTGAGGAATACCAAATGGCTGAGAAGCACCTGAAAAAATGTTCAACATCCTTAATCATCAGGGAAATGCAAATCAAAACAACCCTGAGATTCCAGTTCACTCCAGTCAGAATGGCTAAGATCAAAAATTCAGGTGACAGCAGATGCTGGCGAGGATGTGGAGAAAGAGGAACACTCCTCCATTGTTGGTGGGATTGCAAGCTTGTACAACCACTCTGGAAATCAGTCTGGCGGTTCCTCAGAAAATTGGACATAGTACTACCGGAGGATCCCGCAATACCTCTCCTGGGCATATATCCAGAAGATGTCCCAACCGGTAAGAAGGACACATGCTCCACTATGTTCATAGCAGCCTTATTTATAATAGCCAGAAGCTGGAAAGAACCCAGATGCCCCTCAACAGAGGAATGGATACAGAAAATGTGGTACATTTACACAATGGATTACTACTCAGCTATTAAAAAAAATGAATTTATGAAAATTCTAGGCAAATGGATGGACCTGGAGGGCATCATCCTGAGTGAGGTAACCCAATCACAAAGGAACTCACACAATATGTACTCACTGATACGTCGATATTAGCCCAAAACTTAGGATAACCTAGATATAAGATACAATTTGCTAAACGCATGAAATTCAAGAATAAAGAAGACCAACGTGTGGACACTTAGCCCCTTCTTAGAAATGGGAACAAAACACCCATGGAAGGAGTTACAGAGACAAAATTTGGAGCTTGACGAAAGGATGGACCATCTAGTGATTGCCATATGCAGGGATCCATCCCATAATCAGCTTCCAAATGCTGACACCATTGCATACACTAGCAAGATTTTGCTGAAAGGACCTAGATATAGCTGTCTCTTGTGAGACTATGCTGGGGCCTAACAAACACAGAAGTGGATGATCACAGTCAGCTATTGAATGGATCACACGGCCCCCAATGGAGGAGCTAGAGAAATTACCCAAGGAGCTAAAGGGAACTGCAACCCTATAGTTGCAACAACAATATGAACTAACCAGTATCCCGGAGCTCTTGTCTCTAGCTGCATATGTATCAAAAGATGGCCTAGTCGGCCATCACTGCAATTAGAGGCCCATTGGACTTGCAAACTTTATATGCCCCAGTACAGGGGAACCCCAGGGCCAAAAAGGGGGAGTGGGTGGGTAAGAGATTGGGGGTGGATGGGTATGGGGGACTTTTGGGATAGCATTGAAAATGTAAACGAGGAAAATACCTAATAAAAAATAAATTAAAAAAAAAGAAAAAATAATTATATGACTGCTTGTCATGAGTAGTTTTAGTTGTTTCCAACTTTCCTTTATGTTGTTTTCTATTGCATTATTCATACAATGAAAATGGCTCATTTCATACTCTTCAGAAATCATACTAAACAATAATCTGCTTAATGATTGCTATCCATATGACTCAAATTATTATATATGCGTTCATACGCACACACACACACACACACAAATGTGTGTGTTTGTATGTGTGAATTATGTAAACCTTTCAATTTCTTATACTGAAGCTCCACTCTCCATTGTGATGGTATTTGTAGCTAGAGCCATCTGGAAGGAATTAGTGTTAAAAGTCATGAGATTAGGACCCTTCAACATGGAGTAGTGACTTTGTACATCCGTGTCTGTCCACTATAGGAGGACACTACATAGAAAACATAGGATTTTCATAATAGCAAAATTTGATCTTGGACTTCTCAGACTTCAGAACTCTAAGAATATGTGTCTGTTGTATAAGTTACCCACTATTTAGTATTTTGTTATTATACCTTGTCCTAGTTAGCCTCAATTGTAAGCTGGACATAGCTTAGGGGAGCCTGCAACTGGAACATCTGTTGAGGGATGTACATCAGTTTGGCCTGTGAGCATCTTTCTATCTTAAATTTTAATTAATTTGGGAAAGCCAAATGTACTATGGATGTCACTATTCCCTGGGTAGTTTGTCATAAGCTGGTTAAGAAAGCTTGTTAAGCCTAAGCCTGCAAGAGAGTGAGCCAGCAAACAGCATTAACTTGTGGTTTCTGTTTCAGATTCATCTTAGAGTTCCTGCCCTGATCTCCTTCAGTGATGAACTGTGGTCTGTAAGCATAAACCCAATGGGTTATTTTCTCCCCTAAGTTGCTTTTGTTCAGAGTGCTTTATCACCGTAATAGAAATGAAACTAAAACACATTCCAATGCCATTTCAACTATATGAACATCTACATAATCTATACAACACCTAAGAATATTGAATTCTAGGAAATTTCGGAGAAAGATGGAGATCTTTTCTAATGTAATCTTTAAGTTTTTACTAATGACAATATTATTTTTATTTTAAAACATTGGATATTAAATATATTAGTGACAGTATAAGACCTTCTTGACTCTCTTCATTAAATGGTTAAATCTAATATAGACAGGTTAAAAATCCATTGGCAGCCGGGCATGGTGGCACATGCCTTTAATCCCAGCACTTGGGAGGCAGAGGCAGGCGAATTTCTGAGTTCAAGGCCAGTCTGGTCTACAGAGTGAGTTCCAGGACAGCCAGGGCTACACAGAGAAACACTGTCTCAAAAAACAACAACAACAACAAAACCCATTGGCACATAATAAGTGCTCAAAATAGATTAACTGGGTGAATAGGAAGGTTATCTTTATGTAATCACATACCTATTTCGTCTTTCTGGTGGCTTTTCTAGCAAAAGGCCCTATGTATTTTGTTCATCTTCGTACCTGCAAAGACAGTTCAAAAAGGATCCTCCCACTCTTTCTTGATGAAGTTAGACTTTCTTTATAAAATAAAACCACAATAAGATGGAAGAGCTTCAGTTTGCAGAAGAGAGAACATTCTGGCAACAGGCAGCCTTGCAGGAAGAGACAAAAACAGGCTCAAATTTTGTCACTGTAACCTGGCAGGTATGGTCATGCATGACTCCCTCCACTCATAGAATATTCCTTAAAAGAGGTAAAAAGGAAGGAGAGATGAGTCTGGAGCTAAAACTTGATGGTGGAGTACAAGCTTAGGATGCACAAGAGCCAGAGTTTATCTCCATCAAGAAAATATTAACAATTTAACATTTTTTAAAACGGAGATGCAACAAGAGAAAAGAAGAAAGACATAATTTGTATATATGAATTGTATCATATACAATTTTAAAGGTAAATGAATCCAAATCTATATGCTTATGTGCATAGGCGTATATAAGTGTATTTATATTTCAAATTCAGCAATGTTTTGTTAATCACTAAATGAATGCAGGAAAAGATTGGTGTCTATGTGCTTCTATACACAAATATTAAGTGATATTAATTGCTATATATAAGTTAACCATTGTGTCTCCCCAAGGTGTCCTTTCATTCCTACTTATGCGATAAAGATGTCTGAATAGTGAAAGACTTGCCCCATTTATCTTGTAGAAGAAAGATCTTGAACTTCTTCAAAATAATTCAGTTCTATATTTTCGATTTTTAAAAGAGAAAAATATAACTTTTCAAAAACTTTACCATATTCTATTTTAAATTGTAAACAACATTTTCTCTTTCCAATGCACCCTCCAAATCTTCCCATGTACCCTTCCCTTCTCTCCTTCAAATACAAGGTCTCTTTTTTCATTAATTGTTATCACATGCTTATATGTATACATGTGTATTCCTAAATATAATCTATTTAGTCTATACAGTATTATTTGTATGTGTGGCTTCAGGGCTGACCATTTTACACTGAACACCATTTTGAGCATTCATCCCTGGGGAAGACAACATTTTAATAAGCCATGTTAGATTTACAATGTGTTTTTCAGACACATATTCTCATTGGATCATCCCAACAGCTTTCTTGAATCAGAGATTCAATTCCTATTACTGCAGATCAGAAAAACAAATATAAAACAATTTAAGTTTTGTCATCTTTGTACAACTGGCTGGCAGCCAGGTTATCATGTGAATCTAGATACACTTATTTTGAATCTAGCCTTATAAAATTCTGATGGGTATAGGAGCGATTCCATAATAGTTTTCAAAAGCTACATAACAACAACAACAACAATAATAATAATAATAATAATAATAATAATAATAATAGTAAAAACTCCATACTGTTGCATTTTTAATTTTTCAACAGTTTCCCAATTGAAGCAGTTAATACCTTTTAGAATATTCCTCAAAAGCAGTATTTTATCTTTTGTCTCCTCTATACTGTCTGCACTTGGTAATTAGAAATTTCATAGTTGAGTCAATTAATCTAATAAAAACTTTTCAGTTCTAATATAAAATTTAGAAGCATACGCTAAGGAACTGACTGTATTGGGCATGTTTAAAGGTTCATGGAATTGACTTTAAATGACCCAGATGAATCTCCTAGGCCGTGGAGAATCCAGCAAGCTCATTAGAGCAGGCACATATAACAATTATTGAAGCAACACTTTTTAACTGCTGAAGCTCATATGATTACAAGTCACTTTCTTTTTAGGAAAATGACCAATTAGCAGCAGGCTACTTTATCAACCTGGAAACACGAACTTGAGTTTTGTATTTTAATAAAAAAGACCATCCAATCTTTAAATTTGAGTTTAATTGCCTGAAAATTTACCTCCCAACTTGCAGCATAGAAATTTAGTCGAAGGAATGTTGAATATATTTATGGAAACCCATTCCCCATATTTCACAAAAGGTAGAAGACCCAGGGAGGACGTTCAATCACGGTTTTCCTAGGAGAGCTGAAAAGCGTATTCAGTTCCTACACTTCCTCAGGGAAATGTAACAAGATCTGAAGCAACATCATGACTCCACCAGGCAAGTAGATCCTGACTTCAGGAAAACTCTCAATTTGGTATCTGAAATGTAGATATAACATCTACGAGAGAGAGTTAACTGAAACAAACAAGATTAGGAGGTCTAAGCCCTGAGACAGCACTGACATACTGCCAGCTTCTCCATTGGCTTAAAGGGGCACTCAAGAGCAAAGATTAGGGGCTGGTGAGATGGTTCAGTGGGTAAGAGCACCTGACTGCTCTTCTGAAGGTCCAGAGTTCAAATCCCAGCAACCACATGGTGGCTCACAACCATCCGTAATGAGACCTGACGCCCTCTTCTGGTGTGTCTGAAGACAGCTACAGTGTACTTACTTATAATAAATAAATCTTTAAAAAAAAAGAGCAAAGATTATCCATTAGCAGTGCTGCAACTAAATAAAATAGCAAGCTTCTTATTCTTGAGTTTTGTTCAGTCAGGGCCTGCTCCCAACTTAAAAAGGGACATGACCCAAACCCAAATTAGTGTTCCATAGCTGTAACACTAATATTCAAGAAACTGAGACAGGAGGATCACAAATGAGGCCATCCTGGACTACATACTTATTAAGACCTTAAAGGTGGAGCATTGATTATGCATGACTAAAAAGCTGAGGCACAGCTGATGGGGGCATCACTAAAAAAGTTGTTAGGCAGCCACCCTCCTTGCTTTAAAGATGTGCTGTGTGGCTCATCTCCATCTGTTGTACATTGTAAATATCTACCAGTGACACATATGGGTCTCTTATATTTGATATTTGGTTGTGAGTTTGCTATATAAATCATAAACTGTCAGAAATTAACAGGAGTTGAGGAAATATAAATAATCATGCAATTTATCCTACAAGGATCATGTAAATAATTTTAAGTGTTAAAGTTTAAAAATATACAGTAATAGTAACCTAACCCTTAATATGTCGTGCTAGTTAAGAATAAAACAGTCAATGAGATGTCTCTGCAGATAAAGACATTTGCCACCAAACTGGATGACTTGAGTTCTCATCCTTGGAGTTAAGTTATAAGGTGAAAGGAGAGAGCTGACTCCCACAAATTTTCTTCTGATCCTAAGAACATACAGTTTGCCAAATATAAACAGAACACAGACACACAAATAGATATGAGTTTTTTAATTTGGAAAATAAAAGCAATCACAGGGAAAATATATATTCTATGTGTGTATATATACATATATTCTAGAGGAAGATTAATGGATAGATGATAGGTAAATAGGTGAATGAATACATAGATGGTAGATAGATAGATGGTGGATAGATGATAGATAGATTAATAGATATAGATAGATGCAACTATATAAGTGTTGTTTAAGTACACTTAATAAATTATAGGCCAGGTTAAAATAAAGAATCATGCCATTACAAATCTAAGTAGGTAGAAAAGCTGAGTTTCCTGAAAGCTGTCTTATGGTTATAGCAATTAAGTCCGTCACATATTGTATAGATGGCCCTGCTACACACAAGGAAAATGTCACTTCCTCAAACTGTCCTCTGACACATAGTCTATTCTGAGGCTGGTAATAGATCTTGACAGAAGTCTCAGCTGCTTGAGTTGTTTATAAAACCGATAAACCTATGGAGAGAGAGGGAGAAAGTTAGAGAAAACTCAAAGGGCAGATGTTGATGTTAGGTTTCTTCTTCAATTGCTTCTCATCGTGGTTTTGGAGATGGAGTCTCTCACCAAATCCCAGGGATCCTCCTGTCTCCACTTCTCTGACACTGGGATTATAAACATGCCCTTCCTAGTTGAGCATTTTTAATTTAAATACCAAGGATTAAACTCATGTCTTCATTTCTGCAGCAAGCACTTTGCCAACTAAGCTATCTTCCCAGCCTTTGCTTGCCATCTTTAGCAAACATGTCCTGTTAGTTTCCCAGGTCTCGGTGAAACTATGGGATTCTTATTTCAGTTGCCAGGCACAGTGATTCTACGGTCTTTAAGTTCCCTCCTCCTCCTCACACCTACACTAATCTGATTGGTGTACTTGTTATTTGAATTATAAAAAACGAAAGTGTGGGATTCCTGGAATCAATATATCATAGATCCTATTCTTAAACTAAGACTTAAAGCCAAATAAAATAGTTATTAAAATAGCATCATAATTTTTCAGGCTTTTCCTGTATTTGATTTGAGGGGTTTTTTTGTTTGTTTGTTTGTTTTGTTTCTTTTCTTTTCTTTTCTTTTAATTTGGCAAACTGCCTGACTTTCCTCAAGCAACTTAATTTATTAACATTTATTTATTCCCACAGTAGCATCATAAATTCACAACCACAGAGCTTTTTAAGAGTATAATTAACAAAACAGTATGCATCTAAAGCAAAAAAAAAAAAAAAAAAAAAAGGATGTTTTGCTATGCATACACATTGTGAATCAATCATTACTATCAGGTGAATTAACCTGAACACTGACTCGCTTAATTGCGTATGGGTGTAGTGAGAACATTTAAGAACTTTTGTCCGTACGTCAGCATATCTTACCATTAGTTGTAGCCCCCACGCTGTTTGCCAGATCTATAGAGCTTACTCATTGTATATAATTAAAACTTTGTACCCTAACCAAAATTTCTCATCTCCCCCCTGCCCCAGCTACTGGTAGACATGATTGCTTCTCTACTTCTCAGTTTGACTTTTTCAGGACCCTACAAATAAGTGAGATTGCTCAGTACGTACCTTTCTCTGATGCCTCATTTCATTCAGCATAATATTACTAAAGATAATTAAGGTAATTTTAAGGCTCCCAGATATTGTTATATGCATACTTTTCTGCATCTGCCCATAGATGCTTAGTTTATATTTATATGTGAGCTATTGTGACTATTACAACAAAAAGCACTTGTATCTCACAGGTCCATGGAGAACAGACTATAGTGGGGTACATTGGGGTAGATCAAGTAACGGGATCCATGGGAGTCGGGGAGAATAAAGGGGGTCTGAAAGAACCCACATCACGCCATATGAGTTCCAGGGCTCTGGGCAGGCAGATTCGGGAAACTGCTATGTACTCTCCACACGCCCTGGGTGGGTGTCTGGCTGTGGGAAGCCACCGAACCCAGTCTGCTGGAGGTGGAGAGGGAGCACTCTGGGGTCTCTGGGCCTCACAGAGGCCAGAGATGACAGGTTCTCAGCCTGGGACATCCCAGACGTCCCTGTATGTTACAGAAGAGCTGAGAACAAAGTGGGGGGCACCAGGGGCAGCTCGGTCAGCCCTGGGGCCGAAAGAAGAAGAGGGCATAGGGAGTGGGGGCGCTGGGTGGTTTCCTTTCAGGAGAGAGCCCTTGGTCCAGTCCGTGGCTGGAGTGCAGGAAGGCCTTCAGGGGATTCTTTAAATGAAAGCCTATTCTATTGATGAGCAGAGACAGTCCATGGTTTTAGGTCTTTATTTTAGAAAGGTAGAGAGAAAGAGAGAAGGTAGAAAAGGAGAGACCAGCAGTGGCCACGTGGAGAGGTGGGGATGGGCGAGAAGGAGAGGTAGAGATTAGAATAAGAGAGATGAGAGCTTAAGAGAGAAAGCAGGGCCAAGCAGCCCCTTTTATAGTGGGCTGGGCTATCTTGCAGTTGCAGTGTAAATGTGGGGAGAAGCATACCTGGCTATTGTCAGGTAACTGTGAGGGTGGAGTCCAGCCAGAATGCCAGGAACTTGGGACATTGTCTATGTGACTAATAGTCACATGATTATGGAGTTGGGGGCTCCATGATATCAGGCTGGGAGCATGTCTGTCTGGGAGCATGGCTCACTGTTCCATTACTTGAGTTTCTACTGGGTCTCCGGAGTAAATCTCGCTGGACCAAAAATCAGGCTGCCTTTCAGGGTCCTGCAGGAATAGACTTTTAGCTTTGATCTGTGACGATGGATCTCAAGCCTGGATTAATCTGGTGACAACAGAACTGCACACTGTGCCCATGAGAATAATCTGATGTTGGAGAAACTTAAGAGAAAAAAAAATCTTAAAGTTTGAGTGCACAAAAGTAGGCTTGAGTGGTCTGTAAAGTCTACCTAGGAATCTGGGTCTGCAGGAACCAATCTTGGGTTTCAGTTCAGTGGGGCCAAACTAGCAGGATGGTGAATATGGATCCTTAGGCCACTGAGACAAGCTAACTGCTGAAGTAAACCTCAAGCCTGGAATCCCAAATATGACCTAGTTCCAGGAATCACTAATAGGATCTAGAACTGGGTCTTTGGCAAAGTTGGGTGCCCACTTCTCCTCTACCCACACACAGAACTCCTCTGTCTATACTGTTCTCTGAGCTCTGGGGAGTGGTGACCAGGTACAATAAAACTGTCCCTCCTCCTTCTACATACCTTTTTCTAATCTGTGCTCTACTTGGGTTTTACAGTCTCTAACCTGATTTCCTCAGCTCCTTATCATTTGAGAAAGTTATAAGGCATTTCAGATTGACTGCTCCAGAATAGAAAGGGCACGGGAAACTCACATCACTTTCGGCAATATAAATTCTTAATGGTAAATTCAAATGACACATAGTGTCGCTAAAATAGGAATTGTCCTTTAGGGTTTTAGGTTTTATTTGAATAGCTGAGAGGCCAAGGCAAGTTATCTTTTCTATTGGATATGATGCAAATGGTAGTATCAATAACTAGAGAAGTTTACATAACATTAGCCAATTCCCGAATTAATGGACTGGGTAATTTATTCCACTTAGTAGACTCTCTGACTGTAGTGATCTAAATTGATCGCTTTTAGTGTTTGGTATTGACAAATCAGTTACATCTCTCCTTTGAACTCTGTGAGAGTTATTTCTTGGACATTTTGTAATTTTTTTCAACTAAAAGAGTCATTTTTCCTTCTGCTCTATTACTTACCACCAATTAGCACTAGTACACTTTCATATACTCCATGAATGGGAATATACTTAATCAAAAGCTAAAGGCTCATCCTATGGGTTCTTTCCCATCAGAGTCTGGGAGTAAGAAAAGAAAAGGAATTTTTAGGGGTGTAGTCCAACAGTAGTCCATGTGGCTAGCACATATAATGTCTTGGGTGAGAAATACATACACAAGGATGGAAGAATATTACATAGTTATGGGATTTTTAAGAGTTTTTCTTAGAACATATAGTTGGGTATGATGATGCCTAATGTTTCAGCTTGAGGGTCAAAACCAGGCTGCCACATGATTTTATAATTGAAGTTTTATTGTGGCAGGTCTGGAATCATTTGTTTGCCAGTCATCTAAGAAGTTTTCTTTCTACACCCAATTAAATGATTGCTACATAAGCTCCATGGGGCACAAAACTTTAAACAGCCAGTAACTACTATACTCTGGGAACCCTAGCACTACACAATCAGAGACAGGAAGATCCTTGGTTGTCAGTGAATCAGTGAGCTCCAGATTCAGTGAGAGATCCCTTCCCCAAAAATAATGTGGAGAACCACAGAGGAAGACACTCAACATGAAAAACATCAACCTCTGGCTTCCATATGTATGTATACGCATGTGTGTATACATCTGTATATGCACAAGCACACACATAACACATAAATATGCATATACTGCACATACGCAAAATCTCATCCTTAAAACTAATGAAAAAGCATAACATAATACATCATAGAAATGATCAGAGGGCTACAGAAAAAAAATTGACAGTTGAATATTCAAACATTCAAAGCTCTAAATGTTTCCAAACCACTGGTTTTTCAAGTTGGCTTCCTGATTTTCCATCACTTCAGTCACCATTCCTATAACTGCAAAATTATATTAAATGAGTAAGGATAACTCACAATGATCAGATATGCAAGCAAATGTGAGCTGGAACTATTTGGATTATACAAATGTTTCGGCTTCCTTTGAAAAAGTCTGGGACAAACAAGGCCATTTACAGCAAAGAGTTCCTAAAAGACCTATGATACAGTGGAAGAGAAAAGTGGGCTGATCACTATAGTGCATCGGAGAGTGATTCCACCACCATACTGTAGTCTTACTAACGTGTGTGTGTGTGTGTGTGTGTGTGTGTGTGTGTGTGTGTGTGTGTGTATGTGTGTGTGCTGGAGACAAAACTCAGGATCTTGTCCATGCTGGGCAAACATTGTAGCACTGAGCAATATCCCTAGCCTCTATCCAATATTTATGTGTGAAAAGGATTTTGGTCTATGAAGGCAAAGGAGTTCATATTATGCCTGCCAAATGAAGAGCTTGTAGATCTGGGGAAACATCTGAAATTCTTAGTATGATCCACTAAGCTCCAGGTGACTGTGAGCTATTATTCAACACTAGGATGCATTTGAACACTCTTCTAACTGCATTGCAAAATGTTATGAAGACTGAAAATTCAAAAAGTTCTAATAAAATGCATGTTGTTTTCTAAGAACACTAACTTTAATGATATGTAGAATATGTGTCTTCATGAAAGTGTGTGTTGGTGTGTGTGTGTGTGTGTGTGTGTGTGTGTGTAAGAGAGAGAGAAACACAGAGAGGAACAGAGAGACAACAAGAAAAGATAGATACAGAGAGAGGGAGAGAGACAGAAAGAGAGACAAAGAGACAGAAAGAGAGAGAGAGAAAGAGAGAGAGAGAATCTCGAAACACTGTCCTCTGATACCCATATCTGTACTTTGACACATGTAAGCTGCCCACACCTGCCAAGACATACAATAAATAAATAAATAATAAATAAATAATAAATAAATAAATAAATAAATAAATAATGTTAACCACTGCTTAAGACCTGTTGTTTATTTCAAGTCATTTGTAAATCTTTATTATAACATAGCAGCTGTAGAACTGTGATGGATGATTGGACTCCAGAAATATGTCAACTGGATGGACTTGCTTCCAACTGGAGAAGAAGCGCCTCCACTTGGGCACTGTGTTAGCTCATCACTTGCCCAGTAAGACTTTTAAAGCCACTTTGCATTGCTATCTAGTTTTGTTCATGGAGATGCTGTCAGTTTGTACACTGTTAGTTAGCAATTAAATTGGAAGCAAGGGGAATTAAATAAAGATTAAAGATATTTTTCCTTCATTTAAAAGTACAAGTATTACCTTGAGCTACCAAAGTCATTTAGAAAACACGACCTATGAAAATCCACAGTCCTGAAAATTACACTGTAATAAGTTTGCATTCATTTGACATATTTCAAAAAATTCTTATGCTCACTGTTGGCCTAGGAATGCACTGGGCTGAAAGCCAAGAAATTTTCACTTTGGTCCCAGCTTCTGCCTTCATGTCTTCAGGCAAACCATTCTCCTTAAGGTCTAAGACCTAACACATATTGGTTAAAAAATTCTCTTTCAATGCTTTTGTTCCTATACAGATGCACATGCAAGGGAGGAATTTAAAAACCACAAATCTGATATCACAACTCTTTTCCTTCCTTGTGGTAAAACAGAAAAGACCGAAAAGTCTGTGGCCATCTCCCTCCCCTGTTCAGTGACAAGTCACATGAAACTCTCTTGCCAAGGGAAATTACAAAATTTACAAAATTCTGTAATTGTCTAAGATTTAAACATCTCCATTTTTTGTATTGAAATTTTCTGTTGAAGCTACTTTCTATCTCACGTGTGTGTGTGTGTGTGTGTGTGTGTATGTGTGTGTGTGTGTGTGTTGTGTGTGTGTGTGTATGTTTGGGTATATTTGTGGGTATATTCCCCTGTACCTGTCTGAGAGAACTAAAGGTCAACATAACATATCTTTCTCTGTCATTGCTGACCTTATGTTTTGACAGAAGATCGCATTAAACCTGAAGCTCATCAATTTGGCTGAACCAGCTGCTCAGTGAGCATCCAGGACTCACCTATCAGTACACTCACCATTGTTGAGGTTATTGGATGGATGCATCCACACCTCCCTTTCATGTGAGTACTGCAAGTTAAAATTCAGACTCTTGGGCTCATGCAGCAAACAGTTTACCTACTAAGATGTCTCCTGAGTCTTCGACTGAAGCTATTTTCAAGGCTTCCACACAGGCAGCAGTGTAGGCAGGTGAAGAACAAGATGACGTGCTTTTGAAATAGATTTGTTAAGATCCTCAGTTCAGACCCTGATTCCTTGACCCCTCCACACACACAATAGCACAATATGAAAATCTCACAGGTGACTTAATCTCTGTTGCACAGACATCACATGATGTCTAAGTAATCTAATGAGGATTTCCCTTTCCATCTATTTTTAAAAAACAAAGTGTCCATGAGCAATCCAGCAGTGAATTTAACTTCATGCTTGAAGACATGTTTTCCTTGAACTGCAATTTTCCCCCTGAATTGTTTGCTAGGATTATATCAAAGCTATAATTCTCATTTCTGATTTATAAGATGGCTTCACCCAGAGAGTAACATGGGTTTCAGATTCAACTAAAATAGTAGGCTCTTAAACTACTAGAAAATGTTTGTTGGGTCAATTTACCACTACAGCATGCATCCCATTACATTCAGGCAGAACAAGGCTAACCACAGGGAAGTGCTTCCAATTATTCTTGCCCATTTCTTAAAAGAAAAACATTCTTGATTTTTTTTTATCTCCTAGCAACATAGAAATGTACGAAACTGACAAAAAAATTTCTGAGTAGCTTGTCAGTTTCTCAGTAAAAGAAGAGCTCAAAAACTACATCTGCTGCAAATGGATAGAACTAGAAAAAAAATTATCCCAGTGAGGTAACTCAGACCCAGAAAGACAAACATGATAGGTACTCTCTTATAAGTGGATATTAGCTTTTAAGTAAATGATAATCATGCCACAATCCACAGACCCAGGGAGGCTTCATAACAAGGAGAAATCACAGGGGGGTGCATAGATCTCACTGGAAAGGGGAAATAGAATAGATTTACAGGTGGGCTTGGGGTGAGTGGGAAGGAAAATAGAAGGGATCAGGTCCTGGAGGATGGAGGGAGAGAATACAGGGAGAGAAGACTGGAAGTAGAGGGTATTTGAGACGGGTTTGGAAACCTAGTGCAGTAGAAATCCAGAATAGAAATATGACCTTTTCCATTTATCCTCCAGGCCATCTTCCCAAGATGCCCTGTGGCTCTCTTCCTTCATATTATATTCTTAAGCATCTATGGGAGTAGTGACTGCTTCCTCCCCACTGCTTTTTGGTGCCTGTCTAAAATTAGGGTTCCCCATTCTGGGAAAGAATTCTAAGATGCTGCTTCATGCATCTTGATATTTACTGTTTGCTACTAACTATTTGTCTTTAACTTTTAAAAGTGATTGTGTAATCATTCAGTATTCAGCTAATAAATCAATGGACTTGTTCACAGCATGATGTTTTATATTAAATCCAATAATTTTAATAAAGCTAGTGAGTATAGTAGCATATTCACCTTATTAAAACCCTTGTTTCTTGTGTTTTCTGGATAAAAGTGTTCCGTAAAGGGGGACAAAAAGACTGCTCAGTGGTTAGGTGTGTTTGTTGCTCTTCCTAAGGATTAGAGTTAAAATTTCAAAACCATGTCAGGTGTCACAACCACCTACACCTCTAGTTCCAAAAATATAACACCCACTATTGGCCTCCCCATCTACACACACACACAAACACACACACACACACACAAAGGGAGAGAGAAATAAAGAGAGACATGCACATAAAACATAATGTCTTTAAATATTTTTCCATATAGTATTCAGTAACTTATACCTCTTTTCTAACATTTTGCTTTGGACAAATTTAGCTAGTATGCCATTTTCGTGTAGACTGTTATAAATTTAAATTGTCACTAGAAAACCAGTCCATGTAGCCTTTCCTAGTATGATACACACAGCTAAGGCAAAATAGTAACTCAGACTGCCATTTTAAATATTGCATCTTAATGTTTTAAAATTAGGCTGAAAATACGCCTTTACTGGTCTTATTTTGGGTTTATGGTTCTCAGTAGAATGTCAGTTTTAAACTATGGCTGCAACCATTTCAGATTTTGTATTTTAATTTCTGTAGTCATATCCAATTTTTGACACATTTTTTTTAGATGTGGCTAAAAAGGTTGAATTTATTGACATTCATGCTGGCACTACAATGGTGAGTAAAATATCCTTCTCTTGTGGTGGCCTAAACTCACTAAGCAAAGAAGTGTGAGAAAGAACTGTGGGGGGCTACAAGAAGAACTGCCTAAACAGCCCTTTTCTTGACCAACAGTCACTCTTCACAATGGTCTGCACAACACAATATTGTGCCTGCTCAGATGTGGACGGCTTAGACTCCTGGTTAACACCCTCCCTGTCCTATCCTGGCTGAGTAGCAATGACTTTCAGCAACTTGCAGCCTCTCCCTTGAAAAAGGACACTCCCTTCAGAATAGCTTTCTTTATTAGGAAACTATACTCCTATATTCTACTTGCAAAGACAGACATGGTAACGTTTTCCTCAATTCTTAACTGCACCTTCTCTTCCCTTTTGGACTGAATATCGGTTGCTTTCCTCATTGCTATGGTGGAGTATCTAGTAGAAACAACTCAAGGGAGGGGGGGTGTTAAAACTATCCATTATTGCTTGGAAGGAGTGACAGCTGGAGTGGCTCAGGAAGTAGAGAGAGTGTTCACATTTTGGTGGATCAGGAAATCAATGACAGGTTATACTAACCTTTAAAGGACCACCCCCACAAGCCTATGAGGCTACAGTCTCCAGGGTTCCACAACCTCTCAAAACAGAGCTACCTCTTGGACACCAAATGCTTAACTACTCATGTCTGTGGAGACATTTCATATTCAGACCATGTCCAACCGCCAAAGATCCTTCCACAGGTGATTGTCAGAAAGTCAGCCTGCTGTTATGTGCCCAGCCATGAACTGTTGAATAACAATATTTCAGAAAGTTCTTGACTACTTATTTCCACCCTCATCTTGCCTATTTTCATGTTTCATGAGAAAAGATCTCTGAAGAGAGTCTAAATTAAAGTTCCTTGGGCCTTAGAAAGCGTAATGGTCTAGAATGACAGTTTGGGGATCTATAAGTGTGCTCGCCGGAGCATAGGAAGAGGAAGTGTCTTACTGTTCAACAAAGAAGGGGCCATGATGCTAGGAAGTTTCTAGATGTAGAACTTGAAACCAGTCTGTACCAAACTGCTTAAACTGAAATTTCAGACGCCTGGAAATAGAACTGCCTTTTCAAAAGCAGGAAGCAAATCGCAGCCTGGACAAAAACGTAACCATCTGAGCAGTAGTACACAATCTTTTGATGTACTAAGAGCACTGAAAAGCTGCCTAAAATGCTTAGCTTAGAGCCCCCGGTGTAACATGGGCACACGGGGGAGATCCCATGGCTTCTTAGACATGACGGGTTGGCATGGCTTTTTGCTGGCTTGCCCAAAATTGCTTCTGTTTCTGATGTTTTGCCCAGATACAAAGACTCTGACAACTTCAAAGAAAGTTTTATATGGAGTCAGACAAAAAAAGATAGTAAGGAGAGGAAAGGGCTGAATTTCAAATTGAACTCCTGAGAATAAAATATTTTTAGCAAGATGAAAGATAATGGAATTTTTTATTTTAAAAGAATGATTTTTTCCCCTTTGTTTATTCTCAGTACATAATGCACCATCCCCGTTCCTCCAATGAAGACTCTTGAATGTTTCTTTTCTAAATAAGCACACTGAAAGGTTGTGGTTTCCCTAGCAACAGATGACTTCTTTCTATATTTTTCTTTGGGGGGAAAAACATATGTTGGCTTTATAAAGAGGCTTTCATCAGGGTAATGAAGCATTTTGTGCCCAAATTGTCACCCTGCCCTCGAAAAGTAGATAAATCCTTCCTCCCCCTTCATCAATGGTGAGGAAAATGGCAAGTGGAAGCCGCAGCCCCAGCAGGAGCTTTAGCCTATTGTACTTTGAGAAATGTCTTTCTGGCCTGGGTCTATGGCCCAGTGAGAACTGTACAAAGGTGGGGTAGAGACAGCACAAGGTCTTCATCATCATAGTCCCCATCTGTAGATGACTCCCACCCCAGGGAGGAGGTGGGTTCAGGCAGAATAGGTGACTAACTAACAGAATATAGTCAAAGTCATGGGATACGGTTTCCTTGGTGAGGTAATCTTATCTAAACTTCTTGACAGGGGTTGGAGAGATGACGCAGCAGTTAAAGGCACTTACTGTTCATGCAAAAGACCAGAGTTTGGTTTCTAGCACTCATACCTGGTGGGTGATTCAGGACCATTTGTAATTCCACCTCCAGCATCCTCTTCTGGCCTTTAAGGACATCAACACATGTACCTGGGCACATACATGTACTCATACATATGCAAGTAAAACTAAAATAAATCTTTTTAAAAATCTAAACTCTGTCATGTCATAGTGAAGGGTGAAACTCCTGATGCCCTTCAAGAAACAACATCCTTGTATATATGCCTAAGAAAAAGAGTCAAGTCGGTGGCCTCTATGAGAAGACAGCCACCATCAACAAACAGCAGCTCAGACACTAGAAATATTATGTTTCTAATAACATTAAAGAGGTTTTTTAAATGTTTTCATAAAGGTATAAAAAACAGAACAGCACTATATGTTTTTTAAAGACCCAAACCTACAGAACCACCCTCCAGGTCTATAAGAATTGATGTGATTATTATGTGTTCCTATTATGGACCAATATGGATCTACTGTAACATTTAGCTAACAGCGGAGACTAAGCAAACTGTCAAGCTGGGATGAGTAGTTAGACAGCAGTGAGAAATAGAGTAAATGGGTCAGACATGCAGCTCATTGGTGGAGCATCCACTTAGACCTGGGATTAATCCACTGCCTTCCAGAACACAAGGAGGGGACTAGAATAAACACTTTGGAGTCTGACACAGATTTGAACATAGTTAAGATATGAAAAGCCTACAATTTATGCTTTTTCATGCAACTATATACAGAGGTAGGCATCTGTAAATGGACAGAAAGCAAACTAGAAAGTGCAACAGATTCCCCCTCAAGTCATGTGCTGTGCTCAAGAGATTGAGTGTCCTAACCAGTGTAATTCAAAATAGGAAATAAAACAAAGCCAAAGTCCTTAGCAGCAAACACTGTAAGCCACTAGAGTGTAGCTGCATCAATCCAGAAAGCAAAACCAAGATAGGAAACTCAGTAGACTTTATCGGAAAGTTACTGTTTACTGCACAGAAAAATATTCTTTAAAGGCCTGGAGACTAATAACATTACTAGCATTACTGTGAGACTTAAAGGATGTGTTATCTGTTGGGAGGCTGTGTGTTTCAATTTGTGTTTGAGTAAATAAATATCCTTCTCTAAGGCACTCCCAGATTACAAATGTTAAATGACTTCGTTTGGTTTCTATTGCTGTGATAAAGACCATGAGTCAAAGCAACTTGGAGAAGAAAGCATTGTTCAACTTACACATCCCAAGTCATACTCCATCACTAAGAAAAAAATCAGGAAAGAAACTCAAACCAGGGACCTACCCTAACTAAAGCAGAGGCAGAAGAGAAATGCTGTTTACAAGTTTGCTTTTCAAGGTTTGCTCAGCCTCATTTCTTACACAATCTGTAGTGGTTCGGATGAGAATGGCCTCCCTTATAAGTCTCATAGCTTTAAATACTGGGTCACCAGGGAGTGGCATTCTTTGAAAGGATTGGGTATGGCTTTTGGGGGTAGTGTGTCACAGAGGGTGGGTTTTAATGTTTCAAATGCCCATTTCAAGCCCAGGTTCTCTCTCTTCCTGCTCCCTGACCATCCAGATGTAGAATTATCAGCTACTTTTCCAATACCATGTCTGCCTGAATTGCACTGTACTTCCCACCATGAGGACAATTAACTAAACCTCTGAAACTAAAAGCCAGCCCCAATGACATGTTTTTCCTTAATAAGTGTGTTTCCTCATAGCAATAGAACAGTAATTAAGACATAACCCATGACCACTAGCCCAAGGGTAACACCACACACAGTGAGCCAGACCCTCCCTTGTCAATCTTTAGTCAGAAAAATGCCCCTACAGACTTGCCTGCAGGTCAATCCAATATAGGCATTTTCTCAGTTGAAGCTTTTGGAGACAGAAAGTTTTGTAGACTACTGTCTCTGGGCACGATGTAGCCATTGATCTCTTACACTGTCAGTGTCTCTGATCACTAGAGAACCAAGACAAGACTGGCCTCATTAACTTTTCCTCATGGAAAGGGAGATGGTTGGCCATGTTCCTCCCCAAAGATTTATAGGCGATTAACAGTTGCTTAGGCAGAGACATTTTCTCCAGCAGCATAGACTCTCCACACTCCTGTAGGCAAGCCTTTACTCATGCTTCTGTACGTAACCCTAGCTTCACTTGTGTAGAATGGGTTCATTGTTCCTCTGCTTAGTACCCTGTGTGAGGTGAATAGATATATTTTCACAACTCTTCAGAAACAGTTCACATGACAAAGGATCTCAACCCAATGAGCCAGAATGAACATTGACTGAGGTGTGAGCTGTGGGAGGCGCCCAACATCAAATGTCAAAGGAGTGGACCTCAGGAAGGTTGGACACTGAAAACAAGTGTGCCTCACTTTCCCAATCTCCTCAAGGCTGATACTAACTTCACCAAATCTTCTGCTCTGAAAATATATGAACCCACTCGAGGGTCCCATGCAATGTGAGCACCCATCTTTATACACTGAAGTGTGCTACTAGAACAGAGAGAGAAAGGGACTAAACTAAAGGAACTAAAGAAAAGACACAGAAAAATGATGCTTTGTTCACAGCAGAAGCCACAGAACTGATGATACACAAAACAAGCTCCCATGTGCCTCACCGGGGGAGTGATTTGAAATCTAGAGGGAGGATAAGAGGCAGAGGCATTTGTAATTTTTTTCTGTTAAAGAAAGTAATTTTAAAGTATCATCAAATAAATGGGAAGCCAAGAAGGTTGTTCGTGAAAAGAGATTTATACAGGAATATAAGTTATGGCCTTTTAAAAATATATATATAGCTTTGGGAAAATTCACAGTTAGTGAAGAGGGGAATTACAGTAGTAGTCCTGTGTAGTCGGAGCAAGAAACTGCTGATGCCTGGCCTCAGCTTCAGGAGTGAGACCCATGTGTACAAGCACTGGGTAGAGCCCCGCCCCCGACAGAACAGCAAGAGCTGGGAGGTGAGGCTGCTGCACTGTGTGTTCCTGATTCATTTATTTACATGAAGGCTGGATCCACTTAGGAATGGCATATCTTTCTAAACAGCTATTGCTATCAAAAGAATTTCGTCATGTTGTAAGGAGCCTCATCACATGAACAGGGGCTGAATAACAAGACTGTGGTTTGTGGAGGTAGGCCTTTGTTTTATATGCATTTCCCATAAGCAGCAAGAGAGGAAGATAAAGAACAAAGCACTCAGGCAAATCTCAGTGGGTAAAGAAGTCACCATACAAGCTTGATAACCTAAGTTCAGAAGCTACATAAAACCCAAATGAAGCTCAAGGCTGTAATTCTACATTCCTGTGGGGATGAAGGTTAGGGCAACAGGAAGAATCCCTGGAAGGTTGCAAGCCAGCTAGCCTAGCATAGGCTGTACTGTCAACAAACAGATTCTATCTCTGACAAGATGGAAGGTGAGGACTGACACCCAAGATAGTTCTCTAGCATCTATGAGTCACATACACACACATACACATACACACATACACACACACACACACACACACACACACACACACACCGGGAAGAACGGTGTCTCTAGAAATGCCAAGAAAAGCACTTAGAAGGAAAAGAAATATTTTCCATTGTGTTTCCTTTGATCTAGAAAATGTCCACATACCTTTCCATTTGAGAAAGGAACTCTGGCCTTGTAGTAGAAAAATCTCTCTATGTTGTGTCTGTTTTCACGATCACTCAGTGTCTCCTGTCATTAGTTATACAACCTGAAGATAGCTGTCATCTTCTCCAATGCTGTTCTTAAAGACTAACTGCCTGAGCAACAACAACGTTTAATTAGTGTCACATGTCAGATGATGTCTTGATGCATTAAGCTGTGTGATGCTCAGAACCTCTGAGATGGTAACATGATTAATGATATCTATCAGCATTACTGCCTATAGTAATAAGAGAGCTCTGGTTTCTTCTATAAATTACTTTGGCCGATACATTTAAATATAGACAATGAGTCTATTCATCTATTCATCTAAAATCAAATATGGCCTTATCTAAACAAAGAATAATTCTGGCAACAGACTGCCTGTAAATTCCAACTTTTTCTTGAGTCAGCCTACCTCATCAGTTTTAGACTCACCAAACTTCCAAAACTGCAAAAACCAAAGCCTTAAAATAAATTACTCTCTCTTTATGTGTCTCCATTTCTGACTCTGTCTTTTCCTATGTACATACTCTACATAAATATGTATGCATACATATTTGTATATGCACACATATGGGAAAATACACAACATCTTTTCCTATGAGAAGTTTAGTATAACACTGGTTTAATTTGTCTTGTCTTGAACCAATTTGAAACACTTAAGTTAGTTTGGGGGATGTCTAAAACTCTTTTGCAAGGAAAGTACAAGGTACCAAGAATCTGAGGTGTACTATGGAGTTGATGATACCCAATTAAGCATTTCTTATTCTAATGGATAAAAAAATTGCAGGCTGTTTCTTTGTTAGAACAGTATTGTAACTTGTCCACAGCTTGTATAAGGAATGACAGGAGACACTGAGATACCATGAAAACAAATATAGCATAGACATATTTCTACTATCTGCAAGGGCCCCAAATTCAAGTGGAAAGGCATTTTAAGACCTGGATATTATCTAGACCCAGGTGGACAGATAAACACTTTACATAAATAGTTTTTGGAATAATTCCAAACAGCTTTACTACAATTTAAATTAATTCTTTCTACCTGGATAATGTTTATTTGATTGGTTAGAAGTGATGCTTCTGGTTTATTCATCATTAAATGTCCACGGCAGTAATCAGTTATTATTTGGAGGCTCCCGTAAAACATAATGTCACCAACCCCATAGACATTGGCTTTCATTCCTATGCTTTGAGGAAGAAGAATCCTTCCAAACTTTAAAACTCAAATTATAACTCATAATTTCATAAAGATATACGGATCTTTTCAGTAAAAGTTGATGTTTACATAGGCTTCTCTTTATGCAATTTTGATACCAGAGCTGCACTGATAAGTACTTAACATACCATAGGTTCTTATGGAATTATGAAAGTTTAGCACTAAGAACAACTCACAGAAACTAAGTCCCAAACCTGATTCTTATGCTGAGCTACTGACGCATTGCATTGTCAAGCTCACTTCAGTTGCCTCTGCCTTTGTTCCTTTAGTTACAATACAAGAAGAATAGGTGAGATTTTTATGGTTCTTTACTTGCATGTATAATAAGAGATGTGCTTCATTGGTCTGTAGCTATTTGAATATTTCTACATAACATCAGATATATGAATAAAAACCCTCAATTGCCAGGAGACACAAGCACACAGTGCCAAAGAATTCCCAAAAGGAAATGAAAAAGTGCAGAGTGGATGCCTTATTTTCTCAATTCATAAAATGTGAACTCTCAGAACACTGTGAGATGTCTTTCTTAATTTTATTGTGGCACCGTTAAGTTGTTAATTTTCTAGAAATGAGCCATCAGAAGCTTAAAGATATTAAGTAACTATCTCAAAACCACACACTGATAGGAAACTAGAACAGGAAATCCAGTTTTCTAGAAAAGTTGATTTTCTTCTAGAGATATGATCGACCATGGAGAGGTTGAGGATAAAGTTTTCAGATTTGAGGAATAACAAAAGCAAATTAGAACTTCAATTGTCATTATAGTCATCATGAGAGAGAGAGACAGAGACAGAGAGAGACAGAGACAGAGAACTAGTAAATAAACAGAGTTTACTAAATATTTCGTTAGAATATTATCTTTGGGGAAATTAAAAGTGTTGGTTGTTTTTTTTTTTTTTTTGTCCAAAATCCACTCGTAGGCAGCCTGTTCTAAACTTAAATGTCAAGCTTTGTCTTTCTTATTCATACACACATTTCTTGTGCCAGCGTTCCCGCATTATTATTGGTCCATTGGCAGTTGCTCCTCTTCCAGGTTGTCAAGTTCACGTATTTTGAGTTATCACAATCTGTTCTTATTTTTTCAATTCATCCTTTGATCAAACCAGAAAAGCCATCAAGTAAATCTATTCAGGAAATGAGCAGCTATTCCCCCAAGAGCATCTGTGATGCTCAGGAGAGGGCTCAGAAATGTCCTATGTCCTGCTGTTCATTCAAAGCATGGCATCAGTTTACTGATTCGTGCACAAGATAATCCATCACCTTTTATCAATTTTAAAACATGCATTTTCATAACTCAAGTACTCCTCTGATTATTTCTAGAGAAAAAAGTGTTATGGAATAAAGCAAAGTGGAGAGAATGTAAAATGGCTATCTGATGAATGTTCTCTATAAACTTTTAAATGTCCCCACAGTCCTCTGTACTTAGCACACACTACTCTTATCCCTTCCTGATTTCTCTTTGTGTATTTTTTTACAGTTTATTCCTGCATATCTTTTAGAGAGCAATATTATATAACTAGTGCCTTTGTAAGGAAAGAAAAAATCCTTCCAAACTTTAAAACACAAATTATATAAAGCTATAAAGACATATGGAGCTTTTCAGTGAAAATTGATATTTAAGTAGGTTTCTCCTTATCTCATTTTGATAGTCAGAAAAACATTGGTCAGTACTTAATAATTAGTGTTTATTGACCCCAAGTTATCAAATGAGAAAACAGACTCAAATTGTAAGTCAGAAAGAGGAGAATAAAAATCTAGGAGTGGAGGTTGCTACAAAGGTGCTTAAGAGCACATAACACATTCTTCAGGAAAGGGCCATCTTCCCCTAGGCCAGAGGACAAAGCAAGAATGGTACCAGCACTGGTTAGCAAGTTCTACTGTAAAAAATCTACAGAGAAGTTTTAATGCTTTGATGCTAGATTTAATCAAGTAGTAATGGCTTTCCCAGCCTTACCCTTATTGTAGATTTACTTTTATAATTTAGTATTATTGTGTGCCATGTGCATGACATGTCTGTGGACGCATGCACGGAAGTCAGAGGATGACTGCTGGAGTCAGTTCTCTTCTTCCATATCCACCTGTAAGCCAGTGACTGAACTCGGATGATCAGGCCTGCACTGTTGGTCCACAAGTACCTTTACCCACTGAGGCATGTCAGCATCTTATCAATACCCAGCTATTGTTTCGGTAAGTCCTCTGCAGAGCCTGAACACTGATTAGCACAAAAAAACCAACTCCTACAACTTACCCTACTTAGGTTGCATACATTTAAATTAACTAATGTTGCCTGATCTACTTCATTTTTATAACTCATTTGTTAGGTTGGCATCCAAAGTAATGAATTTATCATGGTATATTAATTTATAATGAATTTATCATGACATATATTTATATATATGTGGCCCACCAAAAGTTTAATTGGTATTTCACCAACAAAGTTTAGTTTCAGGATTTTACACCACCTTGAATGTATTAATTTCATACCACAGCCTTTACCCACCCTCCTACTGGTTTGACATATTTCTTTTATTCTTTCCATACCCTAGATGACAACAATTTTTTGGAAGTTTTTTCTCAAAAGACAATTTCATTTTACAGTACTTTCTTGTGAAATGTGGAAAACTGTAATTCGATTTTAAATAAAATTATCAATTCCTCTTTGGCTTGTTTATTGAAGCATAAGCCTTATCTCCTTTAAAGCAGACTCCTTCATGGTGAAACCACAAATTTTGTTCCAATATTTTACTAAGGGTTTTAAAGTGTGGCCTCTTCACATTTAAGCTATTGATCTGCCTGGAATGAATTCATGTAAATTGTGAGACAGGAATTTAATGGCACCATCCCAATTGTTGTTGCACCACTTGTTGAACAGACCATCTGTTCTTTGCAAATGTCTCCTAATACCTTTATAACTGCTAAAATATCATCACATGAGTGAGTCTCATCCTTAGCAGCCAGTTGTATTATTTAACATGGTATTCAAACAGCATCCATTTGCCACTTACTACGTTTTTAATAACGTTATTTGTAAGAAATTTATAAATGAGCTTCTGTATCACTCAATACTCTCTTCCCATCCAATTCCTCCCATTTCTACCCCTCCATCCCAAACTCATGGTCTCTTTTTTAGTTATTATTGTTACACACACTGAGTGTGTGTGTGCACATATGTCTATACACCTGCCGAGTACATTTAACTTTACTTGCATGTACATGTGCTCAGGACTAACTGGGAAATGACAGCCACCGAGATGGGAGCTTGTCCCTGGAAGGAATGTCTCCTCTCTCAGTCATCACTAACCACCTGTAGCTCTTCATCTGAATGGAACTATGTGAAAGTTCATATGTCTGTGTGGTCACTATACACAGTATTTTCATTATACTGCTCTTCTTCAAGCAACCATGTTGTTGGAATTTTGGAATGCATTTTTCCTGTCATGTCTAAGGGACACTCTCTTGCAGCATACATCCTGTGCCTCTGTCTCTTACAATCTTTCCAGACCCTCTCCCATAATTTTCCCTGAGCCTTAGCTGTGGGACTTGAGTTGCATATTTGTGAGATAGAACAGAGGAGAGCCTCCCACTGACATTTTCTTCAACCAGTATAGCTACCAATGGTATTCTAAATACATATCTTTATTTTCACCCATGAAAGTGTAGCTCTCACCCCTTGTCATGATCAGGGTTCCTATTATTATGATTACAAGGAGCAAATGAAAGAATAAAGGATTTATTTTATCTTATAACTCTGAGGACATACTCCATCACTGAAAAAAAGTCAGAGAAGAAACTCAGGACAGGACCCCAAGGGAAAACCTGATACAAAGACCATGGAAGAATGCTACTTACTGGCTTTCTTTAGGTGGATTGTTCATCTTGTTTTCTTATACATACCAGATCTATCTGCCCAGGGGGCTGGGGGGGGAGACACACCAAACTGTAACCAAATTAAAGCATACTCAGAAAACAAACAAACAAAAGCAAAATAGAGTTCATTGTATATTGGTCAACTACTCCTGAACATGAGGCCTGCCCTGGAGTGGTTGATATACCTAGTTCATTCCATTTGAGAAAACTGATTTGCCTCTCCAAGCAGGTATAAACAACAATTCAATTGTTTGCTTTTATCCTAATGGCTGCCTTTTCATTCATTCATTCACCTTTAAATATAATAAAATAAAATATAATAAGATAAAAACCACACTTATCACATTAAAATAGGAAAGGACAAACAAACAAAATGAAAACAACCCAAGAGAAGGCATAAGAATCAGAGAACCACTCTTTCACACACTGAAAAATGCCATAGAAATGCTAATCTGGTAGCTATAATATTGTGTAGGCAGAGAACATGCTCTAGACCAGTGTAGGCTCTGTGCATACTGCCTCAGTCTCTGTGAGCTCATATGAGCTTTGAACATGTTGATTCAGAGGGCCTTGTATCCTTGGTCTCCTCCTTCCCATCCAGTTCTTATGCTTTTTCTGCCTCCTCATTCTCAGGGTTCCCTAAGATCTCAGGAAGGGGTCTGATTGATACATCCTGCTTAGGGCTTGAGTGTTCCAAAGACTCTCACTCTGTGTACTGTTTGACTCTGGGTCTGTGTATTTCTTCCAATCTGGTGCAGGAGGAAGCTTCTCTTGCCTACAGGCAAATGTAATGGAGGTATTTTCTCATTTGAGCATTCCTCTTCCCAAATGACTCTAGCTGTGTCAAGCTGATATAAAACTAGCCAATACAAGCCTCCTCAAAGAAGCATCCTTTTGCAATAGGTTGACTATTACAGAGATCCACAACTGGCCAAAAATGCAAAGAATGGGTGATGTTTTACATTTTTTTTCAGCATCATAACAAATCTTCACACTGGCTGGAATGAGTCCATTTCATTTGCATCCCTTAAATTCTTAAGAGTTCTTCTCACACAAAGGAATTTTGGAATCTGCTTTTCAATTTCCATAAAAACAATCAAAATTTTTAGAGGTTTTAATTGACATTGGATTAAAATTTAAGATTAATTGGGAGCCATAGAATGTACATGTATGTGTTCTGGAATTTCTCTCTCTATGTTGGACATTTTTTCCTTTACCAATCTTTTTTATGTATCTTTTGATAGAGTTTTATAATTACCTCTGGAAAAGCTAAAACCCCACTTGCCTGGTTTTATCAAGTATATGTATTTTATAGATTCCAAAAGTGACACCTTTGACTTGTTAGTTGACTTATTTATAAATCTACAATTAACTTCTGTCCGTTTGCTATGCAACTCAGAGCTGTACTGAGTTCTTTCAAGGACCCTTAGAAACCTCTTCTGTAGATTTTCTATGCACTGTTCCTTTTCATCTGTAAATCATGAAGCTACATTTGCTGGTTTTTTTTTCTTTTAATTCTTACATCATTTATTTCTCATCATCACTCACTGTGCTGTCTGAAAATTCCAGTAAAATGTTGCTAAATATGAGGGTTACTAAGCATCGTCTCTGGCTGTTGACCTGAGACAAAGGACATCTGGAGACAAATGTGAAATTTGCTCTTGATATTTGGTAAATAAAGCACTTTTAAGTTTTGATACTTGAAAAGATTATCCTCTTGGGGTTTTTTTTTTTATTCTTTCCTGTATATTTCTAGCCCACTAAGACACATTTCTCTTGTATCTTTTAATTCTATTAACATATATCTTAATATTAGGGAAATTTCTACAACCTGGCATAAATCCAAGAGGTTTGAAGTGTTTATTTTAAAGTATTTTCCTACAAACTTTCTAGTAAAATGAATTGCTTGGCTTAGTTTCCTAATATTTGTGAGAAAGTTAAATATGTTTCCTCATCTCTCTTTTCCTTGGAGTCTGAGTTCTGCGTGAAAATGGTCTCTTGTATCTCAGAGCAAACTTAAACTTCAGTTGGAGGTTACTTTGACTGTTGCTGTACTAAAGCATCCAGATCAGCCTCTTAGTGAACGAAATTGAGTTAAAAATCTTTATTTACTTCTGTTCTCTCTCTCTCAGTAGAAGAGTTTAGAAAGCTAAGAAACAGATGAACAAATAATAGCCATAGTGGAAGAACTGTTAAGTAGAAGTCTAAATGGGCTATAAAAGAAAACCAGTATCCCTGGTGACAGAGCTCTCATGGTGGGAACCAGTACATCTAGAATCCAGGAGGAAACTGAGAGCTAAAGGATGGGAAAAGGGATAAAATAGATCAGAAAATCTAAAGCTTATAGAGGAAGGTTGACTTGTACATGGTTTTCTCTGTGCCAGAGACTGGAAACAAGGAGAAAGTGAAGACCTATCTGAAGGTACTATGCTGGGAACTCAGATGGAAACATGGTAGCCACACACTCTACAGGTACTCTGCTGGGAACTCAGGTGGAAACATGGTAGCCACACACTCTGCTTCAGTAGCTCCAAAACCTGAGGCTGCCAAGTTTCTGCTCTTCAGGAAACTATTCATAGAGGCTTGTCTATAGCACTGCCAAGTCGATTTCAATTTCAGATAAATGTTCAACCTTGTGATAATTGGGTCATATTTATACTTTTAAAATGTTTCTTTTCTTACATGTAATTAAGTTTTAATTTGACATGTATTTCATGTTTACATTTGTTCAGACTGGCAAGTCCACTTACTTTAAAAATCAGATCCCTCTTAAAACACAGACAAACACACACACACACACACACACACACACACACATCTAAAGATACCTACAGTAAGTATGAAATGATTTGCCTTGTATACATACAACCCTAGGTTCACTAACCAATACTTGAAGGGGAGAAATGGAAACTGTAGGAACTAGGGGGCGAATGTGTGTGGGTAAGAACACTTCTTATGCAAGCACAAGTAGCCCAATTTAAATTCTAAGTGCTCATGTCAATGGCTAATATCGTTGTGAGCATATAATATCAGCACTGAGGCCAGTGTTAGGGGTGGCTTAAGAGACACAGACAAATGAATCCTGGGAACTCATTGACCACCCAGCTGGTGTAGGTAAAATGCTAAACTTGTGGTACATAGAGAAACCCTGTCTAAAGGTAGGAGATACAGAAAACCTCATGACTTCCTCCTCTAGTCCCTGCATACTTACCAATGCAAACACTACTCACATGCATACACCATATACACATGCACCCTTATATATGCACGTGCACACACACACACGCACACACACACACACACACACACACACACCCCACATACTAACAGTAACTGTCCCCTAGATAGTAATTTTTTCAAAAAAAAAATCTACCCATGTACTGAGAGATTCCCATAAGCTTCTTAATGCCCTGCTTTTACTCAGAAGTTAATAGATGGTCTATTTATTCACCAGTAGGCACAGTTATCACTTTGGCTACTACATCTCAACCTTTGCCTGCCTGTAAGGACATACCTCAGAAAGCACATCTTCAAAATAACTCAGAGAACACATCTTCAAACGTCAGTGACCTTTTATCTCCTCACCACAGAAATAAACACTTTCTACCTTAAAACTTTTCCTAAGAACTGAAGGAAAAAGAGATAAATATGGGTAAATATAGAGAGCCACCACACTTACTCTGTTCACTTTATCAATATTTGTACTTTATGTATTACTATTAATTGCCTCCTAATTTTTGAAGTAAAAGTTTCATAAGAGCAGTCTAAAGTGCTCAATTCAAGTGCATTTAATACGATCACACTGTTGTACCGCATTCATGTTTTTCTATTTCCTTCCACCCTTGGGTTTAGCTCAATTCTACATGAATGACTGATTGGTTGGTTGAGTGAATGAGTGAGTGAGTGAGTGAGTGAGTGAGTGAGTGAGTGAGTGAGTGAGTGATCAGTCAGCTGGTTGGTTGGTTGAGTGAGTTACTGAGTTCTTTTCTTGCTCCAACTGTTCCAGCTTTGTCCTTTGGGAGCACTCACCCTTGCTTGACATTTCTTTACCCTTTGGAATACCTTTATCAATATGTTTTTTGTGTGAATTCCACTTCTGGTTGATATTTGCGTTGTTATTTGTTATTCTTATGAAAGGAGGTAATTTGTTTTAAATGTGATACTACAACATAAAAATGAGACTTACTCGGAGTGGGAGAACTCAGAATTCCGGCCATCAACTGTAGCTGGGGATGAGCATGCCAGATGACCCCAATGTTCTCCCATCCTGCACAAGATCTCAATGATCACAAAGACAAATTAATTTCTAAATAAGAAAATGAGTGATGAAAATTAATTGTACTTCATCAGCTTCTATATCCCTCCAACCAATAATAAAGATTAACCAAACTGGTGAACAGAGTGCTTCATTCATAACTACTATGAGTTAAAGAATGAAATAAAAATCAAAAGTTGTATCTATATATATTTAGTCATAGTTTTCCAAAGAAATAGAACATATATTTTCAAGTAACAAAGCATACTTATACTTAGCATTTACTAGGTTGCTAATTCAAAATGTATTCTATAAAGAAATAGCCAGGATATAGAGATGACTCTGTGGTTGCGAGCACCCGATGTTTAGTTCCCAGCAGCACATCATGGCTCTGTAACTTCAGTTCCAGAGGACCTGATGCCTCTTCTGATCTCCAGAGGCAGTGGACACATAAATGATGAACATGTATACATGCAGGCAAAACATTTGTACTCTTAAAATAAAAATAAACAAGTCTAAAAACTAAATAAAATGTCATAATATAATTTCTACAGAAGGACTCAAACATCTTGGTAGAAACTCTTAAACGAAGTATCAAAGTGAATTATGTTTCTGTTTGCTAATTGACTTAAAGACATATTTATTGCAGTTTCTGCCTTCATTTCCAAATGAAACTTATTAGAAATTTTGCATAGTAAAAATAGATTGTTATACATGGTGAAGATATTAACCTGTCAAAATGCTGAGCAGATAAAGCTATTAATTGTGCATTTACAAAAGATGTATTTAATATTTAAGAGTCCAATTATGCTATATAATGTTCTAAAATACTCATTTTAATTTTTCTTATAGCAACTTGTTTTCATTTGGAAATCATTTAATCTTTCCTCCCCCCTTACTGTTATTCTCAAAACCTTTCTTTCACATTTTAAACCTTTCCTAACCATATACAATGCTTGGATTGACTGCTCTTGTAGAGTTTCTGGAATATGAATCTTTAATTTTTTACCTTAAACGTGTCTGGTCAAAACAAAAACCAAAACGACATAACTGCCATGACTTAAGGAATGAAATAAAAATCAAAAGTTTTATATTTATATATATATATATATATATATATATATATATATATATATATGTCACAGTTTTCCAATGAAAGAGAATATATGTTTTCAAGTAACAAAGCAACAAATTACATGTGTGTGTGTGTGTGTATGTGTGTGTGTGTGTGTGTGTGTGTGTGTGTGTGAATTCATATATATATGAATGAACATGGCATCTGAATTGTGCACACCAGAGCTTCTGCTTTGTCTGTCTATCCAGGTCCACATTCTGTTGGATGATGCCACCCAAATTCAAGGTGTGACTTCTCCCCTTAGTTCTCTGATCCACATTCTCCTCTTCTCTGAAAACACACTCACAGGCACAGGCAGAGGTATCTTTGGTAAGTTTTTCAGGTATTACTCTCTCCAGTCAAGATGACAATGAAAATTAGCTACATATTATATAGTAAGCCACTTACCTTATAAAAATTATTAGATAATTCATATTTTTGCCTAGCACACATGAAAAGAAGTATTATATTCTAAGACACAGCAGTATTTGGCATCCTAACTACAAGTCTTGAATCATAGTATCTCTGTTCTCACCAAATCTCTGTCAAAGCATGGATCTCCAGGTACAAAAGCAGGTACGTATTTTAACAGTCATGACTACACAAAATCAATGTAAAATGCATAATGTCTAAAAGCCTACATGGAGGAAATGTGCAGAGTACTGGTTATCAGCACCGTTTTCCTCTGACAAAATTAGAAATGGCTCAAATTGTAAGAAACAAGCAATCATGGTAAAGACACTACCTCTGTTGAGTTTCACCACAGACTTCAATTCAGAAAGGACGAATCTGCTTTATGTGTGATTAATGCCTATTGTCCAGGTCAGAACCATATTTTTTTAGCAGTTACTGGAATGGATTTTATACTTACATTTGTTCTGTTCCATGGAGTGTTTTCATCCCAGTGAATGAACTGTGCAAGAGCAAATGACTCAGCCATAAAGAACAAGGAGCATAATAAATGCCACAGGAAATAACTGTCACCAGACACTTACAGGCAACTACAGCTGTGGTTCAGTGTTTCTACAATGCTAAGGAAGAAGAGAATGACTTTTCCATATGCTCAGGCAGCTTTCACTGACTGATGCTCCTAGCATCCAAATACTGTCACCCTGGTTGTGTGGCTTGGTCACCTCTTCAGGCCTGGAATTTTGTTGTTGTTGCTGCTGTTGTTATTTTTATTGTTTTGCTTGCTTGCTTGCTTTCATCTGGTCATTTAGCTATCATTTCCTACCTGTTTGTGTTTGTTTGTTTGTTTGTTTGTTTGTTTGTTTGTTTGTTGCTTTGTTCTCTCAGAGTGGCCTTGACCGAAGCAATAGATTTGAGGTCAAGAGAAAGATAATAAGGAACTTATAATGGGAGAAGGATATTTAATAATAATAGAAAAACAAATCTTGTAGCTTTGAATTTTTAGAATAAATAGAACTTAAGTAACTAATGAAAACTAACAGAATCTGCTATTTTCAGGGGAGGTTGGAGAGTGAGGATTGACAGTCTCAAGACAGGACCCTTATTAGAACATGGTCTAAAAGACTTTCATTCTCTTTGGGCCTACAACCATCAGACATTGAATAAGCCATAACTCAAGTGGCCCAAGAATTCACTAGGCTGTGTTACGAATCTGCAGATAGCTTATTTTCCCTTAGGCATTTATCTGTTGCAAAAAAGAAGCCAATTCAATTGATCCAGGAAATGTTTTAACTCTGGCAAATGTTAAGTAGTCAAAATACCCTTGCTGTGTGTTGTGAGTGATGCTTCCTGCAGTCAAAGCGCACCAATCTTTTTCATATGCTCCACCATCTTTTGTCCTTCATACTAGGACACAGGGTCACTACTGAATCGTGCTCTCTTACTTTTGAAGACAAGAGGGATTTCCTCAGTGTTTCTTATCTGAAAAACATCAACCTTTTTTAAAATATTTTTTTATTATACCATTAACTATTTTCTCTATAAAATGGTTGTTTGCAGAACCCAAGCCCAAATTTCAACCTTAGGCTGGCATCTGTGTCACACTAATGTTTTGTGTGCTCATGAGCTCCTGAGTCTGACATTCTTCTACTATAGTTTAGGCAGTAACCTTTTCACTTGAAATAAAGAATAATAAAAGATACACTATTTCTGCTTAAGTCTAGTGAGTGAAATGCAAAGCATAAAGCCAAAGCCCTGTAACAAGATGTCCTATATGTGTTGCACTTTTTTGTGAAATTGTTAAAATAATTACCAGATATTGGGACAGAGTAATTTTTACTATTCTTCTTTCTGCCCATATAATTGCTGGTTTCTCCACTTTTTACCACCAAAATTTATCTCCCAATCTGCACCCATTTTCATTAATTGTGCTAATAACCTAATTCATACCTATTTCACTGGTCTTGACTCTTTTCAGCATGACTAGCTTCTGAAATGCTAATAAAAATAATTTGTTCTGTCCTACAAATGAAGAAATGGGTATTTTTAATATTTAATGATTCTGAAAATCTGTAATGAAAAGATTATAGAATAGAATAAGATATGTAATATCATACTAATATAATATATAATAAAATAGGTGGTTGTCACTGATGTTAACACATGTAATGAGTCTATGCTTTATTGCTCTTAACAATATCTAAATTTCCTAAATCAGCGTGTTGCTGGAGTGCATGTACATGTGTGTTGGCTGCCCTGGATCTTCTCCTTTCTTGGAAAATAATTTATCTTGTTTTTCTCTGTTCATGTTTTCTTGGACACAGTAATCAGTGTTGGATTTGTGACAACTACTTCACATGTTTGGTAATCCCACAGCTTTTAACAGCCATTGATCCAGGGCTTTGGCGATGATACAAACTAGGATCATCAGAGTTCCTTCTTATATCTAGGAGAAGATCCCTTTCTTGCCTGGTGTTAAAGCCCAAGCATGTGGGAATGCATGCTGTTGCAGCTGTCTCTTCACACATTGTGGAGTTGAGATGAAGCCAGCACAGAGAGTACCACAAATGCACATTGACGAATATAAAAATACCTTCACTTTCTCCTGCATCTGCTTTAAACCTCTCACCCTAGAAAAAAACTGAGCCTTTATAAACTTAAATTCCACTTTTAAATTATAAAAGCCAAATATTGCCATAAATAAAATGCAAGCATTGCATAGGTATATAAAACTAAAAGAGAAATTTCTTTATCCAAATCCATAGTCCAGATTTTCATTAGCAACCTCTGAATCTACTTCTTTTTTTTTAATATTTTTATTACATATTTTCCTCAATTACATTTCCAATACTATCCCAAAAGTCCCCCATAGCGCCCCCCACTTCCCTACCCACCCATACCCATTCTTTTGGCCCTGGCATTCCCCTATATTGGGGCATATAAAGTTTGCAAGTCCAATGGGCCTCTCTTTCCAGTGATGGCCGACTAGGCCATCTTTCGATACATATGCAGCTAGAGACAAGAGCTCCAGGGTTCTGGTTAGTACATCATGTTGTTCCAACAATAGGGTTGCAGACCCCTTTAGCTCCTTGGGTACTTTCTCTAGCTTCTCCATTGGGAGCCCTGTGATACATCCAATAGCTGACTGTGAACATCCACTCCTGTGTTTGCTAGGCCCCGGCATCGTCTCACAAGAGACAGCTATCTTTGGGTCCTTTCAGCAAAATCTTGCTAGTGTATGCAATGGTGTCAGCGTTTAGAAGCTGATTATGGGACGGATCCCTGGATACAGCAGTCTCTAAATGGTCCATCCTTTCATCACAGCTCCAAACTTTGTCTCTGTAACTCCTTCCCTGGGTGTTTTGTTCCCAATTCTAAGAAGGTGCACAGTGTCCACACTTTGGTCTTCATTCTTCTTGAGTTTCATGCGTTTATCAAATTGTATCTTATATCTTGGGTATCCTAAGTTTTGGGCTAATATCCACTTATCAATGAATACATATTGTGTGAGTTCTTTTGTGATTGTGTTTTCACTCAAGATGATGCCCTCCAGATCCATCCATTTGGCTAGGAATTTCATAAATTCATTCTTTTTAATAGCTGAGTAGTACTCCATTGTGTAAATGTACCATAATTTCTGTATCCATTCCTCTGTTGAGGGACATCTGGGTTCTTTCCAGCTTCTGGCTATTATAAATAGGGCTGCTATGAACATAGTGGAGCATGTGTCCTTTTTACCGGTTGGGACATCTTCTGGATATATGCCCAGGAGAGGTATTGCTGGATCCTCCGGTAGTACTATGTCCAATTTTCTGAGGAACCGCCAGACTGATTTCCAGAGTGGTTGTACAAGCTTGCAATCCCACCAACAATGGAGGAGTGTTCCTCTTTCTCCACATCCTCGCCAGCATCTGCTGTCACCTGAATTTTTGATCTTAGCCATTCTGACTGGTGTGAGGTGGAATCTCAGGGTTGTTTTGATTTGCATTTCCCTGATGATTAAGGATGTTGAACATTTTTTCAGGTGCTTCTCTGCCATTCGGTATTCCTCAGGTGAGAATTCTTTGTTCAGTTCTGAGCCCCATTTTTTAATGGGGTTATTTGACTTTCTGGAGTCCACCTTCTTGAGTTCTTTATATATATTGGATATTAGTCCCTTATCTGATTTAGGATAGGTGAAGATCCTTTCCCAATCTGTTGGTGGTTTTTTTGTCTTATTGATGGTGTCTTTAGCCTTGCAGAAGCTTTGTAGTTTCATGAGGTCCCACTTGTCAATTCTCGATCTTACAGCACAAGCCATTACTGTTCTATTCAGGAATTTTTCCCCTGTGCCCATATCTTCAAGGCTTTTCCCCACTTTCTCCTCTATAAGTTTCAGTGTCTCTGGTTTTATGTGAAGTTCCTTGATCCAATTAGACTTGACCTTAGTACAAGGAGATAGGAATGGATCGATTCGCATTCTTCTACATGTTAACAACCAGTTGTGCCAGCACCATTTGTTGAAAATGCTGTCTTTCTTCCACTGGATGTTTTTAGCTCCCTTGTCGAAGATCAAGTGACCGTAGGTGTGTGGGTTCATTTCTGGGTCTTCAATTCTATTCCATTGGTCTATTTGTCTGTCACTATACCAGTACCATGCAGTTTTTATCACAATTGCTCTACTTCTATAAAACTGTTGGCACACACAAAGGTAAATGTCATAAAAATGGAAGTATTTTTAAACTCCTTCAGCATTATACAACATATGTCACCTTATCATTTGGAGTAAACAGAATTACTCCATTATTTTTAATGAGCAGCAGAGAATCTCAGTGCAATGAAGTGATGTAATAAAAATGCCCATGCTTTTAATCATAAAACTGGAAAATGTAAAATATGAATTATATAAAACTAAGATTTTCACAGAAAAGTTTTGAATATGAGCATAGCAGTCACCAGAGATAGCTTAGAACATGGTGGGAGGTAGGGTGTGGAAAGATCAGTCAATGGGTGAGGTAAGTTGTACATTTACAAAATGGAGTACTACTTAGCTATTAAAAAGAATGAATTTATGAAATTCTTAGGCAAATGGATGGACCTGGAGGGCATCATCCTGAGTGAGGTAACCCAATCACAAAAGAACTCACATGATATGTACTCACTGATAAGTGGATATTAGCCCAGAAACATAGAATACCCAAGATACAAGATGCAATCTGCAAAACACATGAAACTAAAGAAGACCAAAGACCAAAGTATGGACACTTTGCCCCTTCTTAGAATTGGGAACAAAACACCCATGGAAGGAGTTACAGAGACAAAGTTTTGAGCTAAGATGAAAGTGTGGACCATCTAGAGACTGCCATACCCTGGGATCCATCCCATAAGCAGCCTCCAAATGCTGACATCATTGCATACATTAGCAAGATTTTGCTGAAAGGACCCTGATATAGCTGTCTCTTGTGAGGCTATGCTGGGGCCTAGCAAACACAGAAGTGGATGCTCACAGTCAGCTATTGGATGGATCACAGGGCCCCCAATGGAGGAGGTAGAGAAAGTACCCAAGGAGCTAAAGAGATCTGCAACCCTATAGGTGGAACAACAATATAAACTAACCAGTACACGCCCCCCCACCCCCACCCCCACCCCAAGCTCATGTCTCTAGCTGCATATGTATCAGAAGATGGCCTAGTCAGCCATCAGTGGAAAGAGAGGCCCATTGGTCTTGCAAACTTTATATGCCTCAATACCCAAGAAGTGGGAGTGGGTGGGTAGGGGAGTGGGGGGAGGGTATGAGGGACTTTGGGGGTAGCACTGGAAATGTAAATGAAGAAAATACCTAATTAAAAAAAATAAAATAAAAAGGAAGGTAAGATCACTTCTGGTGTGCCACTGAATATAACTATCGTCAGTGCTGTGTATATCTCAGAAAGCTAAGGAAAGGATTATGAACATTTTCATCACAAAGGCTAACCATTGTCTGAGGAGGTAGATATGTTTGCTTGTTTGAATATTATATAATGTATATTGTAATTGTATATGTCAACTGAAAATAAAAATTTTAAACATCTTCACCTTCTTATATTTATTTTTTTGTAGCCCTGAATATCAAGCCTAGTATCTTGAGCATGCAAGGAATTCTCAATCACTGAGCTACAAACACAAACCTAAAATTTCATTCAGAAAAAAAAAAAACAAAAAAAAACAAAACAAAACAAAAACACAAGTAAGCACAATGTTGAAGTATTTAGCATCAATGAAGTAAGTTATTGTCTTCCAGAATGTTTAGATTATCAAATACAAAAGTCTTGTTTTGCTTCACATGTACTGACTATCAGAATAGTAAAAGTTATGGTTCCCATTTGAATAATGAACTATATTTTACTTATACGGCTTTAACTAATACTTGACACCAAATTCAAAAATAGTAAAAAGGAATTATCTTCAATTTAATACTTGTATAATCTAATATTTATTTATTTTACACTCCAGATTTTATTTCCCCCGTTCACTCTCCGACTATTCCACATCCCACACCTCCTCTCCACCCCTTGTCTCCACAAGCATGTCTCCATCCCTCACCCCCCACCCCACCTGAACTCTAAACTCCCTGGAGTCTCCAGTCTCTTGAGAGCTAGGTGCATCTCCTCTGACTGAATCCAGCCCTGCAGTCCTCTGCTGTACATGTGTTGGGAGCCTCATATCAGCTGGTGTATGCTGCCTGGTTGGTGGTCCAGTGTTTGAGAGATCTCAGAGGTAAAGGATAATTGAGACTGCTGGTCCCCCTTGACCTCCTCCTCAGCTTCTTTCAGTCTTTCCCTAATTCAACCTCAAGTGTCAGCAGGTTCTGTTCATTGGTTGGGTGCAGATATTTGCATCTGACTCTTTCAACTGCTTGTTGGACCTTCTGGAGTGAGGTCATGCTAGGTTCACTTTTGTGAGTGCTCCATAGCCTGGGTAATAGTGTTGGGCCTTGGGATCCCACTTTGGGCCTGTCGCTGGACCTTCTTTTCCTCAGGCTCCTCTCCACTTCCATCCCTGCAGTTCTTTCAGACAGGAACAATTGTGGGTCAGAGTTTTGACTATGGGATGGCAATCCCCTCCCTCATTTGATGCCCTATCTTCCTGGTAGAGGTGGGCTTTATAAATTTCCTCTCCTTACTGTCGAGCATTTCATCTAAGGGACCTCCCTTTGAGTCCTGAGAGTCTGAGTTTTGCAGACAAATGGATGAAACTAGAAATTTTAATATTATTTTTTAAAAATTACCTAAATGGACATGAAAGAAAACTCATTGAATAAAGCATGTGTTGCACATGGTGATAACTAGATGTCCAGAAACTACATAAATTCCAGTCAGGCATCAAAGCCTGTCTAGAATCACAGTCCCTTGGGAGACAGAGAAAGAGTAATCCCCCATGGCAAGGTGGATGCAAGCTCTAGTTTCAGTGAAAGACCCTGTCTCAGAAAGTATTGTGGAGAACAAGCTAAAGAAACACCCAGCATCAAATTCAGGCCTCCACATATACAAACACATACATTCATCACAGCACATACATGTATGCTACACACATGCAAACATATATACAATGAAATATATGAGTATTGAGGCTGCAGAGGTAGCTACTTTTGTAGATTGCTTGCCTATCATGTGTGAAGCCTTGCATTTGGTCCCCAGAACAACATAAAACTGGCATGGTACTTGTCTTAGTTATGGCTTCTATTGCTGTGAAGAGATACCATTACCATCACAACAGGAAAACATTTAATGGGGGCTCTCTTACAGTTGCAGAGGCTTAGTGCATTATCATCATGATGGGAAGCATGGTGACATGCAGGCAGGCATGGGGCTGGAGAGGTAGCCAAGAGTTCTACATTTGGATCAGTGGGCACCAGAAAGAGAATGCCATACTGGGTACTGTTTAAGGATCTGAGAACTTGAAGCCTGCCTCCAGAGTGACTAATTTCCTCCAACAAGGCTACACCCCCTAATAATTCCATTCCTGGTGGGCCTATGGGGGAGGGCACTTTCTTTCAAATCACCACAATACTCCATGCCTGCAATCCCAGTATTTGAGTGCTACAAGCCAGGGGAGCAAAAGTTCGTGGTGATTGGTGTGTGTGTGTGTGTGTGTGTGTGTGTGTGTGTGTGTGTGTGTGTGTATGTATGTATGTATGTATGTATGTATGTATATATGTATGTACATATGTATATGGTCTTAGATAGATGTATTAGTCAGGGGTCTCTAGAGTCACATAATTTATGGGTAGTCTCTACATAGTAAAGGAATTTGTTGATGACTTACAGTCTGCAGTTCAACTCCCAACAATAGTTAGCAGCAGCTGTGAATGGAAGTCCAAGGATTTAGCAGTTACTCAGTCCCACAAGGCAAGCAGGCAAAGGAGAGAAAGAGTATAAATCTTTCTTCTTCCAATGCCCTTATGTAGGCCTCCAGCAGAAGGTGTAGCCCAGATTATAGGTGTGTGTCCCTCCTTTAATCCCAGATGACCTTGAACTCGGAGATCTCCCTGTCTTAATCTTCTGGAATTCATAGCCACTATGCCTCAAGATTTCCATGCCAAAATCCAGGTCAGAAACTTCTATCTCCCAGCCTCCAGATTAGGATCACTGGTGAGCCTTCCAATTCTGGATTGTAGTTCATTCCAGATACAGTCAAGTTGACAACCAGGAATAGCCACTACAATAGGGTTTCTATTGGTGCAATGAAGCACCATGATCAAAAACAAGTTGAGGAGCAAAGCGTTTATTCATCTTACACTTTGTGATCCATCCTTGAAGAAAGTCAGAACAGGAACTCAAACATGACAAAAACTTGGAGGAAGGAGCAAGTGCAGAGGCTATGGAAGGGTGTGGTTTACTGGCTTGCTCCTAATGGCTTGCTCAGCCTGTTTTCTTATAAAAACAAAAAAACAGAAAACAAAAAACAAAAATAAAACAGGACCCACTGGCACCACCCACAATGGGCTGGGCTTTTCCTCACACAACACTAATTAAGAAAATGCCTTACAATGGATGGAACTAGAAAATATCACCCTGAGTGAAGTAACCCGGACACAAAAGAATACACATGGTATGTACTCTATTATAAGTAGATATTAACCCAAAAGCACACAATGCCCATGACACAATTCACAGACCAGATGGAACTTAAGAGGAAGGAAGACCCGGGTATGGATGCTTCAGTCCTACATTAAGGGAGGAACAGGATGACTGTGAGACATAGAAGGCAGGAGAATGTGGGAGGGAGAGAAGGAGGGGAAGAAATAAGGGAAGCAGTGTCAGGTACTGGAGGGCATGGAAGAGATTTACAAAGGGCCAGGAAATCTAATGAAAATATGTAGTAATAGGGGATGAGGAACTGTGGACAGCCACTGGAGGGTCCCAGGGAAATGAGAGGATCGCAGGACCCAACAGGGATGATCTTAGCAGAAATGTGCACAGAGAAGATGGAGATAGAACCTGTAGAGACTACCTCCAGTAGAGAGGCACGGCCCCTGGTTGAGAGATGGGGCCACCCACCCATCTCAAAGTTTTTAACCCAGAAATGTTTGTGTCCAAAAGAAGAATAGGGACAAAAATGGAGCAGAAACTGGAGCAGAAGGAAGGGCCATCTGGAAACTGCCGCACCAGGGCAACCATACTGTCTGCATATAACAAACCCAATACTGTTGCTATTCCCAAGAGGCACTTCCTGACAGGAACCTGGTGTAACTGTTCCTTGGGAGGTTCAGCCAGCAACTGACCAATGCCGACATGGATTCTTGGGGCCAACCATCAGACTGCATTCAGGGACCAGGGTTGGGGAGCTGGCAGAAGGACTGGAAGAGCTAAGGCGGGGGGTTGCAACCCTATAGAAAGAATAACATCGGCTGGCTATACCGCCCAGTGCTCCCAGGGACTAGACTACCAACCAAGGAGAGTACAGGGAGGGATTCAGGGCTCCAGATATATGTGTAGCAGAGGATGGCCTTGTAAGACATCAAAGGGAGACGAGGCCCTTAGTGCCATGGAGGTTTAATGGCCCAGCATAGGAGGATACTAGAGCAATGGGGCAGGAGAGGGTGCATGGGTTGAGGAGCACCCTCATAGAGGCAAAGAGGAGGGAAGAGAGGGCAGATGTGGGATAGGGGGGTTGTGAAAGGGTAACCTGGAAGTGGGATATCATTTGAGATTTAAACAAATGGAATGATTAATAAAAGAAAGAAAGGAAAGAGGAAGGAGGGAAGGAAGGGAGGGAGGGAGGGAGGGAGGAAGGGGAGGGGAGAGAGAGAGAGAGAGAGAGAGAGAGAGAGAGAGAGAGAGAGAGAGAGAGAGAGAGAGAGAGAGAACCTCTTCCTAACACTATAGGAATACAGTATATTTTTTGCAGAAAATGCCTCAGTAGAAAGAAAATATTATAGGACAAAACATGATTTTGCAAGTTAAAATTTTGATACTCTTAATAAGTAGGTATATGGTTCTTTTGACCTGGTCACTTTTTTATGGAGTGTCTACATTTGGTTCTTTACTTTGTTTAATTATGCTCATAGCCCAGGCACTCAATCAGAAGTTTGCTTTCTTTTTACTTAGCTATTCTGTTGTCACACCTGGGTTTTGTTTGATTTTTCTCCACTGCTGTTAGTAATGTGTACATTATATCTTGTTCTTGTTTTAAAGATTAGATGAATACAGTTTTCAAATGTCTATTCTTAGAATAAACTACCCAATTTGAAATATACATTTATGTATTTCAGAATAGATAAATATACATATATATGCCTGAATTGCCTTTTGAAATCTGATCAAGTTGGCCTCAATAAACTGCATCTTATCTCCCTAATATGAAATAGACCATTTCACCAAATAGTATAATTAAAAAAATATATAGTTGATAATATGCATTACAAAAGTTGAGTTCTAAGACTACTGAGAAAGCAGTTATTAAAAGCAAAGATTTAATACAACTTTATTGAACATTAAATCAACATCAGCAAGTGTAATTGTCTATGACTTTCCACAAGACAAGCCTGAAGTGTAGCAAACATAGGAACCAGACTTAATGAATTATTTAGTAGAGCAGAGAAAGGAAAAGAGAAACAAACTGATATTGTAAAAGGCTAATGTAAGTTTTTTTAAATGCAAAAAGTTATTTTTAAATAAATTCAAAACCACCAGTCATTTGAAATTTAGTGAAGCAGTAAAATAAACTCTGTGTGTGTGTGAGAGAGAGAGAGACAAACAGACAGACAGAGGATAATCTTGGGTGTCCTTAGAGGCTGTCCACCTCAGTTTTTTTTTTTTTGAAACAGAGTCTCTCTTTGACCTGGAGCTCACCAAGCAGGATGGATAGATAATAGATAGATAGATAGATAGATAGATAGATAGATAGATAGATAGATAGATAGATAGAGTCAAACAGATGGACAAGGTACAGTTAGAAAACAGTTATCAAATACTTCCATGTTTCTTTCATTGCTAGGTAATACCACTTTGCTATGATTTACAAAATCAATTTCCTTAAATACTGATTTGGGAAAAGATATGTTAACTGGCTTAAGTTTATAATTACCAACTTGACCCAAGCTTAATAACAAAATTATAATTACTATTAATATGATTAGTCAGTTGACATTCAATAATTATATTACCTTGCTCAATGAATGGCTTACATTATTAAGATGTAATATGTACAGACCTCAGTGGAAGAAGATGAGCCTGGTGTTGCAGAAACTTGATGTGCCAGGGTGGGATCATACCCAGGGAGAACCTCCACCCTATCAGAGGAGAAGGGGACAGAGGATGGGGAGGGAGACTATGTGAGAGGGGACTGGAAGGGGTGGGCAGTGATATAAAGTGAATAAAATATATTTGGAAAAATAAAAGAAAGAAATTGTTCATGGCAATGAACCACAGATGACACAGTGCATTTATAAATACAATCCTGCAAACTCAAACCACAGTGAATTTCAGGAAAATGGTGACCGTTGATGTCTCCCCATGGGACCTCCTTTCCATTTCTTGATCAGCTTCATTTCTTATGCACTCCAGGACCAGCATCCAGAGATGACATTGCCTACAGAGGGATGAATCCTTCCAAAACGTCTATTAATGTACTATGCATATCAGTAGGTACTCAGGTCATAATCTATTTTTAATTAATTTACTTGTTTGTTTATTTGTTTACATACCAAATGCTGCCACCCCCCAGTCCTTACTTCATCAAGTCCCTCCCACATCCCTCTCCCCTTTTCCTCTGAAAGGGTGGGATCTTCACTGGATATTCCCTTATCCGGGCACTTCAAGACTCTGCCAAATTAGGTGCATCCTCTCCCACTGAGGACAGACAGCCCAGCCATGAAGACTTGAGTTGCCTTTCTGCTACATATATGCGGGAGCAGGAAGGGAAGGGTTGTTCCAGTACGTGTATGTTCTTTGGGTGGTGGCTCAGATTCTGAGAACTCCCAGAAGTTTAGGTTTGTTAACTCTATAGGTCTTCTTGTGAAGTTCCCACCTACTTCCAGGCTTAAATCCTTCCCCCAACTAAGTGTCCCAGACCTCCTACTAATGTTTGGCTGTGGGTATCAGCTTCTGTTTCAATCCTCTGTTAGGTAGAGCCTCTCAGAGGACAATTATGCTATGTTCCTGTTTCCAAGAATAACAGAGTATCATTAAAAATGGCAGGGATTGGTGTTTGCCTATGGGATTGGTTTCGAGGTGGGCCACTTATTGCTTGGCCTTTCCTCCAGGCTCTGCTCTATTCCTGCATTTCTTTTAGATGGGACAAATTTGGGGTGGAAAGTTGAGTGGGTGGGTTGGTGTCTCTATCCTTCCACTGAGGGTCATGCCTTGCTACAGGAGGTGGCCTCTTTAGGTTCCATGTCCCCACTGTTAGGCATCTCAGCTAAGGTCACTGACTCCTGGGTTCTTTCCCTATTCCAGGACTTCCTAGAGACTCTACCCCCACCTCTACCTCAGACATCTGCAGAATCCCATTCATTCTTCTGTCTCTCCCCTCACCTGATCCTCCCTCTGCATTTCCTTCTCCCTCTACTCTCGCCTCTACTTCCCTCCCTCCCTCCCTCTGCCTCATATGGCAATTTTGTTTCCCTACTGTGATTCAAGCATGCATGCTTGGGCCTTCCTTCTTATTTAACTTCTTTGTTACTATGGGATATATCATGGGTGTTCTATACTTTTTGACTAATATCCATTTATCAGTGAGTAGCTGCCATGCCTATCTTTTAGGGTCTGGATTATCACATTCAGGATGACATTTTCTAGTTCCATCCATTAGCCTACAAAATTCATGATATCCTTGTTTTTAATACCATTATATTGTATGGCTTTTGGCTTCTTTGTCAAAAATCAAGTGTCCATAGTGGTGGGGTTAATTTCTGGGTCTTCTGTTTGATTCCATTTAATCAACCTCTCTACTTCATACCAATACTGTCTCAGTCAGGGTTTCTATTCCTGCACAACCTCCATGACCAAGAAGCAGTTGGGGAGGAAAGGGTTTATTCAGCTTACATTCCCACATTGCTCTTCATCACTGAAAGAAGTCAGGACTGGAACTCAAGCAAGTCAGGGAGCAGGAGCTGATGCAGAGGCCATGGAAGGATGTTCTTTACTGGCTTGCTTCCCCTGGCTTGCTCAGCCTGCTCTCTTATAGAAGCAAGACTACCAGCCCAGAGATGGCACCACCCACAAGGGGCCCTCCCCCGTTGATCACTGATTGAGAAAATGCCTTGCAGCTGGATCTCTTGGAGGCATTTCCCCAACTGAAGCTCCTTTCTCTGTGATAACTCCAGCCTGTGTCAAGTTGACACAAAACAAGCCAGTATAAATACCATGTACTTTTTATCATTATTTTCTGTAGTGCAGATTGAGACCTGGGATGGGGATTCCTCCAGAAGTTCTTTTATTGTTCAGGATCATTTTGGCTATCCTTGGTTTTTTGTTTTTCCATATAAAGTTGAGAATTGTTCTTTCAATGTCTATAAAAAAATAATAATAATGTGCTGGAATTTTGGTGGAGATTGCATTGAATCTATAGATTTCTTTTGGTAAGATAGCCATTTTCAATAGATCCTGCCCTGCTGGAGCCCTGTTGCCCTCCTGGACTGCACCTTCACCTTCACCCTGGCAGATAAATATGCCTCCTCCCTAGCCCCATAGTCCTTCCTGTCTCCCAGGAGGTCTTCCCTAACCAGGGACACAGATGAGACCCCTACCCCAATATGCACTCCAACTGGGACCCCCACAGAGCCCAGAAGACATGGGACCTAACCCACTCTTCCTGAGCCCCAACGCCCTGCCAGTCTGCACTTCTACCTGCATTCTTGGTAGATCTCATGCCAGCTCCCCGACCCCACAGCCTGCCTGTCTCTCAGGAGTCCTGCTCTAACCAGGGACACAGGAGTCCTGCTCTAACTAGGATCACCGAAGGCCTGCTTTACCAGAGACAACACTACCTATGTACCAGGAGACTTGATCTAACCTAGGACACCTAAGCTAGTTAACACCAGAAATAATCAGGTGTCAAAAACCATCAAGCTCTCCACATTATCTCTTGCTTTATTATCAAAATTTATTGAGACTTCCGGCACCCTCCCAGCCGGAGGACAGTGACCTGCCCTGCAGGGAGCACCATCTTGGCTCCGGGACTCCGCTGAACTTAGTCTGTACAGGTCAGAGTGAGGACCACAGAGGCAGACAGCTTCTGGGACAGGCGGGAGCCACAGAGCCGCTGAGGCAGCACCCTTTTGGGGCCGCAGACATCCGGCACCCTCCCAGCCGGAGGACAGTGACCTGCCCTGCAGGGAGCGCCATCTTGGCTCCGGGACTCCGCCGAACTTAGTCTGTACAGGTCAGAGTGAGGACCACAGAGGCAGACAGCTTCTCGGACAGGCGGGAGCCACAGAGCTGCTGAGGCAGCACCCTTTTGGGGCCACAGACATCCAGCACCCTCCTAGCTGGAAGACAGTGGTCTGCCCTGCACAGGAGCCCTCTGCCTCAGGAGCAGGGAGCACATCTTGGATCCAGGACTCCACTGAACTTAGGAACCTAGTCTGCACAGCTGAGAGTGTGCACCACAGAAGCCTACAGCTTCTGTGACCTGCCAAAGCAACACAGCATCTGGGAAAGGTCCTGTTTTCCGCCTTCTTCTTCGGCCAGGAGGAGGTCCAAACGCCAGATATCTGTACACCTTCCCTTTAAGAGGAAAGCTTGTCAGCAGGGAGTGCTCTAACCACTGAAACTCAGAGGAGAGAGCCTGTCTCCCAGCTCTGATGACAGAGGATACTCAGAATCACCAGAAGAACAACCTCTGAACAGAGACAACTATAACAACTCCAGAGATTACCAGATGGCGAGAGGGAAAGGTAAGAATCTTACTAACAGAAACCAAGACCACTCACCATCATCAGGACCCAGCACTCCCACTTCGCCCAGTCCAGGGCACCCCAACACACCTGAAAAACTAGACCTGGATTTAAAAGCATATCTCATGATGATGGTAGAGGACATCAAGAAGGACTTTAAAGAACTACAGGAGAACATGGCTAAAGAGTTACAAGTCCTTAAAGAAAAACAGGAAAACACAACCAAACTGGTAGAAGTCCTTAAAGAGAAACAGGAAAACACATCCAATCAGATGATGGAAATGAACAAAACCATACTAGACCTAAAAAGGAAAGTAGACACAATAAAGAAAACCCAAAATGAGGCAACACTGGAGATAGAAACCCTAGGAAAGAAATCTGGAACCATAGATGCAAGCATCAGCAACAGAATACAAGAGATGGAAGAGAGAATCTCAGGTGCAGAAGATTCCATACAGAACATCGGCACAACAATCAAGGAAATTGGAAAATGGAAAAAGATCCTAACTCAAAACATCCAGGAAATACAGGACACAATGAGAAGACCAAACCTACAGATAATAGGAGTGGATGAGAATGAAGATTTTCAACTCAAAGGACCAGCAAACATCTTCAACAAAATTATAGAAGAAAACTTCCCAAATCTAAAGAAAGAGATGCCCATGAACATACAAGAAGCCTACAGAACTCCAAATAGGCTGGACCAGAAAAGAAATACCTCCCGACACATAATAATCAGAACAACAAATGCTCTAAATAAAGATAGAATACTAAAAGCAGTAAGAGAAAAAGGCCAAGTAACATATAAAGGCAAGCCTATCAGAATTACACCAGATTTTTCACCAGAGACTATGAAAGCCAGAAGATCCTGGACAGATGTTATACAGACACTAAAAGAACACAAATTCCAGCCCAGGCTACTATACCCAGCCAAACTCTCAATTAACATAGATGGAGAAACCAAAGTATTCCACGACAAAACCAAATTCACACATTATCTCTCCACGAATCCAGCCCTTCAAAGGATAATAACAGAAAAAAACCAATACAAGGACAGGAACCACGCCCTAGAAACAACAGGAAGGTAATCCCTCAACAAACCTAAAAGAAGACAGCCACAAGAACAGAATGTCAACTTTAACAACAAAAATAACAGGAAACAACAATTACTTTTCCTTAATATCTCTTAATATCAATGGACTCAACTCCCCGATAAAAAGACATAGACTAACAAACTGGCTACACAAACAAGACCCAACATTTTGCTGCTTACAAGAAACTCATCTCAGAGAAAAAGATAGACACTACCTCAGAATGAAAGGCTGGAAAACAATTTTCCAAGCAAATGGTATGAAGAAACAAGCTGGAGTAGCCATTCTAATATCAGATAAGATTGACTTCCAACCCAAAGTCATCAAAAAAGACAGGACACATGCTCCACTATGTTCATAGCAGCCCTATTTATAATAGCCAGAAGCTGGAAAGAACCCAGATGTCCCTCAACAGAGGAATGGATACAGAAATTATGGTACATTTACACAATGGAGTACTACTCAGCTATTAAAAAGAATGAATTTATGAAATTCCTAGCCAAATGGATGGACCTGGAGGGCATCATCTTGAGTGAGGTAACACAATCACAAAGGAACTCACACAATATGTATTCACTGATAAGTGGATATTAGCCCAAAACTTAGGATACCCAAGATATAAGATACAATTTTCTAAACGCATGAAACTCAAGAAGAATGAAGACCAAAATGTGGACCCTGTGCCCCTTCTTAGAATAGGGAACAAAACACCCAGGGAAGGAGTTACAGAGACAAAGTTCGGAGCTGTGATGAAAGGATGGACCATCTAGAGACTGCAGTATCCAGGGATCCATCCCATAATCAGCTTCTAAACGCTGACACCATTGCATACACTAGCAAGATTTTGCTGAAAGGACCCAAAGATAGCTGTCTCTTGTGAGACTATGCAGGGGCCTAGCAAACACAGGAGTGGATGCTCACAGTCAGCTATTGGATGTATCACAGGGCTCCCAATGGAGAAGCTAGAGAAAGTACCCAAGGAGCTAAAGGGATCTGCAACCCTATAGTTGGAACAACAAGATGAACTAACCAGTACCCCGGAGCTCTTGTCTCTAGCTGCATATGTATCGAAAGATGGCCTAGTCGGCCATCACTGGAAAGAGAGGCCCATTGGACTTGCAAACTTTATATGCCCCAATATAGGGGAATGCCAGGGCCAAAAGAATGGGAATGGGAGGGTAGGGAAGTGGGGGGCGGTATGGGGGACTTTTGGGATAGCATTGGAAATGTAATTGAGGAAAATATGTAATAAAAAAAATTATTAATAAAGTATAAAAAGTCTATTCATATATCTACTTCTGCTTTATTACTTTAAGACATTCAAGTAAAGTTTATTTTGTGGGATAAGCATGCTCTACTGTTAAGGAAAATAATTACAATAAAGTGTCTTTAGCTAACATGCCCCAATTTCAGTAGGGGCAGCTGTCCTAGTTCTCGTCTTTGATACTGTGAGAAGACACTAACCAAGGATAGGAGGAAAGGATATTTTTACTCTTATACTTCTGGTTAAGAGTCCAAGTCTGAGTAGGGTCAGGAGGAAAACACAAAGCAGGAAAACCCAGAGGCAGGACCTAATACAGAGATCATGGAGGAATGCTGCCTATTGGCCTCCTCTTGGCTGGATTTCTTATGTAACCCAAGACCACCCATCTGGGGGTAACATTGTTTATAATGGGTGGATCCTTCCACATCAACCATTAATGAGTAAAAGACCCCACATACATAGCCCCACGGGCCAGTATGATTGAATCAATTGCTCAATTGAAGTTTCCTAATCCCAAGAAATTCTAGTTTGTGTCAAATTGACAAAACTAACAGTGACTTTTATGGGGCTAGTGTTTATTTTGGTTCTTTTTTAATGTTTTAAATATATACCATGGATAGCATATCTCTTCCTATGTGTACCTGGCTTTGACAAATTTAAATTGACAATTCCTCCTCCTTACCCACCTCCTCCCCCTCCTTCTTCTTTATTCAAGACAGAGCCTCAATATATACAGTTCCAGACTGGCCTGGAACTCACTATGGGATATCAGGATGGCCTGAAATTCATAGATATCTGTGTTCCTTGAATTAGAGTGCAGTGATTAAAGGCATGTACCAGTACAACCAGCAAAGATTCACTCTCATGTATGTGCATGTGTGTGTGTGCATGTGTGTTACAAGTGTAAGTTTGTGTTGGAATGTGGACATCAGTGATTGACATCATATCTTTTGCAATTGCTCTCCACCTGTTTGAAATAGGATCTCTTCTTACTTCTGAAGATCAGTGCTTTGGCTAGACTGGCCAACCAACAAGCCCCACAATCCTCCTCCTCCTTCCCCAGATCCCACTCCTAGGGATATATATATCTATATATCTATATGTCTATATATCTATATATCATGTCTATAAATCTATATAGATATAAATATAGATGAGATAGAGATAGAGAGAGATGATGATATAGATATAGATATAGATAGATATAGATATAGATGATATAGATATAAATATACTCTCTCTCTCTCTCTCTCTCTCTCTCTCTCTCTCTCTCTCTCTCTCACACACACACACACACACACACACACACACACATGGCATAATTCCCAGGAGGTCCATCATAACCCAAAAACACTTGACCCATTGAGACATGTTCCACATGTCTCACAGGTGAGACACCCTACCTGCCCCAATACCTGGCCTAACTGGAATCCCCACAGGACACAATGAACTCGGGACCTATCCACCCTGCCAGAGACACATCTTCCTTAGGGACAGCAACTCTGCCTAGGCAGATCTGGGGCTTCAAACCCCTCCCACACCCAGAGGCAGTTTTACTCCCAGGAGGTCAGTAACAATTATGCTCACAGATCAGGCACTCCACACACACTCCCACACCCAGAGAAAACCTGACTTGACTATGCCCATCAGAACCAGGCTCACAGGAGGGACAGACTCGAGTCAGAGAGAACAAGGCCAGGTAAAAATAGAGATAACCAGATGGTGAGAGGTAAGGACAAGAACACACACAACACAGTCCAAGGCCACTTGGCACTCTCAGAACCCAGTTTTCCCACCACAGCAAACCCTAGATAACCTAACACAACTGAAAAGTAAGATTCTGACCTAAAATCCCATCTCATGAAGATGATAGAGAACCTTAAGGAGGAAAAAAATAACTCTCTTAAAGAAATACAGAAGAAAGGTAAATAGATAGAAGACCTTAAAGAAGAAACATATAAAGCCCTTAAAGAAATACAGGAAAACACAAACAGATGACAGAATTGAACAAAACCATCCAGGATCTAAAAATAAAGAGAGAAACAAAAGAAATCACAAAGGGAAGAAACCCGGGAGAAAGAGAAGCCTAGGAAACATCAACATCAATGAACTAAATTCCCCAATAAAAAAACCCAGACTAACAGACTGAATATGTAAACAGGACCCAGCATTTTGCTGCATACAGTAAACCCACCTCAGTGACAAAAACAGACACTACCTCAGAGTAAAAGGCTGGAAAAAATTTCCAAGTAAATAGTTCCAAGAAACAAGCTAGAGTAGCCATTCTACTATCCACTAAAGTAGAATTTCAACCAAAAGTTATCAAAAGAGATAAGGAAAGACACTTCATACTCACCAAAGGAAAAATCCACCAAGATGAATTCTCAGTTCTGAACATCTATGCTCCAAATGCAAGGGCACCTCCATTTGCAAAAGAAATGTTACTATTACTAAAGCTCAAACACACATTGGTCCTCACACAATAATAGTGAAAAACTTCAATACCCCACTCTCACTAATGGACAGATCATGGAAAGAGAAACTAAACACAGACACAATGAAACTAACAGAAGTAATGACCAAATGGATTTAGCAGATATCTACAGAGCATTTCATCCCAAAACAAAAGAGTATACCTTCTTCTCAGCACCTCATTGTACTAACTCAAAAATAGACCATATAATCAAACTCAAAACAAGCCTTAACAGATACAAGAAATTGAGATAATCTCATGCATTCTATCAGATCACCAGTGGCAACAAAAACAACAGAAAGCATACATACTCATGGAAAGTGAACAACTCTCTACTCAAAAATAAATTGTTCAAGAAAAAAAATAAAGGAAGGGTTTTCTAGAATTAAAAAAAAAAAAAATGAAGGCACAGCATATTCAAACTTAGGAGACACAATGAAAGCAGTGCTAAGAGGAAAATTCATAGCACTAAGTAACTTCATAAAAAAAATTGGAGCGATCCTACACTAACAGTTTAACAGCACATCCAAAAGCTCTAGAACAAAAAGAAGCAAACATATCCAAGGGAAATAGAAGGCAGAAAAATAGTCAAACTCGGGGCTGAAATGAATGAGTTAGAAACAAAGAGAACAATACAAAGAATCAACAAAACTGAGAGCTAGTTTAACAAGATAGATAAACCCTTAGGCTAACTAAAGGGCACAGAGACAATATCCAAATTAACAAATTCAGAAATGAGAAGTGATACATAACAACAGAAACTGAGAAAATTTTAAATTTTAAATTTAAAAATTTTAAATTTTCTATAAAAGCCTATACTGAACAAAACTGGAAAATCTAGATGAAATGTATGATTTTTCTAGACAGATACCAGATTGTAAATTTAAATCAGAAACAGATAAACTATGTAAAGAGTCCCATATCCCCTAAGGAAATAGAATCAGTCATTTAAGTTTTCCCAACCAAAAAAACAAAACAAATAACATAACAAAACACCAGGGCCAGGTAGTTATAGTGCAGAATTCTATCAGACTGTCAAAGAAACATAATACCAATACTCTTCAAACTATTCTACAAAATAGAAACAGAAGAAACACTACCCAATTCATTCTATGAAGCCACAGTTACACTGACACTGAAACCACACAAAGACTCAACAAAGAAAAAGGACTTCAGACCAATTTCCCTTTTGAATATCAATGCAAAGACACTCAGTAAAATTCTTGCAAACTGAATCCAAGAACACATCAAAATGATCATTCACCATGATCAAGTAGGTTTTATCCCAGGCATGCAGGGATGGTTCAATAAACAGAAATCCATCAATGAAATCCACCAACCAAAGAGTATACCCGAGTTGGTTCATGCCCCCCCCCCTTACATGTAGCATAGGAGTGTCTTATCTGGCATCAGTGGGAGGGGAGGCACTTGGTCTTGTGGAGGCTTGTTGCCCCAGTGAAAGGGGATGCTAGATGGGTCAGAGGGAGTGGGTGGGGGAGCACCCTCTTAGAGGCAAAGGGGAGGGGGAGGGGATGGGGAGTATGCAGAGAGGAGACTGGGAAGGGGACAACATTTGAAATGTAAATAAATAAAATAATTAATAAAAAAGAGATACCAATGAAATTGATACAAGAGATATCAATGGTAGGAGACAAATTTGAGTCCACAAGGCACAGTTGTGATCCAAAATAAGTGGAAATACAATAAGAGACTGCAATATTCTCTCTCCTAAATAAAACACCTGTACCACAACCTTTCATCCCAAGGCTCATGAATCCTTAAAGTGGGAGCAAAAGGATTATAAGAGCCAGAGATGGTAAATGACTGCAAGAAAACAGTATTTTCCAGACACAACAGGGAGAGTGCACAGATGAACCTAGAGTAGGTATGACAGGATGTATAAACCAGACAAAATCATAGCATGGAGAATACAAATGGGCATAGAATCCTACCCCAACAGAGGAATTAATAACAATTAATATCTCTTGAAAGAATGGAAAGTTTTCATTAAGCATGTGGCCCCAATAGGCCCACCACTCTCCAGTGGACAGCCACATACTGGAGTATATGTGACATATATATTAATGTAAATATAGTATACTATGTATGTATATAATATTTATAATATAATGTATAATGTATTTTATGTAATGTTTTCATTTAATTCATAAATTTGTTTCATAAAGGTAGAGACTCAAGGAAGCAGTAAAAGTCAGTTCCTTATATGCTTAATGAGACAAGGAGCAGTAGATTTTGTCAATGTGACTATAGTGCAGAGCTTAAAAGAGAAGTAACTATAATAAAGACTGAGCTGTATTTCCTATGTCTCAGCTTCTTGCCTTAGAAAATAAGGTTGTTGCCTTTTCATGTAGCCGTGAGAGAATGTTTCCACATGGGTATTTCAGCTTCTCCTCCATCAACCAACACAAAGGTCAATGCAATCAACTTGCCACTGCTGTTTTTTCAGGTGACATTTACTTAGATAGTTAATGCCAAAAATGCTATGTTTTTTAACTCTTTCATACATATTCACCTGCACATGTTATAAGGATTAAAGACTCTAAATCCCCAATTACTATGACACAGATAAAGATCTTTTTGAGACAGCAATATCTCCTTTATGGGTAGAAATTAACTACTGTGAAGGTGCAGAGTGATTCGAGAGTGAACCTATGATATCTTCTGCCTGTAAACTCTCTTATTCCCAGTTCTGCTTTCCATTATCAGGTTCTCCTGTCAAAGTTGCCCTGTCAAACAGCTTTCTCTATGGGATGGAGTTACCTCCATAGGACACCGGGGACTTCTCACTGTTACTAGAATACAGACCAGGAATGCTGTTTAAAGATTCCAATGTTAGCACATCCTACTTTGATCCACTAAACCAACCTGTATAGTGTTTTACCTCCATGACCAAGATGGAATGCAATACTTAGTTCTAAGCCTGGGTGAGGGAGGGGCTTGTGGAATCTTACCTCTTAATGCTGAACTAACAGTTACTGATAGGTTCTGGGAGAGTTAGAGTCATGATCTTATTGTATACTCACTGCTGAGGCCACCAGGCTCCAACAGATAGCTCCAAACCCATGGTCATGTAACAGCCATTGTTAACACAGCATGTCACAAAACAAAACAAACATACGTGGATGCTAGAAAGAGATTTGTAGGAAACAGTACATAGATAGAGATACGATGGAGAAACAAAGGAGAAAGAAACAAGGATGAACGTTGAGACTGATCACTGTGAATCATTTGTGTGTGTGTATATATGTATGTATGTATGTATGTATAAAATTGCCAAGACTAAATAGTAATGATTAAGTAGAAGAAAAATGCAACATCCTCAAAGACAAGAGAAGCTTTTTTCAAGAAAGAGAAAAAAACAGTCACTGCATATTAAGAAAGATATCACAGTCTTCAACCTCATCTTTCAGTTAAGTGCCTGTTATTAAAATGCCCAGCAGATAGGGTTCAAATTTTCACTGCAAGGTTCACTGATACCTTTTGTTTCTGGCCATGCTAAGTTTTGATGCTCTGAATCTTGCCCAGACTATCTGCAGTTCATGTCTACCATAAATACAAACCATCTAACATGCACATCTACTATCAGCACAGACTGATACCCCAGTCACTACCAGAATCTAAATCAAATCCACACAATGCGTTGACTCACTCATTAAAGAAAGGTCCATACTCTCTCAGAAATGTAGTTACCCTTGAAAGTCTATTTATTGATGTTGATATCACCATCCCTTCCACACAAAATCCCTGAAGAAACTCCCAAGTAAAAGTAACATACGTCAATCTAATATATTTTGTGTGCCACAATCCTATAGTGAACATAGCACATGACAGCATTTCCTCTACATTCTGAAATAAGACAATGGCAACTTTCTCTCGACTCTTATTCAATGTAGTATTCAAAGTCTTTACTATAGCAATAACGTAAGAGAAATAAAACAGATAAAAGTGGGGAAAGAAGTGAATTATCTTTTTGCAACACCATGATCCTATACTACATGAAATAACCCACCAGAAAAGGCCTAGAGCTGACCATAATTTTCTGCAAAGTCCCAGAATACAAAATCAGCATGCAAACCCCATTAGGTTTTCTATATACCAATAACTAACTTGCAAAGAAATAAATTAGAGGGGAAATCCTATGCACCACAACTTCAGAAAAATAAAATACCTAAGAAGAATAACAGCCAAAGAGATAAAAGATAGTTACAATGAAAAGTTTTAAACCTGAAAAAAGAATCTGGGCCAGGTGTGGGGCACTAGATACTAGAAAAGCAAACTCAATGGCATTCTTCATAGAACTAGGAAAAAAATTCTAAAATGTATATGAAAATACATAAGACCTCAAACATCAAAGCAATCCTTGACAGAAAGGGTGATGTTTAAGAGTATTAGAATGCCAGGTCTCAAATCAAACCACAGCAGCATGGTAGTAAAAATAGCATGGTACTGGTACAAAAGCACACACACAGCCCAATAGAATAGAATAGAGGACCCACACAATTACAGACACACGATTATTTTAAAAGTTGTCAAAATATACATTGTATAAAAGACAGCTTGTTTGAAGCCATGAATTAGAGATGAGTAGGCATGGAAGTGTTTACAGACATATGGGAGGGGTGTGACGAACAAAGGGGAAGGGGGAAGTTGTGTGACTGTATTTTAATAAATTTTTATTTTAGAAGCCTCTTTAAGAAATGGTGCAAAGAAAGTGGATATCCATATGTAGGATAATGGAAATAGAACCACATCTCTAATCCTACACAAAAATCAACTCAAAACTGATCAAAGATGGTGGAAACCATGCAGGAGGAGCTGCAGTGGGTGAGATCCTCTGGAGCCAGCCCACTCTATTCAGCAACTTTCCAGTAGGTCAATATGAAGACAAAATTTCATAAAATAATATTGTTTAGAAGAGTTAATGATTTTATAGAATATGATTTTATTTAACTAGGCTTTGGAAATTAGAGTAATTGATAGAAAGTTTAAGGAGATGGCTTATTAACATAAGTTAGAATTAAGAGCAGAATGTGCCCTCTCCTTGTAGAAGAGAGAGGGCTGCATAGGTTAGAAGAGGGGTACAGTGAGTTTTATGCATTACAGGCACATAATTGTACTTGAAAGAGAAAAACAGGCTTGGGACAGTTAATGATCAAAGGAAACATTCATTCTAGGTTGCATCGGAGTTCCTGGACGATGTGATCTAGGGATGTGGCCATAGGTTTTGGTGTGCAGTATGAAACAATGGGGTTATGAATAAAAGGTAAATAATTCTACTGTGAGTATAAGAATAAAAACTAGATGATTTGCCAGTTTAGCTGAACAAGACTAAAATAAGACATAAGATAGATGATGATCTGTTTCTTGGTAAATACAAATTTTTGTCAGTTGGAATAGGAAAAAAAAACCCACTACTATAGACTAGCTTGGCTAAACTATGTTAACCAGTGACAAAAGAATTGCTGCTTTAGGGTTATGATGAACTTGTGAAGAAAAATTAAGTTGTTGGAGCCAGCACATTGGATTTTGCTGCATCCACCAAGTGTGTGTGTATGTGTGTGTGTGTGTGTGTGTGTGTGTGTGTGTGTGTGTGTGTGTGTGTGTGTGAAGTTTGTTGAAGCCTGCTCATTGAAGCTTGCTCCATCAACCAATGTGTGAATCTTCACCAGCTGCCATCAGTAGTGGTCCCTGCCATCTGTTGTCAGTCCTGGCTCCCAGTCATGGACTCTATGCCGCACCTCAATTTGCCCTGTAATGTCAAAGATGGCTTTCAATACAGAAGCCTTGGGGCTTCTAAACGAAAATGCTTTCTTCCAGACAGAGTAGTCCTTTAAAAGGAGTCCAGTACTAGAGTGATTATTCCCAAGAATTGAAAAATGGGCTTATACAAAACTAAAAAGCTGCTATATGCAAAGGAAATAATCAAAAGAATGAAGAGTCACCTACATGATCTGAAAAACATCTTTTTAACTGTGCAACAGCCAGGGGATTGATATCAAGCATGTATTAAGATCTGCAAAAATTAAATAACAAAACATTCAAACTACCCAGTCAATAAATGAGCTAATGGACTGAACAGATGGTCCCAAAAGAAGACACACAAATGGCTAATAAACACTTGAAAAAAGTTTAATGTATTTATCCATAAGGAATAGAAAGTCAGGATGGGTTATTCTCAAGACAGCAAGTGTTACTGATGACATAGGGAAAGAGAAATGCTTATTCACTGAAGGTGGGAGTGTGAACATGGGCAGTCTGTAGAAACCAGCATGGAAGCACCTCAAAATTCTGAAGGGGAAACTGCCATGTAACCAGCTCTACACAAAAAGGTCTCTGTCAGAACACCACAGAGATATGTGCACATGAAAAGGAACCAGCTAATATGTCTACCTACAGATGAATGGACAAAAAATATATGATGCCTATACAGAATGGAATTTTATGAAGCCACACAAGAAAAAAAAGAAAGAAAATTGATACAATTGTAAATCATTATTATGTTAAGCAAAATAGCCAGACTTAGTCAAATGTTCTAGGCTTGTCTAAAATTTAAATTTAAAATTGTACTTGTTTATGTATATGTAGTTGTGGTTATGTGTGTATGATTGTAGATCATGAAAGTAGAAACTATGTTGTATGTAGGTGTGTGTGTGTGTGTGTGTGTGTGTGTATGTGTGTGTGTGTGTGTATGATAGAGAGAGGGGGAGGGAGAAGAGATATTAAAGATTATAGAAAATACAGGAGGCAATGCATCTAATAATACATGTAAGAAGGCTCAATGAAAACAAAGTATGATGACTTGTTGGTGTTGAAATAATAAGAATGGGCAGTGGTGGTGCACGCCTTTAATCCCAACACTTGGGAGGCAGAAGCAGGAGAATTTCTGAGTTCAAAGCCAGCCTGCTCTACAAAGTGAGTTCCAGGACAGCCAGGGCTACAGAGAAACCCTGTCTCAAAAAAACCAAAAAAAAAAAAAAAATTGAAATAATAAGAAATGTGGTAACTTGTTCTAATATCTATCTCTTAACCTAGACATGAGTTTTATGATCTCAAGAGTTAAAAATGGACTAAGGACAGGAGGAAGACCACATAAATAAGTAGAAACTGAAGAGGTGGCTCTGTGGTTAAGTACACTTGCTGCTTTTTCAGGGATCCCAGGTTTAGATCTCAGCACCATCATGGTAGCTAACCACTGGCTGGAACTCTGGTTCCAAAAGATCTGACACCCTCTTCTAGACTCCCAGGGCAGTGCACATAATTGATTCATTGTCATACACGCAGCAAAACACATTGAATAAAAGTAAGTATGCCTTTTTTAAATTCTTGAATAGAACAGCAATGGCTTGTGCTGTAAGATTGAGAATCGACAAATGGGACCTCATAAAACTGCAAAGCTTCTGTAAGGCAAAAGACACCATCAATAAGACAAAAAGGCCACCAACAGATTGGGAAAGGATCTTTATCTGTCCTAAATCAGATAGGGGACTGTGGGGGGAAGGGTATGGGGACTTTTGGGATAGCATTGGAAATGTAAATGAAGAAAATACCTAATTAAAAAAAATAAGTAAGAATGCCTTTTTCAAACAATACAGTAAAAATGGCTGTGTCACCCGCTGTGAGGCACACAGAGACAGGCTGAGGCAGAGCTGACTCTTTTCCATTTTGAAAGCAATAAATCCTTGGCCATTATTCCCTACAGTGGCCTAATATAAAAGGATTCATAAGAAGACAAAAAGGGAATTCAGGCTATAAAGTAAAGTCACTATTCATTAGGCATATTCTGCTAATTGTTCTTTATGTAAATTTTCAAATGAATAACATTCTGGCAACAGTCAAAGAGTCCTGAGATTATAGGCCATATCATTCTTAAAATATTCAAATTCCTACTACGATGATAAATCACAGTGTTTCTAAGGTGTGACTTACTTACTATCTGGCAGATGAATAATTACCAGATTAAGAGTCTTAGGCAATTTTATAGATGTAATAATGTTTAATAACTCTTCAATAATAGGTCAAGAATCCTGAACCTTGACTTTTAATCCACATTACTTCAGAAAACTATTATTATCCAAGGATATAGAAAATTAAATTTTCTTTTCAGGAGTTGTCAAGGAGAGTTTATTGTTGAATCTAGTGCTGGAAATAGTAACTGAATACAAAACCTAACCATTCAAAAAGAGAAAACACAATAGATTGAATTATAATGCCCACGGTGCCCCTCATCATTTAAATTTATTTTTCAAAAAGCTTAGAAAATCAGTTCATAGTGCTTCACATATAGGAAGTGGACTGTGTAAAAGACAAATTTAAAAGCATACAATTTGTCATTGGTAACATACAAATTGAGTAAAGCAAACACAAGTAAGCAACAAGTACTAAAATTAAATGGTGAGTTAAAAAAGTATGGATCTTGGGGGGCTGGAAAGATGGCTCGGGGGTTAAGAGCACTGACTGTTCTTCCAGAGATCCTGATTTCAACTCATAGCAACCACATGGTGGCTCACAACCATCTGTAATGGAATCCAGTTCCCTCTTTTGTTGTGTCTGAAGACTGAAGAGAGCAACAGTGTACCCACATACATAAAATAAGTAAATAAATCTAAATCAAAATATAATCACAGGATTGGAAGAGAAAGATTGAGGAAGGGCAAAACTATATATATAGTATATGGGCCTTGGAATTGGGGAGAAGGCTCATTGTGTAGGAGTGCTTGAGGTGACCTAAGTTCAGATCCCCAGCACTTACACAAAGCATTGCTCCTGGGCCTATGACCCCACCACTGGGAGGCAGAAACAGGAAACACACTGGGGCTTCTTGGCGAGTCAGCCTAACCAAAATATTGGTGAGCTTTAGGCTCAAGTGAAACTCCCTTTCTCAAGAGAAGTGAGAGTGACAGAAGAAGACACTCAAGAGTCCCCATGTTGTCTCTATATACACATACAGAGATACAGACACCTAGACATACATTGCATACATATACAAACAACTGAGAGAAAGAGAGACAGAGAATCATTTTATTTTTAAGTATGACTCTGTAAAAACAGTTGTGTTTCACTCCTTGAAGATGAACTGGAGGGTTTGGCTCTAAGTTGTTCACTTCAGTGGTCATATTCTGAGGCAAATTTGAAACATTAGCCTGCCTGGAGCCTGTTCATCAGCATTCCTTTCCAACATGGTAGATTATATTTTACCAACAGTGACTTCACCTGCAAAAGTGAAGTCCACAAAACATATAGCTCACTCTCCTATCTTTTAATAGCTTATATATTTCATAAACCAGAAATGCAGAAGACATCAAGGGATTAAATCAAACTATGGCTCAAGACACGAAAAGAAGAGAAAGTGAGATTTCTGAATGCAACAGAGTAATGTAAGAATGTAAGAATCTTTTGGTTCTGGTTTTTGCCTTTTCCCCCTCCATCTCAGGGGCACAGCTGAGAGATTGTTTTTACTGCAGGTGATATGTCAGCATGTTACTGACCCATCATACCTGCCAACCTTGAGAGGGTCTCTTTGTCATTACTAATAACGGCTGACTTACAAGATGGCCCAGTAGGGAACGAATGAACCAACTGGAACAAATAGAGGTTTTACTACACATGCTGCCTGTCTACCCAGGGCAGCACACGTGATGAATCTTAAATAGGAAGGAACAACCCAGATACTTCTCCTCTAAGGTAATTGACACTGGTCCTTAGGGTCAGTGGTCATAGAGCACACTGGGCCAGCTAAGACTGAGAGAAGGGGCTTGGTTTAACCACATGGAGACTTGCTTACCATATTAACTGGTTTAGGATTACTTCGAGTTTTTCTTTGTTCCTTTACCGTTTTGAGTTCAAATTGCAGGGAAGGTACAATCAATTGAGCAGAGGCGTCACTGCAAGATTAACCCTGGTGACTAGACCAATCTGAAGAAACAGTACAAATGAAGGAAGACCTCATCTGAGTGGAATTTTGTGCTGACTTTCACCCCTCTCCAGTGATGAATACATGCTTAGGCAGTTCTGGTTAGAGGTGACTCAGGGTATACAAGAAGGTTCATATGTTCACCTTGGTCTTACTTGCTCACCCGGGTTACCTTTGAGTTAACTTAGCAATCTTGCAGTTGTTTGAAAACTATGCCAAGGGGAGGAAGTCTGCAATGGTGATCAGGGAGGGCACTGAAGCAAAAGAATGCCATTTATAATCATTTGAGCAGCCTGTTGGCAGTGGAAGGTCATGCTTCTGCATTTTCAATGCCTTTCTGGGGACTAAGTCAGCTCCCTAATGTGGCTGCAGGTTAAGCCCAGTATTGATATGACTTTAAACTACAATAGAATGGCACAGGAAACATTTGAAAGTCCCCATGTCTGGGCTACCTCCCTAGGCATTCTGAGTTAATTGGGCTAGCACAGAGCCCAAACATCAGAGTTCCCTTTTTATTTCCACAGTTCTTTCTAATGTACAGCCAAGGCAGAGATCCCCTGCTTTACTTCAAGAAAAGAAAGAGAAAAGTCTCTCTCAGGGACATGGAAAGCTCTTTTCTGTGAGGACAGGTCTACTGCTGTTTTGAAAGGACCCATCACACCCTAGTGACACTGACTCTGTCATATGAGGTTCATCAGCCTCTGAGATGCTGGGTTCTATGAGTCCTTACCAACTTCCTCATGAAATATTTTCATCAAATTATGCAGTTATCTTAAAGCCACCACTAGCAGTGGTCACAGCATGCACAGATGTATATGTGTCTAACATCCCAGTGGTTACAGCATGCACATGGTGTTTGTGCCCGGCCTCAAGTCTTAAAATAACTAATGGTGTCTGGTGAAAATTCAGTCTTGAGAGATCTTGCAGAAAGAATGCCATGGTGATCATTATAAAACTAACAACCCTTCAAAAGTATACATCTTCCCTAATGTGCCTTAAATTCCCTTTTAAATCTGGCACTAAAGAGACCCTTCTATATTGAAAATTTGATATTCAACCACAGTAAAGAAGGCTCCAGTTTTTAAGCTGACACAATTTCTTTGATAAAGTAAAGGCTGTCAAAATTATATGTAGAAGCCCTAAGGCAGGAAGAAAGACTTTCCATCTTGGCGGTAAATACAGTTCTTGACAGACACTGTCTGAGTGAAGGAGAAGAGTGGTCCAGCTGGAAATCTCCTGACAGTCATTCTTTGCCATGGTGAAAAGAAGTTTTGGAAGAGGTGTATAATTAGCTTTTATCAAGTGTTGGGACACAGGCTTTCCTCTGTGGGACTAGACCCATGGAACAGAGTATTATACCGAACAACATCTATAAATTGGTTGCATTATGCAGCCTATGTTTAAAAATGTTTGACATTCTGTGCATCCTAGATTGAGGAAGCTCAGCACATGAATTATGATGTAAGTTGAAGGCAACCTCATGGAAAGAGAGCAGTTTAGTCCAGCCTCCATCATTCCTCTGTATCCCAAGTTTCAATGGATTGATAGGATGGGGTGAATGATTGACTCTGGCATGAGCTATAAACCATTATTTGAGAATTAGAATTGATGTCAGGTATTAACTCATTATTCTCAAAAATGTGTATGCCCTTCAATTTTGTGGAGTAAGCATGAAATGTGGCACTAGAATTTAGTATTCTGACCCCAAATGTTCAAATAAGTAATGATGACTACATATCTCTGGATCTTCTTTTTTTTTTTTTCCATCTGCAAACAATAGGGTTCAATTTGCTGAAGAAATTGTTCCCTGGTTTATTCAATAAAGACTCATTAGCTTCGATGTGATTTAGCACCTTCCAGGTACTGAGATAGATAATGCACTGACATTATTGACAAAGTACATAGTGTAGACTGTTAAGGAGGTATTAACTCTCCTGTGATGTGAGTGCAGTAGCAGAAACATGAAATATCACACAAAACAAAGACTAACATGTTCAGGGAATAGAGATGAGAATTTCAGTATAGATTGTTAAAAGCAGTTATGTGGTCACATGCATGTAAATCCACTTATTAATTCTGTGATTTTAAAATTGAAAGCAGAGAGTTCAATAATTCCTTTGATTTAAAAATTTCCCCTTGAGTCTCATGGAATAGGGGGAGGAATGATTGTAGGAGCCAGAGGGATCAAGGACACCAAGAAAACACAGCCCACAGAATCAGGTAAGCAGGGCTCAGAGGGGCGCACAATGACTGAAGAGGCAACCACAGAGCCTGCATGAGTCTTCATGAGGTCCTCTGCATTTTTGTTGTAGCTGTTTAGCTTGGAGTGTTTATATAACTTGTAAGAATGGGAGATGGGGTGTCTCTGACTCTTTTGCCTGCTCTTAGAACTCATTTTCTCTTTTGGTTGCTTTGCCCAGCCTTAACATGAGGGTTTGTGCCTAGTCTTATTGTATCTAATTCAGTTGGGGAGGCCTACTCTTTTCTGAAAGAAAATGGAGTAGCAATCGGTTTGTGGGTGTTAGGAGGTGGGGAGGACTGAGAGGAGTGGAGGGATGGGAGACTGCTGTCGGGTTGTATTGTATGAGAGAAGAGTAAATAAAAAGAAAAAAAATGAATGTTTCCTCTGAATATTCACATATAGGAAACTAATTTAAACTCATGTAGTTGTGGTATTTTGGGGTATGGCCTTTGGGAGATAATTAACTCTAGCTAAGGTCATGAGTGTGTGAGCCACATGATCACATTAGTGCTTGAATAAGATACAGAGCACACTTCTCTGTCATGGCCGATAATGAATTCCTCCACTGTATGATGCAGAAATAAGACCTTCACCATGTATAAAAAATGCTTTCAGATAACACAGCTTATAGACTGGTGACTCAAATAAGCTTCATAAATTACCCAGTCTTGGGTATTTTTGTTAGAGCAACAGAAAGTGGATAATAAAATAATGAATTCATATGGATCAGTCAATTTTTATGTCCTCTGTGAATAAGTTGCAAGTGTTTTCTATAAGCTCTGATCTGGAGTCCTGTCACACTCATCAGCATCACAGAAGACTTATGCAATAAGCAGCTTATCATGCTTTCATGGTGCACTAGGTGGCTCTGTCTTAAAAACTATCAAGATACAGTAGATTCAATTCAATCATTATTGAATACTTACCATATGCATGGATTTGTCTATACATTAGTTAAATGAGACGGACTAAGGTATGGTGCTGCCTTTAATGAGGTTGCAGGTGGCTGGAGGAAGATTTGTGGGAAGGGGTTATAACACATGGGACAGGATCTGAAGGTGTTCTTTCTTTCTTTCTTTCTTTCTTTCTTTCTTTCTTTCTTCCTTCCTTCCTTCCTTCCTTCCTTTCTTTCTATGTGCCATTTTACATACATACATACATACATACATACATACATACATACATATAGCTGGACAGTGGTAGCATAAGCCCTTTGTCCTAGCACTCAGGGGGCAGAAGCAGTTGGATCTCTGAGTTTGAGGGCAGCCTGGTCTACAAAGGGAGTTTCAGAGTGAGGACAGGGCTACACTGGGAAATCCTGGAGAGAGAGAGAGAGAGAGAGAGAGAGAGAGAGAGGAAGAAGAAGGAGGAGGAGGAAGAGAAGGGAGAGGAAGGGAAGGGAAGGGAAGGGAAGGGAAGGGAAGGGAAGGGAAGGGAAGGGAAGGGAAGGGGAAGGGAGGGGAGGGGAGGGGAGGGGAGGGGAGGGGAGGGGAGGGGAGGGGAGGGGAGGGGAGGGGAGGGGAGGGGAGGGGAGGGGAGGGGAGGGGAGGGGAGGGGAGGGGAGGGAAGGGAAGGGAAGGGAAGGGAAGGGAAGGGAAGGGAAGGGAAGGGAAGGGAAGGGAAGGGAAGGGAAGGGAAGGGAAGGGAAGGGAAGGGAAGGGAAGATATAAAGAAAAGAACAAAACTCTTTTTTTTCTCAAATAATATATTCTGATTATGGTTCCTCCTCTTTCTAAACTTCCAGTCCCCCAATACCAGGCCCACCCCTGTTCTGACTCTGTCTCTCATTAAAAAAAAAAAACAAAACAACCAAAAAGAAAACAGGTTACTAAAGGATAATAATAAAGTAAAATAAACACACACACACACACAAACACACACAGAAAACACATCAAAGCAGACTAAACAGACAAACAGAAGGAAAGGCCCAAGAAAAGACACAAGAAACAGAAACAGATGCAGAGACCCACTTACTCATAAACACGTAATTCTAGAAAAATACTAAACTGGAAACTAAAATGTATATGGAAAGTACCTGTAAAGTAAAAGAGACATAAAGAAATATATTCATATGCTGTTATGCATAATACAGATTTTAGATGAGATGGAAATTTGAAAAAGAAGAAAATGCTGGAATGGCGTTATGAGACAAGCATCCTCTAAGATTCTCACTGAGTTCATTTTCTCTAGGTTACCTACTGCTGGGCAAAAGCCTACCCTTAAGAGTAGTTTGTTGGCCTGCCAAGAGCTACTCCTCCTAGGATAAGTCAGGTAAAGGCAAACTCACACCTCTTCTACTATTCCTAAGATCCATTCTTCCAAGTCTTATCCCCAGCTCTGTAGCAGGAAACCTACTGTGGTCTCCCTTTCCTATCTGACCCTATCCCTAATGGATCCCAAAGATGTTCTCCCCAAAGCCTCCTCTCTCCAACTCATTATATCATCCCAACTTTTAATACCAGCAGTCATTCACTGGGACAATATCAGCTATCAGAACAGGGAAGCTAACTGAATACCCTTACCACTCCTTTCCCTCCAAATCCAATCCCCTAGTCTTATCCTAAGCACTATATCAGAACACAAACTTAATCTTCCTTACCCCACCCACATCCCTGTGGAGCCTATAGTCCCCTCAACTTATGCAGGCTAGCAAAACAGGAAACCCACAGCCATGAAACCCCTGAAAACTCAGAGGAAAAACAGAAAGTTTTATTTAAGAGAGAGAAAAAAAAAAAACACCAAAGACAAACACAGAAATCAGCAGCTATTCTTTTATGCATTCCAAACCCAGATGCCTAGGCACCAGCATAAAAACACAAGAACAGTAAAGACAATATGTCTTCAGTAGAGACCAGGTATCTGACTACATCAGGCCTTGAATATGCCAGCAAAGAGCTAGAGAACAAGACCATAAAATCAACCATATGAATATGATAGACATCCTGAAAGAGGTGATTAAATCCCTTAACAAATACTAGAACAACAAGCAAACAGTTGAAGGAAATGAATAAAATAGTTCAAGATTTGAAAGTGGTAATAGTATCAATACGAAAACACAAAATGTGAAAATTCTGGAAAAGGAATCTGTAGAAATATGAAAAGAAACTTAGAGGCAAGCTTCACCAACAAAAGAAAAGAGATGGAAGAGAGAATCTCAGGCACTAAAGATAGGATAGGAGAAAAAAATACATCAGTCAAAGAAAATGCTACATCTAAAAAAATCCTTATACAAAACATCTAGGAAATCTAGGGCACTATGAAAAGAACAAATGACAGGAACAGAGAAAAAGAAGAATCTTAGCTCAAAGGCCTAGAAAATGTTCAACAAAATCATAGAAGAAAATTTTCCTAACACAGGGAAGGGCATGTCTATAAAGTACAAAAAGGATACAGAACACCAAGTAGCTTGGAACTGGAAAGAATGTCCCTTTACTGCATAATTATAAAAATCTAAACATACAAAACAAGGAATAAATATTAAAAGTTGCAAAGAAAAAGATGAAGTAACATAATAAAGGTAGCTGTATTAGAATTACACCTGACTTTTCAATACAGATTCTACAAGCCAGAAAGTCCTGGACTGATCTGCTTCAGACTCTAAGAGGACACAAATGCAAGCCCAACTAGTATACCCAGCAACATTTTCAATCATCATAGATTGTGAAAATAAGATATTCCATAACAAAGTCCTTTTAAACAATGTTTATCCAAAAATTAAGCCTACAGAAGGTGCTAGAATGATACCTAAGGAGGTTAATTACACCTATGAAAACACGAAGACTAAATAATCTCACATCAGAAAAACCAAAAGATGGGAACCAGACACACACTCTCATACACACACACATGGACAACACCACCAACAGCAGCAGCAACAAGAAAAACAAAAAACAACAACAAATAACAGGAATCAACATTCATTGGTTATTGATATCTCTCAATATCACTGGTCTCAATTCCCCAATAGAAAGACACAGGTGGATGTGAAAACAGAATCCAGCCTTTTGCTGCTTCCAAGAAACACACTTCAACATCAAGGATAGACATTACAGCAGACTAAAGGATTAGAAAAACATATTCTAAGCAAATGAACCTAAGAAGTAAGCAGGGTTAGTCATTTTAAGACCTAACAAAATAGACTTCAAACCAAAAACTAATCAAAATCAATGGGGAGGCACACCTCATATTCTTCAAAGAAAAAAAACCACTAAGATGACATTTCAATTCTTAACATTTTTACACAAAACACAAAAGGACCAAAGTTCATGGGAAAACAAACAAACAAAACAAAACAAAACAAAACAAAGAAAAACCCCACTACTACTGAAGTTTAAATCACATCTTGACCCTCATACACTCACATTGGGAGAACTCAGTATCCCACTCTTACCAAAAGGTAAGTCTTCCTAACAAAAACTAAACAGAGAAGTGCTGGAGCTAGTAGACATTATAAACCAAATGGGCTTAACATATCTATAGAATATTTCACCCAAACACAACATAATATGCCTTCTTCTCAACACCTAATAGAACTTTCTCCAAAATTAACTACATATTCCAACACAAAGCTAGTATCAACATATACAAGAAATTGGAAATAACTCCCTCCATCCTATCAGACCATCACAGATCAAAACTAAATTCCAACAACAGAAACAACAGACAACTTACAAACACATGGTAATGGATCAGTTCTCTAATCAATGAAAAGTGGGTCAAGACAGAAATAAAGAAATAAAGACTTTCTAGAATTCAATGAAAAAGAATACACAGCATACCCAGGCATATGGGGAAACAATGCAAGGAGAGCTCATAGCACCAAATTAAAAAAAAAAAATGGAGATATCTCATACTCTCATACTAGCAACTTAATAGCATACCTGAAAGCTCTAGTAAGAAAAAAAAATGGCTAGAAATGATGAAACTTAGGGCTGAAATCAAAATAGAAACAAAGACAGCAATACAAAGAATCAGTGAAATGAAGAGTTGGTTCTTACAGAAAATCAACAAGATAGACAAAGTAACTAAAAGTAACTAAAAGGCAGAGAAAGAATATCCACACTAATAAAATCAGAAATAAAAAATGGGACATAAAAACAGATGCCAAAAAAATCCCTAACAACATATTTTAAAAACCTGTGGCCACAAAATGGAAATCCTAAAAGAAATAAATAGTTTTTTTGATAGGTAATATTTATCAAAATTAAATCAAGGTCTGATAAACAATTAAAACAGACCTATAACCCCTAGTAAGTTAAAAGCAGTCATTAAAAGTCTCCCACAAGAAAAAAAAGCCTAGGAGCAGATGATTTCAATCACATACCTAAACATAATAAAGTCAATTTACAGGAAGCCTATAGCCAACATCAAATTAAATGGAGAGAAACTCAAAGCAATTCCACTAAAATCTGGAACAATACAAGTTTGTCTACTCTCTCCATTTTTATTCAAGATAATAATTGAAGTCATAGAGTAGTAATACAACTAAAGGAGATCAAGGGATACAAATCAGAAAGGAAGAAGTCAAAGTATTGTTATTTATAGATACTATAATAATATATATAGGTTACCCTAAAAATTCCACCTGGGATCTCTTACAGCTAATAAACACTTTCAGCAAAAGTGAATGAATACAAGATTAACTTCAAAAAATCGGTAGCCTTCCTATATAAAAGTGACAAATGGACTGAGAAAGAAATCAAGGAAACAACACTTTTCACAATAGCTTCAAATAATATAAAATATCTTGGGATAATTCTAACCAAGCAAGAGAAAGACATGTCTGATAAAAAGCCAAAAGTCTTTGAAGAAACAAAAATGAATAAGATATCAGATGGTAGAAAAAGCTACCATTTCCATAGATTGATAGGATTAACACAGTAAAACTGGTGCTCCTACCAAAATCAATGTATAGCTTCAATGAAATCCTCATCAAAATTTCAACACAATTCTTTATAGACTTTGACAATACAGTTCTCAATTTCATATGAAAACAAACAAAAAAGAAAAAACAAAAACAAAAAATCAAACAAAATAGAGAATACCTAAAACAATCGGATACAATGAAAAACAAAAAACTGTTAGAATTCTCACCATTTCTTATTTCAATTTGTACTACAAAGCTAAAGTAATAAAAAAACATATGGTATTGGCATGAAGACAATGTTGATCAATGGAATTAAATTGAAGACCTACATATAAATCCATACACTTGTGGACACTTGGATTATTAAAAAGTAGCCAGAAATACATATTGGAAAAAAGAAGCCATCTTCAACAAATGGTGCTGGTCAAACTGGAGATCTGAACGTGAAAGAACACAAAGAGATCTATATTTCAAGTCCAAGTGAATCAAAGACTTCAACATAAAACTAGATACACTGAACCTGATAGAAGGGAAAGTAGAGAATATCCTTGAACTCGTTAGTGCAGGAGATGACTTTATGAACAGAACACCATAGCACATGCAGTAGGGTAATCAATTAATAAATGGAAACTCAAGAAACTGAAAATCATCTTTAAAGTAAAGGACACCATCAATTGGACAATATGGCAGCCTACAGAATTGGAAAATACTTTTATGAACAGCACATCTAACTGAAGTCTAATATTGAAAATACATAAAGAAATCAAGAAACTAATTATGAAAAGAACAAATAATCCAATTAAAATTGGGGAACAGACCTAAACATAAAATATTCAATAGGAGAATCTCAACTTACCAATAAATACTTAAAGAAATGTTCAACATCTTGAGCCATCAGAAAAATGCAAAAAAAATCAAAACTGCTTTGAGATTTCAACTGTCAGAATGACTACTATCAAAAATGCAAATGGCAGCTCAAGCTGGTGAGGATGAGAAGCAAGAGGAACACTCCTCCTTTGCTGGTGGGAGTGCAAACTTGCACAACCTCTATAGCAATCAATTTGGCAGTTCCTCAGAAAGTTATGAATCAATATACCTCAAGATCCAGCTATTCTACCATGGACATATGTCCAAAGGACACTCCATCCTACCACAAAGACACTTGTTCAACCATGTCATTGTGGCTTTATTTGTAATAGGCAGAAACTTCAACAACTTAGAAGTTCCTCAACTGAAAAATAGATTTGAAAAAATGTGGTACCTTTATACAATGGAGAATTACTCAGTTATTTTTTTGTTTAAAGTACATCATGGAATTTACAGACAAATGGATAAAACTAGAAAAAAAAAATCATCCTGAGCGAAGTAAAGCAAACCCAGAAAGGTAAATACAGCACATCTTCATTTATAAACATTTATGTTCATTTATGGATATTAGCTTCAAGTTAATGATAACCAAGCAACCATCCATAGACCCAGAGAGGTTAGGAAAAGACCAAGTGTCTAGATGGCATGCATGGGTCTCCATGGGAAGGACAAATAGAATAGATTTTACTAGGAGATTGGGGCAAGGGAAAACAGGAGTAGGGTTATCATATGGGAAAGAAGATGGGGTGGAAGGAGAGAGCGCATGGAGAGACATCTGGAATTGGGAAGCATTTAGGAGGTGGTGTGGAAACCTAGTGCAGTAGAAACTTCCTGGAATGACTGAAGATAATCCTCATGAGGGCTCCTATTAATGGGGGATATGGAGTTTCAACTGGCCATCTTTTGTAGGCAGGCAAGGCTTCTATTGGATGGATTGGGTTGCATTCATTTGATTTGTTGAGCAAAGGGGTCCCATGGAAAATATCCAAACAGGCCAGGCTATTGCTAAGACAAAGTTGTTCTCCACAAATTGACAACAGGACACATTTTGGCAAGGACAACACCCACAGCTCATTGAACATAGAGTAGTTGAGTTGGTACCTACATGGAGTCTTTATCTTAAGTTTTACTCTATTTGATAGTGGAAAGTACCCTTCAGATTACCAAAAAAGAAATGTAAACAGCATCCTAGCCAAAAAAAAAAAAAATGTTGACCTACAGTCTGTTCTGAAAAATATGCTAGGGCAATGGTAGCATCGAACTTGTGGGAGTATCCAACCAATGTCTGATTTCTCCAAGAGAAGAGAAGAAACCCATGTTGACACTGGTTGGGTAACCAAGAACCAGAAACTAGATTATCAAAAGACTGAAAGTAAATCTACTGGTCTAAAAAGTATCAATAAACAACACCTTCATTGGTATTCTACTATACTCATAGATCAATGCCTTATCCAGTCATCATTAGAGAAGTTTCCTCTGGCAATAGATAGAAAGAGATGAAGAGACCCACAGCCAAATGTTATGTGGAGAGATAATCTAAATGAGAGGTCTCCCTCAAATTTCTCCTCTCTGAGTTCAAGGAACCCAAAGAAGAGGTAGTTGAAAGATTGTAAGAGCCAGGGAGAATGGAGGACAGCACAATTATAAGGCTTGCTGAATCAACTAAAAAAAGGACACATGAGCTCACGGAGATTTAAGTAGCAAGCACAGGGCCTGTATTGGTCTGCACCAGGTCTTCTGAATATATACCATAGCTATTATGTGGTAGCTGAGCTGGCCTCCCTGCTAGCTCTTCCTAACCTACATTGCCAAACTCTAGCACTCCAGAACTATCCTGGCTAGCTTACCCAATGCCACAACAGACCAAGTGATGGGCTGGCTTTCCTGCTCTCGAGGATTTGGGTTCAGCTTACCAATGTCCATGCCACCAGGGTCAGCACTACTGTACTGCTCAGGTGAGGTGTGGGACCCACTTTCCTGAGTGTTGCAGCCAGTGAGAGCCAGGGATAACTCTCAAACCTGCCACATGCAGCAGAAGGGTGAGGAGTGAGAAGAACATGTCTTCCTCACCAACACCACCACAGGGCAGACAAGAGACAATACGAGCTCTCCTGTGCTTATTAATGCCTCCACCCACCAGGGCCAGCTCTACTATGTTACTCAGGCAAGTTGCAGGTCCATTTTCCCAAATGCTGCAGTTGGTGAGGAATGTTGCCTGCTCTGCAGTGAGTGTGGATTAGGGCCAGCTCTACACAGTCTTTAGACATCAACATGGTCCCAGGGAGAAGACCAGGGAGATCTGCCTGGCCTGTAGTGGCAATATGAGGCATGGACATCAAGAAAGGCCCCTGCTCTTGCATGATCATGGACCCAGACATGGCCCTCAGTGGCAGCACAGACTGAGAATTCGCCATGGCCTCAGGTAGTAGGACAGGCTACTCATGTCAAGCTACTCCTCTCCACTTTCACATCTCCAGTTCTATCTCTCTTCATAGTTGTCAAACCATTCTGCTTTTCTTTCTCTCCCATCTCTCTACTACACACTTGCACATTGTAGTGGCTCCTGATTCAGGCAGATCATCAGGGGTTGACCCTCAGATTGTCTTCCACCCTCCTGCACCATGTGGCAGTAGGCTAGCCTCAGTGGGTTATTTGTTTTCTTGATGCCCAGATTTTTTTAGTTTCTAATATATTTTGGACATTAAGCTCTCTATGTGTAGTTGGTGAAAAATGTAAATCTTTTCCTACTCTGTAGGCTACCATATGATAGTGTCTGATACAGAAAAGAAACTTTTCAGTTTCGTGAAGTCCTGTTTATTAATTGTTGATCTTAGTGACTGTGTCTATACACTTTGGGTGTGATTTCTTCCTTTTGCTCTAAAGTTTTTAAGTGTGTTGGTAAATATGTATAGGAGATCTCTCCAATGTTTTTATATAGGTTCCAGTACAATGAGTCACCTCATAGAATTGCCTTCATTGTGGTTGTATCCACTGATTTGGGTGTGTTTGCTTTTATTTTTGTTCATTCTAGAAAATCTTTAAATCATTCAATAGAGAGTTGTTCAGTTTCTATGAATTTGTGAGATTCCTATTGTTTCTGTTGTTATCAAGTTTTAATCTGTGGTGGTTGAACAGAATGCAGGGTGTTATTTCAACTTATACCTATTGAGGCTTGCTTTTTAATAGAAAGGTCCATGAACTTTTTATAGACCTTTGATCTGAGATTCATCTTCTGAGATTCATTCTTCTCCTTCATCTATTCCTATTATTCTTTTTAAACAAATTTTATTCTTTTATTTTTAACAAATTGTTGTATGAATCCTTTGTGAATTTCACATCCTGCACCCCAATTCCACATATTTCACAGTCTTTTTATACCCTTGTAACACCCTCCAAATGAAAATGAAGAAATAAATTTTTAAAAATCTTAGCATAGAAGATGTCATGTGTCATGATGTGTCAATATAATATACCTTTTTGACCAAAGTGCTTTACTTGCAAATGTTCATTGCAATGAATCATTGGTCGGATTCAAGGCCTCTGGCCTCTGCTAGACCATCAAATCTGAAATCTCATCAAGACTTCTCTCAGTCATTCTGATGTTGCTGAGTCATGAAGACTCAGCTTTGGTTCAGCAGGGCCAGCCACTTCACATGCTCAAAGATGGTCGTTGCAGTAGTACAACTCAAAGCCCTAGATCTGGGCCTAGATAGTAACTGAGAAATGACTCAAAGACAGTGATGGGTACAATCTGACAGCTCTGTGGTCTGCTTGAGATAGCTCTCTAGGTAGCTCATGTTTTTTCCAACCAAAGTCAGAAACCCTGAAAGAAAAATTCTGAAAGACCTTGTGTTAGTTCTCTAGAGAGTTCTTGAGTTTTATGACTTTGTTTAGAACCTGCTAGAAAACTGCAATAGCTCTCTAGATAGCTCAGCTCTTGAAGACCAAAGCTGTGTTTTATTTTCATATCAATTTAATCATTTGCCCCAGATTCCTTTTGATTAGCCCACAAATCAGCATTTTATGACCTTAGCCCATTGATTCCTAGAAAAAGACAGCAAGTACTTTTTTCAACATAGCATGTCCCATGCAGTTTGTTGGGCACAGCACTTGTGGTTGTCAAATCTAGGCATAGAGGCTATTTTTATTTGAGAAAGTTAGCTTTGTTTTCCAACTCCTTAACTGTCTAAGCTTGACTCTCCTATAACTTGCTCTATAGATATATCTTGACCTCAGAGATCTGCCTGCCTTTGTAAACACAAACAATAAGCTTAGCTGAGTAGGATCCTACCTTAGCATCACCAATCCCTCACTCTCTGGTGCTCCTTTATTGCTTGAACCATGAGGCTTAGGCTTTCTTTTTTCTGTTTTTGTTTTGTTTTGTTTTTGTTTGTTTGTTTGCTTTGTTTTGTTTTTTCAGATTGGAGCAGGGGACATAAATAAACATCCTTTACTAAAGAATAACACCACTTACTTTTTTTTTAATCTACAAAAGGGTTAAAATAAGTTAATAATAAATTGTTAAATTTGAATCCACTATTTTTGGGGTTTTCTTGGTTTCAAAATTGCTTCCAAAACTTAGCCAATTTATAAAGAATACTGACCACCTGGACAGTCCCTTATACTTAAAAAATTAGGAGCATCAGTCTTCAGCCTTCTAGCCCAGAGTCATCTGACAGACCTTTGTCATGCAGCATTACCGTGTCTTGGCAGAGATTATCAATTGACTATTCTGCATAGTGTGTCCATTTTCTGGACAATAATTTGTCTGCAGATGAAATGATTCAATTCTTGCCTTGTGGCTCTCTTGCCACAACTGGAGCAACTCCAATTGATACTTAATTTGTTATTTGAATCCAAGAAAGGGAATGCTGTCGGGAGCAGACTTGTCTCAACAACAAGTGAATAAATAACATTAAATGTCACATTCTGTGGACTTCTGACTTTTTGAAAACCAACTATGTGAAGTAATCTGGACTCCTCTGTTACCTATTCTTAGCCATTTCTAATTAAAATAACTGAAAACGCCCTAACAATAACCTCAGAGCCATGAATTTTCTATTTGGCTCTTAACTCACAGGCTTAAACTTCTCAAACCTGTTTATAATAACAGCAATAAAAGGACTGAGTCTAAGCCCTGAACTTCAAAATTTTTAGTATCAATAGAAGAAATTTATATCAAAGATGCTTTTGCATCAAATTATGTACCATTTAAGAAATTATGACTTCAGCTTAGTAACAATTAAAGAGATTTCTACAAAATGAGATTATGGCTATGCAATCAATTCTAGATACTCCTCCCTGTACCAATTATGACCATTCCTACATCCCCTAGAAAGACAATCTATAATTGTTCCCAAAGCCTAGGGAACTGGGATGACAACTCTTCATAACTTCTTCAAGCTAAATATGGGCATTGAGATACTTTTGAAGGGATGGGGAAGGGTAGGAAAAATGGGGAGTTTGTTGGCCTTAAGAAGACCACACCAAAGATTGTCTCTGAAGTCGTTGTCCTGACGGGATCCAGATGAAAAACCAAGACATCAGGAGTTCAGGCAGGTCAGTTCAGCATGTCTGATGATGAAATTTACCAAGGAAGTATATTCTGTAATATATAAATCTCAAAATAATATTTTAGTATCATCAAGATAACTTTTTTGTTTGATTCTCTGGAATCTAGTTCTTCAGGTAGTCTTCCTCTATCAAATCTGATCCATATTTAATTCTGGGAGGTGTAAATACCTTAATCACCTTTTCTAAAAAAAAAAAAAAAAAAAAAAAAAAAAAAAAAAGACAAAACGTTTTCCCCAAATCAGCATACCCTTCAGCTGGTAACCAGGAAAACTTGTAGCTTACTATCTGTCCCAGAGGAACAATAAAACAACCACAGTACTCAAAATCACACACATTTTAGCCTATTTAGGCCTTTTTAATTCATCATGCCAGGATATTAACCCAAAATTCCCATAGAGTCCACATTAGAGAAAATGAATCTCCTGCAGACTTTATTATACCATCTTTAAAACAATTGATTCACACTTCTATCTATACCTGCCTATAAGAAGCAGGTTATCAAACCAGGATTTAAGCCTAAAATTCCAGTGGAGCCCACATTAGACAGAATATGAATATCCTGTAAGACTTATTAGAGCAATCTTTCTTTATACCATCTTTAAAGCAATTAATTCAAACTTCCACTAATATCTGCCTATAGGGAGCAGATAGTTTTTTAATTGTTAAACTCTCTGCCTAGAGCAGCCATCCTGTTATACCATCTATCTGTTGTGTGCTCTTCCTTGAGCCACAGGCATTTATTTAATTAATACCTATTATAATATCTGTTATGCTCCCTACCTGGAGCCACAGACTTCTATTAATTAATACCTGTTCATAACAGGCGATTATCACTGCTCTCTCTACTTGGAGTCAGTGATAAATATTCCATATCTAGTTCCCAACTACAGATAAAATTTCCCATCTTTAAGTATCAAAAGGTTATATTTCTCTCTTTACATCAATGAATTACCTGGTCCAGAGCGCTTTGTACCTTTTTTTCTGCTTCTTTATTCACAAAGAGAAGCTGAGTGTAAAAAGACCCAAGTTGTCTGTGACCCTGTTTGGGGGACAGGGGCAGGCAGGGTGGGGAGTGAAGGATACATGGAAGCAAACACAGAAAGGCTCTCTCGGGCATAGATGCCTCTCTACCATTCTCTGTAGGCCCTCAAACCCAGTCAGCTTCAAATCCATACTGCTGTAGCTTATATCGCTGCCCAAACCCCATTCAGTGGTAGGGTGGCAGTGAATTTTTATCTCAGGTTAGTTGAATTTAAATGAATATGTTGGGCACCACCTTTCCTCCCCAACTTGCTTTTTTGTTTGTTTGTTTGTTTGTTTGTTTGTTTGTTTGATCATGGTGCTTTGCTGCAGCAAATCCCTATCTAAGACACCATGTCTTCCATAAAATAAAAATAATTAGTAATATGTGTCATATATTCCAAAGCACATGATACAAATAAAACCTTTCCATTCCAACAAGAAGGAATCAGACCCACATATAAAAATCAGCACAAAGAAAGATAGGCACCCAAAAAGGCAAATGTTACATCCTACAACTCCATTTATGTATCTGGAGTTTCAATGGAACTCCACCATCTAGTTCTTCCACCTGCAATACACAGCCAGTCTCGTAGGGCAGCTCCACTCTATGCCTACAGCTTTCTTAATGTATGTTTCATGGTTCTAGAATCCCCAACATCCTGGAGTCTCCATTACAACTTTAGGCTTCACCTCCAAGCTTCATTCACTTTTCTCTCAGGTTCTCTCTCCAGTGACCCCAACCTTGACAAACAAGTCTTGGCCTCAAAAGCTGTCTGGAATCATGGCACCAAATGTGATCCCCTCTCTTTTGCATCATATGCTTATAAAACCAGTACTATGTGGGCAGCTCTTCCAGATTCTGTTGCTAGCTGGAGATGTGGCCTGAATCTCTTAGACTGCTATGTGCTGAACCCAGAAAGACAATGCCTTACATAATTGGGTGTTGTCAAGGAACATTTTGAAAGCTCAGACTTTTTCTTGTCAAGTGAATTTACATTTTCACAAGTTGGAACCACCACTATGCAGTATTTCTGCTCTCTGATCAGGGCACCTCTCCTGTTATCCTGGTACAAGGTAAATGTTTCTCTTCAATGGTATTTATTTCTTTAATAGTTATAGCTGTTTTTACTGCACGTTACTGAGCCACAACTTTACATTTTCTCACATTTACTTCCTTGCCACCTTCATATTTATCATCTTTCTGCTTTATATCAATCTGGGTCTTAATGAGAGCAGTGAACCATAGCCATTTCACAACCTAAATGCTGTACTATCTCCAAATGTTCTCCTCTGAATTAGTACATTATTTTCTAATCTAGTCTCACTCCAATTATATCTGGACATTGGTAGCATGAAGTTAGACAATTTGCCAGTATATAATACAGATTATCTCTAGATCAGCTCTTGAGAGAATTCTTGCTCCACTCTGAAATCTCAGGAGCTGGGCCTCTGCTGCTCACATTTCTCTCAGCTGTCTGATCTTCCAAATTCTCCCCAGAATGGCCCATTAAGTTCTGTTTATATTATTCTCTGGGTTGCCCAGTCCATGGCTGCTAACTCTTTAATATTTCTTCTGCAAAACCGTTCTAAAAATGCAAGAACCACATGGCCAGGTTCACCACAGCAAGACTCTGACTTCTCCATGCAATTTCCTATGTTAGTTATGACTCATTGCTATGACCCAACACCTGCTTAGTCTCAACTTAAAAGAGTGATGATTTATTTGAGACTTCATGGTGATTAGATAGACAGTCCATCATGACAGAGAAAGCATGGAATCAGAAGCATGCAATAATGTCTCCAGTTAAGATAAAGAGAAAAACAAATGGTTCCCCTTAGATCACTTTAGTTTTTATTCAATCTGAGACTCTAGCTCATAGGATGGTACTATCCACATTGAGGCTGTTTCTACCACAAGCAACCCAATATTGTGAACCATCTTTGCAAACATACCCAGAGTTTTTTCTCCTGTAAGAACCAATACTTACTTACGAAGCCAGGGTCACCTGATACGTTTGGAGAGGCTGGGTTAGAGGGATCCCAGCAAGACTAAAGCTTGACAGGTTTATTGCAAGCAATCAGACTTTTTAATACTCTTATCAACAGAAACAGAATACAATGGTAGTTGCCAGGATGCAATGACATTTGCAAGCTCTACAAGGAATACAAGTGCTCCAAGAGTCTACTGCACCTTTCCTGGTCCATTAGGCAAAGACTGGGTCCACATGATAATAACGAGCAGAATTTTACTCTGGTCATTACAAAGCTTAAAGCAAAGTCTCAGTGTGGAGTGAAAGCTGGAACTCAGTAATCCTTTTGCCTCTGACTCCTCAAGGCCTGGGATGACATGTGCATGCCACCTTGCAGCTGGGATTACGTGTGAATGCCACAATGCACAGATGTAATCTCAACTTTAAAACTCCCATTGAACTGCTGGTGAGTGGAACACAGCTTCTGCTCCAGTCCAATCACGCGGGACCTGAGACTGCTCTGGTTGGAAAGAGAGAAATCCGGCCTACATAGGGCCACAAGCCTCTTCCGGTCAGAAAAGCACCGGGGCAGCTAGGGCGAAGAGTCTGCTGACACTCGCCAGCTACCCACAACACCCGCCACAGGATCTTAAGACTTCTGGTGAGTGGAACACAGTAAGCTCCAATCCAATTGCGCACGGGACCTGAGACTGCATTAGTTAGGGAAGCAGAAACCGGCCTGAGTAGGACCACAGGCCTCATCCGGCCGGATCAGCGCCAGGGTAGCTAGAGCACAGGGTTGCCTGACACCCGCCAGCTACCCATGACCCCCGCCACAGGATTTTGGGACTGCTGGTGAGTGGAACACAGCTTCTGCTCCACTCCAATCACGCGGGACCTGAGACTGCTCTGGTTGGGGAGAGAGAAATCCGGCCTACATAGGGCCACAAGCCTCTTCCGGTCAGAAAAGCACCAGGGCAGCTAGGGCGCAGAGTCGGCTAACACTCGCCAGCTACCCACAACACCCGCCACAGGATCTTAAGACTTCTGGTGAGTGGAACACAGCTTCTGCTCCAATCCAATTGCATGCGGGACCAGAGACTGCATTAGTTAGGGAAGCAGAAAACCGGCCTGAGTAGGACCACAGGCCTCTTCCGGCTGGACCAGCACCGGGGTACCACCAGCTACCCACAACCCCCGGCGCAGGATTTTGAGACTGCTGGTGAGTGGAACACAGCTTCTGCTCCAATCTTTAAACAGTGACAACGATAACAACTAACCCCAGAGATTACCAGATGGCGAAAGGTAAACGTAATAATCTTACTAACAGAAACCAAGACCACTCACCATCATCAGAACCCAGCACCCCCACTTCGCCCAGTCCAGGGCACCCCAACACACCGGAAAAGCGAGACACGAATCTAAAAGCATATCTCATGATGATGGTAGAGGACATCAAGAAGGACTTTAATAACTCACTTAAAGAATTACAGGAGAACATGGCTAAAGAGTTACAAGTCCTTAAAGAAAAACAGGATAACACAATCAAACAGGTAGAAGTCCTTAAAGAAAAACAGGATAACACAATCAAACAGGTAGAAGTCCTTAAAGAAAAACAGGAAAACACATCCAAACAGATGATGGAAATGAACAAAACCATACTAGACCTAAAAAGGGAAGTAGACACAATAAAGAAAACCCAAAACGAGGCAACAGTGGAGATAGAAACCCTAGGAAAGAAATCTGGAACCATAGATACGAGCATCAGCAACAGAATACAAGAGATGGAAGAGAGAATCTCAGGTGCAGAAGATTCCATAGAGAACATCGGCACAACAATCAAGGAAAATGTAAAATGCAAAAGATCCTAACTCAAAACATCCAAGAAATACAGGACACAATGAGAAGACCAAACCTACGGATAATAGGAGTGGATGAGAATGAAGATTTTCAACTCAAAGGACCAGCAAACATCTTCAACAAAATTATAGAAGAAAACTTCCCAAATCTAAAGAAAGAGATGCCCATGAACATACAAGAAGCCTACAGAACTTCAAATAGACTGGACCAGAAAAGAAATACCTCCCGACACATAATAATCAGAACAACAAATGCTCTAAATAAAGATAGAATACTAAAAGCAGTAAGAGAAAAAGGCCAAGTAATATATAAAGGCAAGCCTATCAGAATTACACCAGATTTTTCACCAGAGACTATGAAAGCCAGAAGATCCTGGACGGATGTTATACAGACACTAAAAGAACACAAATTCCAGCCCAGGCTACTATACCCAGCCAAACTCTCAATTAACATAGATGGAGAAACCAAAGTATTCCACGACAAAACCAAATTCACACATTATCTCTCCACGAATCCAGCCCTTCAAAGGATAATAACAGAAAAAAAACCAATACAAGGACAGGAACCACGCCCTAGAAACTACAAGAAGGTAATCCCTCAACAAACCTAAAAGAAGACAGCCACAAGAACAGAATGCCAACTTTAACAACAAAAATAACAGGAAACAACAATTACTTTTCCTTAATATCTCTTAATATCAATGGACTCAACTCCCCGATAAAAAGACATAGACTAAAAAACTGGCTACACAAACAAGACCCAACATTTTGCTGCTTACAGGAAACTCATCTCAGAGAAAAAGATAGACACTACCTCAGAATGAAAGGCTGGAAAACAATTTTCCAAGCAAATGGTATGAAGAAACAAGCTGGAGTAGCCATTCTAATATCTGATAAGATTGACTTCCAACCCAAAGTCATTAAAAAAGACAGGGAGGGACACTTCATACTCATCAAAGGTAAAATCCTCCAAGAGGAACTATCAATCCTGAATATCTATGCTCCAAATACAAAGGCAGCCACATTCGTTAAAGAAACTTTAGTAAATCTCAAAGCACACATTGCACCTCATACAAATATAGTGGGAGACTTCAACACACCACTTTCACCAATGGACAGATCATGGAAACAGAAACTAAACAGGGACACAGAGAAACTAAGAGAAATTATGAATCAAATGGATCTGGCAGATATCTAAGAACATTCTATCCTAAAACAAAAGGATATACCTTCTTCTCAGCACCTCATGGTACCTTCTCCAAAATTGATCACATAATTGGTCACAAAACAGGCCTCAACAGATACAAAAATATTGAAATTGTCCCATAAATCCTATCAGATCAACATGGACTAAGGCTGATCTTCAATAACAAAATAAATAATAGAAAGCCAACCTTCACGTGGAAACTGAACAACACTCTTCTCAATGATACCTTGGTCAAGGAAGGAATAAAGAAAGAAATTAAGGACTTTTTAGAGTTCAATGAAAATGAAGCCAAAACATACCCAAACTTATGGGACGCAATGAAAGCATTTCTAAGAGGAAAACTCATAGCTCTGAGTGCCTCCAAAAGGAAACTAGAGAGAGCACACATTAGCAGCTTGACAACATACCTAAAAGCACTAGAACAAAAGGAAGCAAATTCACCCAAGAGGAGTAGACGGCAGGAAATAATCAAACTCAGGGGCGAAATCAACCAAGTGGAAACAAGAAGAACTATTCAAAGAATCAACCAATCAAGGAGCTGGTTCTTTGAGAAAATCAACAAGATAGATAAACCCTTAGCCAGACTCACTAGAGGGCACAGGGAAAGCATCCTAATTAACAAAATCAGAAATGAAAAAGGAGACATAACAACAGATCCTGAAGACATCCAAAACACCATCAGATCCTTCTACCAAAGGCTATACTCAACAAAACTGGAGAACCTGGATGAAATGGAGAAGTTCCTAGACAGATACCAGGTACCAAAGTTGAATCAAGATCAGGTTAATGATCTAAACAGCCCTATATCCCCCAAAGAAATAGAAGCAGTCATTAATAGTCTCCCAACTAAAAAAAGCCCAGGACCAGATGGGTTTAGTGCAGAGTTCTATCAGACCTTCAAAGAAGATCTAATCCCAGTTCTTCACAAACTATTCCACAAAATAGAAACAGAAGGTACTCTACCCAACTCATTCTATGAAGCCACAATTACTCTGATACCTAAACCACAAAAAGACCCAACAAAGATAGAAAACTTCAGACCAATATCCCTTATGAATATTGATGCAAAAATCCTCAATAAAGTTCTTGCTAACCGAATCCAAGAACACATCAAAACAATCATCCATCCTGACCAAGTAGGTTTCATCCCAGGGATGCAGGGATGGTTCAATATACGGAAATCCATCAACGTAATCCAGTATATAAACAAACTCAAAGACAAAAACCACATGGTCATCTCGTTAGATGCGGAAAAAGCATTTGACAAGATCCAACACCCACTCATGATAAAAGTCTTGGAAAGATCAGGAATTCAAGGCCCATACCTAAACATGATAAAAGCAATCTACAGCAAACCAGTAGCCAACATCAAAGTAAATGGTGAGAAGCTTGAAGCAATCCCTCTAAAATCAGGGACTAGACAAGGCTGTCCACTTTCTCCATACCTATTCAACATTGTACTTGAAGTCCTAGCCAGAGCAATTCGACAACAAAAGGAGATCAAAGGGATACAAATTGGAAAAGATGAAGTCAAAATATCACTTTTTGCAGATGATATGATAGTATATATAAGTGACCCTAAAAATTCCACCAGATAACTCCTAAGCCTGATAAACAGCTTCGGTGAAGTAGCTGGATATAAAATTAACTCAAACAAATCAACGGCCTTTCTCTACACAAAGAATAAACAGGCTGAGAAAGAAATTAGGGAAACAACACCCTTCTCAATAGTCACAAATAATATAAAATATCTTGGCGTGACTCTAACTAAGGAAGTGAAAGATCTGTATAATAAAAACTTCAAGTCTCTGAAGAAAGAAATTATAGAAGATCTCAGAAGATGGAGAGATCTCCCATGCTCATGGATTGGCAGGATCAACATTGTAAAAATGGCTATCTTGCCAAAAGCAATCTACAGATTCAATGCAATCCCCATCAAAATTCCAAATCAATTCTTCAAAGAATTAGAAAGGGCAATCTGCAAATTCATCTGGAATAACAAAAAACCTAGGATAGCAAAAACTCTTCTCAAGGATAAAAGAACCTCTGGTGGAATCACCATGCCGGACCTAAAGCTCTACTACAGAGCAATTGTGATAAAAACTGCATGGTACTCCTATAGTGACAGACAAATAGACCAATGGAATAGAATTGAAGACCCAGAAATGAACCCACACACCTATGGTCACTTGATCTTCGACAAGGGAGCTAAAAACATCCAGTGGAAGAAAGACAGCATTTTCAACAAATGGTGCTGGCACAACTGGTTGTTAACATGTAGAAGAATGCGAATCGATCCATACCTATCTCCTTGTACTAAGGTCAAGTCTAAGTGGATCAAGGAACTTCACATAAAACCAGAGACACTGAAACTTATAGAGGAGAAAGTGGGGAAAAGCCTTGAAGATATGGGCACAGGGGAAAAATTCCTGAATTGAACAGTAATGGCTTGTGCTGTAAGATCAAGAATTGACAAGTGGGACCTCATGAAACTACAAAGCTTCTGCAAGGCTAAAGACACCATCAATAAGACAAAAAAAACACCAACAGATTGGGAAAGGATCTTCACCTATCCTAAATCAGATAAGGGACTAATATCCAATATATATAAAGAACTCAAGAAGGTGGACTCCAGAAAGTCAAATAACCCCATTAAAAAATGGGGCTCAGAACTGAACAAAGAATTCTCACCTGAGGAATACCGAATGGCAGAGAAGCACCTGAAAAAATGTTCAACATCCTTAATCATCAGGGAAATGCAAATCAAAATAACCCTGAGATTCCACCTCACACCAGTCAGAATGGCTAAGATCAAAAATTCAGGTGACAGCAGATGCTGGCGAGGATGTGGAGAAAGAGGAACACTCCTCCATTGTTGGTGGGATTGCAAGCTTGTACAACCACTCTGGAAATCAGTCTGTCGGTTCCTCAGAAAATTGGACATAGTACTACCGGAGGATCCAGCAATACCTCTCCTGGGCATATATCCAGAAGATGTCCCAACCGGTAAAAAGGACACATGCTCCACTATGTTCATAGCAGCCCTATTTATAATAGCCAGAAGCTGGAAAGAACCCAGATGTCCCTCAACAGAGGAATGGATACAGAAATTATGGTACATTTACACAATGGAGTACTACTCAGCTATTAAAAAGAATGAATTTATGAAATTCCTAGCCAAATGGATGGACCTGGAGGGCATCATCTTGAGTGAAGTAAAACAATCACAAAAGAACTCACACAATATGTATTCACTGATAAGTGGATATTAGCCCAAAACTTAGGATACCCAAGATATAAGATACAATTTGCTAAACGCATGAAACTCAAGAAGAATGAAGACCAAAGTGTGGACACTGTGCACCTTCTTAGAATTGGGAACAAAACACCCAGGGAAGGAGTTACAGAGACAAAGTTCGTAGCTGTGATGAAAGGATGGACCATTTAGAGACTGCCGTATCCAGGGATCCATCCCATAATCAGCTTCTAAACGCTGACACCATTGCATACACTAGCAAGATTTTGCTGAAAGGACCCAAATATAGCTTTCTTTTGTGAGACAATGCCGGGGCCTAGCAAACACAGGAGTGGATGTTCACAGTCAGCTATTGGATGTATCACAGGGCTCCCAATGGAGAAGCTAGAGAAAGTACCCAAGGAGCTAAAGGGATCTGCAACCCTATTGTTGGAACAACATGATGTACTAACCAGAACCCCTGAGCTCTTGTCTCTAGCTGCATATGTATCAAAAGATGGCCTAGTCGGCCATCAATGGAAAGAGAGGCCCATTGGACTTGCAAACTTTATATGCCCTAATATAGGGGAATGCCAGGGCCAAAAGAATGGGAATGGGTGGGTAGGGAAGTGGGGGGCGCTATGGGGGACTTTTGGGATAGCATTGGAAATGTAATTGAGGAAAATATGTAATAAAAATATTAAAAATCAAAAAAAAAAGAAAATCTAGATGAACTAAAAAAAAAAAATAAATAAATAAAAATAAAACTCCCATTGAACTCTATGCAACCTTCCCTATAGAAAAGGTCCACATGTTTTCTGTAGAATTAAGAAATGGCCTAACGGTGACATGCATGGAGTGCCTGGTAGTTAGAAATAGCAAAGTAAACACCTTTTACACAATCTTTATAATATTATATGCTAACTTTTTAATGTTTCCTATTAATCAATTTGGAATAGCCGATACATAAAGAAAATTTTAGTTTCTCACAAGAAAAGAAAAACAAAGATTTCTTATCCATTGAAGCATTACCAATTATGTATTTTGCCTTTTCCTTCCTTTATTATTATTATTTTTATGAAACATGGTTCAAGTTGAACTCAAACAGCTAAGAATGGCATCAAGCTCACTAGGTGGCTGAAGAGAGCCCTGAACTCCTAATCCTCATGCCTACCCCTGGGCAATGCTGGGGTTACACACTTGCGCCACCACACCCACCTGAGATGACTATCACATGATCTAGATACAATCCCCATACAGTGGTTCTAAAAGAAGCCTTAAAAAAAGAACATTCCTGAAGCCATTTGAGACGTGTTGTTCTAATACTACTATATATTTTTAAGTCAGTAACTTTGCTTGAAATTTTTGCAATGGGTAAATTATTATCACAGAAGTTAAAAGGTATTATGCTTATAAAGTAACTATTAAGACAACACCTCAAAGCTGCATGGAACTGAAAAATTATACAAGTTCTAACATCACCAGGAGAATATTTAAACACCTTTCTTTCCCTCATGGAAACAGATATGCACTCACCTACATATGACCAGCTGTCTTTGCAAGACTCACAGAGAGTTGGATATCCTCCATAATGGTAGCTGCTCTCTATATATATGTATTTTTTTTTCTGTCTTGTCTTAAATGTAATTGCTTTGGACAGCTCCAGAAGATCCTGCATGACAAAAGACAGGATCTCAGCACTGGACATCTGAGTAGATAAAACACTCTGTCATTATTTTGTGTCACTGAGTCTTTAAGAAATCCAGACAATGCAGAACTCATTCCCATTGGCCTATTTCTTAAGAACTCAACAGACATGAGTATTTCAAATATCATTTCAAAGTCTTCCAAGTGCTGCTTAATCTTTAATGGTCATCACTGTTTTCCAAGCGGTGACTAAACAAGTAGAGCTTTCAGAAGAATCAATTAGGCTTTTCTAGCAAAAGTTCAGTTCAACTTAATACAAGGCATTACCTGAGATATTTCTATGAGCGAGGCAAAGACAAAACATAATTCAGGATCATGCGTTACATATAAACTAATTAGAAGATAAGACAAATTTAGAAATAATCAGGGCTAGATAAATGTAGAGTAAGAGTAAGAAGTAAGGCTAACCACCATAGGAGTGGGCTAAGTAAGGAAGAACTACAAAGGAAAGAAATTACACTTGCTTGAAAAAAAAGTCAGAAAACTTTCTGGAAATCATAGCTTTTGAGATAGTACAAAGTTTGCAACCACAGTTGGGGCTGCAGCCATCTCAGGAGACAAAATCAAATACAAAATAGAAAAGGAAAAAATATATATTGCATACAGAGAAAAGACTAAACTTCATGATCAAAATCCTTTTTAATACATGAAACTGTTAATTGAGGTTTTTAGCTTAAGACTTTCAGGCGTTTCTTTGAAGATAATAAGAAAGTGGATGAACAGAAAAATTCCAAGAAATAAAGCTGTGGTTCATATCTAAGCAATGAATTGAGCTAGTTTGTGTAGCAAGTGGCCAGAGTTGAAATCAAAATAGCCTCAATCGCTTAGGAAAGCTTGGTGAAAGCCAAAATTTCGGTAAAAAAAAAAGTGGTAACAATTGTTGAATAATTTTACTTTTATAATTTCAGACAGGAAGGAGACAAGGGATAGTTAGAAGAGGAAGTTCCGTGGAATAGAATATAAAAGACAGCAGCAGAGAAAGATTGACATTATTCAGTATAACAGCTTCTTTCAATCAAGACAGCATGCTCTGAAAAAGCTGGTACATTATGACGACCACGGGAGAAGTGATTATTACGTTAACAATCCTTAAAAAGTCACTAGCGACCTCCTCTCTCCCCTCTTACTCTCTTAGAGCCTGGCCACAGATAATGCTAGGCACACCTGAATGCTCACTCATGTGGGCCTTTCCCTTAGTAAACTGTTTTATCCCATAACAATTCATGTGTGTCTGTACAGTTCCTTGTAAAGAGGCAAAAGAAGCTGGAAACATCAGCATCTGTAGCCACATGACATCACTAGATCTAGCCAACAAAAAATAAATAAATAAACAAATAAATAAATAATAAAAAAATTTTAAAAAACAATGCTTACCTTGTGCTTAGCTGTACACTTTGGCTACGTTATCATACTCAGTCAGGCACAGACCACAACACAGTTCCCTATATTTTATTCAATAAGACTCAATAGTCTCAAATGTCCAGGAGGCTAACCTCCTGTAAGTAACCCAGTATCACTTTGAACTGAAATTCTGCCCATCTCCACTGCTCTGACCCACTTCTTTCTCTAGTTTCTCTGAATAGAAAGGTAAAATGTTTTGTTCAAAACATGGGCCAATCTATATTTCACCTGGGCAGCAAACTAAAGCTAGCCTTAGATATGGGGATTGTGGAGTGAGCCAGCCCTGCTCAAGGGCTGTGTGAGGATGAAAGAGGTTGCCCTATAACTTTGTTTGCTGTGCATTAACCTTGGAGAGAAAAGGGGTAGGAGGGAGAGGGGGCAGAGAAAGGGGGAGGCAGAGGGGGAGGGGCAAAATGGGGAGAGGTACCTTCCCCAATCCTAGTTTCTTGCTGCCTTGTGTGGACAGCACATAGAGCTGGCCCTGGATGTGAGTCTGAGCACAGGAGAGCCAGCCCTGCCTCTTGTCTGGATGCACTCTTCCCCTCCCTCCCGTGTCCCTTGACATCTATGACAGATGGGATCACTGACCCTGGAGTCATGAGAGTGACAGAACTGGCTATGTCCCTCACTGACTGCAACAAGCTAGAGTGTGCCCTGAGCCTCAGCTAGGTAGAGCTGACCTTTGTAGTGGGGATTGCTGGTGAGTCAGCTCTGACAGCATGAGAGCAGGAGAGCCAGTGGGCTGACCAGCTCAGATACCTCTCAGGCTTTTGCAGGGCTTTGAAATGGCCCACCCCAACATCGACCCCATTGACAAACTGCTGGAGAACATAACAGGGCCAGTCCTACACATCCAAAACTATAGGATCTCCATGACACAGAGCAACAACAGAATAGCCAAGAGGAGGCCCAGTGAAGTTCTAGTATTGATACAGTAGCAGAAAACAGAGGCCTTATACCAGATCCACAAGTCATTGCAATGAACTTGCAGCAAAGTGTGGGAAAAAGGTATACTGTGAGACACACCATGACACACTACAGCTTCCAAGAAGAGATTTTTTTTTCTCTATGGAAGATAGGTGGTTTCAAGGGTAGAGGGCAAGTACAAGGGGAGGGAGAAATGAATGGGGTTGGGGTACTTGATGTGAAATTCACAAATAACAAAAAAAAAGTTAAAAAAAAAGAAAACAAACAAAAATAAACCATAGGCTAAAGTTCTACGGCAGCAATGAAAACTGAACACTTTCTTAACCTAATGTTTGCTCTTTCTATGTGTCCTTTTCTTTTGTTGCTTTGTTTTATTTTTCCAGAAAAGGATACTTTCCACTTACTGGACTCCTTCCAATTCTCCAAAGCTGCCTCCTTCTGCTGACATGAATGCCTTCTATCAGCAAATAGCCTGAATCTAAAGGAGATAAATAGGTGTCCTCTGGGGCTTGCAACAGACAGGCCTCTGGGCATTACTGAGTCCCCTCAATTATAAAGTGTCATTCCTGGGTGATGACAGTGGTAACAAACAGTCCTAAGAAAATGGAATCTGGGCACTTAAATTTCGGGTGACTAATTTGGTTGCCTCTATTTGCAGGGTTTGACCGGCCACTGCAGGTGAAGGGATTTGATTGAACATAGATCAACAATCTCCCCAGAGCCAGTGACCTTGTTAAGCAACTTTGCTACATCTTTTATGCTCAGAGAAGCGTGGATATTTTCTATTAACCTCTGAGGCAACAACAGGTTTATCCATTGCTTTCCCTACCTACTGTCTTCTCTCAGATCCTTCAGTAAAATGACCCTTGCTTCCTCTCCTTTGCCACTTTGTCGTGGGTGCTGTGTGAATAGAGTTCCTGTCTAAGACTGCTCTCTACACTACCTCTCTGGGCTTGCTTCTTGGAAATCTTACCTTTGTGTAAGAATCCAAATACAAATTCTAAAGTACTTGGAGTAACTGACAGAAGCTTGACGTCCCCTGTGTCTTATAAAAGGCTAACTAAATAGCTTTGTCAAGCAGAAGTGAATCACTCCAAATGCATTTATTATAAGACAAAAATGTATTAAGACACCAAGCTTTGTGTTGGTTCTGGGTATATGAGAAGACATAGTGCCTCCAGAAATAGAGAGTGTAGCTTATAGGAGAGGTTTTTCTGTCAGACTGGGGTTCACACATCACCTTGACTTGACCCTGAGCCTCAGTTTCTCCTGTCCAACGTGAGAATGCTACCTTGGAATCAGTGCACGCTAACTGCTATAAGTGAAATTACATACTTGTCTTTCCCTTCACCCTGACATAAACAACCTAACGGGAGAAGGGTTTCCTTTTGCTCATGGTTCAGAAAGAGTCAGTCCATTCTGCTAAGGAAGACAAGAGAGTGGGATAGATCAGGTTGGCAGGTGAGAGCAGGAAATGGAGAAACCTCAAGTGGAACCCAGGCCAGGCTACAACCTTCAAGGCCCACCTCCCCCAAGTGTCCCAGTCTATCAAAACAGCCCCACCACCTAGAGACCATGTGATCACCCAGACCACAAGAAAAATGTTTCATAGAGTCTGTGCAAGCGGTGATGATACTCAAATGTTAACTTATTGTCTTTATTGCAAGGGCGACTCTGTTTTCAAAAAGGAATCCTTATGGAAAGAAGCAAATTAAAGCAATACCTATAGGATGGAACACAGAGTGTGATGACCAGCTCTGGTTCAGCAGTACAGGTTCCATCATTCCTGGGAGCACGCCCGCACCCCCAAGGTACTCCATTCAAATGTGATATAAAAAGAAATATCCTTGGAGTCTTCCTCTGGCTTTCATGACTTTCTGATTTCTATTCCACATAGATCCCTGAGCCTTGAGGGGAGAGTTTGATAAAAGCATCTCAATTAGATCTGAGTGCCTTAAAGTCTCTCATTCTCCACACACTGTTCAGTTGTTGGTCTGTGTGTTAGTTCCCATCTATTGCAAGAAGCTTCTGTAATGACAGATGATCAAGGCTCTGATCTATGAGTATAGCAACATGTTAGTAGGAATCATTTCGTTAGTATCTTACTTTACCAAGATAAGGAAATAGCGCCTTCCGGACCCAACAGGACTAACACACATATGAACTCACAGAGACTGTGAGAATAGACACAAGACCCCGACTGGTTCAAACCAAACAAAATCCCAGCACTGAGAAGGGGAATTGGGCACAAAAATCCCACTCCTAACTAAGAAGCTATTTGTAATTCATACCTGCTGAAAAGGGAAAAACCATTTTTATTCAATGGAGCATCACTGGTTATAACAACCACACCCCTATCAGGGCCATGACCAGGAGTAATTGACCAATACAAAACAGCCTTCACATTTTTCTGCACATGGGCTTTTTGTTTTGTCTCATTTGGATATTTCTGTCTCATTGATTTTTTTTTAGTTTGTTTAGATTTTTATTCCCTGGGTTATTTTTTTCCTTTTTGTTCGTTTTGGAGCTTTTTTTTTAAGAGCAAAAAACAACATGAGGTTGGGAGGGTAGGGAGGTAGGGTGAATCTGGAAAAAGTTGGGGGAGAGCAAATAGTATGACAAAAATGTGTTTAAAAAACATTTAAAAGAAAATGATACAAAAATATTTTAAAAGAAATCCTTAATAACCTCAGAGACATTTCTATGTGTGTGGATATAAATAATCAGAGCAATCCTTAGACACACTTGCACTCACATGGCAGCAAACAAGGATGCTTAGAGCACTGCTTATTTGCCTGCCTCCTGTGTTATTAGCATCTCCTCCAGCATAATTGGTCAGGGCCAGCCGTGGTCAGACTCTGTCTCAGCCAGTGTGCTTTAGAGAACAGTGGTAAACATGTTGTTCTGCTGAGCCTGCTGGGAAACACTCCAGCCTGGCGTTGTTGCTATGCTACTGAGAGAACAGCAAGCTCATGAAATTCCCACAGCAACCAAACAACAGCCATAGAACACTCTCTTGGGATTTCTATCAGAACTCTTAACCGGCAACAAGGCCACTTGGGAAATGTCTCATCCTCCTTTTAGCCTAGCACAAACAGGATTAACAAATGATGGACATGATTCCTGATGGCAGAAATTTTTTTCAAATGTTGGTGATCTTGTTAGATTCAATTGTGTTAGTCATTGACTTCTGTGCACCATGTTGTGTTCCAACACTACAGGCCTATATATCCTGAAGTACAAGTTAATACCAAAGTAGACAAAGATCATGAGAAAGAAATGGAGTTCTACAAGACCTGCATTTGCTGTATACACAGAAGACAGGCTGAGTGTTTAGTAATTCTCCTGGCTTTACACATGGCAGTATTTATGAATACATGGTAACAACTACATAGATGACTAGACTCAAAACCTCCCTATAATCCTGTATTAGTCACTTTTCTGTAGCTGTGATAATGACCAAAGCAACTTAGAGACGAGAAGTTTTCTCAATCTGTGGGTCTCAACCCAAAAAAAGACCATCAGAAAACATACCTATTTATATTATGATTCCTAACAGTAGCAAACTTACAAGTAGCAACAAAAATAATTTCATGGGTGGTGTCACCACAACATAAGGAACTGTATTGAAGTGTCACAGTATTAGGAAGGTTAAGTACCACTACTTAAAGAGTTTCTTTTTGTTTATGTTTCAGAGGGTTAAGGATCCATTATGGCAGAGGATCATGGAACCAACAGGCAAGCATCGCAGCAGGAGCAGAAAGCCGAGTGATCACATCTTTAAACAGAAACATGAACATAAAGCAGAGAGTCACCCTGAAGTGAAACAATGCTGTTAACTCTCAAGCCCCTCCACTAGGGATAATATTCCCCTAGGAGTGGGCCAAAATATCATTCAAATCAGTACCACCAACTATGGACCAAGCTTCCAAATACCTGACTGAGACCTTTCTCATTCAAACCATTACACACCAAAACCAAAGTCGACATACCTGCCTTTAAAAGGCTCTTTTGAAAATTAGGACATCGTGAATTTTGCAGGCAAATGGATGGAACGAGAAAATATCATTCTGTGTGAGGTAACTGAGACCCAAAAGGTTATGCATGGTACATACTCACTGATTAAAGTAGATATTAGGCAAAAACTATAGAATACCCATGATATAACCCACAGATTGTAAGAAGTTTAACAAGAAAGAAGGCTCAAGTGAGGATGCTTCAATCCCTCTTAGAAGGGGTAACCAAATAGTCACTAATCATGGAGGGCAGAGGGAGGGAGGGACCTAAGTGGAAGAGGGGAGGTGGATGGGAAAGGGGGATAGAATCAGGTGTGCACAGAAAAACAGGAGAGAATCAAGAGGGCCAGGACAATAAACAGAAATATGAAGCTCTGGGGGGAAGGGAAACCTCTAGAAAGTCCCAGGAAACTGGAATGTGAGAGGCTCCCAGGACTCTATGGGGATGGCCTTAGCAAACTGCCAGTAGGGAGATGGTACCTGAAGAGAACACCTCCAGTAGATAGACAAGGCCACCAGTGGAGGGATTGGATCACCACCCTACCTTAAATTTTTTTACCAAGAACTGTTCCTGTCTAAAAGAAATGCAGGGGAAAAAAATGAAGCAGACTGAAGGAAAGGCCATCCAGTGACTAGCCTAACTTGGGATCCATCCTATAGACAGGCATCAAACACTGACACTGTTACTGATGCCATGCTGTTTTTGCAGACAGGCTCCTGGCATGGATGTCCTCTGAGAGATTCTACCAACAGCTGACAGAGACAGATGCAGATACATACAGTCAACCACTGGACTGAGGTAGAGTATACCTATGGAAGAGTTAGGGAAGCAACCTCGTAGGAAGACCAACAATGTCATCTAACCTGGACCCCCAGGAGCACCCAGAGACTAAGCCACCAACCAAAGAACATACATGGGCTGTTTGGTGGCCCTTGCCACACATATGTAGCAGAGGACTGCCTTGTCTAGTCTCAGTGGGAAAGGATGTGCCTATTCATGCCCCAAGGAAAGGGGATGCCAGGGGAGGGGGGAGCACCCTATCAGACACAAAGGGGAGGAGGAATGGGGTGAAGAACTCTTGGAGGGGGATCAGAAGAGGGCAACATTTGGAATGTAAACAAATAAACTAATTATTTTCTAAAGGCTCTTTTGGACATCCATCCCATCACATGCTACATGATCATTAAAAAAGAAAGAGTGAGAAAGAGTGAGGATCTGATCCTGCTGGATGTCTGGATGTTTAAGGTATTCCAAATGCAAAACCAGAATTAGTGGCGTTTGCCGTGGGGGATTTTCTGTTAACTCAAATTCATCTTTGCCTCTCCTCCCTTGACCTTGATGGATTGTACCAAAGGTGTCAGCCCCCTGTATTTATCCCTGGTGTGCTTCTAGGTCTGGCCCATGTGATATCTCTTGCTTGGTGGTTTTATTTTCTCACAGTAAATTTTCCAATGACTTGTTAATCTCCCTTTAATGTTCTACGTTTCTCACTATCTGATTTAAAATCTCTCACGTGATTTTATTTAAACCAGATTGAAAAGACAGTCATTCAGCTCTAAGACAGATGTGGGATACATTTAAGTTGCATTATTATAAAAAAAAAAAAATCAGACTTTTAAATAGTTAATTCAAGTAAATTTGGGTTGCACCATCCCTTGTTCAGAGTTCTCTGACTAGGGGTACCCACAGTTATGGTGATGCTAGGGAGAAGCAGCAGGAAGCTTTTCTTTCTGTGGCATGAGCAGCATATCAGGAATTAAAATCTGCTTTGCATTTGACTGGCACTGGAACTCTGGTAGCCAAGACAAAGTTATAATGTAACCCAAATAAAACTGTAATTTAAAAATTAAAGAGCAGAGAGTTCATGTTGGCTGTTGGAACCAGGAACACGAGAACATCTTTTAATACTGGTAACAGTGATTTTCCACAGATTACTTTGATTTTTACTGCTGCTTTCATTTTGTCTTGTTATCTAACATGTCAGGTCAAACACATGTCCCCTGGGGTAATAATTCATTCAAAAAAACCAAGAAATTTTACTCTATTGCTGTGTACAACAATATATACCTTTTCTCTATGGCATTCTTGGCTAATGGAATTTTCTAAAAACTAATAGCGAAACTCTAACTCCACAGTCCTATGACACTGTCATCCACAATCCTATCCCTATCAGCAAACTGCCCAAAGGGTAGCAAAGATGATATGAAGGCAAACAAATTGTTTATTACCACCCACCCAGGAGTCATTTCTCTAAACATATTGAAAGTTGGGGGGGACCCCCTACCTGCTCTTTTGCCTCTAACTCATAACCTGCCCTAGGCAAAAAGCCCACACAGGTACTCTTCCCTGGTTTTTATCTCCAGGGCCATGGCCTCATTTTATCACATCTCAGAAGCTGAAGAAGTTCTGTTCCCATTGCAGCAAACTAACCCCTTGGGAAACTCTATAAAGAAACAAGAGAGAAATAACTGAAAGTGGACCTTTCTACATAAAATTACAATAAAATGCAAATTTCTATTGACAGCCCACTTCCTGTCCTTTACTGTTTAACTACTCAATCCACTAGCTAATGGCTACATCTTTCTCTGGGAGTCATGAACGATAGATTAGAATACAACATTATTTAGGAAAGTTTCTCTGCAGTGTCCTATGTAGGAATCCCAGAATCTATATTCTGTCCACTTCCCTGAAGATTTAAGGAGCCTCAATAGAGAGGAGCTATAAAACTGAAAAGACCCAGTCATTAAAGAAGAGTGCCTTGAGACCATGTCTCCTGTGCATGAAAGGATCACTGCACTAAAGAACCGAAAGCACCAAGAGTTACTTTCACAAGAGCTGCACAAGATTAAGCCAGTCATCATTCCAGACTGCTGGGGGAGGGGATCAATGCATCCCACCCTTAGCTAAAGACCTCTTGGCAGTTGATGGCTGCTAGTAACGAAAAGTCCATTTTCTCCAAGGACTGGATCCTGGTTACATTGGCCATGCTCCAGTGGATGGCAAGCCCTACATTTTGATGTACATGTAGGTAGCATGTTTTGAATTCAGTATGTTAGTAAACAAAAAATAAAGAGAAGGAACCAGAAGAGAATGAGGAGGAGGAAGAGTAAAGACTCAAAGCTAAGATAGGAATCTGGTAGGAAAGTCTGGGAAGAGTTAAAGGGGACATTAAGGGATGGGCATGATCAAACAATACGTATACTTATATGAAATTCTCAAAATATAGTTAAATTTTTAAACAATCACATGAAAAATGGAGAGGGCATCAGGAAGACATACATGTATACATGAGGAATATATATTCTGCCTGCCTCTATAATTTCAGCTGTGGTCTTTTGCAGACTATCTTTAGGAACCACTATTCCTAATGACACAGTGACCTTTCTGTAAGGGATTTACTGAAAGAGGCATTTTTCTAAATTCAGAAGAAGAATCATCCACAGAAGGACAAATCAAAAAATCTTACATGATTAAAGAGACAATAGTTCATCTGTGGAAAAGGAAAGCAAGAGACTGGAAAGCATCAATCATAAAAAAGAGGATCACACCTCTTCATGTGTGATTTTCCCAAAGATCAGAGAATTACCTGGGGGTGGATCTGAATATAACACAAGGAAATTAATTTTTTCTAGGCACCTTCTCTCACTTCTAACCTTGGTTAGAGACAAGGAAATCTCCATGATCTTGTTTCTATAGGGACATGGTTCAGGTAACACTTAATTTCCAGAAACTCTTAAATTTCTCCTTGATCCCTTCATATACAAGTTGTTAAACCACACATTTAACACAAAAGTCTCACTATATCATATGAATATCTTGCTGTAGCCCTGAGAGATTTCTCCAACTCTGCAAGGCTAGAAAAAGTCCCATACAAACCACTTATGATATGAATTATTATTTTTTCTCTTTAAAACATGTAGATTCAAGCAACCTAGGCCTTCTAATTAGCATTGGAAGAGTTTGCAGCTAAAATACTCTACTTCCTTTTAAAGAGTAACAACATATAGCCTATATGTAGACAATGAGGCATAAAAAAATCACATGTTTTAAATAGCACCATCCTAACCAAGAAGCAAGCAGCAAAATTTTAGTGAAGCCTAGATGTAAATAATTTATATAAAGAATCCAACAGTCATCATAAATATTACATATACTCTTTAATATATTAAATATTAATACATTGTCAGTCAAATTCAAAATCCCACTTCTATGAACATAAGTACTACATACTACTTGATAAGAGCTCTCCTTTAAAGTACCTGGTTGTTCTAGTTTCATTCCTGTTGCTGTGATCAAATATTTTGATCAAGCAACTTAGGGGAGCTAAGAGTTTATTTGGCTTACAATGATAAGTAACAGTCCATCACTGAGGGAAATCAAGGAACAAACTTGAAGTCTGGCCTCCCTACGATTCTACATAACATTACCACTGATCAATGAACTCACTTCATAGCTAAGGAAGCATAGCAGGAACACAGAAGATGCTGCTCTCCAGGCAGACTTATGCTCACCCAACTTTCTTACACCATTCAGGACGTCTTTCCCAGGGAACAGTGTTACCTATAGTGGACTGGATCATCCTACATCAACTAACAATCAAGACATTCCCCCAAAGCCATGTCCACAGGTCAATCTTATCTAGACAATTCCTCAAATGAGATTCATTTATAAGGCAATTCTTGGTTGTGTCAAATTGATGTTTAAGACTAGCCATAACACTGGTTTGCTAATACATAGCAACACAGGCCTTCCTTACTTAATGGACATATATTGCTAGCAAGTTGTAAACCACATGTAAATTTTCATAGCTCAAACCAAATTTAGGAAATGATTTGTATCCTAAATTTTAGTTAGTATACAGAGGAACTGGCTTCATTAGGACATTTTAATATATATATGTATTAGAGATGGAAAAATGACTCCATAGTTAAAAGCTTGTTTAAAGGTTGTGCTTCCATAGGCCCAAGCTTTGATTTCTGGCACCCATATCGTAGTCACAAACATCTGTAACTGTATAGGGGATCCAATACCTTCTTCTGCTCTCTGCAGGCACTAGAAACGAAGACGGTACTGTGGCATTCATGCAGGCAAAACACCTATACACTTTAAGAAATAATACATATAAATTACATTACATTTAATATTTTACTTATTCACTTTACATCCCACTCACTGCTCCCCCTTCTCGTCACCCCTCCCACAATCCTTCTGCCATTTCCCCTCTCTCCTATGAACAGATACACACTTGAGTATTCCTCCACACCCTGACACATCAAATCTTTGCAAGGCTAGGTGCTTCCTCTCCCACTAAAGCCAGACAAGGCAGCCCAGCTAAAAGAACATATTCCACATACAGGCAACAGCTTTTTGTATAGCCCCCACTCCAGCTGTTTGGTACCCACAGGAAGACCAAGTTGCACATCTGGTCTATATGTGCAGGGAGGCCTAGGTCCAACATAATATAGATGTTTCTTTTCCTTTACTCATCTCCTTTTCTGTGCTCCTCCATCAGCTCCATGTTCTTTTCATGACATGCATATTCCATTGTCTTCTCTTGTGTTCCCCATTGTTCCCCATTTTAGACTTCTTCCTACCCTCTCACAGTTCCTCTTCTTTTCCTGTCATATATATCATAGAAATGTAATGTAACACGGGTTGGACCTAGGCCTCCCTGCACATATGTAGTCGATTTGTGGCTTGGTTTCCATGTGGATCCCGAACAACTAGAGTGGGGGCTATACAAAAAGCTGTTGCCTGTATGTGGAATATGTTCTTCTAGCTGGGCTATCTTGTCTGGCCTCAGTGGGAGAGGAAGCACCTAGCCTTGCAGAGACTTGATGTGCCGGGGTCTGGTGATACCCACGGGGCCCCCATCTACTCAGAGTAGAGGGGTGGGGATGGGAAAAGGATTGTGGGAGGGGTGACTGGAAGGGGTCAGTGAGAGGGATATAAAGTGAATAAGTAAAAAATTACATTAAATGTAATGTATATATTATGAATTATGATCATGTATGATATTTATTTAAATCTGCATGAAAGTGCTCTCCATTAGACATTTCAGTGAGGCAGCCAACTGACCGCTCACAGGATGAAAACTTCCTCTTTGCCATTTCCTTTACTGTGCTCCCATAGATGGAGGCGCTATGCGTCATAAACATGAGGACGACATCAGGAGATCGAGGAAAGAATGTGAATCAAGTCACCGAGAACCTGCATAAGCAGCAGACCTTAGCACAGACAAATTTCATGCCTGTGTACAGCCAGAGGAGAACAGTAATGAAAGACTTCTTAAAAACTTTATAGAGGATGGATCCTTCTTACTTTCCATCCAAGCAGCACCATGTAACAGCAGCCACTTGTGATTCCTAACACAGTAGAACTAGCCCCCTCCAATGAATGCTATTTTCACAAAAGTGTCTAAAGTCTTGCTCTTACTTATGGATTAAGAATGATTGATTTGACCTAAGTCAAAAGACCTGAAGCAAAACAGAGTATTAAGACACACACTCACACACACACACACATCCAGATAGGTGATGTTACCTCAGTTTCTTGTCCTTGCTAGCCTCTGAGTTTCTCTACCTACACTCTGAAATAACATATTATGAAGCAAAACTTATTTGTAAATAACAAGTCTGATTATGATTGTTTGAATGATGGTCAGAGAGTTAAAAAAAAAGTCAAGCATATTCAAACGATGCTTTTATTAAAAACGAAATGAAACAGGAGGCATATATAATGGTGTAAGTGGTAGCTTGCCTTCGCAGTTGGGGAAATACATCAATATTTATTATAATGAGTAGATTGTATTCTCAGTTTTATGCAAGAAGCCACTAGCACAACAAATAAATCATAATAAAAAGTAATTTGTATGTAAAGTATTTTAAGCCTAAGTAAATCCTCCCTAGGAAAAAAAAGTAGACGTTTATTTCTGTGCCCATTGGATGCTTAGTTTCATTGGGAAATGTTCGTGTTCATTTGACTTCCTACAACACTTCTGCAAGAGTATTCATGGCTGCATAGTTCTTGGAATAAAAAATTATTTTATCTTTAAATTTTTAAAGAGTGTATCTGGTGTGTCTAAAGCAATTATTTCTTGGTCAGTGAGCTGGTTTTCTGAGTAAAGGCAACCAAAACTGATCACCTGAGTTTGGTCTTTTGGACCAACAAGGTGGGCAAAGAAAACTATCGAAATGTGTTCTCTGATCTCCACATGTACCGTGATACACACATGCTTACACACACACCACTGAATAAATGTAATTCTATAAAATTATTTTTTAAAGAAATTATCCTTTGACTTCACTAAAAAAATTACTTAAATGGGTAAATATATAATGGGTAAATAAGAAGTCACTTAAAGGAAACTAGTCAGGAAAGCACAGCAGTACTTCAGGCATCTTGGCTTACGGTGACAGAAACAATGACTGAAAATATGGGCAAGAAGCCATTTTGAAGGTAAAACACAAACAGTGTTATAAGTACCAGGTGTGCAGACAGAGGGAAGCCCAGAAATTAACAGTTCTGTATCCAAAAATCTGCAGAGAAATAGAGAAAGGCAAGCTTGAAGTGATGTTAGATATCACAGTTGCACACTAAGTAGGAGGAGTTTGGGGGAAAGGTTAGGCTAGAGATATTGGGGGACTGTTGGCAGATTGAATGTCCTGATATTGCCTAGTAGGGAGAATAAATAAAAAAGTTTATTGGAGACTTAATATCTAAAGGTCAAATGAAGCAAGCAGAAATGACAGCAATGAGTAACAACCAGGAAAGAGAAAGTCAGGACAGGAAGATATCATGGGATCTTACTTTGGATTTTATTCCTGTGAAGATATCATGACCAAGGCATCTTTTATGAAGGCAATCATTTAATTGAGGCTGATTTACAGTTACAGAGGTTTAGTCTATTATCATCGTAGCAGGAAGCATGGTAGCAGGCAGGCAGATAAGGTGCTGGAGGAGCTGAGAGTTCTACACCTGGATCCAAAGGCAGCCAGGAGGAGATTGTCTTCTGCAGGTGGTCAAGAGAAAGTTCTTTTCCAAACTGGGCAGAGCCTGAGCATAGGTGGTATCAAAGCCCATGTACAAAGTAACACACTTCCTGCAGCATGACCATACCTCCTCCAATAAAGCCACGCCTCCTAATAGTGCCATTCCCTATGACCAAGCATTCAAACACATGAATCCATGGGAGCCAACTCTATTCAAACCACCACACGTGAAAACACATGTGCTTGCAAAGAATGGCATGGTCCACAATGACAAATGCTGCAGAGAAGTCAGAATCACAGAGTCATGCCTCTACCCTATGGTCCATGCTGCCAATCATGGTCTTGGTGAACTGGCAGAAGCATAGCCTGATGGGAGGGAGTGGACTGAAAAAAAATGGATAATGACAAATCAGAGACAGTTACTATACAATTTTTTTCAGTGGGGGAAAAAAGAGTTCTAAGGGCAAATGACAAAAGTAAAAGAAGAGATGATCTTTTAAAGGTAAATGCCATAATATAAAACTGTAAGAAGTGTGATTGTATACTGAATTATGAGAACAACTCAGTAATGAAAGAAACCAAAGAGGCAGTAACAGAAAGGAGTAGAAGGGAAAGGCAGGAAATTGGGAAGTGACTGAGGACACAAACTGAAGGGCTGTCCTAGGCAGGGCAGATCATAAGGACCTCTGTAGAACTGAGCCCAGCTTAGGGAACAGAAAGAACAGGAAAGGGCAAGGATAAGAGAGGAAGGAAGCAGTTCCACAGATTTCCTAAAAGAAAATCTAATCCCAGCCTAAAGCATGTCATCAAGAGATTTATATGGAAAAAGGTATGTGTGTGAAACTAGAATAGACACCTACCTCCTCAAAAAGAAAGAAAGAAATTACAGAAGTACTGTGGATTGGAGCTGGGATCACAGCACATACATTTCATCCCAAAACTAAGGGGGCTAAGACAAGAGGACTGTGAGCTTGAGGTCAGCCTGGGCTACACAGTGAGAAAAAAAATCACACACACACACACACACACACACACACACACACACACTCACACAAGATAGATTAACCACATGAGTTGTCAACTGGAGTTCACAGCTATTGCACTTTTACTATAATTGTAACTTTTCCTGTTTTTCTTTTCAAAATAAAAAACTCAAGGAGAGAATAAACAAATAGAGTCAAGGTTTAAGTTCAAATATCTTTAAGGACTAGCTGAAGCTTGTAAATACTCTTCTAAATACTGGGTTCCGACACCGAATAAAGTAAAGATGCCCATCAAGTTCACAGGAGAGTAGACTATTTATAAGAATATTTATAAGTCCCTTCCTGCCCTCGTTCTGCAACTTCGATGGAGGATCTGTGACAGCTAGAACTCAGCATGCCCTTCAGTGATAAAGAGACTTACAGAGCCTGTAGAATCTCCAGAGCAACTAAAAGAAAAAGAAAAAAAAAAAAGTAGGTCTAATGGGTGAATGCTTTTAAAGATCTCCAGAAAGTGGAAGGAAAGATGGCAGAGCAGAACCAATCTCTAGACAGAGAATGACAAAACTACATATGCAACAGAGAAGGGTATGGAAGCAATATGGAAGAGCACAGATGCCATAGGGAATAAAGAACCTGCCATTACTGAATAGGGCCAGCTCTATGCCCACCTGACAGACCACAACATGGAGCCGGCAAGGCTGAAGCCTGTACTGCTTGCTCTGCTGGGAGGAGGGAATCTCAGGGCCCCTGCATTGCCCATAGGCTGCAAGAGTGAGAGCCACTGGGCAGTGGCCTGGAGTTTCTGTGGATCCTGTGCCCGGTCGCCATGCCTAGCTGCAAGACCACCCTGACTCTGGTGAACAGCAGGATATCTAAGGCAAGTCTCTGCGATGGTCCAGTATTTATGACACTTCAAATACCAGAAACCTTAAACCAGACCAATGACTCATCGCAAGGAGAATTTGCCTCTGCAGCTATTTGTGGGGTAGGGGCGACATACTCTGTAACACATTACAGACACACTGTAGTTTGCGATGCCACATTGACAAACAAATAGGCCATGGAGGGGTGAGAAAGATGGAGGAAGGAAGTGGCGTGTGCATGGTGAAGAGTGGCAGAACTAGAGATCCGATGGTGATCACAGGTGTGGGAGAAGGCTGAAGTGGACTGGGGAGTATGCCCTTGCTGACTAGGGCCCACAGTGTGCAGCTGCCAAGAGTTTGGGCAGACTCGGCCCCTGAATATACGACCCAGAGGACTGATTGCTCTGGCTCTGAGCAATGGCAGGATATCCAAGAGAGAGCACAGTTAATTTTCTGGATTGGGACTCCAGGAAAGACCTCCAGGTTCCATGACACTCCCTCCCCAGAGCCCTCTCAGTCCATGTTGGTAGCTGTGTTGGGGATGTGCTGCTGTGTCTGTTGTTGATGCTTCTGCCCCAGGTCCCTTTGATCTGTATTGCCACTGCCCGAGGCCATGTTGATGTGCTTGGAACATGCTACTACTGGAGGCCGTGCATGTCGATGTCTATGGGAGACCTTTGTGCCTAGGGGACTGGGGAGTGGGGGGTGCATGTTGATGTGTGTGGCCTGTGCTGAGGAGGGAGTTTGGGGTACATGTTGATGTGTGAGGTCTGTGCTGAGGAGGGAGTGTGGGGTGCATGTTGATGTCTGTGGCCTGTGCTGAGGAGGCCATGTGGATGTCCATTATCGGTTCTATTACATGAAGTTACATTGGTATCTGTTGCCACCAGAAGCCATGTTGACGTCAGTGGCCTGTGCTGCCAGAGTGGATCATGATGGTGTATGTTATATATTCATTTTTATTGAGATCCAGAAAGTACTTCATTTTTTTCTTTAGTTCTGTCTTAACTTATTTTTATTCAGTAAAGAGTTGTTCAGTTTCCATGAATTTGTAAGCTTTCTGTTGGTTCTGTTGTTTTTGATATCCAGCTTTAGTCCATGGTGGTCTGATAGGGTGAAGGGAGTTATGTCAAATTTCTTGTATCTTTTGAGGTTTGGTTTGTGTTCAAGTAGTGTTTCTTTTACAAAAGTGAGTGCACTTGTGTTTGGGGTATAGATATTCAGAATGGAAATGTCATTTTGGTGGATTTTTTTCCTTTGATAAATAAAAAGTGTCCGTTCCTTTCTATTCTGTAAGTTATAATAGTTTTGGTTTGAAGTCTATTTTGTCAGATATTAAGATGGCTACACCAGCTTGCTTCTTAGGTCTATTTACTTGGAAAATATTTTTCCAAACTTTGCCCTTGAGATAATGTCTATCCTGGATGTTGAATTGTGTTTCTTGAATATAGCAGAAGAATATTTCTGTTTACATCCGTTCTGTTAGTTTGCATCGTTTTATTGTGGAAAAGAGACCACTGATATCATGAGATATCGATGGCCAATGATTGTTGACTCCTATTATTTTGTTTTTGGTGATGGCAGCTATGTATATGTCTTTGAGTGTGTTTCACTTCTATGTTTGTTGTTGTGGGATTATTTATTTCCCTTCTAGCATCTTCTGTCCGGCTGAATTTGTAGATTGATATTGTTTAAATTTTACTTTTATCATTGAGTATCTTATTCTTCTCCAGCTATCATAATTGGCAGTCTTGCTGGGTATAATAGTCTAGGCTGGCATCTGTGGTCTATTAGTCTGCAAGATATCTATCCAAGCCCTTCTGGTTTTTAGGATCTCCATTGAGAAGTCAAGTATAATTATAATAGGTCTGTCTTTATATGTTATATGGTCTTTTTCCCTTACAGCTTTTTAATATTTTTTCTTTGGCTTCTATGCTTAGTGTTTTGGATTATTATGTGGTGAAGGGACTTTCTTTTCTGGTCCAGTTTCTTTGATGTTTTGAATACTTCATCTATCTTTGTATGCATCTCCTTCTTTTGGTTAGAAAAGCTTTAATCTATAATATTGTTTAAAAATATATATTGCATATGTAACAGGCAATGGCTTTATCTGCCATCAATGAGAAGGGAGGCTTTTGGTCCTGTGAAGGCTCAATGTCCCAGAGTAAGGGAATGCTAGGGAGGTGCAGCAGGAGTGGGTCGATGGGTGGGGGAATACCCTTATAGAAGCAGGAAGAGGGGATAGGATAGGGAATTTGCAGAGGAAAGACAGGGAAAGGGAATAGCATTTGAAATTTTTATGGCCTTTAAGCTGAAACTTATTCTTCCTCTATTCTTATTACTCTTAAATTTGGTCTTTTCATAGTGTCCCAGATTTCCTGATACATAGTGTCAGAGATGTTTTAGATTTAACATTTCCTTTACCAGTGTATCCATTTCTTTAATTGCATCTTTGATGCCTGAGAGTCTCTCTTTTATATCTTGTATTTGTTGGTGAAGCTTGCTTCAGGTTTCTGTTCAAACGCCTAAAATTTTCACTTCCAGAATTACCACAGTTTGTGTTTCTTTTATGCTTCTATTTCCATTTTCAGGTTTTGAACAGTTTTATTTATTTCCTTCAACTGTTTGTGTTTTCTTCACATTCTTTAAGGGATTTACTCATTAAGGACCTCTATCATCTTCATATAGTTGCTTTAATGTCTTTTTCTCATGCTTCAGCTATGTTGAGATACTCAGGGCCTACTGTGGTAGGAGAGCTGGGCTGTGGGGAATATATATTGCCTTGGTTGGCTTCTAGGCATCTAGTTTTGTGGTAAGTACAGATCCCAGGTGCTGGTTTCTGGGTTTGCCTTTGTTAGGTGGAATGTTTTGTTCCTCGGTTTCTGATATTGTTGTGGATTTTCAGAGTGTGCTGGCTGTGTGTTGCCTGTTTGCTAACTTACTAGCAAAACAACAGAAAATGCCTGCTGATGCTGGACGATGGGATGCAGGAATGAGTGGAGAAAGGGAGGTCAGGAGTGCATGGTCTGTGGGATCCTCAGGAGGCTGGAACAGAGTGGAAGGGCAGCTACGCTTGGTATTCTGTTGCAGTGTAGGAGTGAGGCTAAGGGATTTGGTCTACTTGGGGAACAGAGAGGCCTACAAAAATTTTTATAGGAATGTATTTTAGATAGTGAAAATACATTCACATGGCAATGTTTTATGAGAAACATACATTTTATATATTTATTTTTGAGATGTTCAAGAACATCATAAAGTAACTGGAAATAAAATGACCTGCATATTTCTACTAACTCACCAAAAATCTGGATATGGTAGATGTGTCTGGCTCTCCTTATATAGAGATGCATGGTAGTTCATGTTAATAAATCTTAACACCCTACAACTAGATTCAGCTAGATGAAGTTATTCCATCAGGACACAATAAATGGAATAACCGAAAATCTATGCATTTTCTACTTTATGACCTCATACATGCTACTTACAAGAAAGGAAAGGAATTGGGCTGTAGTGTGTAAAAGGGTCCGTTCTTCTGCCTCAGACACATCAAGAATAACATATATTTCCATTATTTAGTTCAAAGACAAAGAAAGCTAAAAACAGCTATATAAGGCTGAGCTGGGCTTATGACAAATGGAAGTATGCTAGTTACTTAAAATAAGCTCTTTCCCCACCTGCCAATGGCTTTGTCAGGGAAGATGAACTAATTGTGTGCCATGAAAAGACTCTTCCTAAGAACTGGGGAACCCTTTGTTGCTCAGCAATTAATCATTCTCAGAAATAGTTGGAGATTCTGCTCTCACACATTGCTCCATATGTATGAATTTGAAGGCAAAAAAAAAAATAAATTGAAGCCTTTTTAAAGCCTTTTAATAGTCAAACAGCCTCTTCTCATACCTCCTCCTCTCTGGGTTAGACAGAAATGTTTAAAGAATGGACTGATCTGTGTAAGTTGTGAAGTACTTCCAGAAGTGCCCTGGGACTTCTTGGGGAGAGAAGAACACAGGTCCTTGGTGTCCTATTCTGGGTAACTAGTACTATTCCAAAGAAACCATTCCATCAAGTCTAGCTTGGTGAACTGAGTTTGTTACTGTTCATTAAAGGCATGTGGATGAAGGGCTATTTACAGGAACATGGATGACTAAGGGCAGCTACATGGCCAAAATCCCCATCCCAGCATGGATATTGAGTCACCCATGATAGGTTCATGTCCTTGGCAGGTTTAAGAGTTTCTTCTTTTCAATTATTGTTACTACTTACATAGTCCATAGTCCCGGGAAGAGGTTTGTGAATCTGCTAAGTTTCAGAAACTTCCTGAGACTTGGATGTTTTATCTACTCCCTCAGCTTTAATGGAATGTTTCAACACAAAGGCAATAGTTACACAACAAGGAACAAGCCAACAGCTTGGCTCAAGTCCATTTTACTCACTTGGAAATGAACATTATAGCATGTGCCAATCTCTTCTTCCTGAAATGGAAAGACTAGCCAAGAAACTGTCACTAATTTGAACTGATCCCTATAAATCATGAGGTGACATGATTAGAGGAGAGATAATAAAATACCAAATGGTAGCTTCAGGCTGGCCTGGATCAGGTAAATGATGCCAAAGAGGCATTGGTTTGTAGCACCAGGTGGGAAGAATTGGATGCAGGTGCCAACTTTAAACTTTATTCGTATTTCTAAACAGAAAATTCCGATCTAAAAAAGAACAGAAAGTAGAAAACAAAAAAGTTAAATGCTTCTCTATCACCAGTGTCTACATAGAGTCATTCATTGCAAGGATGTATGACTCAATAATGATGACATATTTTGTGTAAAGAAAATAGTTTCTCCCATAAAGATTTAAATTCCTGTTGAAGTCTCTTAAAGGGTTATTAGTAACTGTTTGCTTTTAACACCACTCTCTTATAGAGCCAGTCACAGTGTATTTTCCTACTGTACAGAAATCATATGCCTTGTGTAGTATGTCCAGCTCCAGAGAAGTCTTGTTAAGGCCACAATTCTCACAGAGTAAAACCAGAAGCCTGACGATAATAATCCTTCACGTCATTATCTGGACAGAACCATCAGGGATTTTCCAAAAATGTGATGTGGAGAACAGAGAAAGGAATCATGGAAAATGAATTAATCCATTGATCTAAAAAGTGACGATACATAATGTTGGTATGCACACATGCCATTTCTAGACTCCAAGCTCTTACATACCATGTTTCAACTTGCCTGGAGTCCTCCAGCATGCAGTACTGAATGCGTAGTGTCTAGATGTTTAGAAATATGGTGGAAAATATTGACTAAATATTTTCTCAAAAACAAAAACTACTGATACTCCTTAATAATAGAAGCAAATACAATCCTTCCTTCTAGACTACAGTGGGACACTTCACTTTGGTTCTGTTAGGTGAACAGTCCAATGTTTTGACTGCGGCTGTGTATGTTTATCACAACGCCTATAGTTGTCCACATTAATTTAGGGACAACAAAACACTCATGAACTGCTTTCTGAGACTTTGGATTTCTTCAGCCAGCAGTGCTGGACTGAGTGGCACACACAGCAACAGCTGCTGCTCCCTTGGCTTCTCTAGTGCCTTCTCCATAAACTCAACAGGAAGAAGATTCTGTCTCATTTATCTCATTTCGGAAAAGATTTGCAGGTTGGACTTTAACCTAAAAATCAATCTTAGCACTGGACATAAACAAAGGCATTGTAAAACTTCTTGAAGAATAATATGACATCTATCCCCAGATGGATATATACATATATATATGGTTTATATGTGATTTATAAAGAAGTTGGTATTTTGTTGTTGTGTTATTTTTGGTTGTTGTAGGTTTTGTTTTGTTTGCTAATTGCCTTCTATCAGAACATTTCTCTTCTTGGTGGCTAACAAACTAACTATTTAAAATTCTCTAGATAGACCCTGACTCCCTGAACACAAAGACAATGTGGGACTGTAAAAGTTACAATCTACCTCTGACAAATTATCCAACTGCCCATTCTAAAACCTGGAGACGAAAAGAGATTAAATAGGCTGGTTTTTTTTTTTTTTCCAGAAAGTTCACTGCAATTATCTCACAGCTAAAACATCACTTGTCCCTGTCTTCATTGGGCTCCAATGCTTGAAATAGTTATTTCTTCCTAGAAACAAATGCAAAATTACATGAATTTGCTACAGGGACACTCAGCATTTACAGACATGACGAACCACTTCGTTTTCTTCTACTGCGGACTGTTTTGTTATACAACAAAGACCTGCAATCCTCCTCCACCTCACAGGTATAATTTCAGCCTCTTTGTTATCTGTAGACTTTATCTTTTCTAGCCCATCACATTTAGTGAGAATGATTTCCTTTTGCTCTCTCGAAACATGCAGCTTTCCTTCCTGACCTCACCTCAGTATAAAGTTGTGGAAAGTTGGAACTGTCCCACTATTGACTTCTATTTTTCCAGACCAGTTCCTTGTCGGAGCTTGCACATCACCTGAGCTTCAGGGTTGATACTGCTCTTGTGATTGTTAGGTTGCACAGGAGGCTTATTTGTAACATGACTCCTTCAAACCAAGGGTTGTTGGGGGTTCCAGTAGATTTCAGGAAGAGAAGGTGTCAATTTTTAAGCACCGTAATCACTCTCTTTCACGTGGCTCCATGTTTCAAAGATGTAGATTATCAAATGTTCCATATGCTTTCACCTCCCACTCTACCTTGTTCGCACGTTCCAGGAAGGGAGGCAGTGAATTAAGAAACTTAAGTCACCCAGTGAGTCAGCTAAGCAAATCCTGGGCTGTTTTACTTTATGCCAGTTTTACCACCACACTGTGAACGACTCATCAATATTCCTTGGTCATTTTCTCCTACCCTAAAACATTAGCCACATCCATTAACTTTTAAATCACTGGGAAATCTGTGTGTGAAACCAGCAGTCTCAGACTGGAGTGCTTAAGAGTAACCTGTAAGGCACACTGAAAATGCAGGCCCTTTCCTCTTGTCTTTTAAGAAACTGATGAGGCATTTCATACTGGTGTGTGGATGCGTGCTTCAACAGAGGCATCATGGGATTGTAACACTTGGAGTCTGAAGATTGTAAGTTTGGGGGACACTGACCTAGTTTCCATTTTCATCCCACTAGACTTCAGCTGAGCTTGCCTTATACTAACATCACCTCCCATTGACGTTAAAGTAAGCTAAGCTATAGAGTGATGGGTTTAGATATTGGGTTGGGGGGCGTGTCTTGGGGATATTTTTACTTGATACATGACATACAACACTTACTAAAACTTTAAAGATATAACAACATGGATCAATATATTGACCATAACTTTGGTGATTTGTTGTGAAGATCTACAGTGCAGGATATCTCTTTATTCCGACCAGTTCCTTTATCTGTGTCTTGTCCAATCCATGTCTTGGTTTACTAGTACTAGTAGACACTTACTAAGTTACTGTTTCATGGAGTATTCAATAGTGGTAATTATAAATCCTGTGAGGCTCCATGAGTAGTTGCAAGAATGACAAACTTAGTAGTCACTGCTTAAGAAGACCAATTTAATCTGGCAGAAATACCATAAACACATACACTTGTCTCTTGTGAGACGATGCCGGGGCCTAGCAAACACAGGAGTGGATGTTCACAGTCAGCTATTGGATGTATCACAGGGCTCCCAATGGAGAAGCTAGAGAAAGTACCCAAGGAGCTAAAGGGATCTGCAACCCTATTGTTGGAACAACATGATGTACTAACCAGAACCCCGGAGCTCTTGTCTCTAGCTGCATATGTATCGAAAGATGACCTAGTCGGCCATCAATGGAAAGACAGGCCCATTGGACTTGCAAACTTTATATGCCCCAATATAGGGGAATGCCAGGGCCAAAAGAGGGGAATGGGTGGGTAGGGAAGTGGGGGGCGCTATGGGGGACTTTTGGGATAGCATTGGAAATGTAATTGAGGAAAATATGTAATAAAAATATTAAAAATTAAAAAAATAAAAAGAAAAAAAGAAAAAAAAAAGAAAAAAAATTTTCTCAAGAAAGACAACAAAATGCCTACCCTTACAGGAGCTATCAAGGATGCTCACTGGTAGGAAAAAAAAAGCATTTGCAAGGACAGGAATTGTGTTACTGTTCAGCTTCATTATGATTTTTTGGCTCTCTTCCCTTGAATTATCAGTAAATTTAGATGAAATAACATGACACGGAACATCCAGAAATCTCTTATTTCTTTTACTTAGAACCTTAACCTAATTCCTCAAGTTATATCTCAAAATAAAGTTCAACTGATTCTTACAGCTACAAAGCATCTGATTGCATGACTTTAAGATTGTGGCATGTTTACTGAGGGTTGTGGGCACTATGAGGAAATCAAGAAATGCAGACTTCTGCCATGTTCTAATCCTGTTTTCCTCTGGTATCATTCTGCTTCTGCATCACCCTCCGCACTGCCTACCCATCTCTGGAAAGGATAATGCTATTCATTCTCAGAAAGCTACTGATTATTGAGGCAGGCCCAGTCTGCCTGATATTCTATGGATACAAATTTCTTCATTCCAATCATACCAATAAAGCCATCTGCATACCCTTGAAAGTGCCAGAATGCTAAAGTATCTGAAGCATTTGAGTATAAATCCAAAGACTGTTATTCAAAAAATATTGTTCCTATAACCACAGCACTGATAAAAACAAGATGTTGTACCAGCTGATCAATCAATACAGTTTGCGTGCCTTTGCAAACCTACTTGGCCTCTCAACAATAAAAAAATTCATGACATGTTTTCCTCTTAGAGTCACATGGTTCCTCAAGGATAAGACCTTTGGAAATTCAGAATAGATTTTTCATTTAATTTATATATTTAACTTCTAAATACATTGAATTACATATGCAGGAAACGTATGTGAAGCATTTCACTACCCATATCTTCCAAAGGAAGCAAAAGTGAGAGCATGACCGAAAGCCAGTCGGACAGGAAGTCTGAAAGCTCACCAAGCTAGGGCCATTAAACATAATAGATCCAGGACCTCCTTGAATGATGCTCCACTGCCTCCTAGAGGCTCAGCATGCTACTGCTATCAAGGCTCCATAAACAAAAAGAGGCTTTCAATGAGAAAAATATTGCTATTTTATCTTATTTTTTTTATCTTATAACTTTTAAATCACACACAAACCCCTTTTGTTGCCTTCATTGCACATATTAGTCCTGCACACCACCCCATATTTTACCTGTTAGAATTTCATAAATTGCACATGAGTATTAATGAGAATAAACCATTTGATTGGCAGCCATCATCTCGTCTCATTATTCTGTTAGTCTAAGGAGAAATTGAGCAAAGGAAAGTCTGACTTTCTAACTAAACACCAAAATGAGAAACGTGATGATCTTATTTAATGTTTTCGATGCATCATCAGAACAAAGCCATATTCAAAAGAGTAAGGTATTTGGGGGGGAATGGGTGTTGTAGGGCATATAGAGAGATGGGGCCATTGACTTATCTTGAAAATAGAAGGACCTGAGTTTGGATGCCCACAGTCCATCGAAAAAGAAAGGCTCAATCGTGACATCCTTGAGGAAGAGGGGAGAATGGTAAGATAAGTGGATTGCTGAAATACATTGGACAGCCAGGCAAGCTGAATCTATAAGATTCTGTTCTGACAAAACATAGTGGAGAGCAATGGCGGGGGCAGGAGGGAGAGATAACTGAAGCTGACTCCTGTCCTCTACAAGCACACAAAAGTACACATGTGCACATCACATAAATAAGTACACACAAATCAACAGAGTGACAGAGTGATGCAAAGGGCATCGAGTATGCATGTGTGGATTCTATGTTCTCCCTGTGATGAACATTGACAATCAGTAATGCTGACTGTATTCTTATTATGTATATGCTGTACCATTATTGTTTATAGTTGGCAACACTCTCCCAATCAAGGGCTTGCCTTTTTATATCTCAAGAACTGCATTATTGTTCTGAAAAAATATTATGCTTTTCATTGATTTAAGACAAAAAAGCTAAATATATTACATTGTCAGCCATTATAAATGAAAATATTATAATTTAATGGAACTTCACATTAAAAGGCTCTCTTAGAACCTTAAAAGACAAAGAACCATCCAAAACACAGATAACTGACTATTCAGACTCTAACACACCTTGGGATAATGAAATCCATTTCTTACTAAGAGCATCCCTATTTTATAAAGTTCATAATTATTAGAATATCCTTAATTTTGGTAGTAGCCATAAGTTATGGCTACAAGGAGATATGCGGTAGCTGACAGAAAAAAAAAAAAAAAAAAAAAACCATGAGGTACCTGTCAGTCCTGAGAGTGTTTAAAACAGTCATAAAACATCACAAGCATTTTCTCTTGCAACCATATCCAACTTCTGACAGTGTGATGAGATATCATCAACTACTAAGTAGACACTCTATACCTTGATGATCAAAGTAACAAGAGAGAGAGAGAGAGAGAGAGAGAGAGAGAGTAAAAAGGCATTTTAGCCCAGAGCTGATCCTGTGACACAGTGCTCCATACCCAAATACTGCCTGGAGAATGCTGGCCTTGTAGAGTCAACAAGCCTGTGAGCACAGATAAGACCACCACTTCTGCTCAAAGGGACTGTCACTGACCCTCAGGGCACAGGAACCAAGGAGCAACCTGGAGCAGGAGGCTTCCAGATTCCCTCTGCGCCCAGAGCTAATCCTGTACACAGATCTCCATACCCAAATACCAACAAGACAGAGCTGGTCTCCCAGGAGTGCCTACACACCTGTGAGCACAGGTAAGACTACCACTTCTGTTCAGATTCCTGGCCCACGAGGGACCCTACCAGAGTCATCAGAACACAGTAATCAATCTTCCAGTCACATAATAGTCAAAATACCTATTACACAAAACAAACAAAGAATATTAAAAGCAATAAGGGAAATAGGTCAAATAACATATAATGGCAGACCTATCAGAATTACACCAAACTTCTCACGAGAGACTATGAAAGCTAGAAAATCCTGGGCAAATTTCATACAGACCCTCAGATAACACAAATGCCAGCTCAAAATACTATATCCAGCAAAACTCTCAATTACCATAGATGGTGAAACCAAGATATTCCATGATAAAACCAAATTTACACAATATCTTTACAAAAATCCATCCCTACAAAGGATAATAGATGGAAATGCCAACACAAGAAAGGAAACTACATCCTAGATAAAGCTAGAAAGTAATCTTCTTTCAACAAACCCAAAAGAAGATAATCGCACACACACATGATTCCACATCTAACAACAAAAATAATAGGAAGTAACAATCACTTTTACTTAATATCTCTTAATATCAATGGACTCAATTCCCAAATAAAAAGACATAGGCTAACAGGCTGAATATGTAAACAGGACCCATCATTTTGCTGCCCACAGGAGATGCACCTCAGTGTCAACACTACCTCAGAGTAAAGGGCTGGAAAACAATTTTCCAAGGAAATGGTCTGAAGAAACAAGCTGGAGTAGCCATTCTAATATCGAATAAAATCAACTTCCAAACGCAAAGTTATCAAAAAAGGACAAGGAGAGGCACTTCATACTCATCAAAGGAAAAATTTACCAAGAAGAACTCTAAATTATGAACATCTATACTCCAAATGCAAGGGCAGCCACGTTCATAAAAGAAGCTTTAATAAAGCTCAAAGCACACATTGTACCTCAGACAATAATAGTGGGAGACCTCAACACCCCACTCTCATCAATGAACAGATCACGGAAACACAAACTAAACAGAAACACAGTGAAACTAATGGAAGTTATGGACAAAATGGATTTAACAGATATCTATAGAACATTTAATCCTAAATCAGAAGAATACACCTTCTTCTCAGCACCTCATGGTACCTTCTACAAAATTGACCATATAACCAGTAACAAAACGAACCTCAACAGATATAAGAAGATTGAAATAATCACATGCTTCCTATCAGATCACAATGGATTAAGGCTGGTCTTCAATATCAACAAAAACAACAGAAAGCCCATGGAAGCTGAACGCCCTATTCAATGATAACTTGGTCAAGGAAGAAATAAAGAAAGAAATTAAGGACTTTTAAATTTTAATGAAAATGAAGGATTTCTGGTCAGCACCAGCCCTGGGCCACCTTGGGCACAAACTCAGTGGACGATCCCACGGTCCCCAGAGGACTGTCCATGTGCAGGTGCCCTAACACATCCAGGATCTTGGGATCACTGGTGAGTGGAATGCAAGATCTTTTCTAAAGCAACCAGCAGGGGCCTGTGCCAGCAGGAACAGGGACACAGGAAACCCGCCCAACCAGCAACTGGGGTTCTTTCTGGTTGGCACCAGCCCAGTGCCACCCTGTGCCTGCACAGATCCATCTTGTATCCCAGGTCTCTCAGAAACCAATCCACACAGGAGAGCACGCAGGCCACAGAAGCAACAGAGCTTCTTGGACAAGGTCCCTTCGGGCCTTCATCCTCAGCCAGGAGGCAGAGCTGAGACACAGACTTCTGGATACTTCCCCACCAGAGGAGAGTCGGCCTTCAGGGAGGGCTCTGACCCTGGGAATCAGGTGAGAGCACCATTTTGTATCCCAGGTCTCTCAGAGACCAAAATGCACAGGAAAGCATATAGGCTGCAGAAGCAACTGAGCTTCTTCGACAGGGTCCCTTCAGGCCTTCAGCTTCAGCCAGGAGGCAAATCTGAGCACCAGACCTCTATGCACCTTCCCTGCAAGAGGACACATTGGCCAAAAAGAGTGCTGTGAACACTGGAACTCAGGAGAGAGTTGGACTACCAGGAGTGCTGACAGAGGCTAACAGAATCACAGGAGGAACAAGTTCCAGCCAGAGACAGCTAGAACGACTACCACCAGAGATTACCATATGGCAAAAGGCAAAGGTAAGAATCTTCCTAACAGAAACCAAGACCACTCAGCATCATCAGAACCCAGTACACCCACCACAGCAAGTCCTGGATACCCCAACACACCCGAAAAGCAAGATTCAGATTTAAAAATCATATTTCATGATGCTGGTAGAGGATTTTAGGAAGGGCATTAATAGCTCACTTAAAGAAATACAGGAGAACACTGCTAAATAGGTAGAAGTCCTTACAGAGGAAACACAAAAATCCCTTAAAGCATTCCAGGAAAACACAACCAAATAGGTGATGAAATTAAACAAAATCATCCAAGATGTAAAAATGGAAGTAGAAACAATAAAGAAATCCCAAAGTGAGGCAACTCTGGAGATAGAAATCTTAGGAAAGAAATCAGGAACCATAGATGTGAGCATCAGCAACAGAATATTAGAGATGGAAGAGAGAATCTCAGGCGCAGAAGATTCTATAGAAAACATGGACACAAAAATAAAAAAAAAAAATGCAAAATCCAAAAAGATGCTAACTCAAAACATCCCAAAAATCCAGGGCACAATGAGAAGACCAAACCTAAGGATAATAGGTATAGATGAGAATAAAGATTTTCAACTTAAAGGACCAGTAAATATGTTCAACAAAATTATAGAAGTAAACTTCCCTAACCCAAAGAAAGAGATGCTCATGAACATACAAGAAGCCTACAAACTCCAAATAGACTGGACCAGAAAAGAAATTCTTCCCGACACATAATAATCAGAACAACAAATGCACTAAATAAAGATAGAATATTGAAAGCAGTAAGGGGAAAGGTTAAATAACATATAAAGGCAGACCTATTAGAATTACACCACACTTCTCTCCAGAAACTATGAAAGCCAGAAGATCCTGGGCAGATGTTATAAAGACCCTGAGAGAACACAAATGCCAGCCCAGGCTACTATACCCAGCCAAACTCTCAATTACCATAGATGGAGAAAACGTATTCCATGACAAAACCAAATATACACAATATCTTTCCACGAATCCAGCCCTTCAAAGGATAATATAGGGAAAACTTCAACACAAGGAGGGAAATTACACCCTAGATAAAGAACGAAAGTAGTCCTTCAACAAACCTAAAAGAAGATAGCCTCAAGAACAGAATCCCAACTCTAACAACAAAAATAACAGGAAGCAACAATTACTTTTCCTTAATATCTCTTAATATCGATGGACTCAATTTCCCAATAAAAAGACATAGATTAACAGACTGGCTACATGAACAGGACCCAACATTTTGCTGTATATAGAAAACCTACCTCAGGGACAAAGACAGACACTACGTAAGAGTAAAAGGCTAGAAAACAATTTTCCAAGGAAATGGTCTGAAGAAACAAGCTGGAGTAGGCATTCTAATATCGAATAAAATCGACTTCGAACCCAAAGTTATCAAAAAAGACAAGGAGGGGCACATCACACTCATCAAAGGTAAAATCTTCCAAAATGAACTCTCAATTCTGAAGATCTATGCTCCAATTGTAAGGGCATCTACATTCATTAAGGAAACAATAGTAAAGGTCAAAGCACACATTGAACCTTACACAATAATAGTGGGAGACTTCAAAACACCACTCTTATCAATAGACATATCCTGGAAACAGAAACTAAACAGAGACACATGGAAACTAACAGAAGTTATGAAACAAATGGATTTAACAGATATCTACAGAACATTTTATTCTAAAACAAAACGATATACCTTCTTCTCAGCACCTCATGGTACCTCCTCCAAAACTGACCATATAATTGGTCACAAAACAAGCCTCAACAGATACAAAAACATGGAAATTATCCCATGCATCCTATCAGATCACCACAGACTAAGACTGATCTTCAAGAACAACATAAATAATAGAAAGCCAACATTCACATGGAAGCTGAAAAACACTCTACTCAAGGAAACTTGGTCAAGGAAGAAGTAAAGGAAGAAATTAAAGACTTTTTAGAGTTTAATGAAAATGAAGCCACAACATACCCAAACTTATGGGACACAATGAAAGTATTTCTAAGAGAAAACTCATAGCTCTGAGTGCCACCAAAAAGAAACTAGAGAGAGCACATACTAGCAGCTTCACATCACACCTAAAAGCTCTAAAACAAAATGAAGCAAATTCACCCAAGAGGAGTAGATGGCAGGAAATAATCAAACTTAGGGCTGAAATCAACCAAGTGGAAACAAAAAGAACTATTCAAAGAATCAAACAAACCAGGAGCTGGTTCTTTGAGAAAATCAACAATATAGATAAACCCTTAGCCAGACTAACTAGAGGGCACAGGGACAGTATCCTAATTAACAAAATCAGAAATGAAAAAGGAGACATAACAACAGATCCTGAGGAAATCCAAAACATCATCAGATCCTACTACAAAAGACTATACTCAACAAAACTGGAAAACCTGGATGACATGGACAACTTCCTAGACAGATACCAGGTACCAAAATTAAATCAGGATCAAATTATTGATCTAAACAGTCCTCTCTCTCTCTCTCTCTCTCTCTCTCTCTCTCTCTCTCTCTCTCTCTCTCTCTCTGTGTGTGTGTGTGTGTGTGTGTGTGTGTGTGTGTGTGTGTGTGTGTAATAAACCTAGGAATGGTGGTTTATATAAGTAATATTCAGCATACACAATACTTGGAAGGCTGAGACAGGTAAATTGCTACAAGTTTAAGGCCAGCTTAGACAACACAGTAAGAACTATTCTCAAAACAAAAACAAAAACAACAATATGAACTAACCAGTACCCCCCCTTCCCAGAGCTCATGTCTCCAGCTGCATATGAATCAGAAGATGGCCTAGTCAGCCATCAGTGGAAAGAGAGGCCAATTGGTCGTGCAAACTTTATCTGCCTCAGTACAGGGGAATGCCAGGGCCAAGAAGTGGGAGTGGGTGGTTGGGGGAGTGGGTGGGGGAGCGTGTGGGGGACTTTTGGGATAGCATTGGAAATGTAAATGAAATAAATACCCAATAAAAACAAAACAAAACAAAAACAAAAGAAAGGAAGAAAAGAAGGAAGGAAGGAAGGAAGGAAGGAAGGAAGGAAGGAAGGAAGGAAGGAAGGAAGGAAGGAAGGAAGGAAGAGAGAAAGACAAAGGTTTTACTTACCCTTCTCTTCCAGACCCTTAAATTCTGGTATTTCAGGGGTGTATGTGTCTTACTCTGGTCTAAGGCTCTCTGTCTGAAGATGGAGCCATGTTTCTGTCAAAGATGGTTAGCTGGCAATTCCAGAAGCTGTTCCCTTCACCACAAATTTTCCCTCAGAGCTCACACTTCCTTACTACTTTCCTCCTTTCCTTCTTTGTCATGTTTCTCCAATATAAATAGATACCCCAAGCCAACCTGGAATTCACAGAAATCCTCCTGACTCAGCTTAATGTTGGAATGAGTGGCATGGGTCACCATGTCTGACCTGGATGGTGAGTTTGGCATTCTCAGCTAAGGGACTAACTTACAGCTTCCATGTCTTCCTTCATGGTTATTTTAAGTGCACTAATTTGCAGAATACAGCAAGGTAATTCAATAAATCTGTGAGTGGGAAGTGATCAAATCAGAGCTGTTATTCTTAACCTCAAGTGTTTTAAAGATATTTTGTTAACGAAACTTTGTGTACTCATGGGATACAGTGAGATATGTAAATATTTGTATGCTCGATTTGCACATTAACAGATTTTCCTGCAGGAAGTAACATGTTCTATTACTATTTCCTTATCTTCTACTCCTTCATCCACTCTTAACATGGCTGCAACCTCATCATTTTAATACATATTAAAAATATTGTAGACTTCCGGCACCCTCCCAGCCGGAGGACAGAGACCTGCCCTGCAGAGAGCGCCATCTTGGCTCCGGGACTCCGCCGAACTTAGTCTACAGGTTAGAGTGAGGACCACAGAGGCAGACAGCTTCTGGGACAGGCGGGAGCCACAGAGCCGCTGAGGCAGCACCCTTTTGGGGCCGCAGACATCCGGCACCCTCCCAGTCGGAGGACAGTGACCTGCCCTGCAGGGAACGCCATCTTGGCTCCGGGACTCCGCCGAGTATAGTCTCTACAGGTCAGAGTGGGGACCACGGGGGCAGACGGCTTCTGGGACAGGCGGGAGCCACAGAGCTGCTGAGGCAGCACCCTTTAGGGGCCGCAGACATCCGGCACCCTCCCAGTCGGAGGACAGTGACCTGCCCTGCAGGGAGCGCCATCTTGGCTCCTGGACTCCGCCGAACTTAGTCTACAGGTTAGAGTGAGGACCACAGAGGCAGACAGCTTCTGGGACAGGCGGGAGCCACAGAGCCGCTGAGGCAGCACCCTTTTGGGGCCGCAGACATCCGGCACCCTCCCAGTCGGAGGACAGAGACCTGCCCTGCAGAGAGCGCCATCTTGGCTCCAGGACTCCGCCGAGCTTAGTCTCTACAGGTCAGAGTGGGGACCACGGGGGCAGACGGCTTCTGGGACAGGCGGGAGCCACAGAGCTGCTGAGGCAGCACCCTTTAGGGGCCGCAGACATCCGGCACCCTCCCAGTCGGAGGACAGTGACCTGCCCTGCAGGGAGCGCCATCTTGGCTCCGGGACTCCGCCGAGCTTAGTCTCTACAGGTCAGAGTGGGGACCACGGGGGCAGACGGCTTCTGGGACAGGCGGGAGCCACAGAGCTGCTGAGGCAGCACCCTTTAGGGGCCGCAGACATCCGGCACCCTCCCAGTCGGAGGACAGTGACCTGCCCTGCAGGGAGCGCCATCTTGGCTCCGGGACTCCGCCGAACTTAGTCTGTATAGGTCAGAGTGAGGACCACAGAGGCAGACAGCTTCTGGGACAGGCGGGAGCCACAGAACCGCTGAGGCAGCACCCTTTTAAGGCCGCAGTCATCCGACACCCTCCCAGCCGGAGAACAGTGACCTGCTCTGCAGGGAGCGCCATCTTGGCTCCGGGACTCCGCCGAACTTAGTCTGTACAGGTCTGCTGACAGAGGATACTCAGAATCCCCAGAAGAACAACCTCTGAACAGAGACAACTATAACAACTCCAGAGATTACCAGATGGCGAGAGGTAAAGGTAAGAATCTTACTAACAGAAACCAAGACCACTCACCATCATCAGGACCCAGCACTCCCACTTCGCCCAGTCCAGGGCACCCCAACACACCTGAAAAACTAGACCTGGATTTAAAAGCATATCTCATGATGATGGTAGAGGACATCAAGAAGGACTTTAAAGAACTACAGGAGAACATGGCTAAAGAGTTACAAGTCCTTAAAGAAAAACAGGAAAACACAACCAAACTGGTAGAAGTCCTTAAAGAGAAACAGGAAAACACATCCAATCAGATGATGGAAATGAACAAAACCATACTAGACCTAAAAAGGGAAGTAGACACAATAAAGAAAACCCAAAATGAGGCAACACTGGAGATAGAAACCCTAGGAAAGAAATCTGGAACCATAGATGCAAGCATCAGCAACAGAATACAAGAGATGGAAGAGAGAATCTCAGGTGCAGAAGATTCCATAGAGAACATGGGCACAACAATCAAGGAAAATGGAAAATGCAAAAAGATCCTAACTCAAAACATCCAGGAAATACAGGACACAATGAGAAGACCAAACCTACGGATAATAGGAGGGGATGAGAATGAAGATTTTCAACTCAAAGGACCAGCAAACATCTTCAACAAAATTATAGAAGAAAACTTCCCAAATCTAAAGAAAGAGATGCCCATGAACATACAAGAAGCCTACAGAACTCCAAATAGGCTGGACCAGAAAAGAAATACCTCCCGACACATAATAATCAGAACAACAAATGCACTAAATAAAGATAGAATACTAAAAGCAGTAAGAGAAAAAGGCCAAGTAACATATAAAGGCAAGCCTATCAGAATTACACCAGATTTTTCACCAGAGACTATGAAAGCTAGAAGATCCTGGACAGATGTTATACAGACACTAAAAGAACACAAATTCCAGCCCAAGCTACTATACCCAGCCAAACTCTCAATTAACATAGATGGAGAAACCAAAGTATTCCACGACAAAGCCAAATTCACACATTATCTCTCCACGAATCCAGCCCTTCAAAGGATAATAACAGAAAAAAACCAATACAAGGACAGGAACCACGCCCTAGAAACAACAAGAAGGTAATCCCTCAACAAACCTAAAAGAAGACAGCCACAAGAACAGAATGCCAACTTTAACAACAAAAATAACAGGAAACAACAATTACTTTTCCTTAATATCTCTTAATATCAATGGACTCAACTCCCCGATAAAAAGACATAGACTAACAAACTGGCTACACAAACAAGACCCAACATTTTGCTGCTTACAAGAAACTCATCTCAGAGAAAAAGATAGACACTACCTCAGAATGAAAGGCTGGAAAACAATTTTCCAAGCAAATGGTCTGAAGAAACAAGCTGGAGTAGCCATTCTAATATCAGATAAGATTGACTTCCAACCCAAAGTCATCAAAAAAGACAGGGAGGGGCACTTCATACTCATCAAAGGTAAAATCCTCCAAGAGGAACTATCAATCCTGAATATCTATGCTCCAAATACAAAGGCAGCCTCATTCATTAAAGAAACTTTAGTAAATCTCAAAGCACACATTGCACCTCATACAATAATAGTGGGAGACTTCAACACACCACTTTCACCAATGGACAGATCATGGAAACAGAAACTAAACAGGGACACAGTGAAACTAACAGAAGTTATGGATCAAATGGATCTGGAAGATATCTACAGAACATTTTACCCTAAAACAAAAGGATACACCTTCTTCTCAGCACCTCATGATACCTTCTCCAAAATTGACCACGTAATTGGGCACAAAACAGGACTCAACATATACAAAAACATTGAAATTGTCCCATGCATCCTATCAGATCACCATGGACTAAGGCTGATCTTCAATAACAAAATAAATAATAGAAAGCCAACCTTCACGTGGAAACTGAACAACACTCTTCTCAATGATACCTTGGTCAAGGAAGGAATAAAGAAAGAAATTAAGGACTTTTTAGAGTTCAATGAAAATGAAGCCACAACATACCCAAACTTATGGGACGCAATGAAAGCATTTCTAAGAGGAAAACTCATAGCTCTGAGTGCCTCCAAAAGGAAACTAGAGAGAGCACACATTAGCAGCTTGACAACACACCTAAAAGCACTAGAACAAAAGGAAGCAAATTCACCCAAGAGGAGTAGACGGCAGGAAATAATCAAACTCAGGGGTGAAATCAACCAAGTGGAAACAAGAAAAACTATTCAAAGAATCAACCAATCAAGGAGCTGGTTCTTTGAGAAAATCAACAAGATAGATAAACCCTTAGCCAGACTCACTAGAGGGCACAGGGAAAGCATCCTAATTAACAAAATCAGAAATGAAAAAGGAGACATAACAACAGATCCTGAAGACATCCAAAACACCATCAGATCCTTCTACCAAAGGCTATACTCAACAAAACTGGAGAACCTGGATGAAATGGAGAAGTTCCTAGACAGATACCAGGTCCCAAAGTTGAATCAAGATCAGGTTAATGATCTAAACAGCCCTATATCCCCCAAAGAAATAGAAGCAGTCATTAATAGTCTCCCAACCAAAAAAAGCCCAGGACCAGATGGGTTTAGTGCAGAGTTCTATCAGACCTTCAAAGAAGATCTAATCCCAGTTCTTCACAAACTATTCCACAAAATAGAAACAGAAGGTACTCTACCCAACTCATTCTATGAAGCCACAATTACTCTGATACCTAAACCACAAAAAGACCCAACAAAGATAGAAAACTTCAGACCAATATCCCTTATGAATATTGATGCAAAAATCCTCAATAAAATTCTTGCTAACCGAATCCAAGAACACATCAAAACAATCATCCATCCTGACCAAGTAGGTTTCATCCCAGGGATGCAGGGATGGTTCAATATACGGAAATCCATCAACGTAATCCAGTATATAAACAAACTCAAAGACAAAAACCACATGGTCATCTCGTTAGATGCGGAAAAAGCATTTGACAAGATCCAACACCCATTCATGATAAAAGTCTTGGAAAGATCAGGAATTCAAGGCCCATACCTAAACATGATAAAAGCAATCTACAGCAAACCAGTAGCCAACATCAAAGTAAATGGTGAGAAGCTTGAAGCAATCCCTCTAAAATCAGGGACTAGACAAGGCTGTCCACTTTCTCCATACCTATTCAACATTGTACTTGAAGTCCTAGCCAGAGCAATTCGACAACAAAAGGAGATCAAAGGGATACAAATTGGAAAAGATGAAGTCAAAATATCACTTTTTGCAGATGATATGATAGTATATATAAGTGACCCTAAAAATTCCACCAGAGAACTCCTAAGCCTGATAAACAGCTTCGGTGAAGTAGCTGGATATGAAATTAACTCAAACAAATCAATGGCCTTTCTCTACACAAAGAATAAACAGGCTGAGAAAGAAATTAGGGAAACAACACCCTTCTCAATAGTCACAAATAATATAAAATATCTTGGCGTGACTCTAACTAAGGAAGTGAAAGATCTGTATAATAAAAACTTCAAGTCTCTGAAGAAAGAAATTATAGAAGATCTCAGAAGATGGAAAGATCTCCCATGCTCATGGATTGGCAGGATCAACATTGTAAAAATGGCTATCTTGCCAAAAGCAATCTACAGATTCAATGCAATCCCCATCAAAATTCCAAATGAATTCTTCAACGAATTAGAAAGTGCAATCTGCAAATTCATCTGGAATAACAAAAAACCTAGGATAGCAAAAACTCTTCTCAAGGATAAAAGAACCTCTGGTGGAATCACCATGCCGGACCTAAAGCTTTACTACAGAGCAATTGTGATAAAAACTGCATGGTACTGGTATAGTGACAGACAAATAGACCAATGGAATAGAATTGAAGACCCAGAAATGAACCCACACACCTATGGTCACTTGATCTTCGACAAGGGAGCTAAAAACATCCAGTGGAAGAAAGACAGCATTTTCAACAAATGGTGCTGGCACAACTGGTTGTTAACATGTAGAAGAATGCGAATCGATCCATTCCTATCTCCTTGTACTAAGGTCAAGTCTAAGTGGATCAAGGAACTTCACATAAAACCAGAGACACTGAAACTTATAGAGGAGAAAGTGGGGAAAAGCCTTGAAGATATGGGCACAGGGGAAAAATTCCTGAATAGAACAGTAATGGCTTGTGCTGTAAGATCGAGAATTGACAAGTGGGACCTCATGAAACTACAAAGCTTCTGCAAGGCTAAAGACACCATCAATAAGACAAAAAAACCACCAACAGATTGGGAAAGGATCTTCACCTATCCTAAATCAGATAAGGGACTAATATCCAATATATATAAAGAACTCAAGAAGGTGGACTCCAGAAAGTCAAATAACCCCATTAAAAAATGGGGCTCAGAACTGAACAAAGAATTCTCGCCTGAGGAATACCGAATGGCAGAGAAACACCTGAAAAAATGTTCAACATCCTTAATCATCAGGGAAATGCAAATCAAAACAACCCTGAGATTCCACCTCACACCAGTCAGAATGGCTAAGATCAAAAACTCAGGTGACAGCAGTTGCTGGCGAGGATGTGGAGAAAGAGGAACACTCCTCCATTGTTGGTGGGATTGCAAGCTTGTACAACCACTCTGGAAATCAGTCTGGCGGTTCCTCAGAAAATTGGACATAGTACTACCGGAGGATCCAGCAATACCTCTCCTGGGCATATATCCAGAAGATGTCCCAACCGGTAAAAAGGACACATGTTCCACTATGTTCATAGCAGCCCTATTTATAATAGCCAGAAGCTGGAAAGAACCCAGATGTCCCTCAACAGAGGAATGGATACAGAAATTATGGTACATTTACACAATGGAGTACTACTCAGCTATTAAAAAGAATGAATTTATGAAATTCCTAGCCAAATGGATGGACCTGGAGGGCATCATCTTGAGTGAAGTAACACAATCACAAAAGAACTCACACAATATGTATTCACTGATAAGTGGATATTAGCCCAAAACTTAGGATACCCAAGATTTAAGATACAATTTGCTAAACGCATGAAACTCAAGAAGAATGAAGACCAAAGTGTGGACACTGTGCACCTTCTCAGAATTGGGAACAAAACACCCAGGGAAGGAGTTACAGAGACAAAGTTCGTAGCGGTGATGAAAGGATGGACCATTTAGAGACTGCCGTACCCAGGGATCCATCCCATAATCAACTTCTAAACGCTGACACCATTGCATACACTAGCAAGATTTTGCTGAAAGGACCCAAATATAGCTGTCTCTTGTGAGACGATGCTGGGGCCTAGCAAACACAGGAGTGGATGTTCACAGTCAGCTATTGGATGTATCACAGGGCTCCCAATGGAGAAGCTAGAGTAAGTACCCAAGGAGCTAAAGGGATCTGCAACCCTATTGTTGGAACAACATGATGTACTAACTAGAACCCGGAGCTCTTGTCTCTAGCTGCATATGTATCGAAAGATGGCCTAGTCAGCCATCAATGGAAAGAGAGGCCCATTGGACTTGCAAACTTTATATGCCCCAATATAGGGGAATGCCAGGGCCAAAAGAATGGGAATGGGTGGATAGGGAAGTGGGGGGGGCGCTATGGGGGACTTTTGGGATAGCATTGGAAACGTAATTGAGGAAAATATGTAATAAAAACATTAAAAAAAAAAAAAGAAAGCATAATGATTATCCTAGCACATGCGAGATGAGATCTCATTGTGGGTTTGATTTTTATTTCCTTATGGCATTTTCATGTTTTTTTATATACTCCTTTTGTCCTGTATATGTACTTTTGTAATTCTAAAATATATGTTTGACATGTCACTAACAGAACCAACTTGCCTGATGAACCTGCCTAATAACTTCATTAGGGAAGTCATTTGGTTTGACACTGAAAATTCAGCAGCACCTGGCTAGATACTCCTTGAAGCTACTTTTATGCATGCATTTCTCAACAAAAATGTTGGACGAGAGTTATATGACTATGTTCTTTAATATAGATTGTGGATGGAAACAACAAACTGTGTCAAATTTAGCCATCAAACTCCTTGCATAACACTTGATGCGATCTGCTGCTTTCCATGATGGCTGCAGACGGGTCAAAGAGAAGAGTGACCATTCAGAAGTAGCCATCAGAGGCAGCTGATCCCTTATGTCAGACTGTGGTCTGTCTAACTGAGTGTTCATAGTTAATGCTTTATATCTATATATGTGCTATCTCCGTAAAGATTTTTGAATGGTATTAAAATATTAAAGGACAATAAAAACAACATTCTATTCTCTTAAAAAAAAAAATATTGAGCAAAATCGCTCAGTAGAAACAGACGTATAAAAGTTGGAGTCATAGGCAGATGCACTTAAAACAAGCAGAACTCATAGAAACGAACACTTATCTAGGACTAATTGGATATTCTGGGTCTTTTGTTGTTCCATATCAAATTGAGGATTTTCTTTCTATCTTGTGAAGAATGAGATGAGGATGGTGATTGTAGTTTCATTGAATCAGTCAATTGTTTTGGTAGGAAAGTCTTTTTTCACAATATTAATTCTACCAATTCTACACTTGGGAGGTCTTCAAATTCTAATATCTTTCGTAATCTCTTCCTTCACACATTTAAAGTTTTCATTGTAAAGGTTTTCTACCTCTTTTGTTATATATATCCTAAATATTTCATTTGGGAAACTGAGAAGAGGACCATGACCATGATCTCTTTCTCAGCATGCTTGTTATTTATATATATTAAGAGTGGTAAAAATTTGTAAGTCTATTATGTATCATAACACTTTACTGAAATTATTGATAATTTCTACAATTTTGCTAGTCAAATTTTGAGAACATTGGCTATAAGATAATAAAATCTTCAATTGAAAATAAAAAAAAATATTGTAATGATATATACAATATTATATTACACATCCTATATTATGTATTATTTCTTTCATTTTATTTATAATTTATAATAATTAACATTATACTTAATAAAATACATTTAAAATTAAATATATATTAACAAGGCCCCAAGGGTTCAGGTTACTTAACTCTGTTGATCTTCCTGTGGAGTTTCTTTAAAAAAAGAAAAGATTTATATAAATAAATAGTAGATGTAATTACACTGTAGCTGTCTTCAGACACACCAGAAGAGGGCATCAGATCTCATTGCAGATGGTTGTGAGCCATCATGACGTTGCTGGGATTTGAACTCAGCAGACAGTGCTCTTAACCACTGAGCCATCTCTTCAGCCCCTCCTGTGGAGTTTTTATCCCCTCCAAGTTTCTCAATCCTTCCTACAACTAACTCTTCCTTAAGACTACCTAAGTTCTGTCTAATGTTTGGCTATGGGTCTCTGGATCTGTCTCAGTTTGTTGCTGGGTGGTGCCTCTCAGGGAACAGTTATGTGCAGCTCCTGTCTGCAAGCATAGCAGCGAATCATTAATAGTGTCAGAGATTGGTGCTTGCCCACGTGATGGGTCTCAAGTTGGGCCAATCTCTGGTTGGACATTCCCTCAGTCTCTGTTCCATGCCTACACTTCTTATAGGCAGGAAAAATTTTAGGCTGAAGGTTTTGTGGATGGGTTGGTGTACTTATTACTCCACTGGGAATCTGGCTACAGGAGGTGGTCACTTCAGGTTCCATATCCCCCACTGTTAGGAGTCTTAGCTAGAGTAAGCCCTATAGACTCCCAGGAGCCTCCCCCATCCCAGGACTCTGGCATATCCCACATACACCACAGCTGGCCAATTTCCATTCATACTTCCATCCATCTCTGCCCACACCTGATCACTACTCTGTATCCTGTTCCCCTCTCCCACACAGTTCCCTCCCTCCATATGCCTCCAATGACTGTTCTGTTTCCTCTTCTGAATGAGATTAAAGGGTACTTCCATGGTGCTCCTTGTTTAGCTTCTTTGTGTCTGTGAATGGTAGTGTGGGTATCCTGTACTTTATGGCTAATAGCCACTTATAAGTGAATACATACCATGAATGTTATTTTGGGTCTGAGTTATCTCACTCTGGATGATATTTTCTAGTTCCATGCATTTGTGTGGAATTTTCATAATGTTCTTGTTTTTAGTAGCTGAGTAGTACATTTTCTTTATCGATTCTTCAGTTTAGGGACATCTGGCTTGTTTCCACTTTCTGGATATTACAAATAAAGCTGCTATGGACATAGTAGGGCATGTGTCCCTTGTGGTGGAGCATCTTTTGGATATATGTCCAGGAGTGGTGTAGTTGTGTCTTGAGGTAAAACTAGTCCCAGTTTTCTGAGGAACTGCCAGCTTGGTTTCCAGAGTGGTTGTACAGTTTGCAATCCTAAAAGCAGTGGAGTAGTGGTCCTCTTTCTCCACATCCTTGCCAACATGTTCTTTTACTTGAGTTTTTATCTTAGCCATTTTATCTGATGGGTGTGAGGTGGAATCCCAGAGTCATTTTGATTTGCATTTCCCTGATGACTAAGGAAAATGAAAATTTCTTTAAGAGTTCCTTGGCCATTAGAGAATCCTCTGTTGAGAAAACTCTGTTTAGCTGTATACTGTTTTGGGAAATATTAAAAAGAATCCACCAACTCTCTGAGCTCCAGTTGCTCTCTGCCCACCAACTCTCTGATGGGGCCAGACCAACAGGCTTCCCATGCTCCTGCCACTGGCAACTCTATAGCTAGCCCCCACATGACCATCCACCAGAGGTCACCTGTCACAATACCCATTTACTTGATAGAAACAAGACTCTAGAAGCATAATTAACCAATCAGATTTATGTATCAATAAATTCTCAATTTACAAGATGCCAATACAATAATTTCAGAACCAATTGATAATGATAAAAGCTTTATCCCAATTATTCTAACCTTATGATATCATCACTACCTGTGTCTGATAGAAAGCCAGCTGGTTCATATACACCTCCATGTTGGCCTTCCTCCTTCTGCCCTAAGAAGTTCTCTGTCTCTACCACACTAGCTTCAACTCCCTTTCCCTGTCCAATCACAGGCCTCCTGCTGCCCTAATGTAATTGGACATGGAAAATCCTGTGACAGTATACCCCATTTTTAATTGGTTTATTTGGTTTTGTAGAGTCTAACTTCTTGAGGTTTTATATATATATATATATATATATATATATATATATATATATATATATATATATATATATTGAATGTTAGCCCTTTGTTGGATGTAGGGTAGTGAGGATCTTTCCCCAATCTGTAGGCTTCCATTTTGTTCTGTTGACAGTGTCCTTTGCCTCACAGAAATTTTTTGGTTTCATGAGATTCCATTTATTGTTGACCTTAGTGCCTGAGCTATTGGTGTTCTGCTCAAGAGGCTGTCTCCGGACCAATGAGTTCAAGATTTTTACCCACCTTCTCTTCTATTATATTTCATGTATCTAGTTTTATGTAGAGATCTTTGACCCATTTGGACCTGAGTTTGGGGCAGAATGATAAATATGGATCTAGTTGCATTCTTCTACATACAGAGGTACTGTTAGATCAGCATTTGTTGAAGATGTTTTCTTTTGTCCATTGTATTATTTTGGCTTCTTTGTCAAATATCAAGTGTGCATAAGAGTGTAGGTTTATTTCTGGATCTTTGATTTGATTCCATTGATCAATCTGCCTGTTTTTATATCAATACCAAGCAGTTTTTAATTACTATTGCTCTGTAATACAGCTTGAAATCAGAGATGGTGATACCTCTGGAAGTTCTTTTATTGAACAGAATTGTTTTAGCTCTCCTGGGTCCATATGAAGTTGAGAATTGTTCTTTCAAGATTTCTAAAGAATTGTGTTGGGATTTTGATGGGAATTGCATTGAATTTGTAGATTGCTTTTGGTAAGATGGACATTTTTAGAATGATAATCCTACCTATCAATAAGAATAGTAGATCTTTCCATTCTCTAATATCTTCTTCAATTTCTTTCTTCAGAGACTTGAAGTTCTTGTCATACAGGTCTTTCACTTGCCTGGTTAGAGTTACACCAAGATATTTTATATTATTTTTGTTTGTTGTGAAGGGTGTTGTTTCCCTGATTTCTTTCTCAGCACATTTATCATTTATAAAACAGAGGGCTAATGATTTTTTTCTTGTCAATTTTGTATCCAGCCACTTTGCTGAAGGAAACATTCTTCATTTTTAGTTTTTATAACAAGAAGAAATCCCTCTGTGGTTCGTCTCATCATTTGGGCTATTTTTTTTTTCTCTGTTTCCTTTTTAAACTCTTTTTTTTTAAAATCTGTCTCTAAATGCAAAAACTTGTTAGTGTTTGTACAACGCAGTTTTTCATTGCTGTAAGTCAAACCCAAGATTAAGTCAATTTATAAAAATGGAAGGTTTTGTATGGGCTCACTCCATAGGCACTTCATCCCATTGTCCTTGGGCTATAGTGTACGGTAACACTGTATATCACAGCAGGTGTATTGGGCACAAGAAACTGCTTGTGTTTGGCCAGAAATGACAAAGCAAAAGAAGAAGCACCAGGACCCTAGTGTTCCCTTCTAAGTCAACCAATTATAATTAGAACTTCTAAGGAGAGCCCATAACCTAAAAGTTACACACCAGCCTCCAAAGAACCAGTGGAACATGATGCACTATCTTCCTTCAAATACCTTTTCTTACATAACTATTCCTACAGTTATTCCAAGCAACTATCTGAATAAACACAGTGGAAGAAAACATTGTAGTATTCCCACAGGATAAAATATTACTCAAGTATAAAGAGGAAAGTAACCAAAGCTATACTATCCATGAACTTTGACCACATGCCAGCAAGAGACAGTCATATGGTTATACTAATTGACACAAAAGGCTGTTTGTATGATGGCATGCATATGAAATGCTCAGAACAGACAAGTTTACAAGAAACAGTAAAATCAGAGCCTTTGGGGTGAGAAAGGCCTGACGCGGCTGGCCTTATAAAAGGTTTTCTTTGCAAAAGAACTCTAAAATTTATAGGAATGTCTCAAACATGCTAAAAGTATTGGATTTGTGTATTTTAAATGACTTAACTGTATGTTTCCTGAACTCTGATTAACTGTATCAACAACAGCAAAAAGGCAATTTACAATGCATAGTCAAATTTTATCTCCAATTTAACCTGTCTCCTTCTAGCCACATATGGAACTAAGATATCTCTCTCCCTCTCTCTCTCTCTCTCTCTCTCTCTCTCTCTCTCTCTCTCTCTCTCTCTCTCTCTCTCTCTCTCTCACACACACACACACACACACACACACACATCCTTTCCACATGGCATCTCTCCTATTTATGTCTGATCTAATACAGAGTTACCTCAGTAGATATTAGTACATTTCTCAACTGGCTTCGATCTAATGATCATATTTAAAACCACCTGTCCCACTTTCATTATCAAACCCAAGTGAACTGATCTTTTTTTTTTTTTTTTCAGGAATCTCATCTGACAACAGTAAGACTCAGGTTCTATTGCCCTAGTGCAAGAGCTTTCTGCCTAGAGGTCCACAACACATTGACTAACTCTAGTCAAAGCTTTGCTTCAAACTACAATGTGGGCATACACCATGCCTCTTCTGTATGTTCTGTCTTAGCTTAGAAATACAGGAAAGATTTAAATATCATAGCCTTCACACAGCCAATTAGCACCTTCTAGGAATAGAGACTTCTTCTTGTCTCTCCCCTTGAGTAATTTCATTGTATTGTTCTATCCCTGGTTAAATCTTGCATCATCCAGAAGATAATCTTCTTGCCTTTCTGTCTCCCTAACTTGATTAATTATGTTCTTACAACAAACTGACCTTTCTTCACTCTCATTCCTATCCTCCTATAATACATGTGTGCATGTGTGTGTAGGGGGAGGGTGTGCAGGTGTCATGGCACATGAGTAGAAGTCACAGTATTAATCCTTGTCTTTTACCTCATATGAGATAAAGTCTGAGATTCCGTCTATGAGATAAGGTATGAGATTCACAGCTGAATATGACAAGCTACTTGTACAGAGCCAGGCATTCTCCCATCTCAGCCCTCCATCTTGCTGAAAAGTGTTGGGATTACAGTCCCATGTAGCTCTACATAGTTTGTAGGGATCTGAATTTAGGCCTTCTCCTTCCATGACCAAACCCATCCTTCCAGCCCCTATTGGTGGCTCCTTTCAGTGAGGAGTTATCTTGGTTATTAGGAAGCTCTCTCAGTTAAAGCCCAGGTCCTCCTTTTGGAACTATTATTTGTTATTTTATCATCTTTTTAGTATTCTAAGAGCTCAACAGGGTGCCTGAAGCAGAGTAGTATACTGTTAATACACATTTTAAATTGAGACCTTCTTAGAGAACGTTTTTGTTTTACTTATGGAAATTTCAGTGCTATCTTCTGAACCCCACCACAGAAATAATCTCACAGAATATGGGTAAAGGGGTTGGAATGCCCCCAGAATAGACTCTATAGTGAGAGAATCACTTTCAAGGCTTGGATAGATTAGACTTTTGCCTAGCTAAATGGAACACACGTGGAAACTTATATGGATGTGTAAAGTTAATTTGGAAAGTGAAGCTATGGCTGGAAGAGATCAGGATGTATCAGGTGGGGCAAAGAAAAAAAAATGAATTAAATAAAAGTAAGAAATTTGATGCAAAAACATGTAATGAAAATTTTTTATTAAGCTTTGTCCTGTGGTATCCAAAATAAATATGTGTCCTGCTCCCTCATTAAACTTTCTGTAACATTCAATTAACTTCCTAATGAGTGGTAGAATTGTATCTGATCTAGGCTGAAAGAGAATGAATCAAGTTGCTGAGTTCTGCTTCCAGGTGGATGCTGGATGAGATCAACACAGTTGTGACTGTAACTCAGTCACAGTAACTATCTCTCACGTGGTTCTTCTGCAGATACTAGACACTGACTTACATATCTTTTTGACTTTCCAACTCTCTTATAGAAGTGTGTGTGTGTGTGTGTGTGTGTGTGTGTGTGTGTGTGTGGGTGTGGGTGTGGGTGTGGGTGTGGGTGTGTACACCCAATTGAAGAATTTCAAACAAAGCAGCTTGACTCTCCAAGTAAAGAATGGTTTCACTCCTGATTCCTGGAGGTCATTTCCAAAAACTAAAGGCTGTTTAACAAACATTTTGCCTGCTTGTTTGCTTCCATCTTTACAACAGTGAATAATTAGGATATAAGTTTGAGAAACCTCTAGGTTTATGAACATGTTAAGCCATGGAGTTTGTAACTGCTACTATTAGTGAAGATGCTAATAGGTTGTTCTTGATCCTTGAGAATCTGGGTTAGTGTTGGGCTTGGCCTACTGGTACTATGTATTAAAATACTAAATATTGGCCCCCAATATCTGGTTGCTCCCGATGAGAAGATTCTCGTGTACACCAAGTGACACTCTGTAACCTTGCTCCCCAAGTTAATTGGTCAATAAAGGCTAAAGCCTGTGATTGGGCAGGAGATAGAGTTAGGCTGATTTTTAGTTCCCTGGCTGGGACTCACACATAGAGACAAGAGAGAGAAAGGAGACAAAGAGATGAGAAGGCCACCATAAGAGGAGATAGACCATGACCATGTGGCCAGGAGTAACAAGTAACAAAGAACATATGTCTGGGATGTAAGGTAGAATAGCTCGAAAACCTGCCCAATCTAGGCTTATAGCTTGTAAATAAAATAACAGGGTTGTGTGTCTTTTATGTGGATAACTAGAATACATAATTCATTTTACAAGATAGAACCTCAGGAGAGCCGTTCAACAGGACAAATGGGCCGGTGCTTTTTACTAAAATCCTTATATAATTTAGACTCCAACTTAATGAATACATTAAGTCATAAACGCATTAATCCTAGAGACTGCGATTGGAAAGTAGAATTACTATATTGTTCTGTAGCACTCAAGGTCCAAGAGAGTCCCATAACACTACAGGCTATTTCCCTTTCCCTTAGTTTCTTGACAGTACTTGAAAATACAACCCTATTGCTGAAGATACAATCTGTTACTAAAGACATCAAACACTTTAGACCCAGGACTTGAAGAAGCAAAACTAGAATTGACCTGAAAGCCCCTTCCCTGGTGACTAGCTTTCATAATATTTAAATGTGCTATTAAAGATTTCAAAGGAGAAAAATATTTTAATAGTCCTACCTAACTATAATGCCTACAAACCATAACAATCAGCAACCTGGCTATATATCCCAAAAGGGGCAATAATAAGACTTGCATCTCGATGATAGCCAACAGCTGTCCAGTTGGACTGAAGACCAGTTCAAAGGAGGGAAATCATGGCTGATATTATGGATCTATCCAACTACCAGTGGCTGGTGGAGTCATGGACCTCAGAGAAGAAACTGCTACTGTCACCTTCCTGAACCAGTATAATTTTTAACTGCATTCTAAATACTTATAGCTATATATAACCCAGCAAAGAAACTTCTTTTTGCAGCAAACAGACACCATTACAGAAATATACAATTACTTAAAATGCAATGAACATCAGACTGTGGGGTACCCAGCCCCATTTGGTACATTTCTAATTCAGCCCCTACACCTAAGGCTCAAAGAATATCAAGGAAGGAGTAGAAAGATTGAAAGACCCAGAAGACCAGGGCATCTACTGTGGCATAGGGGATCTTCTACATATGACAGGGGGGAAGCTGTGCACATGAAATCTCAACAATCTGGTTCCCCAAATAAGCCCCAAATAATGAAAGTACCAGTTGACATACCAACTCAGCCATGTTTTTTCTAAAACACACAAGGACGTATCCTTAGATGAAGAGGTACTGGCAACTAATGGCTATTGAAAGAAGCAGATTCTGTCTTCTCCAGGGACAAGCTCCCTAAAAGATTATGCAATCCCAAGTGATCAGCCCTAAATGCTTACACATGAGTAACACAAAATAGACTCAGCAGGTTTAGTGTGTGTGTGTGTGTGTGTGTGTGTGTGTGTGTGTGTGTGTGTGTGTGAATAATAAATAAAGAATGTAATATGAAAAAAAAGAATGTAATATGAACATGAATGTAAGAGGTGGGAAATGACATGGAAGGAGTTGGGTAGAAGAAAAAGAATGGAAGTGATGTAAACATGGTATTCATGTATGACATTAAAGATCAGTTAATCTTTGTGTCGTAGCAGCACACCTAAGTGCTGTGGCAGGTGACAGATGGCATCAGCATCACTCTGAGCAGCTGAGACAACTAAGACAAGCACTCTGAGTGTGGGTCCCCAGGGAGGTCTAACTTCGCTGTCTGACCTCACAGATGTGTGGGTCCCCAGGCAGATCTAACTTCGCTGTCTGACCTCACAGATGTCACAGGTTGTGCACACACTGGCCATCACTGGACAATCTTCAAATTGAAGGACAATTATGATCAGGTACAGAAGGATCTAAATGCTACCAAGCAGTTTTAATTGTTCATCTCAATCTGCTTCTAAATCCTACAGAGTAAAGCAAACATGGCTTCCAATTTTAACAATGACAGAAACATCCAAAGCCATGAAGTAATCTTCTGACCACACAGCTGAAGGACCCAAAGCTACAACGTCACTATTAGGTTTTACCCTGTTACAGTTTTACATATAGCATACTAAAGATGGGGTGTTTTCCCATGGAAGGAGTTACAGAGACAAAGTTTGGAGCTGTGATGAAAGGATGGACCATCTAGAGACTGCCATATCCAGGGATCCCTCCCATAATCAGCTTCCAAACGCTGACACCATTGCATACACTAGCAAGATTTTGCTGAAAGGACCCAGATATAGCTGTCTCTTGTGAGACTATGCCAGGGCCTAGCAAACACAGAAGTGGATGCTCACAGTCAGCTATTGGATGGATCACAGGGCTCCCAATGGAGAAGCTAGAGAAAGTACCCAAGGAGTTAAAGGGATCTGCAACCCTATAGGGGGAACAACATGATGAACTAACCAGTACCCCGGAGCTCTTGTCTCTAGCTGCATATGTATCGAAAGATGGCCTAGTCAGCCATCACTGGAAAGAGATGCCCATTGGACTTGCAAACTTTATATGCCCCAATACAGGGGAATGCCAGGGTCAAAAGAATGGGAATGGGTGGGTAGGGAAGTGGGGGGGGTATGGGGGACTTTGGGGATAGCATTGGAAATGTAATTGAGGAAAATACGTAATAAAAAAATATTAAAAATTTTAAAAAAAGATTGGGTGTTTTATAGCTAGCAGTGGTGGGACACATATGTCATCCCAGAATTTGGGAGTGGAGGCAGAAGATCAAGAATTCAAGGTCATTCAAACCCACTGGGAGAACCTGAAGCCAGTCTGTGCTATAGGAGACCCTATCCCAAAACAGCAAAAACAAACAGCAGTGTGGAATTCTGTTTCAAAAAAGGAAAAAGAGGGGAAAAGCTCCAAAGCATGATTCTCAAGAAGAAAGAAGTGCTATTTTTAGCTGTATTTTACATGTTAAAAACAAGTCAAAGGTTGAATATGTAGTTCAGTTGGGAGTGCTTATACCATGTATGAAGCCCTCTTGACTTCAAGCAAAATCAAGCACTACAAGGACTGAGTGTGTTAGCATACACCTGTAATCCCAGTCCTGGGAGGGTGGGGGCGGGAGGAGCAGAAGTTCAAGGTCATGCTCACCTACAGAGAGGAGTTTCAGGCCAACCTGTGCTATGTGCAATACCCTCAAAGCCACCACCACCCCCACCACCCCAAAAAACTGAAAGTTAAAACAAAGAAAAACAAAACTAAATCAAACCAGAATTCCTAGTGTTGGTAACAAAATGGTGCTTTTTCTTACAGAGGCATAGTATCCACATTACTACAGAATGGAAACAAGAAAAAGTGATTCACACACTATTATCTGTTTATTAATGCGCAGTTGTGCAATGGAGACTAAAGAAAACAAAAACTATTTAAAAGGTTTTATAATAGCACACCAAAGAAAACAATTAAAAATCCCACTTTTTCGAACCATGATCTCTAAATACATATGCAATGAATTAGCTTATTGGGCTTTGGTTTTTAAAGTAAGTTTCTTCTTAAGACAAGAAGAAAGGAAATGAGCCAGTTCGTGAAATCATTTTTAAGTGTATTCTTAACCACAGAATCTATCCGCTCCAAAAAAAAAGACGTTTTATATCAGAAAGCGAACATCTGAGTCACATGACCTCAAGGAGAGGATGCTTGCCAGCAAAACACTGCAAATGGCAGCAATGGAGGAGCTAGAGAAAGCACCCAAGGAGCTGAAGGGGTCTGCAACCCTATAGGAGGAACAACAATATGAACTAACCATATGAACTATGGAGCAGAAGATGGCCTAGTCGGCCATCATTGGGAAGAGAGACCCCTTGGTCTTGCAAACTTTATATGCCCCAGTACAGGGGAACGCCAGGGCCAAGAAGTAGGGGTGGGCGGGTAGGGGAGCAAGGTGGGGGAAAGGTATAAGGGACTTTCGGGATAGCATTTGAAATGTAAATGAAGAAAATGTCTAATAAAAAATTGAAAAAAAAAAAAAAACATGTGCTTCAAGTCTCCAAGTGTCTTCATGTTTGTATTCTTAACGAAAGAAAAAGAATATTCCTAACATCCGAAGAGAAATGTGTCTACTCAATTCCAAACAGCTAAGTTACTGTCCGGCTTTTACTCTTAATTAAGAGTTGGCTGTGCATGTGATTGTGGTTCTGTGGAGAGAAACCACTCGGTTCACCTTTCCTCTAGCACTCCTGTGTCTTCCAGGGTGGTTAAAGATTCCCATCAGGACCAATTTTCAGAGCTTTCAACTCCATTCAAATAAAAATGGCATGAAAATGTATAGTTCTTGACACAGCAAATGTACTCTGGTTATCACCCATCCAAATAGATGCCAGGCAGAACAGTTTAAAGGAACAGCCGTTACTCTTGGATGAAGCTGAGTGGCAGTTGATATAAATAGCTCCATTATTTACATATCTCTCCTACACAGTTCAAAAAAATAAATGAACAAGGAAGGATTCCATGTTGTTTGGTTAGCTTTGCTGACACACTAGAGGCTCGTTGCCAGCTATAGTTAGATCAGCTATCTGAAGGACTTTCCATCCCAGATCAATTAGTAGGAAAATCCTCATTCAAATAATTGAAACCACGTTTCAGACTTGTGATTAAGAACAAAGCCATCAGGTCAATAGCAGCATCACAGACTCCTGCATCGTTTCCCACTGAGAAGAGTGTTCCAAAAGAGCCAGAAAACAAACCTTATGCAAATAAAGGCAGTGCTTAGTGGGATAAAGGTAAAAGAGAGATAACAGGCTACGAGTAGATAAAGAAAAGGCTTATTGGAAAATAAGGGAGAAAGAGATATAATGTAATGGAGTAAGATAGTGAAAAAGAGCAATATACAAAACAGGAAACAAAACTAGATACATTATTGCACTTCTCATTCTGTAAGAGTGGTACAAAAATGTTCTCTTGGTTAGGTCTTTTCTTTTTCTATCAGCATTGTAATATGTGACATGCATACTTTGAGAAAGCTTGACAAGATTAACACACTCACACATGCACACATGAGCACACACCTCAACAAACCCTCTGCATAAAGCATTCTATGAAGGAAGGGGCTTATAGGAGACCTCATTCGGGGTATTAGAAACCAAATGACAAACAGCATATTCACCAGCTTGCTAAGTCTCTGCCCCTCACAAACAATGAGGGGGGACATGTTAATTTTTCACTTTTAATAGACACATGGATATGTTTGCACAGACTTGTGGGATACGAGTGCATGTTAGGGAATGTCTGCAATGAATAAAAATCAGGGTGGCTGCCATATTGCATTTCACCATCTCTCTGACTCTGTCTCTGTCTCTGTCTCTGTCTCTCTCTCTCTCTCTGTCTCTCTCTGTCTCTCTCTGTCTCTCTCTCTGTCTCTGTCTCTCTCTCTCTCTCTCTCTCTGTGTGTGTGTGTGTGTGTGTGTGTGTGTGTGTGTGTGTGTGTGTTTACATAAATGGCATATAGAGGACAGAAGCCAACATTAGGCTTCTTGCTTGCTTGACACTTTTTTTCTTTTTCAACAAGGTCTCTCACTAAACCTAGAGCTCACCAACTCAGTCAAACTCGCTGACCAGAAATCTCTAGAAGTATTCCTCTCTGTCTTCCAAGCACTGGGGATTACAGACATTTACTGTTCTGCCCAGGTTTTCTTAATATGTCTGCTGTAGATTTGAATTTGTTTCCTCACACTTGTAAAGCAAATCCTCTCCCCAGCCTACCATGCACAAATCCCTCTAGATGCAGTCCCCAGCACTGTGTAGGCTGAGTGTGTCAGCACATACCTATAATCTTAGCCCTTGGGAGGTGGAGGCAGGAGGATCAGAAATTCAGGTTTGGTTTTGTTGTTGTTGTTTAATGTACATAACATTCAAAATGTTCTATACTTCTCAGAAGAACTTGTTCTTCTGATCATACTTACATTGCTATACCATAGAATATCAGAAGTTGTCACTACTGTCCTACTTCACTCTTATGCCTATTTACTATCCTCTCTTCAGCGCCCTGCCCCCTTTTCTAGGCTCTCCTAAGTACTGCTCCAGTCTCCTTTTCTATGACAACCTCCTTAGCTCCCACATGTAAGAGCAAGTGCTGTTCATCTTTCTCTACATGACTTTATTTCACTTTGCATGCTATCCTCCAATGTCAACATGTTGCCACAAATAGCAGGATTTCTCTCTTTCACACGGCTCAGGAATATCCCTCTATGTGTGCATGCTACACTCTCTGATTGTACCCCTTCCCTGTTGGTGGACTCCTTGGTTGACTCTGCCTCTTGGCTGTTGTCAAGAGTGCAGTAACTGTGGGTGAGCAGGGATCTTGTCCACATGCTGATTTCCTTTTCTTTGACTGCATGCCTGATACTGCAATTGCAGGATCAATTTATAGTTTCTGGAAGATATGCCATAGCAGTTTCCGTAATGGCTGTAACTAATTTACATTCCCACCAACAATATATAAGAGTTTCTCTTTACCCAGGATTTGTTAAAGGTTTGTTTTGGTTTGGAGTATTTATTTATTTATTTATTTATTTATTTATTTATTTTGACTTTTTAATAGTATTCACTCTAACTGAGGTGAGTTGGTATTTCATTATAGTTTGACATTTCCATGGTAATTAGGAGTGTTGAGATTTTTTTTCATACACTTATTGGTCATTTTACATGTCTTTTTTTAGAAATGTCTATTTACACAAGTTGTTCATTTTAATTGGATTGTTTGCTTGTTTATGCTATTATTTTAGTTCTTTATATATAATTGACATTAAGGCCCTGTCAAATTATATTTTTTCCAAAATAGAATATTTTAAATCAGAATTTTCAAAGCACCCACATGGTGAAGGAAGACGTATAAAGTATGTTTGGAAATAATATTGCCTCTATCATAAGTTCTATAATCTACACTGAAATGTCTATGCATAAAGAATAAAGTTCTGTGTGTGTGTGTGTGTGTGTGTATACAGATAGATGATAATATAGATATAGCTGATTGATGATAGATGATAGATAGATAGATAGATAGATAGATAGATAATAGATAATAGGAAGGTAGAGATAGTAAGACAGATATAGAAGATAGATAGATAGATGATAGATAAATTTAGATAGATGATAGAAAAAGATGTTTTCTATATATAAATGACTGATAGATTTAAAAAAGATGATTGATACATATGTAATTGAGTGAGTGAGTGAGTGAGTGAGTGAGTGAGTGAGTGAATGAATGAGTGATACATACATGTATGATACTCTGATAGAAAGAGATAGATGGTTTATGGAAAGATATGTAATAGATGATAGATAGATAGATAGATAGATAGATAGATAGATAGATAGATAGATAGGGAGATAGGGAGATAGATAGGGAGATAGAGGGATACATTTAGATAAACGACAGATTTAGTTTGAGAAAAAAAGATGATAGATGTTAAATATATAGGTCATTGATAGATTTATGTAGATAGATGTTAGATAAATGATTAATACAAATATGTATGTGAGATGATAGATGATACATACATACAGACAGACAGACAGACATAGATTTGCTAAAGCACTTTGTTAAATATTCAAAATGGATTACTTCCAAACAGGCAATCCTGCCCATGCCCACCTGGATATGTTGTCCTTTTGTCTGTTGGAAAACAAATACTGCATCCTTATGCTTGAAAACAGTGATCCTCAAGCTTCCTAATGCTGCAATCCTTTAATACAGTTCCTCATGTTGTAGTGAATATATATATAAAATACTTTTTCACATATACATATATATATATATACTTCATCTATATACTCTTCTTTATATATATTCTTCTTTATATATGTGTGTGTATATGTATGTGTATGTGTGTATATATATATGATTACAGATAATAAACTTCTCACTTTATTTTTGCACAGGATACCCCTCAACTACCAGCAAAGCTGTATTCCCTTAACTGCAAAAGAGAAGAGAAATAACACAACCAACTGCTAAATGGTTGAGATACAAAGAACTGGTTGAGATACAAAGAACTGGTTGAGATACAAAGAACATATTCAATTCACAAGAAAGAGAATGTGGCAAAGAAAATATCTGAAGAGATAACTGCCATAGGGCTATCATATTACTGATACCTTTATAAATAAAAGTATATTAGCTGTCTCCAATTGATAACTACATGCAAATGAAAATTTAGTTTCCTCCAAATGAGCCTCACTGAGGAAACAACCTACTCTTAAGTGTAGGCTTCATGCCCAGGAATGAATGACCAACAGAACAATAACTCAACAGCATATTTGAATATTCCATGTCTCATAATGTTGCCAAGGTTTTTCTCTTTTAATCCTTCATGTCCTTTGATGTGTGTGTGTGTGTGTGTGTGTGTGTGTGTGTGTATGGATAGGTAGACAGATGATGAATGGATGGATGGATGGATGGATGGATGAATAGATGGATAGATAGGTAGAGATATAGGTGGATAGATAGATAGATAGATGATGGATAGATTGAAAAATAGATAGATAGATAGATAGATAGATAGATAGATAGATAGATAGATAGACTTTTAGTTTTTTTGTTTTTATGGATTCTTACATGTAGTAATGAGTACATCTCTATATCTATCTCTATCTCTACCTCTACCTCTACCTCTATCTCTATCTATAACTATTTCTTGTTCCTTTTCTTAGACTCTTTCCCTTCTGTTTGTTTTGACCTATTCTGACCTGTTTGTTTTTATTGTATTTTATTTTATTGTATTTACTATTATCCCATAGATGCCTGTTTGTTTTCCAATGAGAAACAGAAAGGGATAGATCTGGATGGGAGGGGAGGAGAAACTGTGAGGAGTAGAGAGACGGGAAACTGTAATCAGAATATATAACATTAAAAAATCTATTTTTAATTTAAAAATGTGTCTCTCCAGAAAAAAAAAGTTGTAACTTAAAATTTTAAGAGATATATACTAAAATTTTAAATGATTGGCTTCAAAGTGAAAAAAAAATAATGATTACAAAAATGTTAAGTAGGCTGGGCAGTGATGGTACATGCCTTTAATCCCAACACTTGGGAGGCAGAGGCAGGCAAATATCTGAGTTCGAGGCCAGCCTGGTCTACAGACTGAGTTCCAGGATAGCCAGAGCTGCACAGAGAAACCCTGTCTTGAAAAACCAAAAAATAAAAATAAAAAGGTAAGTAAGGAATAAATGAAATATAAACAACAACAACAAGAAGAAGAGGGAGGTAAGCGTGATGACACATGAGTAATCCCAGAACTGGAGAAGTGAGGCAGAGGGATCATTAGTTTGAAGCCAGCCTGGGATACATCATTAAAAATGTTCTCAAAAAGAATTAAGTAAATAAATACCCCAAAGTAAAAAGTGGCCAAAAGAAATGTCAATTTGTGGGGGAGTTTATAAAGTATAATTGAATCATATATTGGGGGGAGAAGCTGTTAATTAAATGTAAGTTTTCTGTGATTGCTGTTCATATGAAGGTTTTTAAAGAACCTTTCAAACCAGTAAAGAAGGAAAATGGAACAAAGACAATTCTTAAATCATATAACTTAATCCAAGAGATGAGAAAGAAAAAGGGCAAAATGTCAGACAGAGATAGCTGTGACAGCAGACTGAATAGAGAGTAAGCTTACAACTGAAACATGTACCAACTATCACCTCTACCCACATTCCATTATTAGAAATTTAGTAAGCATTAGCAATTCAACCTAAAACACTGATTCTGTTTGCACAACAGCCAGAAGTAACTAGCAACCAGTGCCCAGCTGCAATGTACTGTGAAGGTCAAGACAGCTCTGGGGACACCTCCAGGAAGCGCTGTCTCTTCCAAACAATTTGGTGCAATGACACAGAGCTGAAGAGACTGAACTATGCTTCTCAATAATCCCCAGTACCCACAGACTCTGAAAATTATGGGGCCATACAAGCTTCTGCAGTGTGCCACCTGGACAGCTGTTAAAACTTCATATGTGTTACTGCAGTCAGCCTATAAGTAGGAGGGTGAAACAACTCATCAAGAAAATATACATCAAATAAAAGAAAAAATAGGCTGGGCATGCTAAAACAGACCTTTAATCCCAGTACTTCTGAAGCAGAGGCAGATGAATCTCTGTGAGTTTGAGGACAATTTGATCAAAGGCCAATCTGGTCTACATATCAAGTTCCAGGCTTGCCAAAATACACTTGCACTAAGAACTTTACTAAATAATAAATAAATAAATAAATAAATAAATAAATAAATAAATAAATAAATAAAAACAGAAAGAGGGCGGAAACAGAAAATTAAAGCCAGAAAATGACATACCCATCCACATACACGCACGAAACACACCACACACTCAATCACACACACACACACACACACACACACACACATATCAAAACCAAGATATTAAAGAGCTGAAATGCTAGGGGACAAAAAGATTTCAGAAACCTGCTTTTTAAAAAAAAAGTTGGTAATTATATAAAAGACTCAAAGAATATATAAGGTAAAAATAACCAAATTTCAAGGCTAGAGGACAACATTGACAATGATGCATTCAGACACATATAAGAAAACAAGTTAATGATCATGAACAAACATTCCAAAAACTCTGAAATACAATCAATAGGCTAAACCTATAAATGCACAGGGTAGAAGAAACTGAGACAATGTATAAAAACATAACCCTTTATTCAGTGGAATTGTAATAGAAATTTTCCCAAGCCCAAAGGGAGAAATGAACAGCCAAACATAAGAGAGATACAGGATCCAAAATAGACTTGGCCAGAGAAGAACCTCACTACAACACGCCTTAGGCATAATGATAAAACCACAACATAGAAGTTTATTCTTAATTCAAATATGAGTGGCCATGGCCCAGGGACACAGTTTCATCTTACTCCAAATTTCATTCCAGCAGTGATTACAGTTTCATGGAGTTTTAGAGTAACAGGACTAAGAAAGTCATAAATCAAAATCAAAAGACCACCAACAGATTGGGAAAGGATCTTTACCTATCCCAAATCAGATAGGGGACTAATATCCAATAAATATAAAGAACTCAAGAAGGTGGACTCCAGAAAATCAAATAACCCCATTAAAAAAATGGGGCTCAGAGCTGAACAAAAAATTCTCACCTGAGGAATACTGAATAGCAGAGAAGCACCTGAAAAAATGTTCAACGTCCTTAATCATCAGGGAAGTGCAAATCAAAACAACCCTGAGATTCCACCCCACACCAGTCAGAATGGCTAAGATCAAAAATTCAGGCTCTTTAAGCTCTCTTACTCTCTAGCCTTTTCTCTCTCTCTCTCTCTCTTCCCCCTTCTCTCCTCATGGCCATGGCCAGCCTCTCCCTCTCTCTTTCTACCTTTTCTCTTTCCCCCTGCCTTTCTACATTAAAGCTCTAAAAAAAAAAAAAAAAAAAATTCAGGTGACAGCAGATGCTGGCGAGGACGTGGAGAAAGAGGAACACACCTCCATTGTTGGTGGGATTGCAAGCTTGTACAACCACTCTGGAAATCAGTCTGGCGGTTCCTCGGAAAATTGGACATAGTACTACCGGAGGATCCAGCAATACCTCTCCTGGGTATATATCCAGAAGATGTCCCAACCGGTAAGAAGGACACATGCTTCACTATGTTCATTGCAGCCTTATTTATAATAGCCAGAAGCTGGAAAGAACCCAGATGCCCCTCAACAGAGGAATGGATACAGAAATTATGGTACATTTACACAATGGAGTACTACTCAGCTATTAAAAAGAATGAATTTATGAAATTCATAGCCAAATGGATGGACCTGGAGGGCATCATCCTGAGTGAGGTAACACAATCACAAAGGAACTCACACAATATGTACTCACTGATAAGTGGATATTAGCCCAGAAACTTAGGATACCCAAGATATAAGATACAATTTGCTAAACGCATGAAACTCAAGAAGAACGAAGACCAAAGTGTGGACACTTTGCCCTTTCTTAGAATTGGGAACGAAACACCCATGGAAGGAGTTACAGAGACAAAGTTTGGAGCTGTGACGAAAGGATGGACCATCTAGAGACTGCCATATCCGGGGATCCATCCCATAATCAGCTTCCAAACGCTGACACCATTGCATACACTAGCAAGATTTTGCTGAAAGGACCCAGATATAGCTGTCTCTTGTGAGACTATGCCAGGGCCTAGCAAACACAGAAGTGGATGCTCACAGTCAGCCATTGAATGGATGGATCACAGGGCTGCCAATAGAGGAGCTAGAAAAAGCACCCAAGGAACTAAAGGGAACTGCAACCCTATAGGTAGAACAACAATATGAACTAACCAGTACCCCGGAGCTCTTGTCTCTAGCTGCATATGTATCAAAAGATGGCCTAGTCGGCCATCACTAGAAAGAGAGGCCCATTGGACTTGCAACTTTATATGCCCCAGTACAGGGGAATGCCAGGGCAAAAAAGGAGGATTGAGTGGGTAGGGGAGTGGGGGGGTGAGTATGGGGGACTTTTGGGATAGCATTGGAGATGTAAATGAGGAAAATACCTAAAAAAAATAAATAAAATCATAATATAAAAAAGAAATCTGAAAAAAATAAAATAAAATAAAATAAATAAAAACTCATTGGTGGAAACATCAGGTGGGAAATCTCTGCTCTAAGCCTCAGATGCTGTCTGGTGACATTCTTAGCACTGGAGTGGGTGGAAGTCAGTGCTTTTTAAATTAATTCACCCCAGAGAGTTCACTTGATAGTCTCAAAGATTTTATGTCAGACACTAAGGAGGGAAGGATTGAATATTAAGAGTCCTTAAGAGAGCCCAAGAAAAATTTTAATTAGTCTGTGGACCAGCCTTTCCACAACCATTGAAGTTTAATCAGATAATTAGTTTTGTGAAAAGTTTAACATAAAGTGTAGTTTCTTAAGAAACAACATTAAAAGTTGTAAGGGAGAAATGCTAAATCACCTAAAGCAAACATATCCTAATAATACCATATTCCTCATAAGCAAACCAAGAACATATAATACACATCAAGCTTTAAAAGTAAATAGATGGCCATCATTATTTTATACCTAGCCCAATTATCCATTTAAAGACAAGTATATACTAAGACAATTAATGATGACTAAGTTTTCAGCATTATAGACAATTCTTACAGAAGTTCTGTATATGATTGGTTGGGGGGGTTGTTGGGTTTTTGTTTGTCTGTCTGTCTGTTTTGAGGGGGAGGCCTATATTAAAAATGAGAGACTTTTAAACTGAAAGTAAGAAATTTTCCTTCTTATATGGTGATACCTTTCTAGCCTGCTAAGCAGATAACTTTACTTCTCCTGCTTGTGTGGTTTTGGTAGAAATGAGTTGACACCTGTCCAATCACATGTCTGTAAAATAGTGATAGTTACAGTGAAACCAAATGTTTAAGTTAAAATTACTCTGAGGATTAAAATGGGTGACATAAAAAAGAAAGAAGAAAAAAGAAGAAGAAGAAGAAGAAGAAGAAGAAGAAGAAGAAGAAGAAGAAGAAGAAGAAGAAGAAGAAGAAGAAGAAGAAGAAGAGGAAGAGGAAGAGGAAGAGGAAGAGGAAGAGGAAGAGGAGGAGGAGGAGGAGGAGGAGGAGGAGGAGGAGGAGGATGATGATGATGTAGGAGTTACTTTTTGTTTGGAACTGGAACTAGGTCAAGTCAATAAACACTCACAGTCCACCCCCAATGACATACTTCATCCAACAAGACTCCATATACTGAGTTTTATAACTTCCCCAAACATCACCACAAATAGGGGAACAAGTGTTCAAATACTTGAGCATATTGTATATGTTTCTCATTCAAACCACTACAGCAAAACACCAAAACAAGGTATTTAATCCAAAGCTTGCCTGTGATTGATTAATTATCTCACACTAGCTGTAATAATACCACAACATGACTCAAAATCTCTGATGACTGAAATGTCTAAGTTAAATTTCATCTACCAAGGGGTATTTTTCTACTTTAGTTGTAACTAATGCACACTGTCATTAACAGTTCATGAGCTGGTAGAGGATGAGAACTCAAATTCTAAGCAACCATTGTATTACATGGGATTTTGTTTGTTTGTATTAAAGACAAGTTCTCAAGCATCCCAGGCTAGCTTAGAGCTTACCAGGTAGCCAAGAGCAAGATACTGCCTCTACTTCCCACATGCATAGTTTACAGATATGCACTACCAAATTTAAGCAAACTATGTGTATTAATGCAATATTTTTCACTCCTTCTTTCTGTATCTTCCTTTATAGACTTTAAAAAATAGGGAGAGCATTAGCAGGTATGAAGAGGCTGAGTTGTAAAGGCATTTGCTATGCAAGCATGAAGTTCTGAGTCCAGTCCCTAGGACCCCTACAAAAAGCTGTTCATGGAAACATATAATTATAATCATAATGTAGGCAAGGTGGAGACAGGAAAATTCATGGAGCTTCCTGACCAGCTACTCCAGCACAATTAGTGTGAGCTCCACAGCCTCAGAGTGGAACTTTATTGCACAAAATAGGGTGGGGGTCCACATGATAGACCCTGTATCAAGTTGGAAAATGAACAGATCCTGGGAACAACATCCAAGTTTGACTTCAGGCCTCCATGTGTGCTGACATACATTCTCACATATCCTTCTTTTGCATGCACACTCACTCAAGCATATGTGCCTGCACTTACACACACATACACACACACACACACACACACACACAAACACTAAATATATTAACTATATTGCCAGAGATCACACATGTTGCTGGATAGCCATTCTCTTAATTTACTAAATGATCTTTTCCTGATATTGTTCTTAGCTCCAATCAGCCCATCTATTTTGGGTTACTGAGTCACTAGATGATACCACCCAGGAAGAAGGTAGTAGAATCTCATCCAGGCAGTCATAGTTATAAAGTAGGAGAGTTGTGTCTGGAAACCAATGCATATGGTTGTGGTTTCAAAAGTTTGAAAAGTAATTATCGTAAAATATTTCAACTTACTGATAAGAAAGTTAAAATGATGTGACAACTGTAAGAAACCAAAAGGCACATGTCTCTAACAGGAATCCAGAGAGGACACTGGAAGTTTCTTCCTGTTTAATTTGGAAAGGTCATATTTCTAGTTACTATTCTCCTAATAAAATAAATTTAGTCAATTCCCTCATTTTTAATTAAATTTTAGCTCACTGATAGGCCATTACTGACAAATGAATATAATTTATTGTTTTATGGGGAAGAATAAAATATGCAAGGTTTGTGTTAGATGGCAATATATTCTATTTAGAATTTAGGTATTATCTCATTTTTCAGTAATAATTTCTGAGAGATATTTTAGAGTCTAATTCACCATAACTCTCAGCTGTGAGGGAAAATGTCATGGTCCCTTTTGCTAAGGCCCTCCTAGCTTGTGTAGTGAATACATTATCCTATCCTTTTAGCCATTTCATAATAGTCCAGGAAGATCCAAAAATAAAGAGCATTTAATGAGGATCACCTAGACATTTCAGAAATGGTCTCTGAGTGGTAAATGTCCTGCTGTCTCCTGAGACATCCTTCCCTGAGCTCGCTTTCTTCCCCGCCCCCCTCGTACAAAGATGCGTGCGCTCACACACAGACACACACAAACACACTTTGTTTTTTTTCACTCCATCTTTGTCTTGCCCATGATTGGTTTACACTTTTTAAAATTAACATCATATAACTGACAAAAATAATATATTTGTTTTACTTTTTATTTCCCATTTTTCAGCTGCTTCACTTTTCTGTATGATAATATCAGAATATGCCAGATATTTCTCTTCATCATTACACTGGTAACATTACCAAGACCTATTAATTAGACTTGCATGTACTTTTATTTAAAGTAAATAAAATGCACTAAACTAAGATGCTTACAACTGCTTCTTACTCTGGGGAAGAGACATGCCATAACATTTATAAGAAGTAAAGAATAGAAGGGACAGGATGAAACAATTCTGTTATTCTCTATCAGAATGAAATTTTGACTCCAAGTTGAATGAGACCAGGATTGCTGGTGTGACAATCACAGAAATTAAAAATAATGCCAATCTCAGCCTCATGCAGCTATCCCCTAAATGTGACACTCAGCATGAACATTAAAAAAAGGGGGGGGCATCATTTCCCTGGCAGGCCTGCAGCTATCACCATGAAAGTCAAGCTGTGCACTTTCAGGGGGAGAGGGGAGCAAGATCTACCCCAGACACAGGCAGCACTATGCCAGGACCAACTGGAAGGTTTTCCAGTTTCTTTTTTTTTTCTTTTTAAATATTTTATTAGGTATTTTCCTCATTTACATTTCCAATGCTATCCAAAAAGTCCCCCATACCCTGCCCCCCACTCCCCTACCCACCCACTCCCCCTTTTTGGCCCTGGCGTTCCTCTGTACTGGGGCATAAAAATTTTGCAAGTCCAATGGGCCTCTCTTTCCAGTGATGGCCTACTAGGTCATCTTTTGATACATATGCAGCTATAGTCAAGAGCTCCGGAGTACTGGTTAGTTCAGAATGTTGTTCCACCTATAGGGTTGCAGATCCCTTTAGCTCCTTGGGTACTTTCTCTAGCTCCTCCATTAGGGGCCCTGTGATCCATCCAATAGCTGACTGTGAGCATCCACTCCTGTGTTTGCTAGGCCCCAGCAAAGTCTCACAAGAGACAGCTATATCTGGGTCCTTTCAGCAAAATCTTGCTAGTGTATGCAATAGTGTCAGCGTTTGGAAGCTGATTATGGGATGGATCCCTGGATATGGCAGTCTCTAGATGGTCCATCCTTTCGTCACAGCTCCAAACTTTGTCTCTGTAACTCCTTCCATGGGTGTTTTGTTCCCAATTCTAAGAAGGGGCAAAGTGTCCACACTTTGGTCTTCATTCTTCTTGAGTTTCATGCGTTTAGCAAATTGTATCTTATATCTTGGGTATCCTAAGTTTCTGGGCTAATATCCACTTATCAGTGAGTACATATTGTGTGATTTCCTTTGTGATTGTGTTACCTCACTCAGGATGATGCCCTCCAGGTCCATCCATTTGGCTATGAATTTCATAAATTCATTCTTTTTAATAGCTGAGTAGTACTCCATTGTGTAAATGTACCACATTTTCTGTATCCATTCCTCTGTTGAGGGGCATCTGGGTTCTTTCCAGCTTCTGGCTATTATAAATAAGGCTGCTATGAACATAGTGGAGCATGTGTCCTTCTTACCGGTTGGGACATCTTCTGGATATATGCCCAGGAGAGGTATTGTGGGATCCTCCGGTAGTACTATGTCCAATTTTCCGAGGAACCACCAGACTGATTTCCAGAGTGGTTGTACAAGCTTGCAATCCCACCAACAATGGAGGAGTGTTCCTCTTTCTTCACATCCTCGCCAGCATCTGCTGTCACCTGAATTTTTTATCTTAGTCATTCTGACTGGTGTGAAGTCTTCAAAGAATGAGAAAGGACAATCTGCAAATTCCAGTTTCTTAATACAAAATAAGAGTCTGCGATTCCTTTCCAAAGGAATCCTCAGCAGTTAACTCTACTGTACTCTACAGAAAGGACAGTCCAGGGAAATTCCAAAGAAAAGAACCTGCCAGGCTAGCTGTCAAATTCCAGGGAGCTGTCACTGATGCATCTCTTGCAGGTATAATGGTCAAGGGGAATCAGAAATGAGGAGTTAGGAAAGCTCAGGGAGAGCAGACTCTAAGGGCTGCCAAGGAAGCAAAAGAGGCTAATCAGGCATCAAAGAAGACAGCAGTGGGGGTGCCAAGGCCCTCACAAAGACAGTACCTAAACAAGCAAATAAACAAATAATGAAGACTGTGAGGATCTCTGTTCCCGGAGTTGTTACGAAATGCTAATTTGGTAGATCAGAGTTTAAAATAAACATCTGTCTCTAACGATTAAAAAACAATAGGTAAAATTATAGACTGTGTGTGACATGACTCACTGAGCAACCATAGTTTAGGGTTTTGTTTTTTGTTGTTGTTGTTTGTTTTTGTTTTTGTTTTGTTTTGTTTTGTTGCTGTTTTGAAGATGGCTATGTTTTTAAGATTTTCTATATTATTCCAACCACTTCTATCCTGACCAAGACATTCTGCACATTTTAATATATTCAATCCACTCCAACAAAGTTTCACTAACTTATGATTTAGTATTTTACTTTATCATATAATTTCAACATTAACCATTGTCCTACTTGGCTTTAGCTGTCAGCATGAGACTTCCTAGAGTTACCTGTTAAGGGGGTTCAGTTGAGAAATAAGAAAGCTAGTCAAGCTTTTTAATTAGAAGCAATAGAGCCACCAAGGAGTGTTCCAACATGGCTTCTGCTTCAAGTATATGCTTGAATTCCCTCCCTGAATTCCCTCAATGATGGACTGTGAACTGGTTAAATAAAACCTTTCTTTCTCCCATGTTTTTGGTCCTGGTGTTCTGCAGTAAGGAAAATAGCCACCACCTACCAGATATATAATTTTCAATGACATTCTCCCATCACTATTCTTTCCTTTCCCATGCAGAAGCTCTGTGATTTGATGCAACACTGTACATCTGGTTTCTTTCTCTGCCTGCCCATTAGGCCATATTCAAAAGTTCTTTATAGTGTGAAGATTTCTCTCTATGTTTTCTTCTAATTTTTTGAGCAGATTTGGACGTATGATGCAAAGTAAGACTCTGGTTCCTTGGCTATGCATAGGAATGGGCTTCTTTAAAACCATTTATTCAAGGACAATTGTGTGTTCTTGCATCTTGACATCAAAACATATATAAAAGAAAACAACTCAAGAACCAAAAAATCAGCTGACCCAATTTGGAAAATGAATAAAGACAAAGAAGAGAATGAACATTTGACGCTCTTGCAGAGGAGCCATACACAGTTCCCAACAACCGCATGGCGGTTTACAAACCATCTGTTACTACAGTTCAGAAAATCCAATGCCTTCTTCTGAAGTCCATATTTACCAGGAACACACAGAGTACATGTATATACATGCAAATAATGCATTCCATCACTTTTTGCAATGAGAACACCTATATATTTTAAACTTCCATTCATACAATATAGATTAAATAACTATGGTACAAAATATATCATATGGAAACAAAATCAAGAAACCAGCATTGTATGTACTCATCAAAAAGATATTATCAAGCTTTCAATTTTTTTGCCAAGTATTACTATATAATGCTTATACATGTACATAAAAGAACTATATAGACATAAACATTCATATACATGATATATACAGACAGATGATAGGTAGATAGATGATAGATAGATAGATAGATAGATAGATAGATAGATAGATAGATAGAGATAGATAGATAATACATACATACATACATACATACATACATACATACATACTAGATCTTAAAAGCTGTAACAGATGACCTATTCATGATTACCTCTGGAACTTGCCAGTGAAATACCTGAAAGATTTAGAAAATTTCACTCACTACCTTATTGCATTTACACTATTTTAATATGAATTTTACTAGTAACCTATAACTAATTTGAAATACAATTAAAAGGACAGATTTTGATATCATACAACATGACAATGTGCATGCCCTCACATTTTGTTGGGGACAGTACTTACGGTTAATTTTCCATGGAAGAATATGTGACAATAGCTTCCAAAATCAAAACGATACAATTCTTTCTCTAAAGCTTTGTTCTACAGTTATTCTGGTACACCCACAAAAGAGGCATTGCAATGACAGAAGTATGAAATAATAAATCATGAAATTCACAGAAAATGGATGCAGCTTAAAAAGCTTCATTCTGAGTGAAGTAGCCAGACCCAAAAAGACAAATATGGTATGATTCTCTTACAAGGGCATGTTACCTTTTAATCCTTTGATAGACGTGCTATAGTCCATATAATCACAGATGTTAGGTTTAAAGGAAGGGACTCGAGGGAAGGGAAGGATTTACAAAGAAGGGGAAATGATACATTAGGGGGAGATTGGGAGAGTAGAATGAGAGGATTAAATGGAGAAGAGGAAGGAGTAAAGGAGGGAAGATGGGGAAGACAGAAATAAGTGCCATTTGAGAGGTCAGGTGGAACTCTAACATAGTAGAAGTTTATTAAAATATATACATGTATAGTATAAATATAAACAAAAGCACTTAGTGGGGAACACAAAGCTTCAATGAAACATCTCTTGCCAATAAATCAATCCTATAATGCCAGTAATGGATTACATCTGATTGAACTGATGGTCAAAGGGGACCCAAGAACACCCCCAAACAATTCATGTGATTGCCAAGGCTATTGTTTGGTTTCCACAAACTAATCGTAAGACCCTATTGCCGAAGACTCTGTCTGCATATCTCATTGAATATGGATAAGTCAAACAAGTACCTAACTACAGCCCTTACCCATAGTAACCATGGTACTAAAAGTTACCCTGTATATTACCAGAGAATAATGGTAAATACCAACCCACCAATAAACTGTTCAGTGTAGAATGGTGATTTGCCTACATGGCACACTGGTGCAATAATGGGACAAAAGTTGTAGGAGTGGCCAACCACAGTCTGATTAGATTTAAAGCCCTGACCATGAGCTGGAACCCATACCTGACATTACTTAGGTGACCAAAAACCTGAGACTAGATAAGCTATGGATCCAGAGGAAAAACCAAATACTATTGTTCTACTAAAGGGACAGAGTAATACAATCATTCCTAATAACATTCTGCTATAACTACAGATCAGTGTTTCACTCAGACACCGTCAGTGAAGCTAATTAGATAGAAACTAATACAAAATTCCAGAACTAGACATTGTGTGGAGAGCGAGAGACCTTGGAACACTCAGTCATAAACAGGCTGTTTTCTCCAAACCTCCTCAGGACTCGGAGAACTATACAGAAGAGGAGGTGGAAAGATTTTAAGCTAGTGGGGATGGAGGACACCAAAGAAAACAAAAGGGCCAACACCAACACACACATGAACTCACAGAGATTGTGGCAGCCTGCACAGGTCCTACATAGGTTCAAGCCAGACAAGGTCCCAGCACTCAGAGGGAGAAGTAGAGACAAGCACCTGTCCCTAAAGCAGAACTTGACTCCAATTTAACTACTTACAAAGGAAAAATTAGTTTTCTCCAATGAAGTCTCATTAGACATACAAACCATACAAAAGGGCAGGCTGCATGCCCAGCAATAGATGGCCAACACAGACCAAACCCAATGTTACTTTTGGAGACTTTTTTGTTTGTTTCATAATGCTTTGTTTGAGTGTTTAGATTATTTATTATGGTTTCTGATTTGGGGGTTGGTTAAAGTGCATGTGTGTGTGTGTGTGTGTGTGTGTGTGTGTGTGTGTACATGTTTATGTCTTTCTCATGCTTTTTTCTGTTTATCTTATTCTGGTTTGTTTGTTAGTTTTTATCTGCCTGTTTGTTTTTAAAAGAGAAAGAAGGTATGGAGTTGGATGGGTGGGGAGGTATAAAGGATGTGGGAAAAGTTTAGGGAGGAAAGCCATGATCATAATATGTTGTATATGTGTGGTTTGAATAGGAATGGCACCCCCATAGGATCACACATTTGAATGTTTGGTCACTAGAGAGTGGTGTTACTTGAAGAAATGTGGCCTTGCTGGAGTAGATGTGGCTTTATTGGATGAAATCTGTCACTAGGGGTGGACTTTGAATTTCAAATGCTCAACCCAGGACCTATCTTTCTCTCTCTCTCTCTCTCTCTCTCTCTCTCTCTCTCTCTCTCTCTCTCTCTCTCTCTCTCTCTCTCTCCCCCCAGCAACCTCTCCAATAGCATGCATGTGTGCCTGCACCCATGCTTCCCACCATGATAATAAGGGACTAAAACTCTGAATGTAGGCAAGCCTCAATTAAATGATTTCCTTTTATTGTAAAAGCTACCATGGTCATGGAGTCTCTTCACAGCAATAGAGGACTGACTAAGACAGTATGAAAAGTATTCTTTTCAGTGAAAAAAGATATACTGTATTGAGAAAGGAAAAAAGAAATGGAAATCAGCCCAAATATCTGTCAGTGGTACAACAGAAATGAACAATTATATCTCTTTCAAAGTCCATCTGTGTGATTAAAATTCAACATATACCTAAGTATAGAAATCGTGCTAAAAGAAATGGCTTTGTGTGTTAAAAATAAATAACCTATAGATGTATATACACTTTCAAATGCAGAGGATAATTTTAGAAATAGTTGAAAGAGTTGGTAATTAGTTTTCTCCTAGAGATAGCCTAGGAAGAGATGTGAAGACTTAATTTTACTATATATCTTTTTATGGCTTTTAAATTATGTGTTTTTTATAATGTTAATCAAAATTCTAAAGCTAGGCATGATGGCACACATCTGTAATCCAGCACTTGAAGAATAGATATAGGGCCAGTTCAAGGGCACCCACAGCTACATAATGAATTGAAGACTATGTGAGAGCCTATCTCAAAAATAAATGAATAAATCAATATTTTTTTAAAAAAATTGTTGCTAAGAAACTATTGATAGCAGCCACAGATTTTCAATTTCAAGAACCACTTGAACCTCATTGTTCCAATGGGCAAGAGGAAAGTGGATGGAAAGAGGGAGCTTTGAATAGGCTACTGCTTATATTTTTCCTGAGGACTCCCTACTCTTACAGGACATTGGAAGTATTCAGATTGAAGAATGTGCAAAGGATTGTCTGGAGGGCTGGGTGTGCAGTGTAAGAGAGAAAAGACAAGGATGATGACGAAGTGCATGAAGTCCTTGAACAAAGGCCCTTTGAATCTCTGTTCCATCATTCACTCAATAAATACACCTTTGCCTATCTTATTTAATGTTGCAGTCTTCTCTAAACTCCACTCCCTACCATCAGTGTCCCTGGCTCTGTTCTTTCCTCCCATGGCACTTCTCCTCTCCATTATATATGGTATTACATATTATTCATATATTTTCTATCAGCATTTGCCCTATACTTCCCTTACATTAGGGCAGCTGTGAGGATGATATTCCATAGGATATGCACATGTAGAATGTTACAGTGCATCGATTAGCATGTTTAAGTGATATGTATTAATAGTTCTTATAACTGTCAGAAGAGAACACGATGAATGTATTTTTGAGCTATTCCCTGGTGACTCCTTGAAATGTATACTGAATACCTTGAACATATGGATAATGAGGCCTTTGAAATTTCATGTATTTTAAAACAAAACTTCATAAAGAAGTCTCAGTAGCCAGCTCCAAGAGACAGCAGTGTATACAGAAACTGGGCTAAAAAGACCTGGCACAGAGGAGAAGATGCTCAGATGCAAGAGTCCTGCAGTCATAGATACAAACAATAACTGACTTCAGCAATGTGTTCTTCAAATAGACTGTTTAGTTAATAGAAAAATGTAGTTGGGAGGAAGGTTTTGGGGGAGAAGGGTGTGTGCATATGTGTATTTAGGAATGATATTGGGTTTCATGCACACCAAGTAATCCAGCACTGAGATATTCCCACAGAAACTTGCAGAACACATTTTGTAAGTACATGAGTCCAGATGCACATGAATCTGTATCTATGTTACTTATTTAGGCCAAAGCAAGATATTGATAATATTTCCCAGTTATCTGAGGATCCCAACATAAGCAATTAATTACTATGTAATGCAAAAAATAAAATATTTGAACACTAAATTTTAAAAAAACAAGATTTTGTAATAAAAATTATAGAATTAAAAGAAATTGTTCCTTAAAATCAGAACTAACATAATTAGATTTTAGGTAATAGAAGGAATGACGTCTTGTTCTCAATGACAGTGAAGCAGGTGTGAGCTTTCTTTTCTCTTTCTGTTTTCATTTTTTGAATGTCAGCTTTATTTGGTAGGTGGGTGGGTTGGCTGATTGATTGGTTAGTTGGTTGGTTAGTTGGTTAGTTGGTTGGTCAAATGGTTTTAATGGAGTTCTTTTGTTTTATTGGACAGGGTCTCATGGTATAGCCCTAGCTGGCCTTTTATCTGCAAGTCTCCTAGCTCAGTCACCTGAGACCTGAAATTAGAATCATGTGCCAAACATAACATTCTCTTTGTATGATCTCTTCTATTTCAAAAACAATGTGTCTCCAGCCCTTCAATAATCCAAATTTGCATTGCCAGTAGAGTGAAAGGATGGAACCCTTGTTCCGAGAAAGTCCGTGGAAAGGTCTATTGGGTTTTTGGTAAATAACATTTCTGCTTTCATAGGCTTTTATGAGAAAATATGCATGGCTGTCATCACATTTTTGACCCAGCTCAATGACAAACTATAAGACTAATGGCTCTTTTGGTACCCTGAAGGTCCCAGCAAAGAGGTGCATCAGTCATCAGGAAATGCCCAAGCATAAAGCATGTCCCTTCCCTTCCTGAAAACTTACAGTGGAAAGAGAAGTAGCTTTGAAAGTGTTCTGCACCAACAGATTGGGCTGAAGGGACTGAGGAGACACCATATGCTCCCAACCTGCAGCTATGTTCTTCAATATGAAAAACAAAACCACCCCCTTATGATAAAGAACAACTCTCAAAGTTCACTTATCTATCAGAGTAGTTTTAAAGTCTAATATTGCAAAGAGTAAATAAATGTTTTAATGCACATAACACCATTACCCTAATGGCAGCAACTGAGAACATCAAAAGACATTCATAGTTAACACTATAGTATTTCCCTATATTTATGTGGCAAAAGCTGTAGCATTAGTATTAAGTAACCAATATCTTCGGGGTTTTTAAACTTACCCCCCTAAAATACTTATTACCAAATAAAGGCAGCATCAGTCACATAATTTGGACAGAAAGATATTTAATGTGAACACAAAATTTTCTTATTGCAAAAAAAAATTCTAATCAATGAACTTCATAGGATAGGAGAGATGATTTAGCCATTGATGACAAGCCTCATTATCTGAATTTCATCTTAAGGGAACCCACATGATAGATGAAAAGAAGCACCTCTATCTCTAAGTTGTCCTCCAACTTAAGCATGCATTCTTGTGCCCTGCCCAGCCTCTCACTCTTGTAATACATGTGGAGATGAAGAAATTATTCTTTGGTTAAGAGCACTGACTGCTCTTGAAGGGAACCCAGATTCAGTTCCCAGCACTCACGTGGTGGCTCATCAGAATTCTTCTGTTCTCTGAAGGAACGGCATGTACTTCTTATATAGACATCTATGTGGGCAAACATGGGTTCTCCTCGGTTTTACATTTTCCTCTCTTCTCTTCATTCATTAGAGAGCAATGGAAGTGGAAAGGATAAGACTCTATTCAGTTGTTCTGTGTTGTCTCCCCCTGCTTTCTCTCTCTCCCTCTCCCTCTCCCTCTCCCTCTCCCTCTCCCTCTCCCTCTCCCTCTCCCTCTCCCTCTCCCTCTCCCTCTCCCTCTCCCTCTCCCTCTTCTACACACACACACCTCTCTCTCTCTCTCTTCTACACACACACCTCTCTCTCTCTCTCTCTCTCTCTCTCTCTCTCTCTCTCTCTCTCTCTCTCTCTCTCTCTCTCTCTTCTACACACACACACAGCCATTCTGTAGACACTTTACTCACTCACAGGTGTTACTACCTTCTCTGCTTTGTCCACTTCTGTAACCACTACTCCACAATGGTGATCTCTAATTTCATGACATATTTGAGTGACCTGAAGAGTGTGTGTGTGTGTGTGTGTGTGTGTGTGTGTCTGTGTGTGTGTGTGTGTGTGTCTGTGTCTGTGTCTGTGTCTGTGTCTGTTTCTGTGTGTATGAATGTGTGCATGAATGTGTGTATGTGTGTGCATGTATGTGTGTATGTATACATGCATGAGTGTGTGTGTTTGTGAGAGCTAGCGAGAGAGAGAGAGAGAGAGAGAGAGAGAGAGAATGTTTGCAAAGTCATTCTTTCTAATAGTCGTTTCATGTTATTTCCTAATTGGAAAAGGAAAATTGTTCTTTCTTACATTTTAGAACAATATTAATAAGTACAAAAACTTTTGAGCTGAGAAAGCAAGATAGAGCCATTTTTCTGATTTTTGCCTCTAAAATTACAGGATCAGTGGATTTTTTACAAGCCAAGGTTTCTATGGGATCCCTTGGAATAGCATATCAACTCTAACCTTTAGGCTGGCTCTATTGATACCTGCTTCTTGTTCTGTCTGCTGGGATGCCATTCCCACAGTCCCTGTATCTTCTCAGTTTGGGATAAAAAAGATAACAAGGAAATGATAACAAGGAAAAACTTGCATACACAGTACGAAATGATAGAAGTCTCTAGAAGTCACTATAAGATACATGGACAAATCCTTTGGCAAAAACAAAATTAAATGATGTGTATAAAACAGGAGCCAAGAGATGTTGGAGAAAGTTGGAACAGCACACAGTGCTGGGGTGTGTGTGTATGTGTGTGTGTGTGTGTGTGTGTGTGTGTGTGTGTGTGTGTGTGTGTGTATGAGAGGAGGGGGGAGAGAGAAATGTGTCAACAAAGACCAAGATCATAAAGGGTTAAACTTAGCTTTATCAAGTTATGTGTATTTGGTATAAGATGATAGAGCTGCATGAAAAATAAAGATAGCACCTAATTGTCTTCCTCTCTACTGTCTACAAACACAGACATCTCATTTAAGAGAACACACTCTTGACACCTGTCTCCATAGAGGCTGCCACCTATCCCCTCAGAGTTGACTCAAGAGTCACTAAAGCAGAAATATAAAGATCTAGGAAATTAAAAAGGAATTTGAATTAGCACCCCTCTTGTTTCTGAAAGTGCTATTAGGAGTCATAGATTGGTATTTTGTGTTCATATAAATCATCACTGTTTGAAAACGATGACAATCACCACTCTCTGATGGGAAATCAACTCAATTAATGGCCACATTTTCCCGACAGAGAAAGCCTTTATGGAAATTCTACATTCCATTATAGCATTGATATAAAAAGTATTTTCTCCACACAGAACTCTTTGCTTTGCTAATAACCTTACAATAGTAGTGTTAGAACTCTCTGGACAAATGTGCTATTCATTTGATTGCATAAAAGACATATTGTAGTGAACTGTGGTCGTGTTGACTACACTGTGTGTGCTTCATATAAACCTCAGGGAGGATTGTCTGTGAAGCCACAGTTGTCACTCTTGGTTGGCCAAGCAGGTGATATTTTAATGCTTCAGATACGACATACTTCAAACTCTCCATGTTAGATAAATAAAAACATTCCTCTATTTCAAGGGATGGTTATTTCCCTTCTCATCTCAGAGAAGAATCAGGCCATGAAAAACAGGAAAGATATTAACAGCATATTGTGCCCTGTAGAGAATTTTTCCCTACAGTGAAAACATGAGTTAATGATAAGCAATAAAAGACATTGGGAATATGACTTCCCATGACTTAGAAATCAAAAACACACCTGCAGCTTTCCTTCAGCTGGTATTTTAATGTGCAAACTAAGATTTTTTTAAAAAAACTCTTCCAATTTACATTTCAATTCTCAAAATCTAGGAGAAAATACATGTGTGTGTGTGTGTGTGTGTGCGTATGTGTACACATATAATTGTGTATGTATGTGTGATATATGTTTTTAAACTTTACCAATTTTCATTTTAATTCTCAATATTTAAAAAACTGTATTCATATATACATATTTGCATATGTGTATATATTTGTATGTTTGTATATATATGCATGTCTGTGTATGTATAAACATGTATATGTGTGTAAATGTATATTTATGTTTATGTATATATATGTATATTTGTATACATGTTTATATGTATACATGTACATGCATGTGTTTATATATATATGTGTGTGTACATATATATACACATACACACATACACACACACACACACACACCACACATACATATACCATGGCTATTCCCCATTTTCTCGTCTATTAGATTCAGTTCATCATATCCAGTTTTATGTTAAGGTCCTTCATCTATAATATGGAATTGTTGAGAGTGATGTGTTGATCTATTTGCGTTCATCTACATGCAAACATCCAGTTTGACCAGCAACATTTGTTAAAGATGCTATATTTTTTTCTAGTGTGTGTTTCTGAATTCTTTATCAAAAAACGAGTATCCACATGCATGTACATTTATTTATTGGTCTTCCATTTGACTCCATTGATCAGTGTGTCCATTTCTTGTGCCGATGTCACACTATTTTTATTACTTAAGCTCTGTGATACAACTTGAAATTGGATATGGTGATACCTCCAAAAGTTCTTTTATTGTTCAAGGTTGTTTGATATTCTGAAGGGGGTTCCCAGATAAAGCTGGATAGTGTACTTTCAAGTTCCATGAAAAATTGCAGTGTACTTTTGATTGGGATTGCACTGGATTTTTAAATGGCTTTTGGTAGGACGGCCATTTTTACTGTTAATCCTACAAATCCATGACCATGGGAGATCTTTCACTATTCTGATATCTTCTTCGATTTCTTTCATCAGTGTCTTAATATCATACAAGTATTTCACTTGCTTGGTCATCACTGCTCCAGGATCTCTGAGGCTATTGTGAAAGGTCCTGGTCCTCTGCTTTCTTTTTCATTGTATCTATCATTTGTGTACAGGAGGGCTACTGATTTGCAGGAGTTAATCTTGTATCCAGCTACTTTGATAAAAGTGTTTATCAGTGGAAGGAGTTCCCTGGCGGAAACTTTTTCAAGCTACTTATGTATACTATCATATCATCTGCAAATAAAGAAACTTTTATTTTCTTTCATTCAAATTTGTATCCTTTTGATCTTCCTTGGTTGTCTTATTGCTTTAGCTAAGACTTCACATACTATATTAGATAGGTATGGATAAACTTGACAACCTTATCTTCTTCCTGATTTTAGTAGAAGTGCTTTAAGTTTCTCTCCATTTAAGTTGATGTTGGGTATGCAACTTTGTAAACTTCCTTTATTGCACTGAGGTATGTTCTTTGTATCCTCAATTTCCCCAGGCCTTTTACCATAAAGTGGTGTTGGAGTTTTTTTTTTCAAAGGCCCTTTTTGCATCTAAAGAAGAGGTCATGTGGGTTTTTTTTTTTTTTGTCTTTCAATTGTTTATATGCTGGATGATATTTATTGACTTATATACATTGAAATACCCCTGATTCTCTAAGATGAAATCTACTATTATGGTAGATAATATTTTTGACATTCTTGAATTTCATTTGTAAATATTTTCTTGAGAATTTTCACATCTATGTTCATGAGGAATATTGGTCTATAATTCTTTTCTTTGTTGAGTCTATTAGGATTTGAGTTTCAGAGTAACTGTGGCTTCTAAAAAGGAATTGGGCAATATTTTTTCTCTTTCTATATTATTAAATAATTTGAAGGGGATTGGCATTAACTATTCTCTGAGTCAGGTATAATTTTAAAACTGTCAGGCCCTGGGCTATTTTTGGTTGGGAGAATTTTAATGACTGCTTCTAGTTCAATAGGAGTTATAGGTTTGCTTAAATTGCTTAGCTGATTTTGGTTTAACTTTTGTACATTGAATATATTGACATATTTGTGCAGTTGTTTTAGATTTTTGCAATTTTGTATAGTACAGGTTTATTTAAATATGTCCTTATGGTTCTATGAATGTCCTCTGTGTCTGCTGTTATGTCCCCCTTTTGGTTTCTAAAATTGTTAATTTGTATATTTCTTGTAGTGGTCACCCCATAAATCCATGTGCTTGAATAGGCTTGGCCCAGAAAGTGGCATTATTATGAATTATGGCCTTATTGGAATAGGTGTGGCCTTGTTGGAGGAAGTATGTCACTGTGGAGGTGGGCATTGAGATCCTCCTTCTAGCTGTCTGGAGACAGTCTTCTCCTGGTTGCCTTCCGAATAAGATGTAGAACTCTCAGCTCCGCCATGCCATACCTACCTAGACAACACCATGTATCCCACCTTAATGATAATGGACTGAACCTCTGAACCTCTGATCCAGCCCCAATTAAATGTTGTCCTTTATAAGAATTGCCTTGGTTATGGTGTCTCTTCACAGCAATGTAAACTCTATGACAGGTGTTGGTACCAGGAGTCAGGTATTGCTGTGATAGACCTGACTTCGTTTTTGTTTGGAGGAATGTAGATTTGGGGATTTTGTATTGGGAAAGCAGTATAATCCTTTAAGAGGGACTTAATGGGGCTTCCTAGTAGGCATATGGAAGACATTGGTGGTGAGTGTGATTTGAACTATGGGGTCCTGGCTTTAGATGTTTCAGAGAAGAATTTTAGTAAGGAGCTTAGAGACTTTTCTTGTGATGTTTTGGTGAAGAATATGACTGCCTTTTGCCCTTATCCAAAGAGTCCACCTGAGGCTAAGGTGAAATGATTGATCAGATTTGTTGCATTGACAAAGGAAATATCAAATCAACCAAGTTTAGACTCTGTCCTGAGGTTCACTCTTATGAGGAGTGCTATGATCAAACATAGCAAGCTTTTAAAGAAAACAAAACACAAGATGTGTGGTTCAAGTAATAAAGAGACACCAGGAAATGAAATTGAGCTAAAACCTGTGTTCAAGGATATTAAATGGAAGACCTCAGGGCAACATCCCACCCAGTTAAACTCATTCATTTGCAGTTGGCTAAGGGCGAGTTATATCATGTTAGGCATTTTTATGACCTGGTTATTGCTTTCATTTGGGTATAAGGAGATATAATTGTATGTCAAATTGACAAGGGATGAATTGTGATGGCTATTGTAGGTTTTCTGATGCAATAAATATTTAAAAACCCCACCCCAGGGTTTTTACCTCACCTTTAGTTGTTGACTTCTGAAATGAAAGACACACACAACCTTTATATTCCTAGTATGCCTTAAGCAGTGCCATAGCTGAACAGTACAATAGCTGTAAGAATTTACTTTCCTACTGATAACCCCAACTTATTGCTTACTATTTACGATGTTCCACCTTGGCCACTCTTAATTCCAATTGGCCAGCCCACATGACCACATTTTTATGTCTCAGCTAACCCATGGTGGGTTTTCGTTCTCCTCTTCTGCACCTTTGTCTTCTTCTTCCTTATGGCCCCAAGCCAGGTAACCTAAACCCCACCTATGTATCTTCTACCCAGCTATTAGCTGTTGGCATCTATATTTACCAATCACAATTAACTAGGGCCAGGGTCACTTAGCTAGTATCTACATACGTGCAGACTCTCTCATCTCTGGGACAACCAGTCTTGGGGGTCTCAGATTAGCAATAAAATTCAAGCAGCATTAAACCAACTACAGTTTTCAACTTGATTAAGATCTATAATGAAAAGCTTAGGCCCAGGCATGGTGATACGTTCCTTCAATCCTAGCATTCAAGACACAGAACCATGTAGATCTCTGAGTTCAAGGTCGATCTACAGAGCAAGTTCCAGAACGAGCAAGCTTAATCAGTGAAGGAGTTAGAAAACAGAAAGCTTGTGATAATGCAATAAAATAAGGTATGGGGCGGGGGACATATTCCAACTTCAGCAAGCAACAGAACTTAGAAGCTTCAGCCATGTGCCTCTGGCTTTAGAGTCAAGGATAGAAGGAACTTCTTGCCCAATTGATGGTGGTTAGCTGAAGCTAAGAAATTAGCAGTGGTTAAGAAGATACCAATATCACTGAGGTGAAATCTTCTGTGGAGTGTTTTTAGAGAGCACACAGAAGCTATGTTCCAGAGAAAACCAAGACTGTATGTTGTGCTGCAGCAGGATTTGGTAATATGTGAGAATCTCCCAGGTGGTACTGGTTTTGAAAGCATGAAGGGGTCATGGAAATCAGCTGAGGCTCAGCACTGTGAGAGGCCATTGGCCAATATGCAGCTTCAGTTGCAGTTGATGGCCCAGAAAAAGAGGTCAGGCAAAGGAGTTGAGGCTTTTTGCTATGAAGGGAACCTATGAGAGGCTATTGATGAAGCACAGTTACAATGGAAGACCCCAGTGTACTGGAAATGCCAGGACCATGGGATGATCACGAAGAATAGCAGCATCAGTAGAGTGGATCAACCTGAACCTATATTGCTACAGAGGGCAGAGCTGGAGATGTTGTGTATTGGAGATGTCAGTACCATGGGATGACCACCAAGCACAGCAGCATCAGTGGAGTGGAATCAAGTAGAGCCTAGAATGCTACAGAGGGCAGAGCTGGGGAGGTGACCCAAGGCCTTTAGAGGATTCCAGAAGATCATGTGTGGGTCCCAAACATGGAAATAAGAAGCTGTGAAGTTGAAGTGACCATGAAGACCCCAAGATGTTAGAGATGCCAGAGCTATGGTTTACCTGCTGAGGAAAGTTGCTAACAAGAAGTGTGTAACAGTCAACAAAGCTGCAGGGAACTAGAGAACTGAAGAGTGCTTTGAAATCATAGATTGAGGTGCAGAGTTTGAAGTTTGCCTAGCTGCTTTCCTTCCTTGCTTTGTTCCAGTATTCCCTCACTATGATATTTTGGAATAGTAATGTATAGTCTGTGATGTTTAATGTCTGTGATCTGCTTTGTGATTTTGATTTTATAGAGGATTACAGTTAAGAGATTACCTGAATCTCAGAGGAAACTTTGAACTTCAAACTTTTAGCACTGTTCAGACTGCTATAGACTGTGGAGACTTTTGACGTAGACTAAATATATTTTGCATTATACTATAGCTATGTATACCTCCCATGGACTCATATGTTTGAACAAGTCTATTCCAAAACAAGCCTTAAATTCCAGAGAGTGGAATGTAGTGGTTGAATTTGCTGGGTCCCCATAGATTTATGTGTTTGAATGCTTGGCCCAGAAAGTGGCACTATTAAGAAGTATGGCCTTGTTGGAATAGGTATGGTCTGGTTGGAGAAAGTGTATCACTGTGGGAGTGGACTTTGAGACACTACTCCAACCTGCCTGAATACTGTCTTCTGTTGCCTTCAAAACAAAATGTAGAACTCTCAGCTACTCCAGTGCCATGCCTACCTTGACACTGCCATGTTTCCCACCTTGATGATAATGGACTGAACCTTTGAACCTGTAAGCCAGACCCAATTAAGTGTTGTCCTTTATAAGAGCTGCCTTGGTCAGAGTGTCTCTTCACAGCAATAGAGACCCTAACTAAGACATTCTTTCTCTACCTTTTAGTTAATATGAATAAAAGGTTTGCCAACCTTACTCATTTTTTCAGAAAACCAATTTTGTTTCATTGGGTTTTTTGTATTGTTTGGTTGTTTCTATTTTATTGATTTCAGTCTCAAAATTTTTTTTTTGCCATCTATTTCATTTAGTTCATTTCTTCTTTTAGTTTGAGGATTTTTCAGGTGTGCTATTAAGTTACTAGTGTGAGATCTTTCCATTTTGTATGTGTATGCGTGTGTGTGTGTGTGTGTGTGTGTGTGTGTGTTTCCCCTTTTTTGATTTGTTATTTTAGGATTGTTTATCTCTTATGTTTTCTTGCATGTCACTAACTTCTTTAAGTTGGAGTTTTCTTCCTGGCATCTTTTGTAGGGCTGAATTTGAAGATATTACTTAAATATGTTTTTTCATAGAATGTCTTATTTTCATCATATATGGTGATTGAATGTTTTGCTAGGTATAATTTTCTGGGCTGGCCATCTGTGGCTTTTAGAATCTCCACTTAAAACTCTAATTACTCTAAGAGGTCTGTGTGCCTTTATATATTACTTTATCTTTCTCCCTTTTCACCTGTGAAATTATCTTCTATGATTGTATTGAAAGTATTTTCTGTGGCTTTGACCTGGATTTCTTCCCCCTTTGTTTTCTCCCATTGTTCTCAGTTTTTCCATAGGGTCCCAGATTTCTTGGATGTCTTACACAAGTAGTTTTTAGCTTAACATTTACATTGACCAAGTCATCCATGTCTACTATTGTATCTTCTATCATGTTGTTCCTGAGATTCTCTCTTTCACTGTATATTCAGTTGGTGAACGTTTTCTGTGAGGTTTCTGTTCAGGCTCCTCAATTTTTTCATTTCCATATTTCCTTCAGTTTAGATTTTTAAAAAAATTTTATTAGATATTTTCTTTATTTACATTTCAAATGTTAACCTCTTTCCTAATTTTCCCTCCAACCCCCCATATCCCATTCCCCCTCCCCCTGCTCACCAACCCACCTACACCTGCTTCCTGGCCAAGGCATGCCCCTACACTGGGGAATCAAGCCTTCATAGGACCAAGGGCCTCTCTTCTCATTGATGTCCCATAACATCATATTGATGTCCTCTACTACATATGTGGCTGGAGCCATAGGTCCCTCCATGTGTACTCTTTGGTTGGTGTTTTAGTCCCAGGGAGCTCTGGAGGTACTGTTTAGTTCATATTGTTGTTCCTCCTATGGGGCTGCAAACCCCTTCAGCTCCTTGGTTCCTTTCTCTAGCTCCTTCATTGGAGACTCTATGCTCTGTCCAATGAGCTGTGAGCATCCACTTCTGTATTTGTCAGGCACTGGAAGAGTCTCTCAGGAGATAGCTATATCAGACTCCTGTCAGCAAACACTTGTTGGCATCCACCATAGTGTCTGAGTTTGGTAACAGTATATGGGATGGATCCCCAGGTGGGAGAGTCTCTGGATGACCTTTCCTTCAGTTTCTGCTCCACATTTTGTCTCTGTATCTCCTCCCATTGGTATTTTGATCCCCCTTCTAAGGACAGAAGTATCCACACTTTGGTCTTCCTTCTTCTTGAGCTTCATGTGGTCTGTGCATTGTATCTTGGGTATTCCAAACTTCTGGCCTAATATCCACTTATCAGTGAGTGCATACCATGTGTGTTCTTTTGTGATTGGGGTACCTCACTCAGGATGATATTTTCTAGTTCTCAACTGAGGAATACCGAATGTCTGAGAAGCACCTAAAGAAATGTCCAGCATCCTTAATCATCAGGGAAATGCAAATCAAAACAACCCTGAGATTCCACCTCACACCAGTCAGAATGGCTAAGATCAAAAACTCAGGTGACAGCAAATACTGGCGAGGATGTGGAGAATGAGGAATATTCCTCCATTGCTGGTGGGATTGCAAAATGGTGCAACCACTCTGTCAATCAGTTTGGTGGTTTCTCAGAAAATTGGACATATTACTACCTGAGGTCCCAGCTATACCACTTCTGAGCATATATCCAGAATATGATTTAACATGTAATAAGGACACATGCTCCACTATGTGCATAGAAGCCTTATTTATAATAGCCAGAAGCTAAAAAGGACTCAGATGTCCCTCAACCAAGGAATGGATACAGAAAATGTGGTACACTTATACAATGGAGTACTACTCAGCTTTTAAAAATGATGAATTCATGAAATTCTTAGAAAAATGGGTGGAACTAGAAAATATCATCCTGAGTGAGGTAACCCAATCACATAAGAACACACATAGATTTTATTTATTGATTCTATTTCTATTTTCAGGTCTTGAACTGTTTTGTTCATTTCCTTCCACTGTTTGTGTTTTCAAAGGTATCTTTAAGGCATTTAGTCATTTACTCTTTTAAGACCTATATCATATTCATTATATCTATTTTTAGGTCTTTTACTTGGCTTCAACCAACTATGTTAGAATACATAGGGCCTTCTGAGGAAGGGTTGCTCAGCTCTAGCAGAGTCTGGGTATGTAGGTTGTTGTTGTCTGTCAGATGGGCATTTGGTCCTTCATTTCTTCTGCCCTCTGGTTTTTAGGAGAATGTGGTGACCATGTGTTACCTTGTTAGAAAATCTGGGATCCTGATATACATGGCTACTGTGGGTTCCAGGTAAAATGTGTTTCTATGTATTTGGGGCTGACATTTAGGGATGGGGATGTGCTAAAAGAAGGACAAGCAGAAAGGGTTCACCAGAGAGAGATAATCAGGTTTTTCCACCAGAATCTGCTTATTCCCATAGAAACTGGGGGATAGAATAAGGAGAGGCCACAATAGGTAGTCCTCTACAGAGCTTGGGATGAGACCCAGGAGTTGCATATAGAGGAGAGGAGGGAGAGTGAAGAGCTGTAGTTCTACTATCTGCTTCTCTGGCTTACTTGCTTCCAGCAGACTTAATTATGGAGTCCGCAGAGAATGTCTGCTGAGGTTTAGGGGCTGAAATAACATGGTGAGTGTGGAGGAAGGTTGGAAAAAAAGATATGCATGATCCATTGAAGAAGGGGGCAGAGAGTAGGGAGAGGCCATATCAGGTTGTCAGAGAGAAAGGTTAAAATCCATAGTTAGCTTATCTCCTTCCCTATCAAGAGTGTCCTGCAGGTTCCCAGGGAATAACTGCTGGAGATGGGGGCTGGGATAAAGTGATGAGTGGGGAGAAGAGATGTTGGAAGGGAAGATCTGTGTGGCTGACTAGAGATAAGGGTTGGAGTTACAGAGAAATTTTAAGTACCTTATCTGTGTGCTGAGATTCAAATTGTGTCCTCTGTAAGAGCAATATAGACTCATAACCTCTAAGCTAATTCTCCAGCTGTTTTTTAATAAGGCTGTGTATATCTGTGCAATCAGTAATATCCCTACCATATATCCAGTTATTCTGCTTCAGGCCTGACTATAAAATAGCTGCTGCTTACTTCTAAGGACAGCCACCTGAAGCTCCACAGAGTCACCTACACAATCCATAGATACTGAAAAGTAGCTCATCTGGTCCCACAGTCTGTGTTTGTGTAGCCCTCAGACTTCACATGCTGCTCACTACTCTGCATGGTCTAGACACTGATGGATACCTCACATGCTGACCACCATTATGTGACCCTTATACATGGACGGGCATTTCACATGCTGCCCACCATCCTGGGTAACCCCACATCCTACCTACTATTCTGTATTACAATAAATCATGTCCATCAGGAAGCCTCAACCCTCACAGAACATCTGACCACATCATATAGGAGAATGTTTGAGTATAAAGTCACTTCCTCTGCACAAATAGTTTCTGGTTGTTAACTAGAGAGAAGTGTGGTGTAAGTAGTGACAAGTATTCCCCACAATGACATTTCATGAGGGGATCTTCCTTACTCCAGCTGTGAAGCTAGACAACAGGAGAACATATAAAGTAAGGTGTCCACATAGTGTCCACAAATATTCATCTGCTACTGGATACATATTGGAACCCAGTCCTTTCTCAGGCTGAAGTGGAAGAGGATCCTAGGTTCAAATTTAGACCTTGATGCTTCCAAACTGAGTTCTAGTGTTTGCTCAGCTTCTGTCATCTCTATGCAATGCCACAAACATCCAATCACCTCAAACTATGTATTTTTACATAGTTTATTAAAGGAAAATAAGTCTTACCACATGAAAGGGAGATTAAATGAGCTACTTGCCCATTCTTGATATTCAATAAAGCAATTAATACAACTTGTAATCCTGAATGCTAGCATAAAACAGATATGGTGACATTGAGTGCACAAAACCTTTCAGATAATGCTGACTGTCATTGATCAATATTGTTCAACATAAAATTGCAAATCCAAATCACGTCAAGAGTCCATCTCACCTCAATCAAATAAACCAATCAAATATGGCTGAAGAGATGGCTCAGCAGGCAAAGTCATGGCTGAACAAATGTGAGGACCAGAATGGATCTTCAGACCCATACACAAGCCAGACAGGCAGAGGATTGCCTATAATCATAGGGCTCAGACTGATCGAGAAGGATATTTTTCAACTTCAGTTTACCACGTGCCCACATGTGAATATGCATACATATATACATACCACCCACAAATGAAACAAATACCAAAGGCTAGAAAGAGTATAAGGAAAAATGAGCTCTTTACAGTGCTGCCCAGCTATCCCACTTGTGGGCATTTACACAAAGGAAATGAAGTCGGCATACAGAAAAGAGACATGCACACCCACAAACTACATCATGGTTCCCAGAAGCCAAGGCACAGAATCCACTAAAGAGCCCATCCACAGCTGAATGGGGGGGAGGGAATGATAGCATGCAGTTGAAATTGCATTTTGTTCAGCCGTAAAGAATGGAATTGTGTCATTTGCAAGAAAATGGTTGAAAACAGGAGACATCATATTTCTCAGCTAAACACAGACAAATATTTTGTGTGTTTTTCCATGTGTGGAACTAAAGGAAGAGGAGGAGGAGAAGGGGCTATTGGCAAAGGGGAGGAACCCAAAGAGACAGGAAAGAAAGAGAGTGAGGGAAAGTAGCAGAAGGGAAGACACAGCTAATTGCAATATATGCATGTGTATAGAAATATCACAATGAAACCCACTAATTTGTGGAATTAATGGGCACTATGTATAATTTTAAAAGAAAAGAGTAGGAAAGCTGTATGCAATATAATCTTATAATGTTATCTTGTGGTGGTTTAAATAGGTAGGGCCTCCATAGATCCCTGTGTTTGAATGCTTGTCCTACAAGGTGTAACACCATTAAGAGGTGTGATCTCACTGAAGTACGTGTGGCCTTGTTGGAGGAAGTATGTTACTATGGGGATGGGTTTTGTGGTCTCATATATGCTCAAGCAGTCTCCTACTGCCTGTCGATCAAGATGCAGAGCTCTCAGCTCTCCCACCACCATGTCTGCCTGGATGAGGCCATGCGTCCTGCCATGACAATAATGAACTACACCTCTGAAACTATAAGCCAACCCCAACTAAATGTTTTCTGGTATAAGAGTTGCCATGATCACAGTGTCTCTTCACAGCTATGAAGCACTAAATAAGATAAATAGCTTCCATTCTTTTATAGTCTAAACAATACAAAAGTACACAACATGATGACAATATCCACCTGCTTTGTCCTCCATCCCAGTCATCAGCTACAAACGATATCTTTAAAGCATGACTTTGGAGCCTCCTAAACTTTTCCTGTCTTCAAATACAATTGTCCATTTCTAGTTTTATATATAGTTTTAGAAAATATGGAGGAAAGTAAACTTTCCAAAGGCTTTAAAGAAACAAAAAGTATTCCCAGATTCAGGCAATTTATGCCTTACTCAGAACGGGGAAAAGACACTAATTTTCACTCCTTATTGTGTTACACATGGAAGATAAAGAGCAAAGGGTCAAGCCAATCCCATTTGGTGATTTTAAACATAAGCTTCTATGTCCAAGATTATTCACAATGATTTCAGCTAATCTCAGAAGCTAAGCAGGGCCAGGCCTGGTTAGTTCTTGAATAGGAGGTGAGGTAGGAATTGAAGAGTTGTTGATGAAAATGAAGATGGTAATAAAAACAAGTTAAAAAAACTAACCTGGCCTTCCGGTCCACTCGAGTATCAGGGTGCCTTGCCAGAGGAGTCTCCGGACACCCGCAAGGACCCACACAGGACTCCCCACGGGATCCTAAGACCTCTGGTGATTGGAACACAGCATCTGCTCCAATCCAATCCTGCGGAACCTGAGACTGCATTAACTAGGGAAGCAGGCAACCCAGCCTCTGCTGGGGCACAAGTCCCTTCCGGTCCACTCGAGTATCGGGGTGCCTTGCAGGAAGAGTCTCCGAACACCCACAAGGACCCGCACAGGATTCCCCACGGGATCCTAAGACCTTTGGTGAGTGGAACATAGCTTCTACTCCAATCCAATTGAGTGGGACCTGAGACTGCATTAACTAGGGAAGCAGGCAACCTGGCCTCTGCTGGGGCACAAGTCGCTTCCAGTCCACTCGAGTATCGGGGTGCCTTGCAGGAGGAGTCTCCGAACACATGCAATGACCCGCACAGGATTCCCCACGGGATCCTAAGACTTCTGGTGATTGGAACACAACTTCTGCCAGGATGCAGGTTCGAACACCAGATATCTGGACACCTTCCCTACAAGAATAGAGCTTGCCTGCAGAGAATACTCTGACCACTGAAACTAAGGAGAGAGCCAGCCTCCCAGGTCTGCTGATAGAGGCTAACAGAGTCTCCTGAGGAACAAGCTCTAATCAGAGACAACTACGACAGCTAGCTTCAGAGATTACGAGATGGCGAAAGGCAAACGTAAGAATCCTACTAACAGAAATCAAGACCACTCACCATCATCAGAACACAGCCCTCCCACCCAACCTAGTCTTGGGCACCCCAACACAGCCGAAAATCTAGACCCAGATTTAAAAGCATATCTCATGATGATGGTAGAGGACATCAAGAAGGACTTTCATAACTCACTTAAAGAAATACAGGAGAGCACTGCTAAAGAGTTACAGGTCCTTAAAGAAAAACAGGAAAACACAACCAAACTGGTAGAAGTCCTTAAAGAAAAACAGGAAAACACATCCAAACAGGTGATGGAAATGAACAAAACCATACTAGACCTAAAAAGGGAAGTAGACACAATAAAGAAAACCCAAAGTGAGGCAACAGTGGAGATAGAAACCCTAGGAAAGAAATCTGGAACCATAGATGCAAGCATCAGCAACATAATACAAGAGATGGAAGAGAGAATCTCAGGTGCAGAAGATTCCATAGAGAACATCAGCACAACAATCAAAGAAAATACAAAATGCAAAAGGATCCTAACTCAAAACATCCAGGAAATACAGGAAACAATGAGAAGACCAAACCTACGGATAATAGGAGTTGATGAGAATGATTTTCAACTTAAAGGGCCAGCAAATATCTTCAACAAAATAATAGAAGAAAACTTCCCAATCCTAAAGAAAGAGATGCCGATGATCATACAAGAAGCCTGCAGAACTCCAAATAGACTGGACCAGAAAAGAAATTCCTCCTGTCACATAATAATCAGAACAACAAATGCACTAAATAAAGATAGAATATTAAAAGCAGTAAGGGAGAAAGGTCAAGTAACATATAAAGGCAGGCCTATCAGAATTACACCAGACTTTTCACCAGAGACTATGAAAGCCAGAAGAGCCTGGACAGATGTTATACAGACACTAAGAGAACACAAATGCCAGCCCAGGTTACTATACCCGGCCAAACTCTCAATTACCATAGATGGAGAAACCAAAGTATTCCAGGACAAAACCAAATTCACACATTATCTTTCCACGAATCCAGTCCTTCAACGGATAATAACAGAAAAAAAAAAAAGGACAGAAATCATGCCCTAGAAAAAGCAAGAAAGTAATCCCTCAAAGAACCTAAAAGAAGACTGCCACAAGAACAGAATGCCAACTCTAACAACAAAAATAAAAGGAAGCAACAATTACTTTTCCTTAATATCTCTTAATATCAATGGACTCAATTCCCCCATATGAAAAGACATAGACTAACAGACTAGCTACACAAACAGGACCCAACATTCTGCTGCTTACAGGAAACCCATCTCAGGGAAAAAGACAGACACTACCTCAGAGTGAAAGGCTGGAAAACAATTTTCCAAGCAAATGGTATGAAGAAACAAGCTGTAGTAGCCATTCTGATATCGAATAAAATCAACTTCCAACCCAAAGTTATCAAAAAAGACAAGGAGGGACACTTCATACTCATCAAAGGTAAAATCCTCCAAGAGGAACTCTCAATTCTGAATATCTATGCCCAAAATGCAAGGGCAGCCACATTCATTAAAGACATGTTAGTAAAGCTCAAAGCACACATTGCACCTCACACAATAATAGTGGGAGACTTCAACACACCAATTTCATCAATGGACAGATCCTGGAAACAGAAACTAAACAGGGACACAGTGAAACTAACAGAAGTTATGAAACAAATGGACTTAACAGATATCTACAGAACATTTTATCCTAAAACAAAAGGATATAACTTCTTCTCAGCACTTCACGGGACCTTCTACAAAATTGACCATATAATTGGTCACAAAACAGGCCTCAACAGATAAAAAAATATTGAAATTGTCCCATGCATCCTATCAGACCACCATGGACTAAGGCTGATCTTCAATAACAACATAAATAATAGAAAGCCAACATTCAGGTGGAAACTGAATAACACTCTTCTCAATTATAACTTGGTCAAGGATGGAATAAAGAAAGAAATTAAAGACTTTTTACAATTTAATGAAAATGAAGCCACAACTTACCCAAACCTATGGGACACAATGAAAGCATTTCTAAGAGGGAAACTCATAGCTCTGAGTGCCTCCAAAAAGAAACTAGAGAGAGCACACACTAGCAGCTTGACAACACATCTAAAAGCTCTAGAAAAAGAGGAAGAAAATTCACCCAAGAGGAGTAGACAGCAGGAAATAATCAAACGCAGGGGTGAAATCAACCAAGTGGAAACAAGAAGAACTATTCAAAGAATTAACCAAACGAGGAGTTGGTTCTTTGAGAAAATCAACAAGATAGATAAACCCTTAGCTAGACTCACTAGAGGGCAGAGGGACAACATCCTAATTAACAAAATCAGAAATGAAAAGGGAGACATAACAACAGATCCTGAAGAAATCCAAAACACCATCAGATCCTTCTACAAAAGGCTATTCTCAACAAAACTTGAAAACCTGGATGAAATGGACAAATTTCTGGACAGATACCAGGTACCAAAATTAAATCAGGATCAAGTTAACGAGCTAAACAGTCCCATATCCCCTAAAGAAATAGAAGCAGTCATTAATAGTCTCCCAGCCAAAAAAAGTCCAGAACCAGAAGGGTTTAGTGCAGAGTTCTACCAGACATTCAAAGAAGATCTAATTCCAATTCTGCACAAACTATTCCACGAAATAGAAGTAGAAGGAACTCTACCCAACTCATTCTATGAAGCCACAATTACTCTGATACCTAAACCACAGAAAGATCCAAAAAAGATAGAGAACTTCAGACCAGTTTCCCTTATGAATATCAATGCAAAAATACTCAATAAAATTCTTGCTAACTGAATCCAAGAACACATTAAAGCAATCATCCATCCTGACCAAGTAGGTTTTATTCCAGGGATGCAGGGATGGTTTAATATACGGAAATCCATCAACGAAATCCATTTTATAAACAAACTCAAAGACAAAAACCACATGATTATCTCATTAGACGCAGAAAAAGCATTCAACAAGATCCAACACCCATTCATGATAAAAGTCTTGGAAAGATCAGGAATTCAAGGCCCATACTTAACATGATAAAAGCAATCTACAGCAAACCAGTAGCCAACATCAAAGTAAATGATGAGAAGCTTGAAGCAATCCCTCTAAAATCAGGGACTAGACAAGGCTGTCCACTCTCCCCATACCTATTCAACATTTTACTTGAAGTCCTAGCCAGAGCAATTCGACAACAAAAGGAGATCAAGGGGATACAAATTGGAAAAGATGAAGTCAAAATATCACTTTTTGCAGATGATATGATAGTATATATAAGTGACCCTAAAAATTCCACCAGAGAACTCCTAAACCTGATAAACAGCTTCGGTGAAGTAGCTGGGTATAAAATTAACTCAAACAAGTCAGTGGCCTTTCTCTACACAAAGAATAAACAGGCTGAGAAAGAAATTAGGGAAACAACACCCTTCTCAATAGTCACAAATAATATAAAATATCTTGGTGTGACTCTAACTAAGGAAGTGAAAGATGTGTATGATAAGAACTTCAAGTCTCTGAAGAAAGAAATTAAAGAAGATCTCAGAAGATGGAAAGATCTCCCATGCTCATGGATTGGCAGGATCAACATTGTAAAAATGGCTATCTTGCCAAAAGCAATCTACAGATTCAATGCAATCCCCATCAAAATTCCAACTCAATTCTTCAACGAATTAGAAAGTGCAATCTGCAAATTCATCTGGAATAACAAAAATCCTAGGATAGCAAAAACTCTTCTCAAGGATAAAAGAACCTCTGGTGGAATCACCATGCCTGACCTAAAGCTTTACTACAGAGCAATTGTGATAAAAACTGTGTGGTACTGGTATAGTGACAGACAAATAGACCAATGGAATAGAATTGAAGACCCAGAAATGAACCCACACACCTATGGTCACTTGATCTTCGACAAGGGAGCTAAAAACATCCAGTGGAAGAAAGACAGCATTTTCAACAAATGGTGCTGGCACAACTGGTTGTTAACATGTAGAAGAATGCGAATCGATCCATTCCTATCTCCTTGTACTAAGGTCAAGTCTAAGTGGATCAAGGAACTTCACATAAAACCAGAGACACTGAAACTTATAGAGGAGAAAGTGGGGAAAAGCCTTGAAGATATGGGCACAGGGGAAAAATTCCTGAATAGAACAGTAATGGCTTGTGCTGTAAGATCGAGAATTGACAAGTGGGACCTCATGAAACTGCAAAGCTTCTGCAAGGCTAAAGACACCATCAATAAGACAAAAAAACCACCAACAGATTGGGAAAGGATCTTCACCTATCCTAAATCAGATAAGGGACTAATATCCAATATATATAAAGAACTCAAGAAGGTGGACTCCAGAAAGTCAAATAACCCCATTAAAAATTGGGCTCAGAACTGAACAAAGAATTCTCACCTGAGGAATACCGAATGGCAGAGAAACACCTGAAAAAATGTTCAACATCCTTAATCATCAGGGAAATGCAAATCAAAACAACCCTGAGATTCCACCTCACACCAGTCAGAATGGCTAAGATCAAAACTTCAGGTGACAGCAGATGCTGGCGAGGATGTGGAGAAAGAGGAACACTCCTCCATTGTTGGTGGGATTGCAAGCTTGTACAACCACTCTGGAAATCAGTCTGGCAGTTCCTTAGAAAATTGGACATAGTACTACCGGAGGATCCAGCAATACCTCTCCTGGGCATATATCCAGAAGATGTCCCAACCGGTAAGAAGGACACATGCTCCACTATGTTCATAGCAGCCTTATTTATAATAGCCAGAAGCTGGAAAGAACCCAGATGCCCCTCAACAGAGGAATGGATACAGAAAATGTGGTACATTTACACAATGGAGTACTACTCAGCTATTTAAAAGAATGAATTTATGAAATTCATAGCCAAATGGATGGACCTGGAGGGCATCATCCTGAGTGAGGTAACACAATCACAAAGGAACTCACACAATATGTACTCACTGATAAGTGGATATTAGCCCAGAAACTTAGGATACCCAAGATATAAGATACAGTTTGCTAAACACATGAAACTCAAGAAGAATAAAGACTGAAGTGTGGACACTATGCCCCTCCTTAGAATTGGGAACAGAACACCCATGGAAGGAGTTACAGAGACAAAGTTTGGAGCTGTGACGAAAGGATGGACCATCTAGAGACTGCCATATCCAGAGATCCATCCCATGATCAGCATCCAAGGGCTGACACCATTGCATTCACTAGCAAGATTTTGCTGAAAGGACCCAGATATAGCTGTCTCTTGTGAGACTATGCCGGGGCAAACACAGAAGTGGATGCTCACAGTCAGCTAGTGAATGGATCACAGGGCCCCAAATGGAGGAGCTGGAGAAAGTACCAAAGGAGCTGAAGGGATCTGCAACCCTATAGGTGGAACAACATTATGAACTAACCAGTACCCCAGAGCTCTTGACTCTAGCTGCATATGTATCAAAAGATGGCCTAGTCAGCCATCACTGGAAAGAGAGGCCCATTGGACATGCAAACTTTATATGCGCCAGTACAGGGGAAGGCCAGGGCCAAAAAAAATGGGAAAGGGTAGGTAGGGAAGTAGGGGGGAGGATATGGGGGACTTTTGGGATAGCATTGGAAATGTAATTGAGGAAAAGATGTAATAAAAAAAATAGCTTTTTATGTAAAAAAACAAAAACAAACAAACAAACAAAAAAACTAACCTGGACCCTTAGGATTTTCAGAGACTGAACCACCAACCAAACAGCTTGCACAGGCTAGACTGAGGTCCTGCACATATGTAGCAGACATCCAGCTCAGTCTCCATGTGGGTTCTGAACAACTGGGGCAGAGTTATCCATAAAGAACTTGCCTGTCTGTGGAATCCATTCCCCAACTGGGCTGCCTCATCTGGCCTCACTGGGAAAGGACACACTTAGCCCTGAAGAGACATGATGCACCAGGGTGGGGGAATAACAGGGGCATGGAAATCTACCCTGTCAGAAAAAAAGGGAGGGGGAATGGGGGAAGAACTCTGTGAGGGGAAATAGGGAGGCAGAGAATGGGATATAAAATGAATAAGTAAATAAATTCATGAGAAAAAATTCACCACTGTATACTGTGAAAGACTTTATGCATCAAAAGGAAGCAGCTTGGTTCTCCCTAGCTAGACGCCAGCTTTAAATCAAAATATGACTGGATGCATTGCTATAGGTAAGAAAGTCAATTTGATAGTTGGGATGGGTTTTGCTTTTTATATAGGGTCTTACTCTGCAGCCCAAGCTGGCCTTAAACTCATAGTAATCCTCTTATCTCGACCTACCACTGAGATTACATGTGTAAGCCATCACACTCAGGAGTAATTTTTTTATTCTATTTCTTATGAATTCTAGAAACATTATAAATCTTAGTTATTTTGTAAAGTCCATATAAACAAAACAACAGTATAGCTTATTTCCATTGGCATGTGGTTGTCAACAGGGTATGCATGGTACTTCTTCAATTGCACTTACATATAACATGTTGCACAAAATAAAAGGGCAGAATTAGATTATTATTCATGTTTTCCCATGTTGATAGTCCTTAAAAATATAAGCATCAAGAAATGATCTACTCAGTTATTTTTTTCTCTGATTTTGAGACATGGCTCAAACTTGATATGTAGTTCTCAATAGTCATGAACTCACAATCCTCCTACCTCAGTCTGTCAAGTGCTGGAATTGTAGGTATGTACTATGATGTCCACTTAATAAAATGTATTCAGTAACACACTACTCTATGAACACAGATATGTGCTGGTTGATATTCTCATAAAATATAAGAATAAATATAGTTACAAAAGGATTATAGATAGCTGAACATCAGATAGATACTACCTTTAAGACTGGTAATTTTTTAATAGACACAATTTCAATAACTTATTTTAGAGATAGATTTATAACTTATATGCATGTATGTGTGGCAGCCTGAGTTTATATGCACCATTAGCTTACAGGAGCCCACAGAAGCCAAAATAAAGAGTCAAATCCCTGAAGCTGGAGTTTCAGACAGTCCTGAGCCTCCATGTAGGTAAGAAAAATCAAATGTGGGTCCTCTATGAAAAAAGGTAAACATTCTTAATATTGAGCCATTTCTCCAGCTCCCCAAAATAATTTTACTTTAAAGTGATAAGCTTATCCAATTAAATTATCTGGAAACACGTGGAAATATCATACTTATCTGTACGTGGAAATACCTACAAAATCCTAAGGAATGAGGGAGACTTGTCCCACTTTTAGGCTACCAAATTCTGGAAAATTAAGAGCTATAATTTGAATGTATCCCCTTCAAAACTAACATTGAAATTTAATTGCTAATAGAACAGGATTGAGTGTTGAATGAGGAAGTAATATGCCCATGAGGGTTCCACCCTTTTAAAAAGGCAAGGTGATCCCTCACTTTCCCTCTTAACATCTCTCGATCCTTGTATCTGATACTTTCAATTTAAGAAGGCTGACAAATGGTCCTTACCTATAGCTGTCATTTTGATACTAGCTGGTACTTCCCAGACTCCAAAATGGCGTCCAACACTGTGAATGTCCATCCCTTAAACATTACCCAAGCTGAAGTCTTCTATTATGGAAGGGGAAAAAAAAAACAGACTGAAAAGAACATGAACCATACCTCTGCTAGTGTCAGAAATATATTTCACTGGCCAAATGCAATTGCACTCTTCATAAAAGAAAGCTTTTATCGCTAACAAAAGAATACTTACTTTACACTTGTCTCGTTTTACAATGCTGTGATTCCTAGAATTACAATCATAGCTTTGAAATTTGTAGGATGTATGAATATATGTGTTGAATATAATGTGTTGTGAACAATATCTAAAACAATCTCGATCTTTAATCACAAGATCTCCAGGTAATAACTCGGGCTAGAGCCTGTTAATATAGACAATCAATGTCTCCCCACACCTAACCCAGGTCTTTTTCATTTAATCAAATTCATTCCATCTGTCTGAAATGTTCTGTGAACAAATCTAAACTAAGGTGTAGGGAACAGTGTATTTTGAGAACTCAATTTAAATGCCCCATGCTTTGACATAATTTGAGAAGTGGAACAGTGCTATAAAATAAAAATATAAACAAGACTGATAAAAGTAGGCTGTGTGAGGAGAAAAAAATAAAAGCCTTTCTAGTTGACCTCTGCAAGAAAATGAAAACTATTTCAGGCCAGAGGCAGAGAGATGCTTCAGGAAGAGAGAAGAAAAAGTGAGAAAATCCAATTTTCTTTGCCAAAGTGGACCCACTTGGAATGCAATCATATTGACTTTGCTGAAACTCTCGTTCCAGAGGGCTCCATAGCATTCACCATAGCCATGTTAATTTTCTCTAAAAAGAGCACATATTAAAAGGAAAAAGTATCACAATAGAGGCAACCCATGCTTATTACAGTTTCCTAACCCTCCAAAGATAATAACTAAAAACCAGTGAAGTCTGGACACTGCCCTTTGTTGGAACCTTCTGTGGTCAGTTGAATTAAAAGATTATGACAAGCAGTTAAAAAGAGAGAACAGAGTAGAGGAAAGCTAATAACCTCAGAAAGCCAATGTCACTGTCCCAGATCCAGAAGAAAATGAGATGAATCTATGATTTCCATATTTTTATCCAGTATGGTCCAAGCCCCACACCTGACTTCCTCACACAAGATTGCTTCTCATAGCAATGTCATTGTCCTCCTGGTTTCCACCTGTCACAGTTTCATTTCTGAAACACAGGCACTGGAAATTACCTGGAGGAAGAAGGGAAGTGATTCTTACTCAAGAAGCCTTTAAATGACGAAGAAAAGTGTCAGACATTCCAGCAGAGACATGTAATGGCACAAGAGAGAGTAGAGCAGAAGAGAACATGAGTTTAGTAGTTGGTTCAAGCCGGACTATTACAAGCTATGTGACACTGAACCCATCTAGTCCAGCTCTCGACTTCAGCCTCAGCAAAGGGAGGTTATAGAGGCAAGTAATGGCTTTTTTTAAAATGAATTGTTTAAGCCCTGACTTTACTTAAAACAGCAAAAAATGCTCTTGTATTTTAAAACCCCTAAAGCATTTTTAAAACTCACATATTTCTCTTCATACTCTCTTTTTCTTGACATTATACCTAATATGTTTGTTTACTCGGATGTTAAATAAATGTCTACCTTGAAGCTTTGAGGCTTTAGAATCCATCTGTACCACACCAGATGCAAGTATCTTAAACTTTCCCCCAGAAATGAGAAAACACCAAACAATGATCATAGGTCTGGAGAGAATAGGATGGGAAGTCATCTAGCTTACAATTTTTTAAGCCCAGAATGGTATAGAAGACTGTTTTACTGGCTCAGACAAACCTGTTAAATTGATAGTAGAGCCCAAATTTGACTAGGTTCTGCATTGCTTACCCAAACTAGAGTGCTTTCTGTGGACTCAATAATAACACCATTTTTAATTGTTTAAGAAATAACACACTAACCTGGGTCCATGGAGATTCAGAGAAATTGAACCACCAACCAGAGATCATGCATAGGATAGAACTAGGGCCCCCTGAACAACTGGAGTAGGAGCAGTCTCTGTTGCCTTATTTTGGTCCCTTTGTCCTGACTGGGATGCTTTGTCCATCCTCAATAGGAGAAGATGCACCTAGTCCTACTGCAAATCGGTATGCCAAGGCAGGTTGACATCTATGGGAGCCCTCCCCTTTTCTGAGAAAAATGGGAGGAGGAGTAGGAGAGGAGAGGAGAGAAGGGAGGGCCTGGAAGGAGAGGAGGAAGGGGAAGCAATGACTGGGATATAAAATTAGTTAATTAATTAATTAATTTTAGAGGTAGGAATGAGTAGATGTGGTTCAAAGTAGAATATCCTGCTTTTTCTACAACTAGATTCTAAACCAAATAAGGTTATTTGAAATAAAAAAAATAAAAGAAATAACACACATCAAACTCCCAGTAAAATCTGTGGTTTTTAAACTCTGTCTTCTGTGCAAAAAGAATTGTATTCATTTCCTAAAGTGCCAAGAAAAAGGAAATAATTAAGACTGCATAAAACTGCTAGGTTCCTGATGTTAAAGACTACTAACGAGTTAGCCCTATACCAAAAAATAATGATATAATTTGGATTGTGAGAGGGAGAAAGGACAGAGCGATGGGATGAAACAACAACAACAAAAAAAAAAAAGCTAAAGGGAGGGGTAAAGAGAGGAAGAAATAGCATGAGGAAGCTTGTCCATGCCAATAAAGAGAAAACTCTACTCTGTGTCACTGTAATATCCCAATCTTCCTGAGTGTTCCAATAAAATAGAGTCAGAAATTTAAATATTTCATCTGAGCAAAGCACTGAAACTCAAAAAGACAGGATATCAAGTTGGGACAATAAGAAAAAAATAGATTCCTAAAGGAGAAAGTGGAAGTTGCCTTGAAGAACATTTGAAGGATAAATGTGCTTTTCCAGAGAGAACATTTGAAATCCTACCAAGAGACCATCAAAGGGACAGAATAAATGTCCAGCTGGGTACAGCAGCCTGACCAATGACTAAGAGGCCTCAGTGCATCTTCTCTGCCTTTTTTCCTGCTCCAACTTCATACCATGTGCTTTGGAAAGCTGCCACCTTGGACACTGGACATTTGTTTCATTCCCCAGCCCTCCCTGAGACAAGTCTGCACTGGGCATCTGTCCCTCAGCTGCTTCCTCAGCTCATGATACTTCTGTCTCCTAGACCCAAGGATGGCAGTGGGGGTGTGTCCTCACATCACTACAGCTTCCTGACTTCCATTCTTCCATCTTCCTTCTTGCTTCTCTAGAGCCTCTTCCTACTATGTCATCCTGTGGAGATGTTTGTAGGATGATTTGATTGAATTTGGAGGGCTTATTCCTCTGTGGGCAGTATTATCCAGGGGTAGATGATCATGGGTTATATATGATGGAGAGCTGAGCAAGTATGGAAGCATGATATGATCTCTGCTTCAGTGCCTGATTCTAGGTTTCTGCCTTGAGTTCCTGCTCTCTTTCACTTGACGGTAGACTATCACCTGTGACCTGAAAACCCTTTTCTTTTCCACATTGATTTTGGACAGAGTTCTATCTCACAAATAGAAGATCTGACTAGAGTATTTCCATATACATTTTAACTTTAAGAGGTTCAATTTCGTCCTAGCCAGAGCAATTAGACAACAAAAGGAGATCAAGGGGATACAAATCGGAAAAGATGAAGTCAAAATATCGCTTTTTGCAGATGATATGATAGTATACATAAGTGACCCTAAAAATTCCACCAGAGAACTCCTAAGCCTGATAAATAGCTTCGGTGAAGTAGCTGGATATAAAATTAACTCAAGCAAGTCAATGGCCTTTCTGTACACAAAGGATAAACAAGCAGAGAAGGAAATTAGGGAAACAACACCCTTGGCGTGACTCTAACTAAGGAAGTGAAAGATGTGTATGACAAGAACTTCAAGTCCCTGAAGAAAGAAATTAAAGAAGATCTCAGAAGATGGAAAAACCTCCCATGCTCATGGATTGGCAGGATCAACATTGTAAAAATGGCTATCTTGCCAAAAGCAATCTACAGATTCAATGCAATCCCCATCAAAATTCCAACTCAATTCTTCAACGAATTGGAAAGGGCAATCTGCAAATTCATCTGGAACAACAAAAAACCTAGGATAGCAAAAACTCTTCTCAAGGATAAAAGAACCTCTGGTGGAATCACCATGCCTGACCTAAAGCTTTACTACAGAGCAATTGTGATAAAAACTTCATGGTACTGGTATAATGACAGACAAGTAGACCAATGGAACAGAATTGAAGATCCTGAGATCAACCCACATACCTATGGTCACTTGATCTTTGACAAGGGAGCAAAAACCATCCAGTGGAAAAAAGACAGCATTTTCAAATGGTGCTGGCACAACTGGCAGTTATCATGTAGAAGAATGCGAATTGATCCATTCCTATCTCCTTGTACCAAGGTCAAATCTAAGTGGATTAAGGAACTCCACATAAAACCAGAGACACTGAAACTTATAGAGGAGAAAGTAGGGAAAAGCCTCGAAGATATGGGTACAGGGGAAAAATTCCTGAATAGAACAGCAAAGGCTTGTGCTGTAAGATCGAGAATCGATAAATGGGACCTCATAAAGTTGCAAAGCTTCTGCAAGGCAAAAGACACCATCAATAAGACAAAAAGACCACCAACAGATTGGGAAAGGATCTTTACCTATCCTAAATCAGATAGGAGACTAAGATCCAATATATATAAGGAACTCAAGAAGGTGGACTCCAGAAAATCAAATAACCCCGTTAAAAAATGGGGCTCAGAACTGAACAAAGAATTCTCACCTGAGGAATACCGAATGGCAGAGAAGCACCTGAAAAAATGTTCAACATCCTTAATCATCAGGGAAATGTAAATCAAAACAACCCTGAGATTCCACCTCACACCAGTCAGAATGGCTAAGATCAAAAATTCAGGTGATAGCAGATGCTGGTGAGGATGTGGAGAAAGAGGAACACTCCTTCATTGTTGGTGGGATTGCAAGCTGGTACAACCACTCTGGAAATCAGTTTGGCGGTTCCTCAGAAAATTGGACATAATACTACCAGCAATACCTCTCCTGGGCATATATCCAGAAGATGTCCCAACCGGTAAGAAGGACACATGCTCCACTATGTTCATAGCAGCCTTATTTATAATAGCCAGAAGCTGGAAAGAACCCAGATGCACCTCAACAGAGGAATGGATACAGAAAATGTGGTACATTTACACAATGGAGTACTACTCAGCTATTAAAAGGAATGAATTTATGAAATTCCTAGGCAAATGGATGGATCTGGAGGGCATCATTCTGAGTGAAGTAACATATTCACAAAGGAACTCACACAATATGTACTCACTGATAAGTGGATATTAGCCCAAAAACTTAGCATACCCAAGATATAAGATACAATTTGTTAAACGCATGAAACTCAAGAAGAACGAAGACCGAAGTGTGGACACTGTGCCCCTTCTTGGAATTGGGAACAAAACACCCATGGAAAGAGTTACAGAGATAAAGTTTGGAGCTGTGAAGAAAGGATGGACCATCTAAAGACTGCCATATCCAGGGATCCATCCCATAATCAGCTTCCAAACGCTGACACCATTGCATACACTGGCAAGATTTTGCTGAAAGGACCCAGATATAGCTGTCTCTTGTGAGACTATGCCGGGGCCTAGCAAACACAGAAGTAGATGCTCACAGCCAGCTATTGGATGGATCACAGGGCCCCCAATGGACGAGCTAGAGAAAGTACCCAAGGAGCTAAAGGGAACTGCAACCCCATAGGTGGATCATTATTATGAACTAACCAGTACCCCAGAGCTCTTGTCTCTAGCTGCATTTGTATCAAAAGATGGCCTAGTACGCCATCACTGGAAAGAGAGGCCCATTGGACTTGCCAACTTTATATGCCCCAGTACAGGGGAATGCCAGGGCCAAGGGGTGGGGGTGGGTAGGTGGGGGACTGGGGAGGGGGGAGTGTATTGGGGACTTTTTGGATAGCATTGGAAATGTAATTGAGGAAATTACCTAATTAAAAAAAAAAAAGTGGTTCAATTTCAAGTTCTTCCATTGTACTAGATGGCAAAAACATTTGAGTGGATGACTTATCCAGTGTCCTGGCTTCTAAATGTGTGAGCACTGAGACTCACATAGTCTTAAAGATGAACCTGACATAAAGACCTCCACTTCCTCTCTCATCATGATTTCCTGTCCTTCCTCTCAATCACCTGCTGTCTGAATTCTTTAATTCTATCAGAACACCATTGTGATGGTTTGTATATGCTCACCCCAGGAAGTGGCATTATTAGAGGGTGTGGCCCTGTTGGAGTGGGCGTGGCCTTGTTGGAGTAGGTGTGTCACTGTGAGTGTTGGCTTTAAGACCCTCATTCTAGCTCCAAGAAGCCAGTAATCTGCTAGCAGCCTTCAGGTGAAGGTGAAGAACACTCAGCTCTGCTGTACCATGCTTGCCTAGACTCTGCTGTGCTCCTGCCTTGATAATGGACTGAACCTCTGACCTCTAAGCCAACCCCAATTAATTTCTGTCCTTTATAAGACTTGCATTGGTCATGGTGTCTGTTCACAGCAGTAAAACACTAACAAAGACAACCACTTTATCCTACAGCCTTTATTGTTCTCTGGGGAGGGGGGGGTTGGGAGTTAGAGGCTGATATCAGGTGTCTTTCCCAATCACTCTCCACCTTATTTATTTGTTTTATTTTTGAGAATTTAATACACAAGTATAACACATTTTGGTCATATCTACTCTTTACTCTTCCTGAATTCCTTCTCGCTGAAACCTTACTCTCAAATCCATGTTCCCTTTTTACTATTAGTTTTCATATGTAGCCTACTGAATCCAATCAGTGTTTCTTAATGTATGTTGGTGTGAGGCTGTCCACTCTAGCATGGGTGACATACATTTTCTGTGTCACTAAAGAAAACTGTTTCTTCACTAGGAGCTATTGACTACCAATATCTCAGGATGGCCAGAAAGCCCAATAGATCATCTTGTCTCCTCCTCCCCAGTGCTAGGAAGGATATACTTGGAGGATGCGGATTGTGAGAACTGCAGGCTTATGGGGGTACTGTTTATGTGGCCTTGTGATTCCTTTGTGTCAGTGACGATCAGTCTGGTAACAGGAGTCAGATAGACAGCTGGATTCAGAGACAAAGCTTCACACACAAAAGTTTAGAAGATCAAGAAAGGTTGCATGTTTGGTGAGGAAGTAGTTTTTATTATAGGTATCTACTGCCATGCTCAGCATTTTTTAACATTGGTGCTAGGAATAAAAATTAAAAAAAAAAAAAAAACTCACACCCTTAGGCAAGCTCGTCACTGGCCAAGCCCCATTTCCTTGCTTCTCCATTCTCACCTCTGAAGACAATTCCACAACCCATGTGAATAAGATTAGTCTGGTTATATAGGTATGTTTAGGGTTTTTTTTTTAATGTAAGCTTTATATCTACCCTATCTGCCTATTTTTGCTTGTACTGTAGAGCTTTAATTCCATAGACCATAATTTCAACCACTTCCTCACCAAACATGCAACCTGTTTATCCTTTGAGTAGAGGAAGACTACTGATTTGTTTTAGTTAATTTTATATCCAGCTACTGCACTGAAGCTGTTTATCAGGTTTAGGAGTTCTCTGGTGGAATTTCTGGAGTCACTTTAAGTATACTATCATATCATCTGCAAATAGTTATATTTTGACTTCTTCCTTTCCAATTTGGATCCCGTTGACCTCCATTTGTTGTCTAATTGCTCTGGCTAGGACATTAAGTACTATATTGAATAGGTAGGAAGAAAGTGGTCAGCCTTGTCTAGTCCCTGATTTTAGTGGGATTGCTTCAAGTGTCTCTCCATTTAGTTTAATGTTAACTTCTGGTTTGCTGTATATTGCTTTTACTATGTTTAGGTATGGGCCTTGAATTCCTGCTCTTTCCAAGACTTTTACCATGAAGGAGTTTTGAATTTTGTCAAATGTTTCTCAGCGTCTAATGAGATGATCATGTAGTTTTTCTCTGAGTTTGTTTATATAATACATTACATTGCCATCAATTACATTTCCATATATTGAACCACCCTTGCATCCCTGGGATGAAGCCTATGTGATAACGATGGATGCTCATTTTCATGTGTTCTTGGATTCCATTTGCTAGAATTTTATTGAGATCTTTTGCATCAATATCCATAAGAAATATTTATCTGAAGTTCACTTTCTTTGTTGGGTCTTTGTGTGGTTTTGGTATCAGCATAATTGTGGCTTCATAGAACAAATTGGGTAGTGTTACTTCTGCTTCTAATTTGTGGAATAGTTTGAAGAGTATTGGTATTAGGTCTTCACTGAAGGACCCATCTGGTCCTAGGCTTTTTTGGTTGGGAGACTTTTGATGACTATTTCTTTAGGGGTTATGGGACTGTTTAGATGGTTTAACTTATCCTGATTTAACTTTGGTACCTGGTATCTGTCTAAAAAATTGTGCATTTCCACTTTGGTTGAGTATAGTCCTTTGTAGTAGGATCTGATTTTTTTTTAATTTCCTCTGTTTCTGTTGTTATGTCTCCCTTTTCATTTCTGATTAATTTTGATACTGCCTCTGTGCCCTCTGGTTAATCTGGCTAAGGGTTTTTCTATCTGGTTGGTTTTCTCAAAGAAACAGCTCCTGGTTTGGTTGATTCTTTTTATAGTTCTTTTTGTTTCTACTTGGTTGATTTCAGCCCTGAGTTTGATTATTTCCTGCTGTCTTCTCCTCTTGGTGTATTTCCTTCCTTTTGTTCTAGAGCTTTCAGGTGTGCTGTCAAGCTGCTAATGTATGGTCTCTTCAGTTTCTTTTTGGAGGCACTCAGAGATATGAGTTTTCCTCTTAGCACTACTTTCATTGTGTCCCATAAGTTTGCATATGTTGTACCTTCATTTTCATTAGGTTCAAAAAAGTTTTTCATTTCGTTCTTTATTTCTTCCTTGAACAAGTTATCATTGAGTAGAGCATGGTTTATCTTCCATGTCTATGTGGGCTTTCTGTTGTCTTTGTTATTGAAGCCTTAGTCTGTGCTTGTCTGATAAAATACCTGGGATTATTTCAGTATTCTTGTATCTGTTGAGGCCTGTTCTGTGAATGACTGTTAGGTCACTTTTGGAGAAGGTACCATGAGGTGCTGAGAAGAAGGTATATTCTTATGTTTTATAATGAAATGTTCTACAGATATTTGTTAAATCCATTTGATACATAACTTCTGTTAGTTTCACTGTGTCTCTGCTTAATTTCTGTTTCTATGATCTGTCCATTGATGAGAGTGGGGTGTTGAAGTCTCCCACTATTTTTGTGTGAAGTGCAATGCATGCTTTGAGCTTTAATAAAGTATCTTTTATGAATGTGGGTACCATTGCATTTGAAGCATAGATGCTCATAATTGAGAGTTCATATTAGTAGATTTTTCCGTTGATGAGTTTGAAGTGTCCTTCCATATCTTTTTTGATAACTTTTGATTGAAAGTCGATTTTATTAGATATTAGAATGGCTATTCCAGCTTGTTTCTTGGGACCATTTGCTTGGAAAATTGTTTTCCAACCTTTTACTCTGAGATAGTGTCTGTCTTTGTCACTGAGGTTATGCCAAGTCTTTCCTGTGTGCAGCAAAATACTGGGCCCTATTTATGTATTCAGTCTGTTAGTCTATGTATTTTTATTGGGGAATTGAGTCCATAGATGTTAAGAGATATTAAGGGAAAGTGATTGTTGCTTCCTATTATTTTTGTTGTTAGAGGTGGAATTATGTTTCTGTGGCTATCTTCTTTGGGGGTTTATTAAAAGGAGTTTACTTTGTTGCTTTTTCTAGGGTATAATTTCCTTCCTTATGTTGGTGTTTTCCATCAATTATTCTTTGTAGGGCTGGATTTGTGGAAATATATTGTATAAGTTTGTTTTTGTTATGGAATATCTTGTTTTCTTCCTCTATGGTAATTGAATGTTTTGCTGGATAATAGTAGCCTGGGCTGGCATTCTTGTTCTCTTAGGGTCTGTATGACATCTGCCCAGGATCTTCTGGCTTTTAGAGACTCTTGTAAAAAAAAAAATCTTGTGTAATTATGATAGGTCCCTTTATATGTTACTTGACCTTTTTCCCTTACTGCTTTTAATATTCTTACTTTGTTTTGTGCATTTGGTATTTTGATTATTATGTGATAGGAGGAGTTTCTTTTCTGGTCCAATCTATTTTGGATTTTGTAGGCTTCTTGTATGTTCATGGGCATCTCTTTCTTTAGGTTATGGAAGTTTTCCTCTATAATTTTGTTGAAGATATTTACTGACCCTTTAAGATGGGAATCTTTGCTCTCTTCTGTACCTATTATCCTTAGGTTTGGTCTTCTCATTGTGTCCTGGATTTCCTGCTTGTTGACCTTTTGGAATTTTGCAATTTTTTGACTGTTGTGTCAATGGTTTCTGTGGTATCTTCTGCACCTGAGATTCTCTCTTATATTCTGCTGGTGATGCTTGTGTCTATGACTCCTGATCTCTTTCCTAGGTTTTCTGTCTCCAGAGTTCTCTCCCTTTGTGATTGTTTTATTATTTCTATTTCCATTTTTAGATCCTGGATATTTTTGTTCAATTCCTTCACCTGTTTGGTTGTGTTTTCCTGTAACTGTTTAAGGGATTTTCATGTTTCCTCTTTAATGGCTTCTACCTGTTTACCTGTGTTCCTAAGGGAATTATTTATGTCCTTAAAGTCCTTTTTTAAGATGTGATTTTAAATGAGAGTCTTTTTTTTTTTTTTAGTCTGTTGTGGTATTCAGGGCTTGCTGTGTTGGGAGAAGTGGGTTCTGATGATGCCAAGTAGCCTTGGTTTCTGTTGCTTAGGTTCTTGCCCTTACCTCTGGCCATCTGGATATCTCTGGTGTTAGATAGTCTTACTGTCTCTGACTGGAGCCTGTCTCTCCTGTGAGCCTGTGAACCTGTAAAGGGGCCAAAAAGACTATCATATCCGCCACTCTCCCTCTAGAAGTAGTGAAGAATACTGAGAGAAGCAACCCCTGCCTCCGCCCTAGATTACACGGTATAACTCATGATAGTGCCTGAGTAAACATTCCCTTACCAGTAAAGTCTCCCTTCAGTCTGCCCAGCTAGTTCTCACCTGCAAATGGAGAAATGAAGTTTGCCTACCAGAGAATTGTGTTACAAATCAAACAACAATTGGTGCATCCTTGTGAATCTCCTCATAAAATAAGTGACTAGGAAAGAAAACTAGTAAATATGGATCCTCTGTTGTTGCACACTGGTGGTCTCAGATTTCAGAGGAGCTGGAGAGCAGGGAGAGCTGGGGAGTAGGTGGAGCTTGGGAGCAGGATCTCCAGCAGTGATGATTTCTGCGGATATAAATGACCCAGGAAACTGAGGTAGAAGACAGATCATTTATTGAAACAGAGGGGCTAAATTGTATAGCTTGAGTAGTGGGGTGGGGTGCTACAGTGTAGTCAGGGGGCTTTCAGCTAGATTCACAGACTTCTGGCCCCATGATTTCCAAGAAGCCAGTTTTCTGGTAGGGAAACAGAAGTCTAACTGGCTTTATAATGATGTGACCTTTATGTCTATGGACTTAAGTAGGCCCAAATCTGTTATGATAGGGAGTGATGTCACTCTTACCATGGTCTTTGAGAACCGTCCAAGGTGTAGGCAGTGTTCTACTGTCCCTCATCTGACCTGGGAATTCACACCCTGTCTACCATTATATAAAAGACATTTTGTATTCTTACAATTCCTAAGAGTCATGTGGCTTAAATACTCATCCCACAGTCAAAGAAAGTATATCTTCACTGACACACTGATGTCAGTCTGTGTCATGATGTCACTCATTCTCCAAACCAAAAGCACCCCTGCTTCTAAGCTAGAAATTCCTTCTAAACTGTTAACAGCTTCACCCCCAGGTGAGGGTCTATGACAGACCTTCACTATCTGAGGATCTATGACTAGGTAATGATTGCTGGTATGGGGAGTTCCTCAGTAGTGTAGCCACTAATATGCTTACCATGTTTGAAGAATAACCCTATTGGTGCTTGTTGTGGTTTGAATATGCTTGGCCCATGGCTAGTGGCACTATTAGGTGTGGTCTTTTGGAGGAAGTCATTACTGTGACAGTGGGCTCTGAAGCTCTGCACAGTGCAGAAGAGTCTGTTTCTCCTGGCTGCAGTCAGATCAAGATGCCAAACTGAATTCCTTCTCCAATTCCATGTCTCCCTCTATGCTGCCATGCTTCCTGCTATGATGATAATACACTACCTCTAAAACTGTAAGCCAACCCCAATTAAATCTTTGCCTTTTTGAGAGTTGCCTTGGTCATGGTTTCTCTTCATAGCAATAGAAACACTGAGACAATGCTCATGCAAGCAACCATATGTAAATTCAATGATTCTCAAAAGAAAGGTGTGGGTTACCTAGGGAAAGGGAAGGCGTCTGTGGGAGAGACAAACCAACGTTCACTATCTACCTGTATAAAATTGTCAAAGAATCATTTTTTTTAATGTCCATGGTCATTGGTCATAACAAACTCTTCAGTTATCCCATTCACTTGTCCAAAAATATGTGATCTTGCTCCTAGGGAATTTTTTTATTAATGGACAGGCACTATGCGACTTATTATGCTTCCTAAGATTTCATTATGATAAATTAACTCGCTGTTTTACTAGACATTGCGGAGACCTCTAACTCAGCATCCTATTGATGCTAAACTATGGACTAACCTCTTTCACCTACACCACACAAAAACACTTGGAATTCCCAGCATTTGGGGCTGCTGGTACATGGTCAAAGCAGCTCTCACATACAGCATCTTACTGCAGACATCCTCATTTTCCATCCACAGACTGTACATCATCCTCAGACACTGACAACAAAATTGAGAGTATTGGCTTCAGAGTCAGGTGCCCTGTTATTGTGTCTGTGGGCAAGCTGTCCAAACACTGTCTTTTCACTTCATAGAGGAACTGTTTCCCAAACAATTACTGGTGACACATGCAAGCACTTATGATGCTGCCTAGACATACAGCATTTTTAAAATATTCAACATTATTGTTTAAACTTAGTTCTCTAAGATTAATTAAGTAATAATGGATAATAATACACACTAGCAGAAATAACATTAGTGTTTAGTTATCTACTAACAGTAATTTAAGACTTGTTTTTCATTGTTATTGTTGTTTTATGTGTTTTGTTTTAAACAAAGTCTTACTTCAGAGTTGAAAGTAACATCAAATTCTCTGTGTTTCATAGGCTAGCCTCAAACACTTGATCATCTTTCCATCCCCTCTCAGATATTAAAATTACAGGCATGTACTTCCATGCCTGGATAAGATTGGAATAATTAGTGGCACATGCCTTTAATCCAACATTTGGGAGGCAGAAACAGTCCCATCTATTTAGTTTGAGACTAAGTTGGTCTACATAGCAAGTTCCTGGATATCCAGTTCTACGTGGAGAGAATGTATCATAGAGGGGGGAGGAGAGAAGGAGGGGAAGGAAAGGGAGAGAGAGAGAGAGACTGCCCTGTCCATTAAACTAGTATTGACATATGACTTTATATCCCCCTTAAAATCTGCTCATGCACTAATATCTGATCATTATGGTCTATCTCTGAATTTAGGTCATTAAATAATTTGTAATATATTACCAAGTAGAGTATGTTAAAAACCAATACCACTTTTATCATACAGAGAATTGCATCATAAGAATTGAAGGTATTAATTTATGTGCTCATGTTTTAAATCTTAAGTCTTTTATATACATTGGCATCAATGTGTTTTGCTTTTGGTCTTTCTCTGCTCTTTCTCGCATCCATATCCTAAGGAAACCCAAGAAATTTTGTTCTTAGTAAATGAAAGAGAGCCAAGAGCATGTGCAAACCAAAACCACTCTATAATGATCACATACTGGAATGGATAGGTGGCTGAACTGTTTAGAGCACTTGGGGGGTTTTGGGGGGAGGGGTTGTTTTGTTTTTTAAAGATTTTATTTATTTTATATACATGATGAGTACACTGTAGCTGTGTTCAAACATATCAGAAGAGGTCATTGGATCCCATTACAAATGGTTGTGAGCCACCATGTGGTTGCTGAGAATTGAACTCAGGACCTCTGGAAGAGCAGTCAGTGCTCTTAACCGCTGAGCCATCTCTCCAGCCCCAGAGCACTTGTTCTTGCAGAGGATCCAGTTTGATGCCCAGAATCCACATGATCACTCACAACCATCTGTATCTCAAGTGCCAGGGGATCTGATGTCTTCATCTGGCCTCCACAAGCACCAGGCACATATGAGGTACATATACATTCATGTAGGCAAAACACTCATGCACATAAAATAAGACAAATACATTGAAAATGATCACATGCTGACTTGTATTTCAGTTACAGCTGAAGTTTGCATAGGAATTGCCCCCAAAGGCTCATGTGATAAAGGTTTTGCCACTATCTTGTCACGTTATTGGAAGGTGATGGGACCACCGGGAGGCTGGATGAGCCTTAGAAAGAAGTTGAACTGTTGTGGGTATTCCCTAGAAAGGGTTATCTATACCTTGTCCACCACAAAATGGGAAGTTATGCCTCTCAAGCGCTTTTCACCATGACATTCTATATAACCAAAGGCCCCAAAACAATGGCTCCAAATGACCATAAACTGAAACCTCTAAGACCAAGAGGAAAAATAAACATTTCCTTCTTTTAAGTTGTCAACCTTGCATATTTTGTCACAGCAACAGGAAGCTAGGACAGCTACTGTACTAAACTCTACATGCTTTGTACTGAGCTGTGGTTTCTTAGAGCCTGAATACAGAGGATTCTATTTATGAATTATAGAGGATATTGTAGCTACTCTTGGGAGATAGACATATCTTTAATCATATTCCAGTACATATAAAAATAATTTCCTTCATGACTGAGTTTGGAGTAGGAAATTGCTTGGATTAACCATCATTATAGACCTTTTAATATGCATGCATTTGAACTAGTTCTCTGATAACGATAGTCCTGGAAATTTAACTATTAACTCATAAAAGAAATGTAATAAATCACAAGAATTTTTGAGCACGGGAATTTAATAAAACTTTGTAAATGATTCAGGGTCAAAGTTAAGGTCACAGAGAAGAGTCAGTTCCAGGTGCTGACTCTGAGAGAGGTGAACAAGCTTCAGAGACAGCTCAGCCATGCCCACTCCAAATCCATGAGCATTGATTGGCAGAGCCCTTCCAGGACTGGGAATTGATTTAAGGCACTCGAGATCTTTGTTTTAATGATGACTGACATCTAAAGTGTCTCACTAGCAAAAGTTTTCCTGTTCTGACATTCAAAAATCTCTGTCAAAAGCTCCAAGAAAATGTGCCAGATGGTGGAGACCATGGGGAATTTAAGGCTGCTAAGCACATCTCCACCCCTTACTAAAAAGAGTTCAAAATTTGGCAAAAGACTGGAAATACCTGCCAAAGTTCAAATCTATTACATAAGAATAAGAAAGAACTATTTGCATTTCTTTTCTATGAAAATGTACAGTTATGTTTAATAAAGACAGCCATCTACAGCCATACTATCCTAAATGTGTGACACATTCTCTAATAGACAATCATTGTGGATGGTGAGGCCACAGCTAGGTGATCACCTCAGCTCAGAAGAGTTATTTGTATCTATATTTCTCTATTTGTGCTTGCAAAGAACCAATATTCAGTCCCCAGAGAACATATTAGGTGACTCACAGTTTCTTGCAACTCTAACTCCAGAGGATTCTATGGGTTGGATTTAAAAGAAGATAAATTACCCAGCATCCTGGAGTTATTGAGTATTAATGGTTCCTGAGGTGGGCTGGGGTGGTATATCCACTGAGGAATATGTTGGCAAGAATAATGGATTGGAAAGGAAAGAAAGAGAGCAACAGAGAGCAAAGGGGAATGACTGCAAGTACAGTGTGTTGAATATATGTATGAATCTGTAAAACATAATATTATAATAATTAATAATAATAATGAACGTAACGTAAAATGAAGAAACATTATCAGGCTGGCATGATAGCACAGTGAATAAAAGTGCTTGCCATCTGCCTTAGGGTTTCATTGCTGTGAAGACACAGCATGATCAAGACAACTCTTATAAAAGAAAACATTTAATTGGGCTGGCTTAAAGTTTCAGAGGTTCACTCTATTATCATCATGGCAGGAAAAATGGCAACATACAGGCAGACATAGTGCTGAAGGAGCCAAGAGTTCTACATCTTGAGTCACAAGAAGCAGAAGAGAACTCTACTACTGGGAGTAACTTGAACCCATATATGAGAACTCAAAGCCCAACCCCACAGTGACACACTTCTTCCACCAAGACCTCACCTACTCCAACAAGGCCATACTTCATAATAGTGCCAAGCCCTATAAGCAAAGCATTCAATCACATGAGTCTTTGAGGGCCAGACCTATTGAGACCTCTATGCTATGACTTGATAACCTGAGTTCCACCTCTGGGACTTACATAGAGGAAATAGGGAACAGTCACCTGTAAGAGTCCTCTGATCTTGATATATGTGCACGCACACATATACACCCATACACACCATAAATAGACATTTCTAAATAAAGTATTAATGTCTATCTATTTTACTCCACTCTAAATGCTTATCAGAATAGGACAGTGACAGGAAAGAAGAATTAACAGTGTAGGAGAAGCCATTGCTCTCTACAGTATAACTTATGTGAGTCAGATCCATCAGAGCCTGTTATCAGCACCTGGCATTTTTATTTGTTCTCCTCACCCAAGAGCTATTGGAATTGTCACTAAAGAGACTTCAATTTAATTCTACAAATATATGTTGGTCTCTTAACATAAAGCATCATAGTGAAAATAGAGATGGGAAGCAGAGGCCTGTTTGGTAAGGAGTTTGCAATGGAGGAGGTGGTGGGATAGTAGTCAAGTCCTAAGAGTACAAGGTAGACAGAGGAAAGTGAGAAAACCCAGGTAACCAGATGCTCTGAGAGTCAGGACTTGGTGTCTCATTGTCCTCACCTGGAAAATGGGGACACTGTGACCATGCCACAGGCTTCAAATGAGCATTAAATTTGAGAATGCATGTAGATTCTTAAAACAATGTCTAGCTCATAGACACCTCTACCACATCAGTTACCACTGTTGGAGAAGGGCAATGTGAAGCCCAAGGTGCTACACAGGGAAAGGTACTACAAAGGAAAAGGTACTACACTTAACAGAGAGGTTCAGAGGGTTGGGAGAAGAAAATACTGTTTGAAATGGGTGTTTAAAACCGGGCACCATTTTGAAAAGTGAACAGGGTACCACGTAGAACAGGAAGGAATGTGAAGGAAAACAAACCGCATCGCCACATTTCAAGGTAAGTCTTATTAGGAATTTGGTTCCAAGGATGGAACTATCACCACTGCATTCAAAAATCCAAGAACGTCTTAGAAGACAAGACAACTGTGATGGTTTGTATATCCTTGGACCAGGGAGTGGCACCATCAGAAGGTGTGGCCTTGTTGGAATAGGTGTGACCTGGTTGGAATGGGTGTGTCACTGTGGGTATGGGTATAAGATCCTCACCCTAGTTGCCTGGAAGTCAGTCTTCCACTAGCAGCCTTTGGATGAAGACATAGAACTCTCAGCTCCTCCTGCGCCATGCCTGCCTGGATACTGCCATGCTCCCACCTTCATTGCCTAAGTTACTTCTGTTTTAGTTAGGGTTTTACTGCTGTGAACAGACACCATGACCAAGGCAAGTCTTATAAAAAACAACATTTAATTGGGGCTGGCTTACAGGTTCAGAGGTTCAGTCCATTATCATCAATGTAGGAGCCACTCCCTGGTCCAAGGATATACAAACCATCACAACAACCATAACTCAATAATTTAAATGCATATCTTAGGTGTGTTATGGCAAAAAGGAAAGTCATTTTAACTAAGAGGTGGGGAATCAGAAATGTCTCCTGATGACCAAAAAAAAAAAAAAAAGAAAAGAAAAGAAAAGAAAAGAAACAGCAGATCCAGCTGTGATTAGAGACATTTAGGTTATAGCCTTTATTTCTTAAAAAAAAAAAGAGATAGGTAGATAGATAGATAGATAGATAGATAGATAGATAGATAGATAGACAGATAGATAGACTGAAAATACTGTTAAATAACTTTCCCGTATTACACTATCCATCATTTACAAAGGCAACCACCTCTTTGCTGGCTTATATTTTCACACAGTTTTAGAGATTTTTCTGACAAGATTAAAGTAAAAATATGTTTACCACTGCCCCACCACCACCACCACCAAAATACCATTTTCTGTTTTATTATCATGACAGCTGGGAATCTTAGTAGCCAGACACCCCTGTTTTGACCACAGCCTGAGTGAAGATCAAGAGAGTCTTTGGGCTCTAATCTAATGCTGTGACCCCAGGATTACCATAGGTACAGCCCCTCAGCATCCACAGTTTTTCACAAATGAAGAATTGGGTATAAAGGGAACAAATGTTCTAAACCTTAGGAAGCTGAAGTGGGAATGCTAGCCTGAAGGTAACCTGAGTTACACCACGAGGACTCTGTCTCAAGAAGAAATGGCTGCAATAAATTGTATTGAATTACTAGATGAAGTGTGTGGCTTTGTTAAAGCCGTGAAGGAAAAGCTAAAATTATTACTGCTTCCTTATCTGGGAAAGGAGAGCGGTAACAGTGTCTTCACAGAATGACTGTGTGAGTCAAATGAGATAAAAATGAAATAACATGCAAATACTAAGCCCTGTTATTTGGACCTGTTGTTTTGATTGTTTGTGCCTACCTATGCAGCTGAGAACATATGTCACATATAAAATTGCCACTGGAAAGAACCATCGGCTAAGTGATTACCCACCTAAAGGAAAGAAGATTGACAGTAGCTGCTGCAGAAATCCAGGGATATTTACTTCTTACTTCAGACATGGGAGTGTTCTTGCAGTTGTATGTTTTATATTACAGCCAATCTGGGTTTTGCAGAAAAGTAAGTTTTCTGTAACCACAAATACCTTTTTGACAAAGAGCTGTGTATAGCTAACATATTTCTTCTGAAATATATACATTCATTTTATGTGTGTGGGTGTTTTGCCTACATGTATGTATGTGCAAGTGTGTATATGTGTAGTGTGGCCCACAGAGACCAGAAGAGGCACTGGTTAGGGAACTGGAGTTCCAAGTATTGCAAACCCTGCTGGAACTGGGAATCTAACCTGGGTCCTCTGTAAGAACAAAAAATGCTCTTAATCACTGAGCTATCTCTTCAAAGCCATAGTTCATATGCATCTGTGTTAAAGACATATCTGTGTGACAGTAAGTAAAATTTGAATAGGTTATTCAAATTACTATATTGTTATTATTATTTAAAGTAATCACTACAATTGTGGTTTATTTTGAGGCAATCTCAACACAACCTTCCGTTTTATATCATATACATTGAGCCTTGGGTATCATTTTATCCATTGAACTAAAATATTTCATTCTACCTTATTAAAAAAAGTACAAATTATTTTTATAAAAAAGGAAAAGGATAAGAGTATGAGGTCTCTTAATATATCTCTAATTTGGAAATGATACAGCATGAAGATGATATTTAATCATGAAGGGTCTCTGTTTGTCTTTATCTAGAGATGAAATTATGTGAATAGAACTCCTGCCACCTGAATCAGTATAATCAGTGCCTGCATTTCCCATTCCAAATTTCCTCACAAACATGGTTTTAAAGGTAAGGCAGTATTTAACACAGTGTCTTCTACCATTTATATTTAAGAAGCAAGGGATTATACCTAAGTAACATATTCCTTCTGGTGGCATGTTTTTCCCTACTTCACATTCTCCCAATATTAGACATTAAGTTTTTAATTAAGCATTTTACTGTGAAATCATTTAGAATAACATCACTTATAAGAAATGATACAGAGAAAACCCATGTGACATTTACTTGGTCTTTCCTAGTGGGAACAGCTTGAAAAATCACACCATAATGTCACAAACAGGACTCCAATGTAGGTACCAACATACCCCAACACACCTATCATCACAAGGCCCTCACATTGCCTTGGTATGGCCATACCCACCTCTCTTATTCCTCTCCTATCTCCTTAGTCCTGCCAGCTATCAATTTATTTCCATGGCTATGATGTTTTTATTTCAAGAATATCACATATTGAATCTTACAAAGATTTTTTTTTTGGATAATCAGCTTTTCCACTCTGCATCATTTCCTAGAAATTCATCTGACCTGCTGTGTGTATCAATATCCTGTTCCTACTCATTGCTAAGTACTATTCCATAATATGGAGAAATTACAGCTGTTTCCATTGTCATCTGTACTGGCTAGTTTTGTGTCAACTTGACACAGCTGGAATTATCACAGAAAAAGGAGCTTCAGTTGAGGAAATGCCTCCATGAGATCCAACTGTAAGGCATTTTCTCAATTAGTGATCAAGGAGGAAAGGCCCCTTGTGGGTGGTGCCATCTCTGGGCTGGTAGTCTTGGGTTCTATAAGAGAGCAGGCTGAGTAAGCCAGGGGAAGCAAGCCAGTAAAGAACATCCCTCCATGGCCTCTGCATTAGCTCCTGCTTTTTGAGTTCCTGTTTGAGTTCCAGTCTTGACTTCCTTTGGTGATGAACAGCAGTATAGAAGTGTAAGCTGAATAAACCCTTTCCTCCCCAACTTGCTTCTTGGTCATGTTTGTGCAGGAATAGAAACCCTGACTAAGACATCATCTATTGAAAAGACATTGTGATGCTTTGTATATGCTGGGCCCAGGAAGTGTATTAGGAGGTGTGGCTCTGTTGGAGTAGGTGTGTCACTGTGGGTGTGGGCTTAAGACCTTCATCCTAGCTGTCTGGAAGTCAGTCTTCCACTAGCAGCCTTCAAATGAAGATATAGAACTCTCAGCTCTGCCTGCACCATGCCTGCCTAGCTGCTACCATGCTCCAACCTTGATAAGAATGGACTAAGCCTCTGAACCTGTAAGCCAGCCCCAATTAAATGCTGTCCTTTATAAGACTTGCTTTGGCCATGGTATCTGTTCACAGCACTAAAACCCTAACTAAGACAGACATCATACTGAACCTATTGCTTTAAATATAAATAAATATCTAGAAAGCTGCTATGCTTATTTTTTAATTACACATATTTATTGGTTTAAGGTATATGTCCAAGCATGTATATGATGTGGCACACATGTGGAGATCAGAGGACAATGTGTTGGAGTTGCTTCTTTCTCTCCACTATGTGGGTCCCAGGGAACCAACTGAGATGGTCAGGCTTAGCAATAAGTGATTTAACCCACTGAGCCTCTCACTGGTCCCTGTAGGCCTAGATTTTTCAAAACCTACATTAATAAGGGTTCTTAAAATCCTCAACTTCCTTTCTAGCCCATCTACCAGAGTAACAGGAGATGAAAGGTTAATAGGAAACAGAGGTTGTGGACCTGTTCAGAGGTAGTTCTTTGGGGCAATTCCAATCTTTGTTGTCAGGATATCAGCAGTCCAGTCCAAAACACCAAACATGAATCAGTAGCAGTGGCAATCCAGAAGAAAATCACAAGGCCCTGCCTAATCAGCATGAGTCTGCAGAAATAGCAAGAAGCAGGCAGAATATCACAAGGCACATTTCTCTCATGAATTTACAACAAGCAAATGTCAACATAGATCAACAAAGTGTTGCAAGGTATACCAATGCAAAAGTGTCCTCTCACTCTCTGTGGGATTATATTTATATTCTTTCTAAACAGCACATGCTCTCTCAAGTATCCACTCCAGCAAAACATCACATGCCCTTTCATAAGACAGCTTCCACAAAAACACCACATGCCTGCTCCAGCAAAACACCCTCCCACGTGTCTGCTTCAGTAAAATATTCTTTCATAAAACAGCTTCCAGAAAACATCACATGACATAACCAAGTCTCCAAAGAAACCAGGAATTTCCACTTCAGGTCCCTTCTGTTATTTTTTTAAATGTGTTTATTAGCATATATTACATTTATTAGCATATATTACATTTATTACATGTATACATATATATGTAAGATAGATAGATAGATAGATAGATAGATAGATAGATAGATAGATAGATAGATAGATAGATAGATAGATAGATGTTTCATTATGGTATTTTCATACATGTAATTTGATCCTATTCACTCCATTCACTTCTCTCCATTTCTCTCGTCTTCCCCTTCTACTCCTGATGACCCCCCTTCCTCCTCTCAACTAGTCCCTACATTGGTCAGGACTCTGAAGAGGAATAGAACCATAGAATGAATGCATATTAAAGGGGACTTAATAGGTTGGCTCATCTGGTAATCTGGTTAGTCCAACAGTGGCATGTTAAAGGGCTGAGCACCCTATAGCTGATCAATTTATAAGTCTGGATGCCTCCACAGTAGCCATTTGCATGCTGGAGAGGCTAAGACCCCACAGTTGCTCAGCCAATAAGTCTGGAGGCCTCAGCAGTTTCGTTCTGGAACTGAGGGCCTAAAGAGTTTCTGGAGCGTCACTGGTGTTAGTCAAAGAAGTTGCGTTCTGATGTCAACAAAGGAAGAAGGCAACAGTGGCAGCAGCAGTGGCAGCAGCAGAGTAGATGAACTTACCAGTCAAACACTGAAGCAAGCCAGAGAAAAGCAAAAGCTTTTCCCTCAGGCCTCCTTACATCGAATCAGAGGAGGAAGGATTGGCCCACATTTACAATGAGTCTCAAATAAACCTAGTCAGGAAAATCCCACACAGGCAAACCCAAAGGCTCGCCTAATTTAGATAATCCTTCATATATGTACCCAGAGGCTTGTCTCTTAGTAGATTCAGATTCAGTTGTATTGACAAGCAAATTAACCATCACACCTCTTTCTACTTTCGTGTGTGTGTGTGTGTGTGTGTGTGTGTGTGTGTATGTGTGTGTGTGTGTGCTCTCATGCACACATGCACACACACCTCTGTGTATCTCTATGTTTTTGTGTATGTGTATGTGTTTATGTGTGGACACGGTGTGTGCATTAGTGTGTATGTGAGTACCTCTGGCGGGGCGGGGGGGGGGGGTCGGTGCAGACTAGATTTATGCCAGCTTAACACAAGTTGGAGTCGTCAGTGATGAGGGAGCCTCAACAGAGAAAAGGCATCCACAAGATCGGGCTGTAAGAGAGCTTATAGAGCATTTTCTTAATTGTTGATATGATTGATGGATGGTGTTCAGCCCATTGTGAAAGATGACACCCCTGGATTGGTAGTCCTGGGTTTTTATGAAAGCAGACCAAGCAAGCTATGATGAGCAAGCCAGTATCCAGCACTCCTCCATAGCCTCTGTATTAGTTCCTGCCTCTAGGTTTCTGCCCTGTCTGGGTTCCTGTCCTGACTTCCTTAGATAACAAACAATGATACAGAAATGTAAGTTAAATAAACCCATTCCTCCCCTGGCTCATTGGACATTGATGTTTAGTAACCCTAAGACAGCATGTGTGTATATTTGTGTGTGTGTGTGTGTGTGTGTGTGTGTGTGTGTGTGTGTGTGTGCTTGCATGTGTGTGAGATCGTGAAAGGCAGCCTGTTTTCCAGTCAAGCTAGGTTTAAATCCTGAAAACCCAGCAAGTGTTCCTGCAAGGGCTGAGACCAGACACTAGGTTCCTAACACGGGACCCCAGCTCCATAATTCTGTGACCATCAGTCATATAGGGCAACTCTCCAACTCCTGGTATTCTGTCTGGACTCCACACCCACAGTTACCTGGCAACAGCCAGGTAGGCCCAGCCTATAAAGAGAGCTGTTTGCCCCCTCCTCCCTTTCTAATTCTCTTACTCTCTTTCTCTTGCCTCTCTCTCTCTTGCCCTGTTGCTCTACCTCCCTCCACATTCTCTTCCCCCTCTCTCCACGTGGCCGGGGGGGGGGGGGTTACTTCTCTGCTATCTTCCTCTCTCTGCCTTTCTCTGCCTCTATCACCCTCTTATCTCCCCTTCCCACCATGACAATAAATGCCTTTAAACCATGGACTGCCTCTTCTCGTTGGGATCTGCTGTGCTGGAGAATGAACAGGTCTCCCTCTAAAGAATTGAGTCTAATCTCCCGCAGAAAACCTCTCTGTGATCCCAGCTATGGTCTCCACCTCCAAGCCAAGCAGGCACCCAGCCCGAACAAGCCCAGGACACTCTCTTTCCCACGGGACCCAGCTGGAACTCTCTCCTCCTGCCCTTTGCCCTTCGGCCCCTGGCCAGAACCTGCCTGAGAGCCCACACTCCGTTCTCAGCTCTTCTGAGGCATTCAGCAGCATCTGCCATGCCCAAGAGCAAGAACCTGCCATCTCTGGCCTCCCTGTGGCCCAGGAATCCCCAAGCCCAACTCCCAGGGACCTCAGACTGTGCTTCCCCACCCCTGGAGCGCAGGTCCTATGGCTTCTCACAGCCCGACACCCACCTGGCTGTGGCATGGGGTGCATGCAGTCAAATTCCCCATGTCTGAGGCTCTAGGTGGACCAGACACAAGACACCTTTTTAACCCACACAAGTGTATGTACATGTGTGTATGTGTGTGCCTTTGTGTATGTACATATATATGTGCATGCGTGTATGCCTGTGTGGGTGGAGTGAAAGTGTGCGTGTATATGTACCAGTGAGTTTAATTGGTGTTACTGGCGTTCATGGATGAAGGGTTGTCTAAAGGAGTGTGCACACCTTGCCAGTTGCCATACTACTGACAAAAAGGTCTCTTCCTCCCATCAACTATTAACTGGGTAATAAATGCTCAGGGAAGGCTAAGACCCTGTGAGGCTCTGTTTTCTACAAGATATCGGAGCTGCTGTGAATTCAGGAGTGTAATAACTGTCGTGCCTAGAGGTCAGTGCTTCGTCTCCAGGTCAAGCATTCTTTCGTCCCCTTCTTCAATGTTCCAAAAGACTTAGATACAGTGATTCGCCTGGTTCAACTAATACTGGGTATTCCACAGTCATTTATTCTTAATATTTATATCAGTTTAAGTCCCTGCTGATGCTGCTGCCTACTGCAAAAGAAGATTATCCAATCAAATCTGACACAAACGACTGATCTATAGTCATAAATATAGATAGTTACAAGACAGTTCATGTCCACTTAGCAAAAACATTAGTTTCCTCACTATGACCTAAGACCTTACCAGCCACAGGCTTTTCAGCAAATTTTCTATTCTATAACACTGATTGATCTTCAGCCTTCTTGTACAGCCCCTCAGGGCTGCATATTCTGCTCCACAGAAGCAGCATCTCCTATGCCTTATAAATATGCTGTTTCCTGCCTTAGCACATTATTAGCATTCTCTGTCTTGAATTATCCTTTTGCATCTAAACCGGTGTTTTGTTTGCTAAGTTTTTTTGTTTGTTTGGGTTTGAGGGTTTCATGTTTTAAGTGTGGGTGTTGTGTGTGTGGGTGTGGGGGTGTGGGGGAGGGTGTGGGGGTGGTGGTGGTTGTTGTTGTTGTTGTTTTGGATTTTGAGACAGAGTCTCCTATAGTCCAAGTTGGCCTTGAACTTGCTATGTAGCCAAAAACAACCTTGAATTCTTAAGCCTCCTGTCTCTACTGCCCAAATGCTGGAATGCCAGGGGTGTGTGCTGAGCCCAGAAGGTGCCATTCTAATATATTTAAATGAGAAGAGAAGATGTGTCCATTTTCTGTGTTGTACTTTGGCTTAGACTCAGCTGTTGAGAAACCATGGTCACAGATGCCAAAAGAGAAGGCTTCATCTACTCCAACAGGCAGATGTCTGCCTCATGTCTTCTTCCAAACACATTCATAAGTGAGTTTTTCCATGTTTTAGTCATCTGAAGCAAAAGCAATGCAAACCAAGTCTGACTCCTCAAGCCAGCAGACCAGCAGAGGGAACTCGCTGATCCATGTATGAACCCTGAGATTGTCAAAGATCTTTTAAGAGTTGTTCCTCACAAGAATCCTTCCAACTTACACTTCATATGATGTTGCCCTGATGCTGAGGTAGAAGTCTGAAGATACCAGACAGCCCTGAGCTCAGTGCAAAATGGCACAGACCCTTTGTCAGCAGAGCTTCCTCTTCTCTGGGAGATCCTGGACACACCCCACCCCCAGCATTGACTGCCTGGGAAACGCCACCATAGTTCTGCACCTGGGATTCCTGGAATGTTCCCCATGCTAATGAGGCATCACAATAGCCTTAGCCTTCAGCCAATGACCTTTGCCTACCCTGGATATCGTCACCCCCTTCCCTAAAACTATATAATCCTTGGTTCACCATGAATAAAGTATATGTGTATAAGCCCACCCCAATTAAAGATATATGCACAAGCTAAGATCATCTCAGAAGGCCACTCACTTCCAGCCAGTCCAAGATCCTGCCCATTCCAGACCCTGATTCATTCTTCCAGTCCTGTGTGTAGCAGCCTCTGGATACACTGAGAAGAAAAAAGCAGAGGACATGGAACCACACCCATGTGTTCTTGCAAAGAAGATGTGGATATTGTACATTATCTATGAATGACAACAGCTTAAAAGAAATCACCCGTACTTGCTTCAGAAAGCAAACAGCAAAAGAAATAGTTGTCTCTTTGGTGAAAAAGAATTTTCCAAACATCCCTTCCAAGGACCATTTATCAAGAGGCCAGCAAAATGACAGACACTCTGCAGAATAATGTGAGTGTTGAGTACATAATACTAGGGTAGCATAGTTATCAATACTGCATATGATATTAGAATTCCTAGTCAAGAGCTCAGATAAAAAAGGTGGTATTGTATTGGTGGTAAGTAATTAAATGCCAGCAAACATGGTATGATGGCTGGGAGAGTTCTTCTTTAAAACATAGTTCCTTGGTGGGTGTCTCTCTAGAAGCAGCTAGGGTAAAAAACCATGTATACTCTTGTACCTATATTCCAACAAGTTCAAAAACTTGTCAAGAAATGGAAAATAGGAAAACACCCCCTCTGGGTTATTTACTATAGAGAGAGGTTGCAATGAATTAGAGCATAAACAGTAAAGACCAAGGTCATCAGTGAATAATAATGACACTGCTCATACATGAATTGTTCATATAGAAGTACAGGGATAGCTTCTACAGAAAATGGGAGGCCAATACATTCTTAATATGCTGTAAAAAGACTAAGACCGTAGCTGTGTTTTTAGTCACTTGGATTAGTTATTATAATTTAGTGGAACAGCAGTGGCAGCAGTCTGAAGAGTCTCTGATACTTAACCGTGGGTCTTGTTGTCTAAGTTCCTCACATCTTTACACAGTTCAGTCTTCATTGTAATGCTTTTAGGTTGCCATTATTTCCTCTTCTTTGTATACCAGTTCTGTTGGTTTTTCAATGCTGCTGTCATTAGTTGTTACAAATCTCATGTCATAAAACAAAAGAGCTGTATTGACTCAGAGGTCTAGAAGTCAGACATCCAAAGCAAATGTATGGCTGTGCCATGCTCCCTGCTGTGGCTTTGAGTACTCTCCTGCCACATTCAGTTTCTTGTGGTTCCAGGTGTGTATTAGTTTCTGGATGTTATCACTCCCTACTCTGACTTCATCTCAACATTGCCTTCTCCTCTTAATGTCATGCTCAACTCTCCTTCACCTTTCTCTCCATCAAGGACACTAGTTATCAGATTCAGGGCCCACTTGAATGCCCAGGTAATGTCTCCTCACAATCTGTAACTTAATTATTCCCACTATGTCTCTGAAAAATAAGATTTCATCCATAGACTTTGAATGCTAAGAAATGTATGTATGTATCCTTTGAAGCAACACCATTAACCCAGCCCAGTTCAACAATATCTGTGCAGGTACCAAGGGTCACATTTCAGCTCTCTAACCTCAGAGGACTTGCTCCTCAGCATACCACTATTTTTAACTACTCTCTGACAAGCTCCATAGTAAGCTAGTGAAAATATTCATTACTTGTGAAGCATAATAAGTACCTAACACATCATATCTGTAAGGCATTATTAACCTTTGTTTAAACACATGAAGTTGAAAACCATTCGGTATGAATGCTTTGCATCATTTGCAAAGTGACGTATTTCATTCAGAAATTACCAAAACCACTGCTGCCTCCTCCTCTGGTTCCAGTCTTTTTTAATTACATGGATTACTGTTGGACAGTTGGTTTAAATACTAATGGACAATTCTGACAATTTAATAATTTATTTATCCTAATCCAAGGATATTGGCTTGTCTTTGCAGATTTAGCGACTGTAGCCAGTCAGAAAACTATAGTTGTCTGGGCCTCAAACTGTAGGTGAGTTTACATGGCTTCTGTTAAGGACTGTGGTACAGTCACACCCCACAGAAAAGCAGAGATAGCAAATCCTCTCCTCAAAATATGTTTTCTCATCTTTTATCTTTTTGTATTCCTAAGATGTGCTATCCCACAACTAATGCTTATAGAGGAAGCATCTGTTGGAAAAGATGCTTTTTTCTATTTAGAAAGAGAAGTTGTTGACTCCATTTGTCTAAGAGACAAACTCATCAGTACAGGACTGTCTAATGATAGAACATCATCTATTCCAGTCTTCCCTGGTCTATAACAAAACAACTATTCTGAGACATGATGAGACCCCCAAAACTACATTTCAGAAAACTAACATGTGTAGACTCCCAAGCAGAATCTTTTGGCAAGTATACCCTGTTATTGCTTTGAGCATAGACAACTGAAGCCATTCAATGGCCATGGAGAATCAGGTATACCTGGAAGGAGATCTGGGGATGGAATTAGGATGGGTGAACAAGAGAAATCACTAGCCAAGACAAAGTTCTCTGATCAAGGCTCAAATTTTAATGTTCATCTATGGGAAAACCTAGGGACCCATCCCTTTGTTTCAGCTGGATTGAGTTACAAAGTAAACTTAGTAGGTCATCAGCTCCTCAAGGCTCAAGTAGGAAGACACAAAAGCAGTAAGGTCAGGCACCTGGCTCCAGGGCCTGAGACTTGTTTGGCCAACTCAAGGCTTGGGGAAGGACACAGTTCCTCCCCTGCCCCCCCCCCTTTTTTTTTTTTTTTTTTTTTTTTTTGGTTTTTCAAGATAGGGTTTCTCTGTGTAGCCCTGGCTGTCCTGGAACTCACTCTATAGACCAGTCTGGCCTCAAACTCAGAAATCCGCCTGCCTCTGCCTCCCACGTGCTGGGATTAAAGGCATCCACCATCACTGCCTGGCTATGAGTGGACAGGGAACATAAGATTTACTTATGCTCCATGATCCTGTCTGGGAAATATAGTGGCTGGCACCCATGGATGGCTTAAGTCTGAGTCTATATGCTCCTTCTTACCCTTCTTTAAGGAGATGCACAGCTTATTTGTATTTATTTGAACGAACATGACCTTTTAGTGTTTGTTATGAACAACATTCACAGCCTTTTGTCGCCACCTCTGTCTTAGGTTGATAGGAGCTCAAATACCCCAATTGCCCATCTCTGACTACCAGCCTTCATTAACATACCCTTTTCCCATTCAGCCCAAAGCTTCAAAGGGCATATGAATATGTACTCAATGCATCTCTTCATAGCGATGAATAACTGCCATGGTGAGTAACTGAGCTTTGCTGAAGGCAATCCTGTGTGTAGGCAACCAATCTGCTTAAGATACAAAGTCAAAAGTTAAAGACAACAGGAATTAGGGTGTCTGTGGAGATGTCCCAGGTATTCAATTTAGCTGCAAATTAGCAATGATCAAACACAAAGTCTGGCCAGCAGGTAGGTGTATGGAGGGTGGCTTTGAGAATTGATAGAAAGCACTTGTTCTCCAGTAGAAGTGGAAACTACACTCCAAGTTCTAAGTCAGTTTCCACAGTCTCCGTGTTATCTGTCCCACAAGGTCTAAAAGCTTGAAGTAAGGCCCCTTGTCCAATCTGGGACATTAGGTGCAAAGGTGGTTCAAGAACATATGCCCAATACAGCATTCCTGTCACCATTGTCAGGACACTCAGCAAGTATCATCCTTTGTCCCAGCATCAGCATATCACACCAATCACTCTAGCAGCTAGCATACTCCTGCAGCATTCTTCAGAAAAAAACACAAACATGCTCACTTCCCCATATTAAATATCTGACCAGGATCATGCCATATGCCAGTAAGTGAATCCTTCCATTTCACCTAGGCATAAGTATGCCTAGTTATAGAGTGCCATAGACACTCAGCCAAGAGTTCCTTGGCATCCAAATTTTAAAAATTTTTAAATAAAAACCATGATTTAAATAATGTATACAGGGATTTAATTTCCCCTTTATTTGTTTAAGAAGATATTATTTTAAAGTTCTACAATACCTTGACCTTGAGAACTACAGGGAATCCCAGTGATGTTAAATTGTTGACAAAACATCTCAAATGCTTGACTGTATAGCCAATTCCATTATCTGTTTTAATCTGCTTTAGAACACCAAGCACAGAAAAATAATGCAGGCAATGACTAATTACATTTTTAGTTGTTTCTCCTGCTAAAGCAACTACAAGAAGAAAGCCTGAAAACGTATCAATAGACATATGTGCATATTTTACTTTTCTAAAATCAGAAATATGAGTATCCATTTGCAGTAATTGATTAAGTATAAGTCCTGGAGAATTAGCACCATTATGTGGAACAGGTAGAAACTGAGGACACTGAGAACAAGTCTTTACAATTTGATGTGCACAGTCTCTAGAAATACCAAATTATTGTCTCAAGCCATTACTATTTTGATGATGTAAAGAATGAGATTATATGGCCAATTGTTCTTGTGTAAGTCCTATAATCTGCCTGGGATACAAATCTGCTATGGCGTTGCCTTAAGGGGTCTGTCCAGGCAATCCAGAATGAGCTCTTAAATGACCAAAGACATTCCTTTAAAGGAACAGTACCTTTTCTCAACTTGAGTTGTATGTGCATAAATAATTGCAAAATTTGAGAACTAGCAGCATCTAAAATAGGAACAATTTCAAGCAATTATAAGCCCTGAGCTATAGGTAGATAGATAGATAGATAGATAGATAGATAGATAGATAGATAGATAGATAGATAGGGTATCAGTATACAAGTTAAAAGCTTGACTTTTCAATATTTTAAAACCAATGGCTACAGCACATAATTCAATAACCTGTGCTGAAGCAGAGGGAAACTTGAGAATAAACATGTGATGCAATAACAAATACTTCTCTCCCATAGAAGGGCTGTTTATAAACAGAGCAGATGCATTCTTTATGGGATGCCTGTATAAATTTACAGGAAATACAAAAGCATGCATAGAAGCAAATTTTAACAACTTGTCTTTGGAATAATGATTATCAATTTTGCCTAAAATATTTGCCATGCAATGGGCCAAATATCAGTATTCTGGAATAACCAATTTAATTGCTGTTTGAAATAAGCAATAAACATTTCATCAGGTTCTTAAGACATTCTTTCCAAAAAACTTTTAAAATTCTATTCTACAATTCTTTATTAACACCATAACAGCTTTATAATAGGATGCTAAAACTTTAACTGGAGATGAAGGAAAATGAATCCACATGAATGCTGCCATTGCCAAAGAATTGCTGTGGGTACATAACATAAATAACCAGCAATTGATTAAGGTAGCTTACTCTACTATCTGAAAAACTATTCATCCCTCACCAGTTAATTTGCATCCCCCTTGAGAACATCCAACAAAGACTTAAGTCCTCCTGTGGTGAGCTTAAGGTGAGGTCTTACCCAATTTATGTCTCCTAAAAGCTTTTGAAAATAATTTGAAGTAAGTAAATCATGTTTTCTTTCTTGAATTTTCTGTGTCACAGTTTTTCTAGGATCTAACTGAAGCCCCAAATATTAAAAGAGATATTGCTTCTAAATCATTTCTGGAGCAACAACTACTCCAAAATTTTAAAGCTCGTTGTATAAGAGCAAAGGTTTGTAGTAAAATTCCCCTTCAGAGGGGTTAGCTAATAAAATATCCATGTAATGAATAATACACTGAAAGATTCAAAGTCCTAATTTCTTGTATTTACATAATGTAAGGCTAGTAGCCATTCCTAGAGGCAAAACTTTCCAATGATTACAAGCTCACTAGAAGCAAACTCTTTACAATTATCAGGATGCAAAGGAAAAAACAACCCTGCAAATCCACAATAATTCTATATGAAGTACACAGGTCAAATTGTAATGCCTCTACAAGTTTCACAGCCTCACTGACCTTTCATAAATCTTAAGTTTGAACTTTATTTTGAACAACACCTAGATAGATCTGTAATAACACTGTTTTGAGTTAAAAATAATTCCCTGGTGGTGAGGTGAGGGCCCAAAAACTTCCATAGGCAGGGTTTGCAAGACAAAAGCAGTGCCACACAAACCTATCAGAGACTGCTCTGAGCTTTGCATTAACTCAAATACAAATATTTCTTAATCTAAGTCTATTACCCAATGACTACCCCTCGTGCAGTAAACACAGGTTCCTGGGGTGCAATTCTACTGTCTGTCTATGCCTCTAATTTTTGGACAGTCCTTCCTAAAATGATTTATGTTCCCAAACTTAAAATATTCCTTATAACCTTGGCACTGTAAAAGCATTGCTTGTACTGTATTCCCCTGCAAGGCATCAGCCATAGCTAGACCATGATTATATGAGTGTCCAATTTCTACACAAAGATGAATATATCCAGATAAGTCTGTCTTTGCTTTCTATAACCGTATGGCCAAAGTGAGCTACATTAGTGTTCTCATAAGAAAATTCTGTAACAAAAGGAACCCCTACTTGAGGGTCTCCAAAAATTCTACTAGCTATTTTTAGAAGTCTATCCACAAATTCCTTGAAACAGTTCATCAGGAACCTGTTTGATACCAAGTAAATTCTCATTGAGATCTCCATTCCAATCTTGGGGGGTCAAATTTTGCTTCTACCTGTATCCAATAAAGCTGTGTAAAAGGGACAGTGGGTCCATACTGACTACAGCAGTTTTTAACTTTTATTACTCTTGCAATCATCCTAATTACAAAATATGGGTGAGTTAAGAATCCTGAGCTTTCGATCAAACTGCAAACTGCAGCCAATAGTACACTGGCAGTTTTAACCATGATTTTTAAGTTTCTTTTGCAATATTAGAGCAAAACTTTGGAAAGCAAATCACAATTTTAAATAATCCATTCTCTTTAAAATCAATATCAAAAGCATTAGTTTCATGTTACAAAGTTTGGCTGCCAGTTCTTATATATGAATGCATGACAATGCAACTTTTAATACTTCATTAAAGAGACTTTGTTTTAAATCTCATCCCTTATAAATCTAATTTCTAGGATAAGAATTACATAAAATATTATCCCAATTTAGAAGTATCTTTACAGTCCTGGTTTCCTGGACTGGTTCATGCCACATGTTGTTTAAAATGACTCCAACCCTGAGTTACCAGTTTTAAGCTAACTTTCTTGTTACCAATGTTACAATTTTTTAATCATACGCAATAACTTATAAGCCAATACTTTATGGCCTAGACATGCACAGCATATTTATACCTTTAAGACCAGTCAGAAACAAAATAAAGCGGCTACATAAATCTTATAAATTTAGACCAATCGAAGAATTTTTACCTTTTCTGGCTATAATTTCAAGAGAGAAAGCACTTTGTCATTTGCTGAACCAAATAATCACAATTGCAGAGATTTTTCTAGGAAAAAAAAAACCAACTATCAGCTTATTTGCTTTAGAACTTGAAAAGCAGCTGCCCCCCTTTAAAAGCAGCTTTTCAGCAGGGCTTCTCCTGCTGTGCGTGACTCCTGGCTAAGAGTGCAGGGCAACTTAAATCAGCCTCTGCTGTGCAAACTGAGACTGAATCAAGAAATGGATAGCCAGCAGATAAAGTTTTAACCATTTTTTCTTTTCTACATAAAACAGAACAACAGTCATTCAGAAAACAAAACAAAAACAGACACAAATTGACAAGTGGACAGATTGGTACACCAAAGACAGACAATTCAGAGAGGGAAGAAAACTTGATGTAACCAGAACTAAAGATGTCTCCTGTAGGGGCCAGAGAAGAAGCAGGATGCTTCCTGATTTCCTTCTGTCCATAGAAGAGCTCCAAAATCCTCTCTCTCTCTCTCTCTCTGTCTCTCTCTCTCTCTCTCTCTCTGTCTCTCTCTCTCTCTCTCTCTCTCTCTCTCTCTCTCTCTCTCTCTGTCTCTCATATTATTTGTATATCTAGCATCCTCTTGCTGTTTTTGTTTGTTTGTTTGTTTGTTTGTTTGTTTTTACTATTTTATTTTATACCCTACTCCTCACACCTGAAGCAGCTCTTGGAGGCTGTGGACAATTGCCTATATAAAATTCCCCACCCCAATGCACTGCCACCCCTAGCTGATATCAGTATTGGGCCAACGTTGACTTAGTCTAGCCTGTATCCTTTTTGCACCCTTGCAATCAATAGCCTTAAAAAGACGAAATTTATAGTGCTAACACTAATGCTGTATGTTGCTTACCACCATGAGGGATATATAACTTCTACCATTTTCAATGCAGCTCCGCTGAAGATAGTGTCCTTCAGTTGGTGTCCTGGTGTCCAGGCCCCTTGTTTGGGTGCCACCTGTAGTGATCCAGCAGCAATGGACGACTGGGTATACCTAGAAGAAGAGCTGGAAATGGAATTAGGATGGACAGATGAGAGAAATAATGAGCCAAGACGAAGTTCTCTGATAAAGGCTCAAATTTTAATGTCTAACTCTGAATATATATGAGAAAACCCAAGGACCCATCCCTTTGTTTCAGCTGGATTGAGTTGCAAAGTAAGTTCAGTAGGCAGTCAGCTCCTCAAGGGTCGGGCAGGAAGATGCAAATGCAGCAAAGCCAGGTGCCTGGCTCTGACTCTGAGATTTGTTTGACCAACTAAAGGTTGGGGGAAGGGCACAGACAAACTATTTGCATACTGCACAGATTTATTGCAAGATTCAAACAAACAAACAACAACAAAAAAAAAAAATAGTCACACCACCAGTAAAATTAGTCACAAAAGTGTGAAAATTACCCTTTTTATTTGAGATGTGGAATGTAAGATGTGGATGCAGATAGAAAATACCTGGATCAACAATGAAACAATGAAAATATGTATTTCTTAATATTCTATGTTAATGGGCAACATTTTATTATAATAACTACTCTTTCTTTTGCACTGGGGTCTCACGTAGCCCAGTCTAATAACCAAGAACGACCTTGAGCTTCTTGTCTTCTCTCTCCACTTCCCCAGAAAGGAAGCGTCAGAATTAAAAATGAGGCTGGGAGGTGCTACCTAACTACTACACTAAGCACAGTTCTAACACAGCCAGAGAATTTTTAAAAAATCTAATTGTGGGGAAATTCTGCTAATTAAAGTTGAAGTCTACAAATGACAGGATAGCCTTCTGGGCCTCGGTGTGTAATGGAGGACTTCCTTCATTAGCAGGGTTTCTCCTTCTCTGACCTTGCCCAGGAAGTTCTAAGTCCCTACATTCACCTCTACTTGAGAAATATCATGTAGCCTCAATTAGCTTATAGGACCAATATCTTTTCTCCCGACAAAACCTGTTCAGCTAGCACCTAAGATTCCTGAAATGTTTCCCCATACTAATGAGACATTCCAGGTACTCTAAGCCCCCAGCCAATGACATTTGCTCATACTGGGTGTTCCTACAGTCCTCAAAAACCTCATAAGCCTTTAATCACTCCAAGTAAAGTTGATCTGCCTACTGACTGTGGGACTTAGTGTGGTTTATTTACTGTACATATTCACAGGGCTTCCAAATCCCCAATTTGATGTCTCTGCTCCCACTACCCTCATGGTTTGAGTCATCTGATGATCCATGAGAGTGGGTAATGTAATCACTCTTATTGTAATAGCATACCAGCCCATTGCACAGTAGTTTGCATTTTAACTCAGTATTTAGAATTATTTCAGACTGTATTTTGTTACCCAAAGACAGAGACTTTTTTTTAATACCAAATTTTGCTAGCTATTATCTTTTTTACAAATTTGGACCACTTGCTGAGCCCTTGTTACTGTGTTTTGATGGGTGAACTGGATCATTTTCCTTCCTGGACATTAGATGAGGGTACTCTTAACAGATCTTAGACCGTTTAATTGCATTTTCCAATTGTTTGGGGTGACACTATCTTATCTTTCACTGTCCATTTGTTAATATAATAATAACGCCATATAAGAAAGAAAGCATCCAATCACTAACAGTTGTAAACAATTTGCATGGCTAACACTGTGTGCCACAGGACTCAAGAGAAACTTGGGAAATAGAGACAGTGTATAATTAAATACCTGTGTGCTCTTGAAAATTATTTCAGAAGCATCAGTGAACAGAAGTTTCATAGGGAGCATAGGAACTTGAACTTAGCCTTGACATGTCACTGAATATGTATGATGAACTGGGCAGCTTTCCAGTGAAAGGAAAGGCATTGCATCAAGAATTTATCTCTTTGCTCCCTGGTTTGCTTAGCCTACTGCTGGCACTCAGTGAACACAGATGAATGAGGCATATAGACAATAGTGATATATAGACAGCCTTCAATTCCAAAGACACCTAAAGATGCTCAGAGTATAAGAACACAAGGCAGTATGCCACAAAGTGCACCTTCCCCATGATCTAAAGTCTCCTTTTCTCTCCTATCTTATTTTCCCATCTCCTCTCTCTTCTTCCCTGCCTCTGGTTCAAACTAGCCTTGAACTCAATATCTGCCTCATTCAACCTCTCAAATACTAGTGTTTCAAGTGTCCATTAGAATTCTAACTCATAAGATTCTTCATGAACGTCTAAACTTGCTCTTCTAGTCCAGGACAAACTGGGGGTTGGATGGGGCAGGGGGTGGAGGTTGGGAAGGAGCCTGGTCAACTCATCCACTTGCACAACAGACATCTCAAAGTCAACTGACTCTTTAAGTGTTGGCAATGTCCTATCCCTGTATCCAAATCATTGGATCAAGAGATCTTCATCTGGAGCAGGGTGTGGTGGCTCATGCCTTTAATCCTAGCACTCAGGAGGCAGAGACAGGCGGGTTTCTGAGTTCGAGGCCAGCCTAGTCTACAAAGTGAGTTCCAGGACAGCCAGGACTATACAGAGAAACCCTGTCTCGAAAAACCACAAGAGAGAGAGAGAGAGAGAGAGAGAGAGAGATCTTCATCAAGTACCAGGACTGAAGAGATGGCTCAGCAGTTCAGAGTGCAGGTTGTAATTTCAAAAAACACATGTTCAATTACACACACACACGCACACACACACACACACACACACAAATGATAGCTTGCAATCTTCTCAGCAATTACAGTCTTGTGAATCTGATGCCCTCTTCTGGCCTCCTTGGGCACTGCACACTCCTGCATAATGCATAATGCAGATAAACACCCATACACATAAAATACAAATAAATAAATTTTTAAATTATGTGACACTGCATACAGAGAAAAGTAACATCTACTCATTTCACATCTTCAAATAAAATAAGTTTATAAAACAAAGAGACATCTACTTCCTCAATTCACCAATTTTCTCTTTTGACATTTACTTACCGTGTGTGTGTGTGTGTCTGTCTGTCTGTCTGTCTGTCTGTCTGTCTGTGGCATAATACACTTGTAGAGATCAGAGAACAATCTGTAGAAATCAGTTCTCTCTGTCATTGTGTGGATTCTGGGAATCGAACTCAGGTCATCAAGTCTGGCAGCAAGTGCCTTTATCTACTGAGCAATTTCACCAGCCCTGTCAATTCACCAATTGTCTGCCATATCTCAAAATCAGTTATTTCAACTAGATTGAAAATCCAACCATGATTAATGTTTTGTACTATAAACTTGTGAGGCATGAAGGCAAATAGAGCTAACAAGAAGCTTCCTGCCCACTCTAATATCTATTTCTTAATGAACTGAAGCAGTCTAAAATCAGTTCACAATACACAGCTTTGGCCTGTGTTTCAATACAAATTATTTAGAAACGACCTCTCATTTTACATGCAACTATCCTTGGTCTTTCTGAATACAAAATTAGTCATTAATTTAATTAATTAAAAGATAGTACTTTAATTAAAACATAGTAATTTAGTTAAAGCATAATACTACCTGAGGACTCAGCAATACCACACCTGGGCATATACCCAAGTGTTGCAACTGGTAATAAGGACACATGTTCCACTATGTTCATAGCAGCCTTGTTTATAATAGCCAGAGGCTGGAAAGAACCCAGGTGTCCCTCAACAGAGGAATGGATACAGAAAATGTGATACATTTACACAATGGAGTACTAGTAAGCTATTAAAAACAATAAATTTATGAAATTCTTAGGTAAATGGTTGGATCTGGAGGATATCATCCTGAGTGAGGTAACCCAATCACAAAAGAAAGTACATGCTATGCACTCACTGGTAAGTGAATATTAGCCCAGAAGCTCAGAATACCCAAAATACAATTCACAAATCACATGAAGCTCAAGAAGAAGGAAGTCCAAAGTGTGGATACTTCGATTCTTCTTAGAAGGGGGAACAAAATACCCATGGAAGGATTACAGAGACAAAGAGTGGAGCAGAGACTGAGTCAGCTATTGGATGTATCACAGGGCTCCCAATGGAGAAGCTAGAGAAAGTACCCAAGGAGCTAAAGGGATCTGCAACCCTATTGTTGGAACAACATGATGTACTAACCAGAACCCCGGAGCTCTTGTCTCTAGCTGCATATGTATCGAAAGATGGCCTAGTCGGCCATCAATGGAAAGAGAGGCCCATTGGACTTGCAAACTTTATATGCCCCAATATAGGGGAATGCCAGGGCCAAAAGAATGGGAATGGGTGGGTAGGGAAGTGGGGGGCGCTATGGGGGACTTTTGGGATAGCATTGGAAATGTAATTGAGGAAAATATGTAATAAAAATATTAAAAATTAAAAAAAAAAGAAAGAATGACCATCCAGAGGCTGCCCCACCTTGGGATCCATCTCATATACACTCACCAAACCCAGACACTTTTGTGGATGCCAACAAGTGCTTGCTGACAGAAGCCTGTTACAGCTGTTTCCTGAGACAAATACAGAGGTGGATGCTCACCATTGGACTGAGCACAGGGTCCCCTATAAAGGAGCTAGAGAAAGGATCCAAGGAGCTGAAGGGGTAAGCAGCCCCATAGGAGGAGCAACAATATGAACTAACCAGTACCCCAGAGCTCCCAGAAACTAAGCCACCAACCAAAGACACATGGTGGGACTCATGGCTCCAACTGCATATGTAGCAGAGGATGGCCTAGTTGGTCATCAATGAGAGGAAAGACCCTTGGTTCTGTGAAGGAAGTCTCTATGCTCCAGTATAGGGGAATTCCAGGGCCAGGAAGCAGGAGTGGGTGGGTTGGTGAGCAGGGGGAGGGGGCGGGATAGGGGGTTTTAGGAGAGGAAACCAGAAAAAGAGATAACATTTGAAATGTAAATGAAGAAAATACCTAATAAAAAAATTTAGAAGAATAGTAATAGGGCAGGCAAGATGACTCAGCAGGTAGAGGCACTTGCACACAGACCTGGCAACCAGGGTCTCGTCATTGGATCCTACTGTGTCAGAACAGCTGAAAGACCTCTAGGAGTCAGTTCTCTCTTTCCGTCATGTGGGTTTCACCCCTCCTACATCAACACCCTAGAGTTATCAATGCCCTGACCTCCACATGCAACCTGTGTTACCTTTGAAACTGCATACATACACACACTGACACACACACACACACACACACACACACACACACTGACACACACACACACACACACTCACAGGAGCAAATATGGAGATAAAGTATAGAGCAGAGACTGAAGGAAAGGCCATTCAGAAACTGTCCCACCTGGAGATTCATCCCATATACAGTTACTCACCCAGACACTATTGTAGATGCCGAGAAGTACATGCTGAAAGGAACCTGATATGGCTGTCTCCTGAGAGGCCCTGACAGACTCTTACAAATACAGAGGTAGATGCTTGCAGTCAACCATTGGACTGAGCATGGGGTCCCCAATAGAGGAGTTAGAGAAAGGATAGAAAGAAATGAAGGGGTTTGCAACCCCATCGGAAGAACAACAGTATCAACCAACTGACCCCCCCGCCCCAGAGCTCTCAGGGACTAAGCCATCAACAAAGGAGTACACATGGCTCCAGCTGCATATGTAGTAGAGAATGGCCTTGTCGTGCATCAATGGGAACTTGATAGATGCCCCAGTGTAGGTGAATTGAGGGCGGGAAGGTGGGAGTGGGTGGGTGAGTGGAGAAACGCCCTCAGACAAGCAGAGGGGGGGTGACATAGGGGGTTTCCGGGAAGGGGGAACCGGGAAGGGGGTAACATTTGAACTGTAAATAAAGAAAATATCCAAGAAAAAAGAAAACGGAATAAAAGTGAGGTACTCTTATTCTTTTTTTTATTAATTTATTTATTCACTTAACATCCCCACATAAGCTCCCCTCTCTGCTGAGTATCCCCTCACACAGGTCCTCCCCCATCCTCCCCTTCCCTTCTCCTAAATGGGATGTCTCCATCAAACCCTCCCCTCGGAGCTCAGGAAAACTCTCAGAAGAGGAGTGGAAAGCATAAAAAGCCAGGGGAGTTGGGGGATGCCTGGAGAACAAAGTGTCCCCCATTCTCCATCCCCTTCTTCTCAGAGATTGGGAGACCCCACCACCACCATGGATACCTGCCCTGGCACATCAAGTAGCTGCAGGACTAGGTGCATCCTCTCCCACTAAAGCCAGACAAAGAAGCCCAGCTAGAGGAAATGGATCCAAAGGCAGGCAACAGAATCAGAGACAGCCCCTGGCCCAGTTGTTGGAGGACCTGAATGAAGACCAATCTACAAAGCTACTACATATGTGTAAGGGCACCTAGGTCCAGCCTATGCATGCTCTTTGGTGAGTGGTTCAAAGAAAATAAATTTTTGCTGATGTCCCATAAAACATTAAAATCCTGTGTACTCATTGTTTTATCTTGTATGTGTATGGGTATTTTGTCTGCATGTTTGTCTATGTACCACATGCATGCCAGGTACCTAGGGAGCCTAGAAAAGGGAATCTATTCCCTCTGGGAGTGAAGATACTACCATACGTGTGCAGGTACTCAAACTCAGGTCTTCTGCAACAGTAACCAGCGCTCTAACCTCTGAGCTATCTCTCCAGCTCCAAATCCTATATCCTCCTTCAAAGAATGATGAGGAGTTTGGAAGATGACTCTCTGAGTTAGAGACCTGCTATAAAAGCAAGAAATCTGAGTTTCAACCCCTAGCAAACATGCAAAGCGTGGCCATGTGTGTCTATAACCCCAATGCTTGAAGGGAAACAGAGGAGGTGCCAAAAAGAAGCAGATCCCAGGAGCTCTATGGTCAGGCCACCTAGTCAAAATTGCAAACTTCAGTGAAGTCTCAAAAAAATAAATAAATGAAGTAGAGGGCAATAGAAGAGAATGCCACCCATCCTGCTCTGGCCTCCTCATGAGCATGCATAGGTATGCATGCATGCACCTTCACACACACTTGAACATACACACACACACACACACACACACACACACTTCAGGCTGCCTTCCACAGTTGCTTGTCTATGCACTGGAGAGAGCTATAAAGGCAGTCAGTGAGGAAACACAATTATTTGCAAGTTATATGAAGCAGAGATACAGGAGAGGAAAGGTTTTAAATTACAATTCAGAGAGACAAGATCTTCCAAAAGGGAGAGCAGTGAGAGTGCATGTGTGTGGGCATGTCTCTGTTCACGTCGCATCTGACTGCATTACTCAAGGAGCCAAGTGAAATTATACACAACCTAATAAAGAGAAAGAAGGTGGGTTTAGATTGTAAATCTCAAGAACTTCTGAATGGACATTTTAATAATGGATGTCTCATATCTTTACAGGAGCTAAGATAGATTGATGAGGAGAAAGGGTGAACTGGACAGGATTTCTAATTCTTTCTTGTTATTTATTCTTCTTCATACATTACATCCGGTGGCAGTTTCCCCTCCCTCCACTCCTTCCAGTCCCCCCACCTCCCATCTCTTCCAGAACCACTGCTTCTCCATTTTCCTTTAGAAACCAGCAGGCCTTGCATGATAGTAACCAAAGATGACTTATTAAGTTACATTAAGACTAGGCACAAATCTTCATATCAAGGTTGGATGAGGTAACCCAGGAGAAGGAAATGGGTCCCAAAAGCAGACAAAAGAGTCAGAGATGCCCACCAGTGGGAGCAGGATTAGGAGTCCCACACAAACACTGAGCTACCCAACCATAACATATATGCAGAGGATCTAGCTCAGACCCAAACAGGTTTAGTGATTGCCCCTTCAGTCTCTAAGAGTTCCCATGAGTCTCTGAAGCCCTGTTTATTGGATGTGAAGACCATGTGATCCTGGTATCCTTGACCACTATGGTTCCTACAATCCTTTCTCCCCCTCATCCTAGCTCCTTCCCTGACCTTGGCTGTAGGTCTCTGCATCTGCTCTCACAAGCTGCTGGGGGACGCCTCTCTAATGAGGATGGAGCTAGGTAGCAATATATAAAAATAGCAGAAAAGTATTAGGAACCATTTCACTGAATTTTTCTCCAGTCATGTTGATTGTATCCTAGATCTCTGGGCTATCCTACCACAAGGACCCATGCTCAGTTATGTTTATAGTATCTTTATTTGTAATAGCCAGAAACTGGAAACAGCCTAGATGTCTCTCAACCAAAGAATGGATAAACACTATGTGGTACAAAATGGAGTATTACTCAGCTTTTTAGAAAAAATGACTGTCCCTTGGGTATATGCCTAGGAGTGGTATAGCTGCATCTTGAGGTAGATTTGCTCCCAGTTTTCTGGAAAACAACCCTATTGATTTCCTTAGTGGCTGTATCAGTTTGTACTCACACCAGTGATGGAGGAGTGAGTGTTCCCCTTGCTCTACATCCTCACCAGCATGAGCTGTCACTTGCGTTATTGATCTTAGCTATTTTGACAGGTATGAGATGGAATCTCAAAGTAGTTTCAAGTTTCATTTCCCGGATGGCTAAGGATGTTGAAATTTTCTTTAAGTATTTCTTGGCCATTTGAGATTCCTCTACTGAGAATTCTCTTTAGACCTGTACCACATTTTTAATTGCATTATTTGGTTTGTTTGTGTCTAGTTCCTTGAGTTTTTTATATATTTTGGATATTAGCCCTCTGTCAGATAAATGCAGAGTTAGTGAAAATCTTTTCCCATTTTGTAGGCTGCCATTTTGTCCTATGATGGTGTCGTTTGCCTTACAGAGACTTTCGGTTACATGAGGTTCCATCTATGAAGTGTTATCTTAGTGTTTGTGTGATTGATATTCTTTTCAGGAAGTTGTCTCCTGTACCAGTGTATTCAAGGCTGTTCCCCATTTTCTATTCTGTCAGGTTCAGTGTGTCTGATTTTTTTTGCTGAGATCTTTGATCTACCTGGACTTGAATTCTGTGCAGGGTAACAGATTTGGATCTATTTACATTCTTCTACATGCATACATCCGGATACACCAGCACCATTTGTTGAAGATACTTTCTTTTATCCTATGTAGCTTACTGGCTTTTTTTTTTTTAATCAAAAATCAGGTGTCCTTGGGTGTGTGGATTTCTGTGTAGGTCTTTGATTTGATTCCATTGATCAATGTCTTTTTTAAAATGCCAATACTATGATGTTTTTATTACTATAGATCTGTAGTGCAGCTTGTAGTAATCAAGGATGCAAGTAGGGATGAGTGCAGCCTCCAGAAGTTCTTTTATTGTACCAGAAGAGACTTTGTATTTTGTTCCAATCTGTTTGGTGTTCTGTTTGCTTCTTACACATTTATAGGCTTCCCCTTCTTTAGGTAAGGAAAATGTTCTCCTGTGATGTTATTGAAAACATTGAGCCTCTAAGCGTGGATTTTTCTCTTTCTACCTCAATTATTTTTAGGCTTAGTCTTTTCATAGTACCCCAGACTTCCTGGATGTTTTATGTTAAGAATTTTTTAGATTTAACATTTTCTTTGACTCATGTATTTATTTATTTTATTGTAATGTCTATGACTGGGATTCATTCTTCCATCTCTTGTGTTATGTTGGTGATGTTTGCATCTGTTGGTTCTGTTCACTTATCTAGGTTTCTATCTCCAGGATTCCCTCAGTTTGTGTTCTTTATTGCTTCTATTTCCATCTTCATCTCTTAAACAGTTTTACTTCTTTCCTTCAACTGCTTAGTTTTTTCTTAGCTTTCTTAGATTCCTCTAAGGGATTTATTTTTTTTCCTCCAATTTTTTTTTTTCTTTTCTCGATTTCTTTAAGGCATTTGTTCACTTCTTTAAGGACCTCTATCATCTTGATAAAGTCTTATGGTCTTTTTCTTGTGCTTCATCTGTGTTGGAGAGTTTGATGTAGTAGAATATCTGGGCTCTGGTGGTTATAGGTTTAGATTGTTTTCCCAAAACCTACTTAATTTACAGTTCTGAAACTCTTCAACCTCCATTTAACCAGAGGTATGGGGGAAAGAAGGTTAATAGCAAAAGGATGTTATGGACCCCCACCTTCTCACAAGACAGCTTCCCAAAAATCACGTGACACAACTGAGTTGTTAAAGAAACCAGAAATTTCCACTTCAGGTGGTAGCATATTGTTCTAGCTGTAGTTGATTGTGTTTTTATGTTGATGTCTACATATGTAGGTTTGGGGTGATTATAGGTCTAGATACTGATTTCTTAGTTTGTCCTTGTTGGATGGTTGCTTTGTTCCTTCGTTTCTGCTTCCTCTCTGGTCTTCTGGCCCGTGTGACCTATGGTTTAGTAGTGGGTTTCCAATCTAAGTTGGAGTGGAGTTCTGGTATCATTAGTAGTAGCCTCTGGTCCAGTAAAAATCTAAGTTGGAGACTGAACTTCTGATGGCTAGCATGACCTTTGTTGGGACATGATATTTCCACCCATGTTGGGGCCTGGGATATGGTGATCAGGAGGTGAGGGAGAATTAGGTAACCACTAAGAGAGGGGAAGAGATATGGGAATGGGCAGCCTATCTGGAATCTGGTGAAAGACATGACTTCTGGTCCCACAATGAGTCTCAACCTGAGTTCGTCTACCTGTTTTTCTGGCTGGTATGGCCTGTACTTGGGCAGGAAATGTCTGCCCAAGTTGAAGGTTGAGACATGGCATCATAGGTGGTGATCGAAGAGGAAAGGGCTGGTGGCAAATTAGGTCTGAGGAAGTGGAAGAGTTCCAGTGGGCGGCAGCCTAAGTATTCTTCTGGCTGACATGGTCTACACTTGAGAATGGGATAGCAGACCAAGTTATAGATGGGACATTGTGGGGAGTAGAGCTGTAATGGGGAAGGAGTGGAGGAGTGGTGGGGGACAGATTGGGTTTTAGGAAATTCAACCAAGGGAATGGGAGAGTTCTGCAGGTGAGCAGCTTACCTGTTCTGCCTGACATGAGCATGTTCATACCTATATTTAAGCAAAGGATGTTAAGTTGGGGCTGGGGACACAGCAGCAGAGCAGATTTTCTAATTTCTAATTTGTTAATGCTCCTATCAATCCACTCACCCTGCCAACCTCCCAGCCCCCACCCTACTCTATGGAGGTTCTATCTTTATCGAATAAGCTCAGGAACTCTTGCAAGGATGGATCATAAAATCAGAGACAGGGGTAGGAAAATAACTCCATTGATAAGTGCTTGCTGTACAAACCTAAGGGCCAGAGTTCAATACCCAGAACCCATGTTAAAAAGCCAGATGTGGTGTGTACATTTGTATCCTAGCTCTGAGGAAGATCCCTGTGGCTTGCTAACCAGCCTAGCCCAGTCAGCAAGCTCCAGACCAGTGACAAACTGTGTCTCAAAAACAAGGTGGATGACATCCTGACAATCAATACCTAAGGTTAATCTGAAACACACACACACACACACACAGAGAGACACCCCCACACACATACACACATGCACATAAACACCAAGGAAATGAAAATGAGAAACCAACCTGAGAATGTGAGAGAGAAGAAAGAATACACAAAGGAAAGAAAAAAAGTAAGGGATTTTTTAGAATCAGTATTGGAAAAGAAAGGCAAAAGGAAGGCTGCACTGGAAGGTTGATATTGAGGGTGTGGCTGTGTGTGTGTGTGTGTGTGTGTGTGTGTCTGACTCTCTCTCTCCCTCTCCTTGTGTGTATCTCTCTCTCTCTCTCTCTCTCTCTCTCTCTCTCTCTCTCTCTCTCTCTCTCTCTCTCTCACTCGGTCTCTTTCTCCCTCCCTCTCTTTGTATGTGTATGTCTCCCTCTCTTTCTCTCACTCCCTCTTTGTGTGTGTAATGGGGTGAGTGTGTGTGTTAAGCCTTTGCCTGTTGGAGTTGGAGGATGGAGAATAGACCCCCTTAGATGAAAGTCTCCAACACAGACTGCTGTGAAAGAAAGCCAAGGAGAAGAAATGCAGCCTGAGCAGGATTCCCAGGCTTCAAAACTGCCTGAGGTTTGTTGTTTCCATAGCCTGGATATTTGCATTACTCTGGGTTATTTGGATATGACTCAGAGGGTTTCTCATGCATATATATATATATATACCAAAGAGCTCAACTTCATTTAGAAATTTAGAAATTTCTAAAATTTGTAATTTAATAAATACTAACACTTAAGTATTTTGGTTGATGAGGGAAAAATAAAAGAAATTCTGTTTTTGAGTCTTCTGTCAGTAACAAAGAGGAAAAGGTGGGTGACAGACAGCATCTATGTAAGGTTCTTCTTGCACAGGCTGCATAGCTACCAGCTCTGATGAATGCTGGTACCAGCTCTCTTCATTGCTCCATCACTGCCCTCAGACCCTTTGTCACTGCCCTGGAATCCTGTGTCAAGAATCACTACACAACCTCAAAGGTGTAAACAACCCTTCCATTCCTTGTGATAAACACAAGTTCCTTTGAACCTTTCTCTATTAAAGTGGTGGTGCTTCAAGCTCTCAGTAGAAAGTGAACCAGACCCACTGAGGAAGCAGCTTCCAGCAATTTCCATAACAGTAACATAACAGGTAAGCAGAGTGGGTATCAGCCATGCCAGACCCTGTCTGAGCCACAGAAGCAGACACAGTCCCACAAATTTGTGGTCTTGGTCTAGTGACAACCCACCTCTGGTCTCTCTTAAACCCCTACAGCCTCTCTTCACCCCATGTGTCCCCTGAACTTTCAGGCCTCCTGTCCAGCTAGCACCTGGAATCTAGGAGCTCACTCATGCCACCACTGCCAGTCATCTGCTCTTCACCAGTGCCCTGAAGCATTTTCTTACTAGTGTGCACCCACAGTTTCACACCAGACATTTTATCTGCTACCAGGGGCCAAGATGTCTGAGCCCCATTGGAATATGTCTGATGTCGAGTGTTCTCCCTCAGCACAAGGGTACAAGCTACAATTTCCTTACACTTTGGTTAAATGTTCTCAAACTTATTTTGCCAAACCCACTGTGTGATGTCTGTCTCTCAGATACAAACTCTCCTAATAATGCTCATTTGCATGATCGTGCAATTGTCTCCCTAACCTAGAAACACCCAACTTATTTATTTATTCTCTCTCTCTCTCTCTCTCTCTCTCTCTCTCTCTCTCTCTCTCTCTCTCTCTCTCTCTCCCCCCCACCTTGCTCCTAGGATGAAAAACTCTCAGACAGCTTTATTTTAGAACTTGCCAGATAGCACAATTGCTAGGTGCAGAGTCTCCTGCCCTAACATTATCAGCTATCCTATATCAGCAAGCCTCCTCCACTGACCTCCTTGGCTATCTGCCAGTGGCAGAGGCCACCAGGCCGAGCTTCCTCAAGATCTTATATGGTTGTTTCATGTTTCTCCTTCCAAGGCCTGGCCAAAAAGCCCCTTCTCTTTCCTCACATCTCTCCTCCAACCTAGAAGTCTCAACTGTAACCTTTGCCCAGCAATTGGCTCTAGCCTTCTTTATTGACCAAAGAACCAATTAGGGAACCCGACTTTAGTATCAGCACCTCCTCCTACACTACTGCTTCAAAAACCAAAAGCTAAATTGACCTTCCTGTATATACAATGATCACTGAAAACAGAAAAGCTGTGTTTGTTCGACAAGCTACCTCATTCATTTCTATCACCTACCATGTATCTAACCATCCATCTACTATCTATCTATCTATCCATCTATCCATCATCTATCTACCATCTATCCATCAATTATCTTTCTCTCTATGATCTATTTGCCTATCTATGATCTATCCATCCATTCATCTATCTATCCACCCAACTATCTATCTATTTTTATCACTCTGTTTAAACACTATCACCATCAGCAGTTCTTTTAGAGACATTATAATTTACTAAACTTAAACTGTCTCATTTAGGGTTTCTTGCATCTTCCTTCATCCATTCTCCTAAGCAGCTATTTAAGGGTTTTTTTTTTCTCTTTCATTTTTGCCATGCCATATATCTAAGATTATAATTTACATTAGACATTCTCAAACTCTTGAGTCCTAACATGAGAATTTAAAATCTACAGGATACATTAGCTTTTGGCACAAAAAGTAACATCCTGTTACAACTTTCTTCAGTTTGAATTTTCCATACTCCAGAAGGTCCATTCCTTTTGAAAGTGCAAAACTCAGAAGGCATGGGCAGCAGGAGGTGTGACCTTGAAGGTGAAGTCTCTGCCTACCCAATGACTGTGTTACATATTCAGGCATTCCAAAGGAAGAGAGCAATGACGCTGGAACCACACTTATAAAACTACTGTCTGATCTGCTTCTCTTGAACTCAAGAAAGAAAAATCAGGGGATTGGAGGAGGAGGGAATTGGCAAGAGAAAAAAAGTAATAAGCAAGTTCCTTAGAAAGCACAGACTGGGTCAGAGCCTATGAGATGCTGCCAACTGGTGAGCATCTGGATGTCTTTTCAGCAAGAATTGCACTCCTACAAATGGAAACCAAGCTACCTGAGGTACCAGATGGAGAAAATGCAAAGCCTATTGCTAAGTGTTGAAAGCTGAATGAGAGAATCAAACAAAGCAGAGCCATGCATAATGCCAAACTAATATAGTTACCACCCATCTCCCACTTCAGACCCAACCCTAAGTCCTGGGTTCTTTCCACTTTCTCTTGGAGACTTTTCTATCTTTCTGAGTTTTTGTGGTTCTAAGAAGCATTAGAAGCTGTAAGAAGCCTGCTGAACGGTTTCTTTTCACTATTTTCCCTTTCCCATATTCAAGTAACAGAACTCCCAACCCCAACAAGTTCTGTTTCTTTGCATCTTTTTGAGTCATTGGCTTGGAGCTCTTTTCCTCTTAAACTGCTCTCAAATGCCCTACCCCAACACTCATGACACTAACTATTGTGATACAAACACAACTCCTCACCATCTTTGGGCAGGACAAGTCTAGTAGATCTGCTTTGCCTCTGGGATTTTCTTTGGACTAGCGCTAAAGTTAAGGAGTGGCAGGGGTGGGTGTGTGGGAGAGAATGCTCAGCAGTTAACACTATGCCCCTCCTTAGAATTGGGAACAGAACACCCATGGAAGGAATTACAGAGACAAAGTTTGGAGTTGTGACAAAAGGATGGACCATCTAGAGACTGCCATATCCAGAGATCCATCCCATGATCAGCATCCAAACGCTGACACCATTGCATTCACTAGCAAGATTTTGCTGAAAGGACCCAGATATAGCTGTCTCTTGTGAGACTATGCCGGGGCCTGGCAAACACAGAAGTGGATGCTCACAGTCAGCTAGTGAATGGATCACAGGGCCCCCAATGGAGGAGCTGGAGAAAGTACCGAAGGAGCTGAAGGGATCTGCAACCCTATAGTTGGAACAACATGATGAACTAACCAGTACCCCAGAGCTCTTGACTCTAGCTGCATATGTATCAAAAGATGGCCTAGTCAGCCATCACTGGAAAGAGAGGCCCATTGTACATGCAAACTTTATATGCCCCAGTACAGGGGAACACCAGGGCCAAAAAAATGGGAAAGGGTGGGTAGGGAAGTAGGGGGGAGGGTATGGGGGACTTTTGGGATAGCATTGGAAATGTAATTGAGGAAAAGATGTAATAAAAAAATAGTTTTATATGAAAAAAAAAAGATCACATGCTGTTTCAAGACGACCTGAGATTCCAATACCATTGCCTGTAACTCCAGCTCCAGGGGATCCAGCATCCTCTTTTGACTGTGCTCATGAACACGAGTCCACTTGTAGACATGCAGACATACACATAATTTTAAAGATTAAAAAAAAAAACACCTTTAATGCCAGCACTTGAGAGTACATCTCAGGGAGATCTCTGTGATCTCAAGGGTAGCCTGATCTACATAGCCAATGCCAGAGCAGCTGCAACAAGTACAGACCACCACATCCATCTTTGATTTTTTAATACATATTCATTTGTTTGTGTGAGTTTAGGGGCATGTGCATGCCACAGGCACATGTGAAGGTCAGGAGTCGGTTGCATCTGTCCACTAGGTCCATCCCAGAACCAGCAGGTCATCAGGTTGGTGGCAAGCGCCTTACCCTGATGAACCATCTCACAGCCGCCACACCCAGCTTTTCTATATGAGTGTTGGGTATTAAAGTCAAGTCCTCATGCTTATAAAGCAAGCACTTTCACTGAGGATCTAACTTGTCAGCTCCTCTAACGTCTCTTCTATAAAACATCGATTGGCTTGATTTTCTGTTAAACATCTATCTATTAAATAAATTTAACTCAATGTATAATGATTCACTGTTAATGTTTGCACTCGTCAGCACACATGTATAAACAGAAATTTAAATATTCAAAGGTTTTCGTGACAGGGTCTCACTGTGTACCCTCGGCTTGGATGGAGCTTGAGGTGTAGCGCAAACTAACCTTGACCACCCTGCCTCTGCCTTCTGAGTGATAGAACTGTAGTTAGGAGCTCCTATTCCATGGCCATATTTGCATGGGAATGGGGGGAAGGGACAGCAATTTTTTCTTCCTTAAAGAAGAACTACACAAGAGAATTTGCTCTTCTAGATATCAAGACTAATAAGATCATACATGATCTGTAGGATCATACCTCCATGATCATACACAGTGTAGCCCTGGTGCAGAGACAAAAACAAAGGAATGGAGCAGAATAAAGAGGTCACATGGACCCACACATATCCACTCATGCTTTTCCCTTTTTTTTTTCCTTCATTTAGCAAACTTAATTCTATAACTGAGATGCCACTTCAAGGTAGCAAAGAGACTAATTCTTTTCAGTTAATAGTTCTGGAATAAGCTGTGTCCATATGGAAAATAATGAAGTTGAACCTTCAGTTCATAGTATTAAAGAATCAACATCTGATGTGTTATGCATACATATAAAAACAGATCTGGAAATATGTTAGGAGGTGACATAGGCTTCAGGGTAAAGAGAATCTTCTCATGAAAATGAGACAGAAAATAAAATTACACATAGTCTAGTAAATTAAAATTAGTAATTTACAGTTCACCAAAAGGCATATATTAAGAAAGCCAAAAATCAAAACAACACATGCCCACGAGTGGAAAGAAATCTACAACCACAGCCAAATATATTCATATACAAAACATATTTTAAAAGATTTCTACAAATCAATGAGAAAAGACATACAAAACAAAAATAAATGGACAGCAGACTTGAATGGATACTATATAAAAAGGAATGTATTCTGAACATGATGCCACATGTGTATAATTCCAGCATTGGTCAGGCTGAGGCAGAGGTTCACTGTGAGCTCAAGGTCAGCCCGGACTACACTGCAGGAGTCTGCATCAAAAATAAAATAAATACAATAAATAAATAAATAAATAAATAAATAAATACGAGAACCCAGTAGATCAAAAGTATATGTTATTCAACCTTACAAATTATCAGAAATATAAGTTGAAATCATCAGGAGACCTGTTATATACCCATCAGGTGGCTAAGATTTAAAAGGCTGATAATAGCTGGTGGCAGCAGAAAAATCATGCATTGCAGGCACTCAAATTTATGGCACCGACAGATTGTCCAGGCACTGAAACAAGAGTTAGTCCTCTTCTACTTAGCTTGAAACTGCTATTACCTTAGGACCATACAAGGACACTCACTGAACAAACCTGTGTTCCCTCAGCACCTATGTGGATTTTGTTCAGATTCAGTTCCTTGGTATCCTCTCTTACCCCCTCACTCCCTCTGGACATCTGCTTCTGCCAATATATACCCCTCTTTGCTGGACAGTTTTATGTCAAAGTGACACAAGCTAAAGTCATCTGAGAGGAGGGAAGCTCAATTGAGCAAATGCCACTCTAAGACTGAGCTGTAGTCAAGCTGTTAGGGCATTTTCTTAATTAATGATTTATGGGGGAGGGCCCAGCTCATTGTGGATGGTGCTACTACCCCTGGGCTGGGGTCCTGGGTTGTATAAGAAAGCAGGCTGATCAAGTCATGAGGAGCAAGCCACTAAGCTGCACATCTCCATGGCTTTTGCATCAGCTCCTGCCTCCAGGTTCCTGCACCATTTGCATTCCTGTCCTGGCTGCCTTCAATGATGAACAGTGCTGTGGAAGTGTAAGCCAAATAAACCCTTTCATCTCCATGTTTCTTTGGTCATGGTGTTTCATCACAACAATTGTATCCCTAAGCTGCCCTCCTACACTCATGTCTTTATTTTATGATCCACAGATTTTAGGGATGCTTGCATGCACATGAGTGGAGGAGTTGTTTACCAGAATATGAACAACTTACCACTGGCTTCAACACCACTGAAAAAAAAAATGACTCCCCTGTACCCACTAACCATTAACTGCCAATAATTTCTCAGCCAAGAGTGGAGCCTCATGATCCCCTCCCCCATCCATACTAGAATTTTGACCTTGAAAAGATAACTACAATCGTTGTGTATTCATGCATACAAAACCCAAAGACTGTGTCCCATGGTACACCTTTTCTTCCTCCATCTCTTAACATTCTTTCCACCTTCTCTTCAACATTGTCTTACTTAGGGTTTTACTGCTGTGAACAGATACCACAGCCAAGGCAACTCTCATAAGAACAATATTTAATTGGGGCTGGCTTATGTAGTTTAGAGGCTCAGTCCATTATCATTGAAGCATGGCAGCATCCAGGCAGGCATGGTGCAGGAAGAGCTGAAAGTTCTACATCTTCATCTGAAGCCTGCTAGCAGAATACTGACTTCCGGAAAGCTAGGATGAGGGTCTTAAAGCCCACGCCCATGGTGACACACTTTCTCTAACAAGGCCACATCTACTCCAACAGGGTCACACCTTCTAATAGTGCCACTACCTGGGCAGAGCATATACAAACCATTGCAAACATTGAACCTATTTTACTGTTATCTGTTCAATATGTGTTAAAACATTCTGCTCACACTCACTGCTCCATGCTCTCTTCTCTTCTTATCAGTCCTACTGACCCCCTCAGCCCACCCCCAGCACCAAGTCCTTGCTTTCAATGTCTTTCTGGTTTGGTTGACTCTCTGCTTTGTGACCAAGTGGGTCTAGCCGGGACCACTCCCATGTGTTCAGTATGGAGCTGTCCACTGGAGCATGAATCACTCACTAAGGACAAGGATTTCCTCTCACCCAGCAGCCTTCTCTTATTACTAGCTCCCATGTGCAGGACCCTGTGAGCCCTTCCCCTATCTTTAACTGACTATTTGGTGCTCAGTCCCTCCCCTACCCTTTTTTAATTTACTAAAGTTTTATTTATCCAAATGGACAGCAGATTGAACCTATTCATGCTTTGGTCACTGGGGCATCTCCATCCTTTGTATTTACAGCAAAAATCACTTGGAGATCTGTGCTTTGAAACCAGCTTGAAAAGTCCTTTGCTGAGTAGTTCCTGAAGGACTTCCCTGGCCAAGGATCCTCTAATCTTCAGTCTCTCAGAGACCACACAGCTGGAACAATAAGCATACAGTTGGGGACTTCCTTACTGAGTTTGTCACATGTAGCTTTGTCAAACAGAACTAGATTGTTAAGCTTGCCCAGAACTTTGCCTTTGGACCACTTCTTTTTGGCTTTGTCCCAGACTTGCTTACTGGATCTTTCTCTTTCTTGGAAGACTTTCCAGCATCCTTCTTCTTGTTGTTATCCTTAGACAGCACATCGAAGCTCTCAATTTAGCAACTACCACTACAACCTCACTACAATGTCAGGGAGCAGTGGGAGGCAGGTGGGTGGGCTCCCTTATCTTTAAATTTACATTAACCATTCAGTCTTGTTTAGACCCCTGTTGTAAGTTCATGAGTATCTACACTGTGTCATACCCATAAGTCATATCCCAAAGACCCAGCTTTTATCATTATCACCTTTCAACGCACTTCTGAGATGTTCTCTAAACTTTGTAGGGTAATATAGATGGCACACTAACAGTAAATTGTCCTTGGAACTTTGACCAGTCATGATTCTCTTTGTTGACCACTTTGTGCTGGAAAGAGAAAGTCCTTTGACCAAGGCTGAGGATCATACCATGCTTAAGAGACAGACTGGCTACATGTCTATTAGCAAAACAAAAGTACTCCCTCATCTTTAGAGCTATGACATCCCAAACATGGGCCTCTGACCAGCTCCACACAACTGGACATGAAGCCTCTTTGGAACACGTTGAACTTCTCTGAGACCTGATTGGACAGTGGAAAGATTGCCTTCCCTTTGAAACATTCTCACTTAAGGACCTTGTACTGTTTGTATTGTCACAAACCCAATCTTTCCCCATAGTCCTAAGTGCATCTCTGAAAATGTTTCCACTATGGGAGTATTTCTCTTTTTTCAGTAATTAATTAATTAACATCCTGATCATCACCCCTCCCTCCTCTCCTGCCAGTCCCATCCTCACAAACCCCTCTTCTCCCCATCCTTCTCCTCAGAGAAAGGGAAATCTCCCCTTGGGTGCCGCCTGGGACAACACACAGAAGAATTAGGTGTACCCTCTCCCACTGAGGCCAGACAAGGCACTCCAGCTAGGGCAATACTCCAATAGCAGGCAACAGAATCAGAGACAGCTCCCACTCCAGTTGTTAGGGGACCCACATGAAGACCAAGCTGCACATCTGCTACGTATGGTGGGGGCGGGGGGCTGGGTGTTTTCTTTCTGCAGGCAAGAACTTGCTACTCACTTGTGTGTTCCAGGCACTTACTAACCAAAAAGGAGATGTGATGCTGAGCAGTTTTTGAAGGGAAAGGTTCAGATCAAGCATGGTTGTCATATTTAATATCTCCATATTGAATGGTTCCAGAGGAGATGGAATGAATATGATGTGATTTATTCCTTTTTAATTAGACTTTGCATCAATTATCTTTTGCTCTAAACTGCCTACCCCGAACCTTAGGGAGTTAATGAAACAACTATTTTGCTGTCTGCTGCAGCACATCCATCTATGTACTACATTAGAAGTTGAGAAAGAGGATCACAAGCTTGAAGGCAGTCAATGGCACATCAAGAATCCCAGACTTGGGAGGCAGAGGCAGGCGGATTTTTTGAGTTCGGGGTCAGCCTGGTCTACAAAGTTAGTTCCAGGACAGCCAGAGCTATACAGAGAAACCCTGTCTCGAAAAACCAAAAAAAAAAAAAAAAAAAAAAAAAAACCAGAATCCCAGTCAGAAAGGGAAGAGGAGACAAGGAGGTAAACGAAAGGGGGAGGAGGAAGAAGAGGAACAATTTATCTTGCTCCACTTCCGTGTGACTGGGCTCACTGGTGACATCTGGCTAACCTCGAATGGTGAAAGAAAAGGGCAAATGGTTCACATGCATCCATCATTGTAAACGTCCAGGTTCACATGGCACTCTCAATGTCCCCATAAACACAGCAGACTGAATACACACGGTGTGTTCAGAAACTGTGAGTGCTGGGTGATGAATCTTTGACTGTCTTGCACTCCTATGAATCCTTAACAAGCCTTTGCTGAGGTCACACAGTCAGTATACCATATTGAGAACACAGTTCACTGCTCTCTGCTTAATACTGTGTTCTTTCCAGCAGAGCTAATGAACACAAGAATCAGTGAATCTCTTGGAGGTGGGGTAGGGAGATTATACAAGGGGAGACACTTAGGGACTGGAAGAATAAATCAGATCACAGAACAAGCTCTGCAATCTGAATTTTTTTAATGAATGTAGTCACGGTGGTGAATTCTTCTGGGGAAAACCCCAATTTGCTTTGTTTTGTGCAGTGCTAATCATTTGCAGGATTCAACTCATCTACAAAGTCAAGGTTGAGGAAGACATCCATTTTGTCTTCTTACAGCTTTTCTTCTTCTTCCTGCCCTGACACCTATCATGACCATCTATTCTACTTTGCTTCTCTGTTGCTGTGAGAAAGCATTCTGACAAAAAGGCAGATTCTCAGAGGTAAAAGTTCATTTGGCTTACATTTCCAGGTCACAGCCCATCCACGGAGATAAATCAGGGCAAGAACTCAAGCAGAAGCCTTGGAGAAACATTGCTTACTCTCTCTTATTCCCTGACTTGTGTTCAATTAGTTTCTTCACCAGTTCAGGCCCATCTGCCTACACATGTTGCTGCTCACAGCAGGCTGGGACCTTCTTACCAACCATCAGTAAAGACACTCTCACAGACATGGCCAAGGCCAGTCTTATGGAGGAGGCAACATTTCAGCTGAGCTTCCCTTGTCCCTGGTGACTCTAGGTTGTGACAAATTGACAACAAAAAGCAGGCATGTCAATACAACTTCCCAGATGTCAGAGAGTAATCCTAACACACATGCACATGCACACAAAATAGTAAACTGGTTTCTAGGAATGTAACTTAATGGTAGAGTGGTTCCCTAGCATGTACAGGGACCTGAGTTTGCACCACCCCCAGCACCACAGAAAGATGGAGGGAGGGAGGGGACTGGAGATGGGAACAAGAGGGATCAAATTGGGGGATGGTGGAGGAAGAGAGAACTAGGAGAGAGAACTGGGATGAGGGGGCATCTCTGGGACAAGCTGAAAACCTAGGACAAGAGAAACTCCCAGGAATCTATGAGGGTGACTCTAGCTAAGACTCCTAGCAATAAGGAATATAGAATATAAAACGGCTACATCCTGTAACCTCACAAGACTTCCAATGGAGACATGGGAACATCAAACAAAGAAGAAAGAAAGAAAGAAAGAAAGAAAGAAAGAAAGAAAGAAGGAAAGAAGGAAAGAAAGAAAGAAAGAAAGAAAGAAAGAAAGAAAGAAAGAAAGAAAGAAAGAAAGAAAGAAAGGAAGAAAGAAAGAAAGAAAGAAAGAAAGAAAGAAAGAAAGAAGAGAGAAAGAGAAAGAGAGAGAGAAAGAGAGAGAGAAAGAAAGAGAGAGAAAGAAAGAGAGAGAAAGAGAAAGAAAGAAAGAAAGAAAGAAAGAAAGAAAGAAAGAAAGAAAGAAAGAAAGAAAGAAAGAAGAGACAGAGAGAGAGACTGAGAGAGGGAGAAAGACAGAGAGGGGGGAACCTATAATAAAGAAATAGAAAGAAAGAAAAGGAAAGGAAAAGTATAAAGCAAACTGTTCCCTCTAAGGACATTTGCTTTATTCCAAGAGTTTGTACTGCAAAGAGTGTTCTGTCACAGCCGGATCAACAGGATCCTCATTTAATGCCTTCAGCCTTCCATCTTATGCCATGTGAAAACTGTGACAGCTCCAGCCACAAGTTTGGGAAGGCCAAGAATACAAACAGTAAAGAAGGTCACAGAGCCAGGCCCACGTAGTGTGCAGGCTTGCGTATACTCGAGGTTCAGTGTTCACATCTGTAAAGTGTAAATCAGAGCCTCCAACAGGAAAGTAACATGAAGGTCTGGACGGAATCAATATCTGAATAGGATTTGACATACAGCTGCTTGTAGTGTTCCTTAAATAATTGACCTTGCTGTGGTTAGTTATGTTATCATAATACAAATCATTTGGAGGGATTGGTTCACAGACTGAAATAGTAGGGGGAGATCTGGAAGACCAACCTCTAATGAATTCTACTGTAGTCTTTTTTGTTTGTTTTTTAAACTTCATCAAATCTAGTTTACAACAACCCAGCACTATTTCCTGGTGTCCTCCGATGCATTAATTAGTTTTCCCAGGCCCTTCTTCCATTCCCTGTGGCTCCCCTCCCCCTACTCACGGGGTAGATGTTATTGACCCCATTCACACCCACCAGGAAGCCGCATCACCTTCCTCACTTCCTCTGATGATCCTTCTACAGAGTTTTAAAAACACCATAGGGATGAAAAAATTAAGCTGATAAAAATGCAGCCTAGTGCTTTGTTCTAAACAGTCCTATTTCTGAATGAAGATGAGAGAGTTCTGTACTAATATCCTTGTTGAAAAAATTCATGTTTTTCTATAGATCTAAGAAACAGAAAGCAAAGTTCCAGCAAGGGGCAAGACTCATTTCTCTTTGGGTCTGCATTGTCTTTTAAGCAATACCATGCACACACTGAAAGGAAGATCTCTCCCTGAAACAATAAATATTCCCTGAAGAACTCAAAGACCCTTGAGGAAATAACTGTTAATTTGTTTTCATTCTTTGTGTGAGCAAAATAGGTCTCAGATTCACAGGATTACAAAATCTCTGGAGTCAGGTGACAACTGCATAGAAAAAGGCCCCAAGGGTCTACTTCCTAATAATATCTTGGTTATCATCACGAAGGGTTATTTTTAAAAATAAATACCAACAGTTCAGAAACTTTCTAAGTTATTCTGAAGAAAAATTTCCAAAGAATATAGACAATTTTGATTTCTTTAGGTGGTTACTCCAAACTTGAAAATGTATGGGTATCTTAGTTACTTTCCTACTGCTCAGATGGCATACCATGACTAAGACTTATAAAAGAAAGCACTTAAAATAGGGCTCACAGTTGCAGAAGATTAGTCTATGGCCCTCATGGCAGGGAGCATGGCAACAGGCAGGCAGGCATGACACTGGAGCAATAGTGGTGAGCTCACATCTTGTAGGAGACAGAGAAAGTTAACTTAGAATATCATGGGCCTCTAAACTCTCAAAGCCCACTCACAGAGCCACAGCTCCTTCAACAATGTCATGCCTTCTAATCCTTCCCAAGCAGTTCCACAAACTGGGGATCAAGTATTCAACCACAGGAGCCATTTTTGCTCAAACAACCATAATGGGCCAGAGAGAAAATGCTGAAGAAATAAAGCAAAAGACATTTAAGAAATAAACAAGATCCCAGTTCAGATCCCAGCACCTTCTCTGAGGAGGTTGTGAGCTGCCCAAAACTGTAACCTTAGTACTAGGGAATCTATCACCCATATCTGTCATCTTCAAACACTGCACTCATATGTACAAATGCACACATCGACACATATAGTTACATACAAAAGCTTTAATTTAAAAAGAAAGAACAATAGGTTATAGCTAATTTTGTCCTTCTAACAGAGAAGCAACAGATATTGCATAAATTAGAGATCATCTATATAAAAGTGATTAAGGTATGCCAACTCTGTTATAATAATAAGTATTTTCTCCATCAACTCCTCTTCCAGTTTTGGTTAATTTACAAACTCCTATATAAGTATCTGTGGAAAAGATATCACAAGTCATTGTTAATAAAATTTAATTTGTTAAAAATTTAATTATCGAAAGAAAATCATTAATTCTTTTTCTTCAAGGAAAGAGTGAAGACACACAGATTCAGAGTGTATCTGCTGAGATGTCATAGTGAGGAGTCTTAAGCAAGAAAGAGACGGTAAAGGACATGAGCACAGTCAATATCACATGATAACAACCACTCAAAACTTCCTCGGAGCCTCAACTTCCCCCTTCACAATACAGGTATAATTCTGCTGATCTTAGTTCAGAAAGTCACTGTGAAGATTATATGCAAACATATTGTTGAAAAATGCTACCATCTCATTCAAATTGAAGAATTAAGGAATGTTTCCAACAGGTGAAACAAAAGGTCACAATGACAAAAAAAAAAAAAGTGCATTACTGTAGGAATAGTCATATAAATAAACAAATACAAAGATAATAGAAGAAAATCAAGAATAATGGTGCCAACCCCTGTAATCCCAGCACTAAAGAGGTGGAGACAGGATGAGTAGTTCAAGGCCAGCCTCATTTATATAGAGAGTTTGAGGACAGCCTGGGCTACATGAGACTCTTTTTCAAAAATAAAACCTTCAGAAAACAAAGATAAAATATAGATTGGTAGTAGAGAGATGGCTCAGGAGTAAGGAGAACTGACAGTTCCTCCACAGAACATGAGTTGGGTTTCCAGCACCCACATGATGATTCATAGCTGCCTGTAACTTCAATTCTAGGGGTTAGAATAAACAACCAGGTAATTGATTCTGTGTTTCCTGGAGCATGTTGTATTTTTCTAATTTGTATGTAACTATATGTGTCTATGTGTGCGCTTGTACATGTGAGTGCAGTGTTTGAAGATGACAGATTAGGGTGATAGATTCCCTGGTACTAAAAATTCCCTGGTTAATAAAAAAGTTAATTTTTTAAAAACATAGTAAACACCAGTTACATATATCCTCTGAAGCCAAAAGAGAGCATACAATCTCCTGGACTTGAGTTACAGACAGTTGTAGGGCACCTGATATGGGTTCTAAGACCTGAACCCAGGTCCTCTGCAAGAGCAGCATATGCTCCTAACCACTGAGCCATCTCTCTAGCCCCATGCCATGAGCATTTTTCCTCACTCACGTTGACCTGCACCTTAATCAATAAAGTTGCAGGTCTGATTAACTATTTTCTAGTACACTTTAATTAGAAATGTATTGCAACTCCAGTTTTTTGGAAGCATGCTGTTAGTGTTGATGACCTCTCAGATACCCCCACTAGAAAAACACAACACGCTCCAGGAAACACAGAACCAATTGCCTCCAATTCCCCAACTCTGTAAGTCTGTAATATTTAGTCAAAACTTTTCTTTGAACAGAACCCTGCTGTTACAGGTTGTGATGGCTAATCTCAGTTATCAACTTGACTACATCTGGAATCAGTTAACTCCCAAGCATCTGGGAATGCCTGTGAGGAATCTTCATTTGATCATTTGAGGGGGGAAGACTCATGCTAAATTTGGGTCATACCTTCTGGGGGCAACCAACATGAAAAGAGGAAGCTTTTACTCTTTGCCTGTTTGCCCTCACTTCCACTGTCACTTCTATCTTATTGATGACATGTTCCTGTGCTGGAGTTGGGACCTACTTATTTACGTTTCCAATGCAGACAAAAGATCAGCAGCTCTCTGGGAATCTTCCAGGACTCCAGCAGCAGACTGGAACTGCTAAAACATCCAGTCTCATGGAATGAACAACTCCAGGATTGTTGGCCTGTCCATCAAGAGACAGTCATTATTGGACTCCCTAAACCACAGCCTATAAACCACTCTAATCAGTCCTAAAAGTATATTCACTTGTTCTATCAATTCTGTTCTTTCATAGAATGCTAACAGACTAATGATCTGCCCAAGCCCAAGCCTAGGTCACAGACGCTTTTCACATCAGATCTGTTGGCTGCACTGATCACCTGTTAAGTGCTGCAAAAGCTCATGCCCCAGAGTCAGAAATTCCAGAGAATACTCCTTTGATCCTCCATGCAAGGTCCCATGTGACTCTGAGTCCCCAAAATGGGAGACTCGCTGATTTAAAACCATCACACAGAGCAGCCAGCACTAAGTCACGCAGGAGACCCCACTGTGACCATTTTCCATGCCCTGACAATGATTTCTATTATCAAGATTTATATGATGCACTTCAAAACTCATACAGAGTTCATAAGGAAGGCACATGAAGATTAAAGACATCTGGTTTTCTGAATCTCTGATGTACCATTTATCAAATTCTGATCACTCTCATTCCCTAGTTACCCACTGCATGATTCTTCTTCACATGTGCAGCCTCTGTTGTGCAGCCAAAGTTTTACTTTAAATAACTTGGTTTGTTTACTCCAAGAAATGTGCTTATTTGTTAGTTGTATACCTTTTATATTTATTTTTATTTAACTGTATGAGTGCTATGCTTGCACATGTATATGTGCACTGCATGTGTGCCTGGTACCCAAGGAGGTCCAGAAGAGATCCCCTGGAACTGGAGTGTGAATGGTTGTGAACCACCATGTGGGTGTTGGGAACTAAACCTAGGTCCTCAGCAAGAGTCACAAATACTGGTAATTGCTAAGCCATCTTTCTAGCCCCCCAAAGCATGGTATGTTGAAATAACATTAACTAACTCACGTTTTCTGTAGGGCAGAAATTTGTTCTGAGCTCACTGAGTAGGCTCACTGAGTAGGCTAGCCTAGCTGACCAGGGAATACAGGGCTCAGTTCTAGGATTACAAGTTCATTTCACCATGCTTGCATTTTTCAATGTAGGTTCTGAAGATCAAACTCAGGTCTTCCTGTTTCCACACCAAGAACATTTCTGATTGTGCTATCTTCTCAGCTCAGTTTCAGTCTTCTTTATTCCACACATCAGTGTGGAATAAAGCATTACTGCACATAGCCCTGCCATGAGGATTCAACAATACCATGAAGTTTCTATATCACCTGCATGTTAGATCAAAGAGCAATTCATGTTCTGGGGTGGGTATCTCTTCCCCCACAACTCCCAACTCTGCTCAAAGCAAGAACTGTATCTTATGCATCTTTATTTCACTTTAAATTCAGGGAGCTTCCTGTCCATGGAAGAAACTTGGTGAATATTGTGCTGACAGACAAAAGCTTAAAAACTGCAAGGAAGCATAAATGTTAGAGGAAGAAAAATGGTGTCGTTTGCTATTGCGAGTTCTCTAATACCCCCACAGTGTCAAATAAAAATTCCTTAAGTAATGTTTTATGGACTACTATGGGGTCAATGAATTCACAGGAGCAAAGGTCGGCATTGCTCATCTCATAAAAGTTCAACAGGAGGAGATGTGGGAACCAAGCTAATTCCCACCGCCAGTCTCGGGCTCTAGGCTGGGTAACATTTCAGCAACTCTATTCTTTCATTTGCATGAGGAAAACCTTAGCTACTTTGTAGGAGAATAAAAGATATGTGGGTGACAGAAAGATATGTTTAGCATGTTTAGAACAACAAAAAAATCTGAACTAAAGTTTGATGCTTGAAAAGAAAATAATCACAATTTCTTTTTCTTGCCTGCCCTAATCCACTCCCCTGTGGTAAAATTTTATTTTATACAAAATAAAACAGATCCCTAAATACCCTGGAATATTATGACAAGTACTTGCAGACACCTCAGCAAAAATGTGGAGAGCATTATGTCTTCCTCCACCTTTTAACATTGCATCTACAAGGAAATAGAAAGTTAGGTTTTATGAAGAAGCTGTTTCATTTTTGTAACACCTAGGAGTAAAGGAAAATATAATTTAAATCTTCTTTGAAATTCAAACTTAAAGGAAATGGTCTACAGTCATAACACCCTGAGCACAACCAATCCCATAAAACTTAAAGGAGATATTGTAACAGCTACTAACTGGTCGACCAAATCTCCTAAACAATTGGTATAATAATTTGTTGCTGTTAAAATAAGTCATTTTAACATGGACAGGCTGAGAGAATAACCATATAGCAATATATAAGCAATTTAATTGTGCTATTTCTAGAGAAGACCAAGAAAACATCAGTGATATACCCAAAAATCTTTAGAATATTTCTACTTTTGTTTTTAAAAAGCTCTTTTTCATATTTTCTACACACCCAATTTTCAATTGGAGCCTACATTTTTACTCAATGAAATGGACTTGTTCTCACACACTTTATAAGACCTGTACATGTAGTCTCTAGCTGCATATGTAGCAGAGGATGGCCTAGTCGGCCATCAATGGGAGGAGAGGCCCTTGGTCTTGCGAAGAGCATATGTACAGGGGAATGCCAGGGCCAGGAAGCAGGAGTGGGTGGGCTGGGGAGCAGGACGGGGGAGGGTATAGGGGACTTTCCGGATAGCATTTGAAATGTAAATGAAGAAAATATCTAATAAAAAATTGTTTTTGAAAAAAAATTAACTGAAAAAAATAGATCTGTACATGTCTTTCCTTTCTTCTTTCTTTTCTTCTCTCCAGCAGTAGCATATTTACAATAATGAGCAGATGTGTGATTAGCTTGGCAGCACAGTGACCAGACACACCCTTCCTCCCCTTGGGTTAACGTAGTTCTTGACATATCTCTGAACATTTGAATTCTTCATTTCCATAAAAGCTTCAGGAAGAGAACATGGGAAACTACCATTAATGCCAGGCTTCTTACTTCCCCAGGCTTTATCCTTCCCATTCAAAATAAGGTAACAGAAATTCTGATCCCTTCACTTCATGTGTGCCTGAGCCAAGGCAAATCAGAGACCAGAGAGAAATGTGACACTTTGAAAAATCCTTTACGACCAGGGCTGGAGATGGCTCAAAAGTTAAGAGCACTGACCCCTCTTCCAAAGGTCCTGAGTTCAATTCCTAGCAACCACATGGTGGCTCACAACCATTTGTAACAGGATCTGATTCCCTCTTCTGGTGTGTCTGAAGACAGCAACAGTGTAGTCACATACATAAGATAAATAAATCTTTAAGAAAGAAAGAAAGAAAGAAAGAAAGAAAGAAAGGAAGGAAGGAAGGAAGGAAGGAAGGAAGGAAGGAAGGAAGGAAGGAAGGAAGAAAGAAAGAAAGAAAGAAAGAAAGAAAGAAAGAAAGAAAGAAAGAAAGAAAGAAAGAAAGAAAGGGAAAAATCCTTTACATAAATAAAAATATAAGTTTATCAGGATTGTTTTCGTTAATATATGTTCACTGTAGGAAATGGCGGTGTCCCTAGAACATTTTCACATGTGCATAGCATGTGCTGAGCTTGTTGTATCAGGATTTAAATATTCCTATCTCATCAAACACAAATAACCAACCGCACAAAGTTCATGTGTTGGAAACATAATCTCCAATGTGGTGATGGTATGAGGTAGGACCTTTAAAAGGTAGTTATCATGAGACATTTTTAACATTATGAGATTTAAGATTATGCCAGTATCATGTGAGTGGGTACTTACTGCAAAAAAAAAAAAAAAAAAAAAAAAAGGAAAAAGTATCTCTCCCTCTTTCCTTTTCTCCCACCCATCCTCTCCTTTCTCCTCTTCCTTCTTTCCTTTCTCCTCTCTCTCTCTCTCTCTCTCTCTCTCTCTCTCTCTCTCTCTCTCTCTCTCTCTCTCTCTCTCTCTCTCTCTCTCTCTCTCTCTCTCTCTCTCCCCCTCTCTCCCTTTAGCACATTATGATGCAGAAAGGAGGCCAGCATAAGATTTTGTCACTCCATTATGGACTTACTGGTCTCTAAAACTGTGAAAAATAAATTTGTTTTCTTTATAAATTTTTCAAACCTGAGAATTCAGTTATGGCAACATAAAACTTACTAAGACATCAAGCTAAATTTATCTTATAAAATTTTCACACATTGATTCCCTAGGGTGGAACAGTTCAAGTTAACAGTCATAATAGTGGTCTTTTATAATACTAGATCTAAGACAAGTTTATTTTCCTCATCAGTAATAACATAAATGATATATCTAAGACTTAAAATAAAATAATCCTTATTATATTACCCAAAATAATACTGCAAAAACTCAAGAATAATTAAGAAAAGTTTTCTAGTCAATTAAATAACATTAATAGAGATCTTGTGGGGTATGTAGGGGGGTTGGGTTTGGTGGGGGTTTTGGGGGTTTTTTTGGGTTTTTTTTTTTTTTTTTTTGGTTTGTTATGGGTTTTGGAGTTTTTTGTTTTTTGTTTTTGGGATGGGGAGCTTTGTTGGTGGTGGTGGTTTTTTGTTTTTGTGTTTGTTTGTTTATTTGTTTGTTGTTTGTTTGTTTGTGAGACTGGATTTCTCAGTATAGCCCTGGCTGTCCTGGATCTCTTTGTAAATCAATCTGATCTCAAACTCACAAACTTCCACCTGCCTCTGCCTTCTGAAGTGCAGATTAAATACTTAATCCTGCTGGAATTAAAGATGTGCACCTGGGGAGGAGTTATGGGGAGAAACAGCTAAAATTAAGGGTCATTTGAGGAGTAGTATGGAAACTTTATACAGTAGAAACTTTTTTAAAATATGAACATATATGAAGGCAACTAAATAAAATCACCAAATAATGAAGGAGACAGAGTTTCAACTAGCCATCCCCTGTCATCAAATGAAGCTGCCAGTACTGGGGTTGGGTTACATCTGATTGCATTGTTAGCCAAAGGTTCCATGGGAACTCCCAAACAACCCATACTGTTGCCAAAACAGTTGCTCTCTACAAACTGAGAGCAAAACTCCATTGCTGATTACAAAACCTGCACAACTCATTGAACATGGAGAAGTCAACCTGGGGCCTACAAAGAGCCTTCACCCCTACTTTCTAGTGTCTTTGGTACAGGAAGGTACTCAGCTGCTACCAAAAGAGAAACATAAATACCAAGCCAATCATGAAACTTTTGATCTAAAATGGTGAGCTGCCTTCAAGATATGCTAAGGTAATGGTATTTCAAAGATTGTAGGAGTAACCAACCAATAACTGATTTGACTTAAGGCTAACTCCTTAAGATGGAACCCAGACCCAACATTGATTGAGTGACCATGAACCTGAGGCTAGATAGCCCAGGGATCTAGAGTAAATACAAGTACTAGTGTTCTACTCCAACAAGGCAACAGTAAAATGGCTCTTAAAGACATTCTGCTATAGTCATAGATCCATGCCTTGCCCTGACATGAACAGAAACTTCCTCCTACAGAAAATAAAAACAGACTCACAGCCAGACAATATGCAACCTTGCAATATGCAAGGTCTCTCAACCTTGGAACACTCAGCATTAAATAGTATGTCTCCATCAAATCCCTCCCCTCAGCAATCAGGGAACCGTGTGGGAGTGGAGGTGCACAGTGTAAGAGCCAGAGAGGATGGACAACACCAAAAGAGCAGGGCCCTCTAAATCAACAAGATTAAGGTATAGGAACTCACAGAGACTACGGTGACATACACAGGGCCTGGATGGGCCTGCACAGGTCCTCTGTATATATGGTACAGTTTCCAGTTTTGAGATTTTATAGGATCCCTGAGAGTGAATGAGTGACTCTATGATTCTTCTGTCTTCTCTTAGGCCCTTTTCTGTTTTTTTTTAATATTTTTATTAGGTATTTTCCTCATTTACATTTCCAATGCTATCCCAAAAGTCCCCCTTACGCTCCCCCCCACTCCCCTACCCACCCACTCCCACTTTTTGGCCCTGGCATTCCACTGTACTGGGGCATATAAAGTTTGCAAGTCCAATGGGCCTCTCTTTCCAGTGATGGCCAACTAGGCCATCTTTTGATACATATGCAGCTAGAGACAAGAGCTCCGGGGTACTGGTTAGTTCATAATTTTGTTCCACCTATAGGGTTGCAGATCCCTTTAGCTCCTTGGGTATTTTCTCTAGCTCCTCCATTGGGGGCCCTGTGATCCATTCACTAGCTGACTGTGAGCTTCCACTTACGTGTTTGCTCGGCCCAGGTGTAGTCTCACTAGAGACTGCTATATCAGGGTCCTGTCAGCACAATCCTGCTAGTGTATGCAATGGTGTCAGCGTTTGGAGGCTGATTATGGGATGGATCCCTGGATATGGCAGACTCTAGATGGTCCATCCTTTTGTCTCAGCTCCAAACTTTGTCTCTGTAACTCCTTCCATGGGTAATTGTTTCCAATTCTAAGAAGGGGCAAAGTGTCCACACTTTGGTCTTCGTTCTTCTTGAGTTTCGTGCGTTTAGCAAATTGTATCTTATATCTTGGGTATTCTAAGTTTCTGGGCTAATATCCACTTATCAGTGAGTACATATTGTGTGAGTTCCTTTGTGATTGTGTTACCTCACTCAGAATGATGCCCTCCAGGTCCATCCATTTGCCTAGGAATTTCATAAATTCATTCTTTTTAATAGCTGAGTAATACTCCATTGTGTAAATGTACCACATTTTCTGTATCCATTCCTTTGTTGAGGGGCATCTGGGTTCTTTCCAGCTTCTGGCTATTATAAATAAGGCTGCTATGAACATAGTGGAGCATGTGTCCTTCTTACCAGTTGGAACATCTTCTGGATATATGCCCAGGAGAGGTATTGCGGGATCCTCCAGTAGTACTATGTCCAATTTTCTGAGGAACCACCAGACTGATTTCCAGAGTGGTTGTACAAGCTTGCAATCCCACCAACAATGGAGGAGTGTTTTTCTTTGTCGACATCCTCACCAGCATCTGCTGTCACCTGAATTTTTTATCTTAGCCATTCTGACTGGTGTGAGGTGGAATCTCAGGGTTGTTTTGATCTGCATTTTCCCGATGATTAAGGATGCTGAACATTTTTTTCAGGTGTTTCTCAACCATTCAGTATTCCTCAGGTGAGAATTCTATGTTTAGCTCTGAGCCCCATTTTTTAATAGGGTTATTTGATTTTCTGGAGTCCACTTTCTTGAGTTCTTATTATATAAATATAATAAGATATATATTATTATAATATATATAATATATAATATAAATAATAATATATTTATTTAATATCCCCTATCTGATTTAGGATAGGTAAAGATCCTTTCACAGTCTGTTGGTGGTCTTTTTGTCTTATTGACGGTGTCTTTTGCCTTGTTTTATATTACTTTTTTTTTTAAGTAGCAAAGTAGGCTAGAGAGATGGCTCAGTGGTTAAAATCACTGGCTGCTCTTCTAGAAGACCTCAGTTCAATTCCCAGCAACCACATGTTGGCTCACCAACAATGTAGTCTGATGCCCTCTTCTGGTATGCAAGTGTACATGCAGATAGAGCATTCGTATACATAAAATAAATAAATGATTTTAAAAAAAAAAGACAAAGTTATGTATGCTCTTAATCCTAGTGCTGAGGAAGTTAAGACAGCCTAGAGTTGTCTGGGAAGGCAGCCTTGCTTAGCCTATGTTGTCAATTCTAGGTCTGTGAGAGCCCTATCTCATAAATGAGTGAATAAATCATAAATAAATAAATAAATAAATAAATAAATAAATAAATAAATAAAGTGTAGTACCTGAGGAATAACACTCAAGGTTGTCCTTGCGCAAGTGCAAGCACATGTGTGTGCATACACACATAGAGAGAGACATATTCAAATAGTAGGTGATTAAAAAACAAACAAAAAAAAAGATAATCTTAACTGAGTGGAAAGAAGAAACAAAAATGCATGGCACAGGACTCTTGCTGAGCACAAGATACCCTGATGTGCACTTCCAACTCCTATGTGAGTTTTTGGTTGCTTGGTTGCTTGGTTGCTTGGTTGGTTTTGTTTCTGAGATTGAGTGTTACTGTGTATCTGAGGCTGGCCTCATTCATGATCATCCTGCCTCTGCCTCTTAAGTGCTGAGATCACAAGCATGCACACACACACACACACACACGCTGATTCCTATGTGATCTCAATGTTACTTTGGATAGAGCATGACATCTGCTTAACTCCCTCTAGAACATCAAATAGTAGCTTCTCCTACATTCATCTCATTGGTTCTGCAATCAAAGAAATGCAAAGCAGATAAAAATTTCTTGATGAAAAATTGACTCTCAAGAAATAAAAAGGTTGCGCAATAGAGGCATATCAACTTTTTAAATTCAAGTTTGTGGTCTCTAGCCTGGTTCTCTAACTGAAAATACTTTCTTCCATTGTGAGAAATTGACTGTATGTTGATTGGTTCTGGCCAGCATTGGATCAGAGACTCTAGGGTGTAGGTTAGGGCTGGCTGCTATGCATGTGTCCTAGCTCATCTTAAAGAAGGTCATGAATAATCCTATAAAAGGTTTTATTGTCTCTTATTTCATTCCAATTAATGAAGCAACCAAAGACTCTTCTCAAGAGATCAATGGAATCAGGATGCTAGAACAAGTGTCCTTGGCAAGATCTCCATGATAAAGATGTATGACCATTCAATAGATGTGGCATATATTTTATTCTAGTATCTAACCAGTTATGCTGCTAAAATATGTTAAGTAGTCCTAGAAACATCTTCTTTTATGTCAGAGAAGATAACTAGAATTTTCCAGGTCCTGTATGTGTCAGGCACTGTGCTAAGTGCTTTGAGGTTTGACATGCTATTTAATTTAGCCTTTGTAACCCTATAGGGTAGGTATTTCATTCTGGTTTTGCATACGGAAAACTCAAGCCTCCGAGAAGGGCAAAAGCCAGAAGCTTGGTGATAATTTCTCAAGTCAGATTATGAATAAGGCATGAGCTTCTCCTCACCAACACCTACAAAGGCAGCCGCTCTAAATGTGAATAAAATAAATGCATTTCTCTTTTTAGATGAAACAGTGCAAGTTTTAAACACTACTTAACAAATACGGAATAAATGAACTAGATGCGCTTTACTCTAGAGATACAACTAACAACTCCAAATATTCAGTGAGTTCTAACCCAAAGACCAGAAGCCTTGTTCAGTATTTCCTCAAAAAGCTAAACTTGAACAAAGAGATAAATTTAATCAACCAACAGGCTAGAGAATCATTGTACAAAACACATCGCTTTTCTCAATGGCCTCAGCCCCTGTAATGCATTTCACATTAAGCTGTTCCCTTCTTCTGAGAGGGAGCATTGCTTCCTCACAGTTCATAAAAGCCTCAAATAACTTATATTTTCACCATAAGTCCTCTGTTGACAGCCACAGATGTGCTCACACTATTGGAAGCAAAAAAATAAATAAAAAATAAACTTGGCAAACTGGTTTACTATGAAAATAGTGCATTTGGTCCTTCCGGATATCTCAGTACTCTATGTTAGGAAATCTCTTAGGTGAAAAGAAAAGGAAGCCCATACCTCAAAATGGGTGAAGCAGATCTCCAGCATCAGCCATGGGGACAATGCTCAGCAAGCCCCTAACAAAACACCTCAACCATCAGCCAATGGCACAGATGGAAGTCAAGTTGGCAGTGTGCTGCAACAGGCAAAGGCAGCTAATCCACACGAGGTAGAGAAATATAAATGAACCACACCACACTGACAGGTTCCATCCAAGTCACTAAACAGTACAATGAGAAAATGGCTTCAAGTTCCTAGTATAGTATTTAAGGACAAAATCCATATACAATATTTTATCTTGCACACACTTCTATCGATATCCAATGTCTGTCTCTTTTCTCTCAATCTTGTATCAAATAGCAATAGAACAACAAAATGTAAACAAGATATAAATTCTACTGCAATAAATGATGAAAATCAGAGCATCCACATATATAATGGAGCACTTAGAGTGTGTCAGAATGCATAAAATATTATCCCTTGCCAACCAGAATTAATCTGCTGCTTACAAAGCATCCTTCCCAACAGTATTCAGTTAAAAATAATAACGCAGTGTCCCACTGAAAAGAGGGACTCCAGTGACACAAAATTCCTGTACTTTGTACTGTACTTGGTAAGGAAGTCTGGCCTGCTCTTATACTGATGCTCACACAAACAAGCACCCCTGACCTTTCAATTCATAAGTGAGCAAACACTCAGGTTGGGGAAGTTGGCTGTTGGGAGTTAGTGAAGGAGACTTCTGCTCCTTTACCTGTGCTCATGACTCCCTGTACCTCTTCCATTCTCCTTAAGTGATCCTGATACTTCTGCAATGCAATTCACCCAACTGGGCACCTTAATTTCTTTCAGCAATTTTCCTTTTGACATTTCATCAGTGGTGCTGCCAAAAATAGGTCTGTCTCCAGTAACAATATAGCCTGTGGCACACTGAATATCACCACAAATCCCTTCCCCTTCCCTTGCCTGCAGTGTCAGTAATGCCCACAGCACCTTCAAAGGCCAAGTAATTGATAAGGAAGAAGGAAGAGCCATCAGTTGCTTGTGTAGTGACTCTTTCTTAAAGCCTCCATAACATAAAACCTGTGAAAATTTCTCAGAACACTAAAAGTGAAATTTATATAAGTAATTTTTAAAGAAAGAAGCCTATGGATATTTTCATCACATGCCTTTGGTATAAACCTGGCATAAGGCTGTACATTAAGTTAGTGATTAATGTGACAACTGTTTATCACAACCAAGATGGGGCTAATAGAGTGGCTGATTAGAGTATGAAATAGTTTCATTATGTCTTTTGTCATTTCTGCATTGTTCCTTGAGTGGAAAAGAAGATTACCAATGAGGTAGTGGCATATAACACTTCATAGAATGAGCTTATAAGACTGGAAGTCCAGCATTGCAAGGTAGATGACTAAAACTGAACAGAGAGCAAAGTCACATTGAGCTCTTTAATAATGAAATTGTGACTGATCATAAAGGCAGGCAGCAATGATCAAAAGCAGTATGCCAGTGAAGGAAAACCCAACATTTCCGCTTATTCCACTAACCTACATACATCACTTTATTTAAAACCCATATCAATGATGCAAAACTACATTCTCAACCTGTAATTCACACCAGGCATCTTTTCCAAAGTTAGCAGAAATAATATCTGAGTGTTCGCAACCTTCTATAGTATTTAATGTGAAAGTAAATTTTAATTAAAAAAATACTTCACTGGACCTAGTTTTATGTGTCTGTCTGTATTCCCAGAATTTGGAAGATGGAGGCAGGAGGATCAAAGACTCAAGGTCATCTTCAGTTATGTAGCAAATTCAAGATCATCTTTCCATCATTCCTATCTGCAACAGTGTACCTATGAAAGAATAGACTCAGTTCTTCCTCATGGTCACTCTGAATTCAGTTCACATGTAATTAAGTCATATGGTATTTGCACTTTTGTGTCCAGTATCTTTCATACAGCATCATGCTTTCATTTTTTTAAATGGCCAGAGGTGCTTGGGGAAAAAATCTCTACATATTGCAATTAATAGTAGTTAGGAGGGAAAAAGTCAACCAATACAAATCTAAACGTACAGCAAAGGATAAAAGGACAATGAAACCTTCCTCAAGGGGTAATCTTCTAATTTTAAAAGGGGTGAAAACATAAAGATCTTAAGATATATCTTCCCTGTAATGTCATTCCATGGGAACTATGTCTGTCATTTTCTGAAAACTAATCCACATTAGACAAGGCTTTCCAAAGGCTTTGCTTATGTTTAAATATCAGGAGTATGTCAAACATCACAGAAGCCCTTGAAGCCACTGTACAAGATCTACTGAAACAAGAGCTTAGACAGAGGAGCGATGCTTTCAGGTGTCCATCCCAACTGGCCACTTTTCAAGTCCTAAGCAGTGGAACCATAGGCTGATTGGCATTCGAATATCCAAAGGAAAGGTTATCTTGCTTGCTGTTCAGGAAAGCCCTTGAGAAAGGAGCACAAGAGAAGGAAGAGTGCTTGAAACAAGGAAGAAAAACCAAGGAGGATGGAGATATGAAGGTAAGCTACTTTATCAAAACAGCAAGCTTACATCATTCCATTCCTTGACCAGTTATAAAATCAGTCCTAACTGGTCTCCTGCCTTGGCTGGAACACCCTAACTTCTATTTACTCTTTCTTGTCTCTAAACCATCCTACATTGAGTAGTCAAATAATCACAAGTTACATATCACCATGGTAGTTTTCCTTTGTCAAAATCCTTATTTTCTAAAAGATACTGTGATCTACAGATCCAAAGTCCTCAATCATTCACTCCTTTACACAGGGCTTATACACAGGGTTTTTTAAACAGGTCTTGCTGTATAATTCCCTCTGGCCTGGAACCGACAGGAATCCTTCTGCTTCAACTTCCTAAATAACCAGATTACAGGCCTGCATTGCCATGCCCACCCCTCTCATTTGTGCGACAGCTCAGGTTCCTGGAAATCAGCCATAGCATCTTTTGCCTTTCCACTTCCTACTCCCTGATTGTCACAAGTTGCTACTGGATGCAGACATTTACAAGTGCTACCTTTTAAGAAGATAGATGAGCTGAAAAAGCCATTCTACTTACTGTCTGTATGACAGAGGGCTGGTTGTTAAGTCTCTCTGTTTCTCAGTCTCTTCCCGCAGAAACCTGGAGAAATGACAGTGTTCCTGTCACTGAATGTGCATGTAAATTACACAAATTAATCTGAATGAAACATTTAGAGCAAGCCTGAGTGTTCTTGACAATGCTGAACTCAGTGCTGTGTGTGTCATGCATGTGTCATGTATGTGTCGAGCATCATACAGCACTCTACAGAACACTAACAGGTCTTTTGACTGCAATTGTCAGCTAGAATTAAACAATAATGTGGCCAAATGGCAGGGGCTTGTAATCAGCACCTTCCTTATTAAATGTTTTTAATTACTTGCTTGTTTTGTTTGTGTGTATATGTGAGAGAGCATGAATGTGTATATGTAAAGGTGAAGGGTTCTCTCTTCTACCATATGGACCCCCAAAGTCAGGTCAGGTTTGATAGCAAGTGTTTTTACCCTCAGAGCCACCACACCAGCCTGCAAAATTTCTGAACTAGTAAACGATATCTACCTTTTAAATTATCATGTCCAGAAACTAAATTCTCATCTTTTTTTAACCCACCTAAATAAAAGAAAAATAAAACAATCTGACAGGAAAGAAACACCTGTCATAAACGGTTCTCTCTTGTACTTCCTTGGAGTGTTCTGCAAGCCCTACATGCCTTCTGACTGATCCATTCTTCTCAGAATTATGAACAACAATACTCCAGACAATCAGTCACTTGGCTTTCTCACCACTGGGAAATTCCAATTTATTCCTAGGGACAAATATCCCTCTCAAACTTTTCTAATGGAAGAAGGCATCAAATAATAAAAATGGGTTAATATACACATTGCCCCCCCCCGGTGTTAGCAATTAATTACTTTGCCCTGGCCATCCCCAACTTGAGTGACTGCTGTCTGCAGCTGCTATTGTAAATCTAGATAAATCTATCTCATCCTGATTGTTCTTTTGGCTCTTACATTTTTAATTAGTTCTTTGAGAGATCATACAATGTGTTTTGATCCTACTCACTTCCTCCCCCAGTTCTTCCCATATTCACCCCACCTTCCCCACTCAGCCAATTGTGTATACTTTTTAAGCCTCCAAGAGCAATCTGTGCTGCCTAAATACTCTTAGCTGTGTGATCTTCCAATGGAGAGTCATTGACTTACCAGGGGTTCTATATATTCACTGATCTCCAGAATTCTTGCTTGGCTTCCTGCATCTATAATGGGTATATCCAATACAACTACTGCTTGTTATCCTTGGGCTAAATTCATATATTTAAATCTATCCTTTGAACTTGGAAATAAAGATAAGTGACCTACAGTAAAGAAAGTGAAAGAGATTCATAGTAGGGCATGTTGTCTGTTACATTCTGTTCCCTTCCATACTCCTCAGAGCCAATGAAGACTCCCTGCTAACCCTAGCATCCTCTCAAGTAACTTAGCTTGGTTCAAATTTGGTTGCTTTTCGAATAGCATGACTATTTTTAGGTATTTTTATGTCTAAAAGTAAAAAATAACATCCCCCATGGTAAAGGCACTTGTTGACCTGATGTGATTCCTGGAAAACCAGGTGAAAGGAGACAATCAACTCCTATACGTTGTCCTGTGATCTCCGTATGTACACCATGGTGCATGTACCATATAAAAGCACCCACCATAAATAAATGGAATTATATTTTATAGCCATGTCCTAGATCTACAGACAGCACAACTGATCTATCAGCATCATGCATCTTTAAGAAGAAATGCAGTCAACTTCCTACTGTGTGACATGATCTGCTCTCAAGTCCAAACAGTCCCACTGATATCAGATTCAGGTTTGATACTCTCCTTCCCCTAACTCTGTTACAAACATTCAAAGAACCCAGAGATTATCTAAGCAGCTCAATCTAAAGATGGAAATAACTAAAATTAAGTAAGTGTTAAATATTACCAAACAAAGTAATTGAGTACCCTTAGCCTGAACTACCTTGTCAATCCTGATGCCAGATAGGCAGATATCTTTTCAATGCCTTTACCAATCACTTACTATTCTTTCCAATCCTTGATGTATTAATCTTTTGTCTTTTGTCAAATCTGGCTATCAATCTTCATTCTCTAGCACATATATACTTATTTTTAATTATGAAGGAGAATTATATACATCTGAGTACAGTTGCCTATGGAGGGTAGAGGTCTCAGATAACAATGAAATTGAAGTGACAGGGTATCGTGAGCTGCCTGACAGGTGCTGAAAAACAAAAAGTCACTGCAAGAGCAGGATGAAATCTTAACCACTGAGCTACTTCTCTCTCTCTCTCTCTCTCTCTCTCTCTCTCTCTCTCTCTCTCTCTCTCTCTCTCTCTCTCTCTCTGTCTGTGTGTGTGTGTGTGTGTGTGTGTGTGTGTGTACATGTTTAGGTTGTATGCTTGTGCATGTTCTCCATGCTTACATAGCAAGCATTTAACTTTTAGCAAGCAGAACATGAATAAGCCATTGTCCCAGCCCTCTCCTTAGGAACTCCATGCATCCCTTTGCTTTCTATAAAATAAGAAACTTTTATAATAGTTCCACTTAGACCACCTTTTAAAAAGTAGGAGATATAAAACTCCAGTCTCTTTTAAAGGCCTGACCTCAAATTTGACAGAAAGATAAGCCAACCCATTTCAAGAAAAAAAAAATCCAACACATCACTCTCACCAAAAAAAAATAAAAATTGGATGTGAATTTTTATAGCCAACCAAATCAAATTAAACTTCTGTGTCCTATGTCCCTGATTTATCTCCAAGAAAGATCTAGCAGTCTTAATAAAAACAGCCACTAACTTGGATTTCATCTGATTTGAGTGTGTCCACATAGCTCCCAAGTGAAAAAGATATATGATTTGGAGATATTTGTTCTAAAAGGAAAAATACACCATGGAAAAGAACGCTGAATGTGCTTGAGGCGAAACCCACTGTCAGTTAGATGGTGGGGGACGTATACCATCAGGAACCACGCTCACCCCTTCTCTTATTGATAGAAAGCTCCTACAAACTTTCCCCTTCCAATATCGCTCATGTTCTATGTCCCCCTGTGAGCAGCCATGTTGGCTAAAACTAAAACGTCACAATGATGGATCACAACTAGATGCTCCATCTGGGGCCGCCTAGATGCCTGTGATCTATCATTATATGAAAATTCCCTTCTCCCTGGACCTGGGAAAGATAAAGAAGATAAAAGTCACACATTATTTTATGTCCTGTTTTAGCTAAAGAAACATGTAGCCTTCTTTAAGGCATCATGGGACTCAGTGGGGGCATGTGAGCCCAAGAAATGAGCAAACTAAAATCTTTTCAGCCCTACGGCTGTTTCCTCTTTTCTCTGGCTTTTCAGGTATACAACTGTGCCCAAAAAAGAAACACCTAACATCATTTAACTTAAACTCTACTTCATATCTGTTCCCTTTGTGCTTGAACTCTTACCACATTCCTCCTCTTCCCCCAGAATCACCCAGATCCTAATCCACAATGATCCCTTGGGTTCCTTGCAAATGGTTCCATTTCATTTCCAGCAGGAGCCCTGGGGAAAGGCTCAACTCTATTGCTTTATCTCCAGTGAATATCAAATCACATTTCACCACATAAAACTTAGAGAGACTTTTATCGGCTTTATTAAAGCCGTAAATTTTTATTTTAAAACCTGCCAATGCCTGTGCTCCTGGAATCCTCTAAGAACAAATTAACTTCTTGTCCTTGATTCTCAGCTTAGTCTTCCCCAACCAGTCAGACAAACAGGATGCTTCAGGCGCAGCATGTGGGGAATTGTCCTGTACTTCCAGACAGCTCAATGATATTTCTCTTTATGCTATCTAGGTTCAGACTGAGCAACATGGTACAAATCAAAGTAGAGAAGCAAACAGCATGTCTAAAAGCTGTAGGTCAAGCAACATTGTTGGAGGCTCTGGTCTCATAAACATACAATAGCTACTTTGGATTGCTTGCAGTTTTCTACCCAGAAACCCCAGCTACATGCCTGCTACTCCTGTTCCTTGTTCTGATCTCTCCTACCTTGTTGTAACATAGACAGACTCATTCTGGACTGGATTCCCCGATGCCTCTCTCCTTCTTACCCTTAGGTCCTCTTGCAGGGGCTTTCCCAGCCAGTGAGACTCCTGAACACAGAGGGACACACTTTTTTTGAAGGTATTTTCATACCATATGTGTCTATCATAATTTATTCTCTTTATCTTCTTTACTGCCTTCTGGAATTCAATTTTTTTTAATTTCAATTTCTTTTCTTTGGGGCTGGACAACTTGAAGAGATGGCTCTGTGGTTAAGAGCACTTACTGCTCTTTCAGAGGACCTGTGTTAGGTACACACAGCACCCATATCAGGTAGCTTACAACCACTGGTAACTCTAGTTCTGAGAAATCAGATGCCCTCTTCCATCCTCCATTAGATACCCACACACACGTGGTATACACTTACAAAGACAAATACACATACCCATAAACAAATATGAAAATAAATCTTAGCCAGGCAAGTTGGTACTCACCTTTAATCCCATCACTCAGGAGGCAGAGGCAGGTGAATCTCTAAGTTCAAGGCCAGCCTGGTCTACAGAGTTCCAGGACGGCCAGGGCTACATAGTGGGACCCTGTCTCAAAGTACAAGAAAAGAAAAGGGAAGGGAAGGAAAGTACAAGAAAAGAAAAGGGAAGGGAAGGAAAGTACAAGAAAAGAAAAGGGAAGGGAAGGGAAGGGAAGGGAAGGGAAGGGAAGGGAAGGGAAGGGAAGGGAAGGGAAGGGAAGGGAAGGGAAGGGAAGGGAAGGGAAGGGAAGGGAAGGGAAGGGAAGGGAAGGGAAGGGAAGGGAAGGGAAGGGAAGGGAAGGGAAGGGAAGGGAAGGGAAGGGAAGGGAAGGGAAGGGAAGGGAAGGGAAGGGAAGGGAAGGGAAGGGAAGGGAAGGGAAGGGAAGGGAAGGGAAGGGAAGGGAAAATTTTTAAAGAAAAATTTAAAAATCTAAAAACTTTTTAAAAGATTTCTTTCACTCCTGTTTAAGTGTGTGTGTGTGTGTGTGTGTGTGTGTGTGTGTGTGTGTGTGTGTGTGTGTGTTGCATATGGATGTAATCCATGAGTGTACCCACTGAAATCAGAAGAGCGGTTCATCTCCGGAGACTGCAGTTAGTGGTGGTTGTGAGCCATCTGCTGTGGGTTCTGGGAACTGAACTTAGCTCTTCAACAAATGCAGCAGGTACTCTTCACCACACCCGTTTCTCTGGGCCAAGTCTCTCTCTCTCTCTCTCTCTCTCTCTCTCTCTCTCTCTCTTTCTCTCTCTCACACACACACACACACACACACACACACACACACACACACACACTCACACACATATCCTGGTCTCAATGGACCCTACCCTCCCTTCTTATCCCCTTCAAACGTTGCGCTGTCCTTCTTTGCCTCCATCTCACCAGCAGATGATGCTCACCATCTTCATCCTCATGCCGTGGCACCTGCCCTGGCCTTCTGACCCTGAGAAGGAATCGCTAAGGCAGCTCACACTGAGAACAAACAAAGTGATAGCAAGTTACCAGGAAAGGCAGAGTATGTGTGCTGTGGTGGTGTTCTAAGGTAGCCCAACAATAGCTGTGTGGCTATCATAACCTGCCTGCCCCACCCATCAGTAAAAGATTACCCATCAGCCTCTTATTCCATTTATTCAACTAGCTAGCCAACATTTTAGAAAACTGAAGCAATTTTTAAAAAAATATAAACAAAATGTTCTCCTAGTTGACATTACAAAACCAGAGTTTTTTTTTATTTTTTTTATTATGTCTATTTACTGATTGCACACACACATACACACACACACACACACACACACACCACAATACATCTGTGGCAATCACAGGACAACCCCCAGGAGTGGTTTCTCTTCTTCCACAATGTGGATCCTAGGTGTCAAACTCAGACCATCACGCTTGATAACAAGCATCCCTCCCTACGGAGAATTACCATTCTCCCCACCCCCCAAAAAACCTATAGTTATGAAGCCTAAATAAAAACCCCAAATGCATGCAATTTCTTAGTATTACTAAAGAAATAAACTATGTCATCAGCATGTCCAGCTGGTGATGATGAGAATGCCCACCATGGAGATACTTTCTTCTTTCCTAGCTGTAGATGCTAACACTGAGAGCACAGAGCAGTGGGGTTATGTGTGTATCCCCTAAGCCTTTGCTTAGGTGCTGTGGGCACCCAGACACCACACGAAATCTGTGAGTAGGAAACATTCTAAACTATCAGTTGAAGCTGGGCATGATGACTTCTTCCTGTAATCCGTTCAAGAGGCAGGAAGATCAGGAATCCAAGGCTAGCCTTGATTACAGCTACGAGTTCAAGGCCAGCTGGGGCTACACGAGGCCCTGAATCAAAACTAAAATGAGTTAACCGGTATATATGCACAACAAGCCATGTTTTGAATTACATTTAAAAGAAAAGGTGTGGGCGGCAGAGCTGCTGGCCTGCTTTCTGCATTGTCACACATTACAGCAGAGAGCGACTGAGACAACTCTCACTAGATAGTTCCGAGTAAATTATTAAATGGAATGAAATCCTGGAGGTCCTCAAAACCAGGTTAAATTTGGGACTCTGTCTCGCTATTAATCAGAAGTCATTGCGAGGCTTTCAGCCAGAAAGCTATATGATTTGGTTCCGTTTAAAAGCCCATCTGGTGGCAGAATAAGGAAATACAAAAGCATGCTGGGCGAGTACAAAGCTGTGTCGCGTCGCTACGAAAATAGAGCAACTCTTCCGGCTGGAGTAGCAGCCACCGGGTTTGCGGGGAGGAGGGCTGATTTCACAGGAGTTTTCCAGGGAAAGCTGCTTTTAGACTTGGTGCAGATGACAACAAACGTTGACAAGCTGTGCACATGTGAAATATTTATGTGTGGCACCGTATAGAAAAGATTTCAGTTCTTGTTTTTTAAAGACTTCATGAAATTGTACAGTGTTTGTGAAGCTTGGCAGCTCCACCCACTTTAGGTGATAGTAATAACACAATGTTCCTTTTATGGGTCGATCTAAACTGTGTGTTCCAGCGTCTTCTTTGTGTATGTCTCGGGGGTTAGGGGAAAGGAGAGGACTTAAACATTTAATAAACATTAAAAATAGGTCACAACAAGGAGAGGACTTGGTACTTGGAGAAGACCACTGAGTTGTCAAAGGAGCTGAGAGGGTTAGAGCAACGAATCCGGTGGTCAAGACATCGATTAGGCAAAGGAGTAGGTTTCACAGGAAAGACTGTGTGTAGGGTTTTCTGTGTGTTGATGGTGATCTACAATACTGACGTAGATGTCTAGCAGGAAGCTGGCTACTGAGGTAAGGCACTATAAGGAGAAATTGTTCCTAGAAGTTAAGCCATAGGTTAGCAGTAGTTACAGACTGACAACCCAAGAGCCATGTCTTGCCCTCGGGATAGTTTTTAGCCAATGGGGGATTTTGAAATACTTTTTGGCTTAGCTGAAAACCTTTTCAAATGAGGGGATATCACATTTTAAAATTTAAAAACAAAATTCTATTTCAATGCCTCATGACAGTTGGAGATCTGGTAAGATGAAACCCGTGATCTCTCAAGCTAGTCAAGAGCAAGGTGAGTCTGATAGGAATGGTCCCAAGGTAGAGCATTCTCTACCGGTCCCTACAAGGCCCTCATTCGGAGCTGTGCTCAGCTCACTGATGTTTACACTGGCTTCACGGCTGTGTGGTTGCTCTCCTTGGAGAAGAACTAGCGGGAAATGAAATCTCTCTCACACTGCTCCCTCTATAGGGAGTCAGTTGGGAGTCAGAAAATTAAAGCTACTGAAGGATGAAGCCGTTCAAGGATCCCCCACTGCCGCATACCCTCCCTGTGTATCTGTCTGGTTCCTAGAAGCCGTTGGCTTTGGAGCCTCTGGCACAGCTTCAAAGTATAATCTGGACCACCCTTGTGATGATCAGCTGTGAGATTCACTGCCCAGAAGCCAGCACAGATGGCTCTGTCTTGTAAGCTGACAGTGTTCCAGGGTCAAGCTAAGCTCTTCTTTCATTGTTTTCTTTAAGGCCATAGAAAGGTATACCTTATATTGCACCAAATTGGTAGAAAGTAATTTATAATAAAATTATATTGCTTGTATGCATCTATGCTAATGTCTATGATGATTAAGCTGTCTCCTGGCTGGTGAGGTGGTCGAGTGGGTTACAGCACTTGCCACAAGCCTGGGACAGCTAAATTCCATCCCCAGAGACCCACAGTGTTGAAGGAGAGAACAGACTTTCCCAAGTGGTCCATGGAATGCCAACATACACTCTGCAATGCACATAGGCCTATACATGATAGATAGATGGATAGATAGATAGATAGATAGATAGATAGATAGATAGATAGATAAAGTCCCTTAACAGTTTACCTGTAAGAAAGAATTCTAACGACTTGGAAAGCTGAAGCAGAAGTATCATAGTTTCAAGTTCTGCATGGGCTTTATAGGATGAATTCAAAGTCACTCTTGGAAACTTAGTGAGATAATGTAGGGTAATTGGGGCCTATGTCCCGCTGGGACCTCTCGTGGAGGCATGACCTGGGAGTTTTGACTGCATTTACCCCACACTGGCACCAGGCACTTATCGGGCTATGGCAAGTTGTGGGACACTGCTTGTGAGTGGAGGAGCATGGTCTGAGGTTCCTGGGGGACTGCCGGAGCTGGCTTGGGAGTTCCTGTTCCTGCAGGGAGGTTGGGCCATCTGGCTCTCAAGCTCTTGGGCACCCAAGCATCTCAGGGAGCCGCGGAAGAGCTGAGAACAGAGTGGGGCTCTGCAGGATGGATCTAGCCCCGAGTAGAAGGGGAAAAGAGGGGAGAGCTGCAGCTGGATCCCGCTTGGAGCAGTCCTTGGTTTGCTCAGAGGATGTCTTGGCTTGCTGGAGGGCATAGCTGGGACTCTGAGAGGCCTTCTGCAGGAGATTAGAAGGTCAGCTCTTTAGGTGAAGGCCTACTCCATTGCTCCCCATGGCATATCTCGATGAAAAGAGGCAGTCCTTGGTTTTAGGACATTTATTGTCATGGTGGAAAGTAGATGAATAAAACCGTACCCTACTATCTCAGGGCAGGCCTAAGGTTAAATACCTTTTGCAGGTAGGAGTGCCTGGGAAGGAAAAGTTAATTGGCTAAGCCCTTCAGGCCTTTAGGTACCTCACTAAAATGGAGATCTGTCTTGAGCCTACATTATCTCTACATGTAGAGTTCACATCCTCTACATGTGAAGGGGCTTTGGACATTGTCTTTATGTGACTGAGAGCCACAAATGTATGGAGGGGCTGCAGCCTTGTGTCAGGTAACTGGTGTCCAGGAATATGGCAAAACACCTTCCATCCCTCAGGGTCACCGGGGTTTCCAGCCTGTGCTCAACCAGGAACCAGGCTGCCCAGTGGTAGTGCCCTTGTCTAGTAGACACAAGACCCTAGATTCAATTCAGCATGAGAGACAGACAGACAGACAGACACAGAGAAGCAAGAGAGAAGACAGAGACAGGGACAGACAACTTGGGTAAGCTGACTAAACCTCCTGTATCACATGGTTAAATACCTAGAAAATCTATTTCTTGGATTTCAGGAAATTAATATGTAAAGCGCTTTAGAAAATTTTGTAAAGCAAAATGGAGGGGGGGTTAGGGGGGTTGACAAATGATTTTCATTGTTTTCTGGAGATACCAAATAACCTAAGTTGAGTTGAAATGGTATCATCCAGAAAAATGCTCATCAGCTTCCTTCTGTGTGTTAATATTCTATTATAAACAGTTTAGTATCGGTATTTAATAAGAACCTATTGTAGAGGAAACTATTTCTGTGCTCAACTGCCCCTTCACAGTTTTTTTTTTTTTTTATTTTGCGTAAGTGTCCCACGGAGGGGTGGGGGTGGGGAGCAGCCACGATTTTGACATGTTTTCCTAAAGAGCCTGTCCCTGAGATGCTAGGTGCATCTCATAGAAACTAGCTAACAATTTGACAAGATCCAACACCCATTCATGATAAAAGTCTTGGAAAGATCAGGAATTCAAGGCCCATACCTAAACATGATAAAAGCAATCTACAGCAAACCAGTAGCCAACATCAAAGTAAATGGTCAGAAGCTTGAAGCAATCCCTCTAAAATCAGGGACTAGACAAGGCTGTCCACTTTCTCCATACCTATTCAACATTGTACTTGAAGTCCTAGCCAGAGCAATTCGACAACAAAAGGAGATCAAAGGGATACAAATTGGAAAAGATGAAGTCAAAATATCACTTTTTGCAGATGATATGATAGTATATATAAGTGACCCTAAAAATTCCACCAGAGAACTCCTAAGCCTGATAAACAGCTTCGGTGAAGTAGCTGGATATAAAATTAACTCAAACAAATCAATGGCCTTTCTCTACACAAAGAATAAACAGGCTGAGAAAGAAATTAGGGAAACAACACCCTTCTCAATAGTCACAAATAATATAAAATATCTTGGCGTGACTCTAACTAAGGAAGTGACAGATCTGTATAATAAAAACTTCAAGTCTCTGAAGAAAGAAATTATAGAAGATCTCAGAAGATGGAAAGATCTCCCATGCTCATGGATTGGCAGGATCAACATTGTAAAAATGGCTATCTTGCCAAAAGCAATCTACAGATTCAATGCAATCCCCATCAAAATTCCAACTCAATTCTTCAACGAATTAGAAAGTGCAATCTGCAAATTCATCTGGAATAACAAAAAACCTAGGATAGCAAAAACTCTTCTCAAGGATAAAAGAACCTCTGGTGGAATCACCATGCTGGACCTAAAGCTTTACTACAGAGCAATTGTGATAAAAACTGCGTGGTACTGGTATAGTGACAGACAAATAGACCAATGGAATAGAATTGAAGACCCAGAAATGAACCCACACACCTACGGTCACTTGATCTTCGACAAGGGAGCTAAAAACATCCAGTGGAAGAAAGACAGCATTTTCAACAAATGGTGCTGGCACAACTGGTTGTTATCATGTAGAAGAATGGGAATTGATCCATTCCTATCTCCTTGTACTAAGGTCAAGTCTAAGTGGATCAAGGAACGTCACATAAAACCAGAGACACTGAAACTTATAGAGAAGAAAGTGGGGAAAAGCCTTGAAGATATGGGCACAGGGGAAAAATTCTTGAATAGAACAGCAATGGCTTGTGCTGTAAGATCGAGAATTGACAAGTGGGACCTCATGAAACTGCAAAGCTTCTGCAAGGCTAAAGACACCATCAATAAGACAAAAAAACCACCAACAGATTGGGAAAGGATCTTCACCTATCCTAAATCAGATAAGGGTCTAATATCCAATATATATAAAGAACTCAAGAAGGTGGACTCCAGAAAGTCAAATAACCCCATTAAAAAATGGGGCTCAGAACTGAACAAAGAATTCTCACCTGAGGAATACCGAATGGCAGAGAAACACCTGAAAAAATGTTCAACATCCTTAATCATCAGGGAAATGCAAATCAAAACAACCCTGAGATTCCACCTCACACCAGTCAGAATGGCTAAGATCAAAAATTCAGGTGACAGCAGATGCTGGCGAGGATGTGGAGAAAGAGGAACACTCCTCCATTGTTGGTGGGATTGCAAGCTTGTACAACCACTCTGGAAATCAGTCTGGCAGTTCCTCAGAAAATTGGACATAGTACTACCGGAGGATCCAGCAATTCCTCTCCTGGGCATATATCCAGAAGATGTCCCAACCGGTAAAAAGGACACATGCTCCACTATGTTCATAGCAGCCCTATTTATAATAGCCAGAAGCTGGAAAGAACCCAGATGCCCCACAACAGAGGAATGGATACAGAAATTATGGTACATTTACACAATGGAGTACTACTCAGCTATTAAAAAGAATGAATTTATGAAATTCCTAGCCAAATGGATGGACCTGGAGGGCATCATCTTGAGTGAAGTAACACAATCACAAAAGAACTCACACAATATGTATTCACTGATAAGTGCATATTAGCCCAAAACTTAGGATACCCAAGATATAAGATACAATTTGCTAAACTCATGAAACTCAAGAAGAATGAAGACCAAAGTGTGGACACTGTGCACCTTCTTAGAATTGGGAACAAAACACCCAGGGAAGGAGTTACAGAGACAAAGTTCATAGCTGTGATGAAAGGATGGACCATTTAGAGACTGCCGTATCCAGGGATCCATCCCATAATCAGCTTCTAAACGCTGACACCATTGCATACACTAGCAAGATTTTGCTGAAAGGACCCAAATATAGCTGTCTCTTGTGAGACGATGCCGGGGCCTAGCAAACACAGGAGTGGATGTTCACAGTCAGCTATTGGATGTATCACAGGGCTCCCAATGGAGAAGCTAGAGAAAGTACCCAAGGAGCTAAAGGGATCTGCAACCCTATTGTTGGAACAACATGATGTACTAACCAGAACCCCGGAGCTCTTGTCTCTAGCTGCATATGTATCGAAAGATGGCCTAGTCGGCCATCAATGGAAAGAGAGGCCCATTGGACTTGCAAACTTTATATGCCCCAATATAGGGGAATGCCAGGGCCAAAAGAATGGGAATGGGTGGGTAGGGAAGTGGGGGGCGCTATGGGGGACTTTTGGGATAGCATTGGAAATGTAATTGAGGAAAATATGTAATAAAAATATTAAAAATCAAAAAAAAAAGAAACTAGCTAACAATTCGAACACCATGTGTGTAACCCAGGTAATACAATTGGGACTCTCTGATGGTGATTCTATTATTTAACCAGCATAGCAATTAGAAACTGCCCTACAGCACTTTATGTTCATCTTTATGAACATCTTTATGTTCATGGACATATCAAAACCTTGTTATGACAGAATTTTTTTTTAATTTTATTTACTTACTCACTTTACATCCCACTCACTGCCCCACCTTTTCAGTCACCCTCCCACAATCCTTCCCCCTTCCCCCCCACCCCCCTCCCCCTTCCCCTTCTCCTCTGAGTGGGTGGGGATCCTGACTATCCCCCAACTCTGCCACTTCAAGGGAGACAGAACTTTTTAAAGTTGTATCTTGATTCTATATTTATTTGTTTAATAAGTCGTCAGAAATCATTGAGTGAAGATGAGATTGAGCCATCTGACTGCAAGGAAATGAGAATTATGAGAGGTTTTTAATCTAATTTAATCATATACTAATCAGACTGGGGAGGGGGTTTAAAGAGACCTGGTCTTACTGTGTTAGCCCAGACTTGCCGAAAAACTTCCAGGCTCTAGAGATCTTCACAGCTCAGATTTCAGAGTGCTTTGGCAACAGGCAAATGTTACCACACCCAGCTTGGTACGACTGACTGGACATTAACTACATTTTTATGTGTGAGGAAAATTGGGGCTCAGAGAAATTAATACTGTGGTGTCAGGGGAATATTGGTGATCCCCAAAAACACAGACAGGAGCCAATCTGATCAACTCACAACAGGGTCTTTATTCTATTCAATCTAGCCCCCCCCCCATGCACTGCTGTCATGCAGGATAGCTTTGGTGCTAGGGGAGTCCCAAATATCTATCAGGGCAAGGTTTTTTTCTTTTTATATTTTTTTATTACATATTTTTCTCAATTACATTTCCAATGCTATCCCAAAAGTCCCCCATACCCTCCTCCCCACTTCCCTACCCACCCATTCCCATATTTTTGGCCCTGGCATTCCCCTGTACTGGGGCATATAAAGTTTGTGTGTCCAATGGGCCTCTCTTTCCAGTGATGGCCGACTAGGCCATCTTTTGATACATATGCAGCTAGAGTCAAGAGCTCCGGGGTACTGGTTAGTTCATAATGTTGTTCCACCTATAGGGTTGCAGACCCCTTTAGCTCCTTGGGTACCTTCTCTAGCTCCTCCATTGGGAGCCCTGTGATCCATCCAATAGCTGACTGTGAGCATCCACTTCTGTGTTTGCTAGGCCCCGGCATAGTCTCACAAGAGACAGCTCTATCTGGGTCCTTTCAGCAAAATCTTGCTAGTGTATGCAATGGTGTCAGCGTTTGGAAGCTGATTATGGGATGGATCCCTGGATATGGCAGACTCTAGATGGTCCATCCTTTCGTCACAGCTCCAAACTTTGTCTCTGTAACTCCTTCCATGGGTGTTTTGTTCCCAATTCTAAGAAGGGGCACAGTGTCCACACTTTGGTCTTCATTCTTCTTGAGTTTCATGCATTTAGCAAATTGTATCTTATATGTTGGATATGCTAAGTTTTGGTCTAATATCCACTTATCAGTGAGTACATATTGTGTGAGTTCCTTTGTGATTGTGTTACCTCACTCAGGATGATGCCCTCCAGGTCCATCCATTTGGCTAGGAATTTCATAAATTCATTCTTTTTAATAGCTGAGTAGTACTCCATTGTGTAAATGTACCACATTTTCTGTATCCATTCCTCTGTTGTGGGGCATCTGGGTTCTTTCCAGCTTCTGGATATTATAAATAAGGCTGCTATGAACATAGTGGAGCATGTGTTCTTCTTACTGGTTGGGACATCTTCTGGATATATGCAGGACAAGGTTTTATAGCAAGCAGCAAGCAGGGGCTAACTGTGCAAGCATCTAATTGGAAAGCTACTGTGGCCTTTAACATAATTGGCTGGTTCTAGGAGTCATATCATAAACTTAATTTTGCTCCCCTCTTCATTGGTGATCATTAGGCTTGTAACATGGTCCATCCTTTCGGGGTGCAGGTTTGGTGGGGGAATAACCTGGAGACTCTGGTCTTGTTGAGGGTGTAACCTGGAGATGCTGGTCTTATTGGAGATTAACCCAGAGACTAGAGTTAGGCTTGGATTTGTTGGGGAGGAGGGGGCAACTTGGAAACTTTTGCTACGTACCAGCCTGTTAGTTTACCTGAGTTCAAACTTAGGTTAGATTCTCTAAAATAGAATGTTAACTTAAAAGATTTGGCCTCTCATTCTCCTCTTTCTCTTGTGACTAGAAGTCCCAATGTTGTGACTTCCTGAGGCTTCATGAAAACAATAACAGGGTTGTATCTTTGTGGTGTCCCTGGGGCTTGGGTAGGGACCCATCAATGAGAGACAGGAGGGAGTCTTGAGGCTGAATTCTCCTCCTGCTGGCCAGGGTCTTCTTCAACTGCAAATGGATGTGTGGTGGATCCATGTTGCAACTCTGTAGCACAGGGACCCTTTCAGGAATATCTAGTGACCCCTGGCAGTGTCTCTTGACCAGGGCCCGATCTCCAGGCTAAAGTTGGTAGAGCTCCAGAGGTGGCTCTGTTTTATGGAAAGCACAAAGTTTAAGCCAAACACATTTAGATACTCAGTGGACACCCTTGGGATCCTGTAATAACTTCTGTCAGTAGGTGAACCAAACATAACTTTAAAAGGCGTGAGTCCCATCTGGTATGGGGAGTTCCATACTCTATAAAGGATGAAGGGGAGAAGAGTCTCCCAGCCATCATTATTCTCTAAGGTCAATTTAGCTAGGGTTTTATTTATCTTTTCTACCTGTCGTAACTCTGGGGTCTGTAAGCACAATGAAGTTTCCGATCAATCCCCATAATACTACCTAATCTCTAATTTATCTGGGATACAAATGTAGGTCCATTGTCTGACCATATAAACTTAGAAAAAACATATCTTGGAAGAATTTCTTTTAGTAGTTTCTTTGTTCCTGTGTCCACAGTCTCATGATTAGTTGGGAAGGTTTCAGTCCATCCTGAAAAGGTATCTATGACCACCAGCAAGTATCTGTATCTAAATGTCCTTGGTTTTATCTCTTTGAAGTCCATTAGTCTGTTTCCTGATAAACTCCTGGCTTGGTGCTCTGGTATCGAGTACCGGGATTTATCACTTAGATGTGCAGCAGCGCATGCCTACATAGTGAGTTTCAGGATAAGGTCCAGTCTCAAAGTAAGTAAATGATCTGCAGTCAGGAAACCAAAATGTCAGCATGGTGTTGGCTGTGGTGGTGCACGCCTTTAATCCCAACACTTGGGAGGGAGAGGCAGGCAGATTTCTGAGTTCGAGGCCAGCCTGGTCTACAAAGTGAGTTCCAGGACAGCCAGGGCTACACAGAGAAACCCTGTCTTGAAAAATACCCAAAAAAGGGGGGAAAAAAAGGAGAAAGAAAGAAAGAAAGAAAGAAAGAAAGAAAGAAAGAAAGAAAGAAAGAAAGAAAGAAAGAAAGAAAGAAAGAAAGAAAGAAGAAATTCAAATTAAGAATTAGAAGCTGGGCTGGAGAGATGGCTCAGCAGTTAAGAGCACTGACTCCTCTTCCTGGAGGTCCTGAGTTCAAATCCCAGAAACCACACGGTGGCTCACAACCATCTGTAATGAGATTGAATGCCCTCTTCTGCTGTGTCTGAAAACAGCTACAGTGTACTTACATATAATAAATAAGTAAATCTTTTAAAAATTAAAAAAAATAAAATAAAAAAGGAATTAGAAGCCTAGGTGCAGGAAAAGCACCTCAGCAATCGCAAGCACGTGCTGCTCTTGAGGAGGACCTGGGTTTAGTTTCCAGCACCCCACATTGCACAAAATCACCCATAACTCCAGCTCCAGGGGGCCCAACACACTAGTCTGGCTTCAAGGGAAACACCCACATACACTATAAACTCTGGGTCATTGTCACAAAATGCCTGGCATCTTATAGAAGACTTTGTTTTGCTTTATGTTTTCAACTACTTCAATCCATAGCCTTCCTTGCCCTGCTGATCCTGGCCAATAGTAAAGGATGGTACTTATCACATGGCTGAAGGAAGAAGAGGCTGCAGGCACAAGACACTCTCAAGTGACCCTCACACACACACACATACACACACACTCACACCAGTGACCTCCCAATAACAGTTACCTCCGGTACAGCACCAGAATCTGGGCAGCAAGTCTTCAGTACGTGGGCTTTTAGGGAAAGAACGTTCTCTATCTAGACTGCACATCCTCCTCCTCCCACTGTGTCAAGATGGCCACATTAGGAAAAGAAAGAAAGAAAAACATGTCTGCACCTTTTCAAGGCACTAATTTTTTTTTATCATTTTACTGACCAAACATGCACATAAAGCTCCCCCTCCTCCCCTCCCTCTCTCGTGTGTGTGTGTGTGTGTGTGTGTGTGTGTGTGTGTGTGTGTGTGTGTGTGTGTGTGTTCAAGTATCTGTAAGTCATGAAACTGGAAAGGGGGTCATGAGAGGAGACAGAAGAAGAAGCTCTTTTCCAAAAGTGGTCATTTTAAAAGGTAAAGAAATATATGGAGTGAGAAAGCAGAAGTTGGGCACGAGGGGTGGTTTAACCAGTAAAGGCGATTGCCACAAAGTCTGAGGATCTGTGTTCAATTCCCAGGATACACACAGTAGTGGGAGGCCTGATTCCCACTGTGTGTTCACTGACCTCCACTGCTGCACTATGACACATGTGTATACAATGAAAGGAGGGAGACTAGTCCAGCTGGAAGAACAGGAGAGGACCCGGAACAGGCAGTGGGGCAGAGAAGTGAGAACGTGATATAATGACATGTGGATAAAGATGGTGTGATGAAGTCCATTGCTTTGTATAACTTAAAAATTAATTTTAAAGCACTGTTTCTTAAACAATATGGATTCACTGGTAAGCAAGACAGCCTTCATTGCTTAATACTAGTAAATCTCTATGTGAGCAGATTATTGGGTGTATACTAGTGACACAGCAAGTCACTGGCAACAGCCTCAGAACCAACAGTTCAGGTTGCTACAGCTGTTTACTTTAAAACAAGGTTATATTCACATTTTTTCCCTCTTTCTAAGATCATACAGGCTTTGCTGGGTCATGGTAATGACTTAAAAGCATGGGTGACTTCAAGCACCCTTTGTGTGTGCTTACCTGTGCCCATCTGTGGGGAAGCCAGAGATCATGGTCTTCCTGAATTCTGTTCCACCTCTCACTGAACCTAGAGCTCACCAATTGGTCTAGAGGGGCTGGCAGGGCAGTCAACAGCCACCTTCCTGTCTAACGACAAGCCCTGGAGTGAAAGACACTTGCCTGGTTTTTAATGTGACTCCCAACTCAGGTACTCATGCTTGAGAGGCAAGCTCATAGCACTAAGCAATCTCCCCCAAATCTGAAGCTCCCTTTAAGTCATACGTATATGTGAAGCTCTAACTGAAAAACCCAGACACACTGGAAATTTGTCCAAGAAAATTTATTTACACTCCAAACAGAACCTACTGCTAAGTCGTCTTTGAATTTCAGTCATGCCCAAACCACCAAATCTGAAGAAAGACACACACATACTAAATGTGTAAACTTTTAATCCACTAAGGCTGGCAAAGCTGCCTGCAGGGAGTCTAGAGTCTGTTTCCCATCGTCTGAAGCTCTGTATGCAGCCTTGTTCCCTGCGCAAGGACCTGCAGCCACATCTTGGCTGTGCTCAGCTGGAGATAGAGTTCCTCCTCCACTCAGTCTTTCCTCCTGGAAGGCATGCTTACTAGGTAGTCTGTGAAGTAAGTCACTGGAAAGTTTTATTTTTGTTAGCAAAACAGAAACGCTTATTCCTTTTCTATTGCTGAGTAAAAAAAAAAAAAATCCAGAAGCATGGCTATTTTGGCCCTGATTTGGGCCTTGAGGACAAATCCGAACCTGACTCGAGTTTTGAGACTAGCCTCAGTCACTTCCATATCAGGATGACTCAGCAAGACATGTTTGGCCCTGACACTGCCCAGGCTGTTGCTGATGTAGAGCTTTGCCATTGGCCCTGTCAGTCACTCCATACCCTCCATCACCCTTCCCCGATTCCTATGTCATCTTACCCCACCAAAAATCCCCCTCCCTATGTTCTGAACTTATATAAGCGAAACACTGATGCCATAAAGTTGAGTTCCTGCTTTGACAGACTCCCAGCACTAGTGTGTTTCTTGTCAGCACTCACCATCCTGCTCAGCCCCCGAGAGACCCCAACAGAATCGGGGCCTCTCCCCTCTAGCCTGGACCTGCTGTCAAGGAGCTGTCGTGGTTGCATAAAACAATACAGATTGAATAGCTCACAGGAACAAGTCAGAAATTGTGTCTATGGCCACGTTCTATAGTCAGGGTGATTGAGCGCTTTTCAAGAGGGGTTTCCTACACATGATGATTAACATCTGTAATACAAGTAGTGCTTGTGGCGTAGGAGCAGAAGTCTGGGAGTTCAAGGTCATACTCAGCTATCTAGTGAGTTTGAAAACAGCCAGGGCTACATGAAGCCCTGCCTCAAAGACAGTGTGAAAAATAAGAGGTTCTAGATTTGCGTGTGTTAGGGAACTGTACTGGCTGGTTTTGTGTGTCAACTTGACACAAGCTGGAGTTATCACAGGGAAAGGAGCTCCCGTTGAGGAAATGCCTCCATGAGATCCAGATGTAAGGCATTTTCTCAATTAGTGATCAAGGGGGGAGGGCCCCTTGTAGGTGGTACCATCCCTGGGCTGGTAGTCGGGTTCTATAAGAAAACAAGCTGAGCAAGCCAGGGGAAGCAAGCCAGTAAGTAGTATCCCTCCATGACCTCTGCATCAGCTCCTGCTTCCTGACTTGCTTGAGTTCCAGTCCTGACTTCTTTTGGTGATGAACAGAAATTTGGAAATGTAGGCTGAATAAACCCTTTCCTCTCCAATTTGCTTCTTGGTCATGATGTTTGTACAGGAATAGAAACCCTGACTAAGACACGAACATTGGTTATGAATAGGAAGCAGTGTTAGAGGTGGAGGATCCTGGAGGGAGTGACTTCAGATGTGGAAGTCCATTGTCAGAGTTCTGGCAACCTATTTACAGGCTAAAAAATGAAAACATTTCTTTACTTTGTTGACTCATCAAACAGTGTCACCTGAACACACTGAGGGATGTCATTTGTCCAATAGTCAGATATATACATGTTCTTTGAGGAAATAATGTAAGATACAACTTCACCATCTAGTTTATTAGACCAAAGCCTTAGATGACAGCAAATCTCTTTATGTCCTTCTAGGATGTCCTAAACTGTGTATGTTTTAGAGAAATGAGAGGGCAAAGAATGGGCACTCACCTAACATCTGAATCAGACCTGCCAGCAGTGGCTTCCCTAGGGAAATGAAAGTTAAGAACTCACTACGAAAGTTAGAATTTTCACCTGTCTCCCAGCCTCCCCTGCCGGAGTTACATTCATAATGAATGTAATGATGCTGACCATGATTTTCTACCCTACTAAGTGTAAACGTGCGGAATGGCCCATCCTGTAAACGTTTAAAGGTTATAGATGTGGTTGGGGCCATGACATGAGGCTGTGATGTTAGCAGCTTTTGCTGCCAAGCCGGACGACCTGAGTTCAATTCCTGTAACCCCCATGTGGGAAATAGGATCTGACTCCTACAAGTTGTCCTCTGACCTCTACGAGTGTATGCATGCCGCCTGCGTTTATGTGTACCACCCTTGTGCAGGAACCCAAAAGGCCAAAAGAGGTCTTCAGGACCCTGAAACTGGAGTTACTGGAGTTACATGTAGGCAGCCATTCTATGTGGGTCTGGGGGACCAAATCCAAGTCCTCTACAGGAGCAGCACGTGCTCTTAAGTGTCAAGCCATCCTCGGCCCCAAATCAAGTTGTTTTGTTTCTAATTCTTGGTATTTAGTTTAAATGATTTGGTCTGTAGCCCGTTGTATTTGATTCTGAGCCAAGTAGCATTTATGTTGTTTTGCAAGAGAGAACTTCAGGGATTTGTTTTAGCTATTGGCTTGCTCTTCATATAGAAAAAAATAAATAAATAACCTAATGGAAAGTAAGAAAAGAAAAAGATTGAAACCCAATAAATGAGGAAAAAATACAAAGAGGCAGTTAATAAGAGTGACTATTCAGGGCATCATTCCAGCACTCAGCTAACAACTCTGTAACACTAACAGTGACTCCAGTGACTCCAGTGACTTTTCCTGTCCTCTGTGGACACGGCACTCATGTGATATGCAAACATACACTAACTGCTTCCAGTGACTCCAGTGACTTTTCCTGTCCTCGGTGGACACGGCACTCATGTGATATGCAAACATACACTAACTGCTTCCAGTGACTCCAGTGACTTTTCCTGTCCTCGGTGGACACGGCACTCATGTGATATGCAAACATACACTAACTGCTTCCAGTGACTCCAGTGACTTTTCCTGTCCTCTGTGGACACGGCACTCATGTGATATGCAAACATACACTAACTGCTTCCAGTGACTCCAGTGACTTTTCCTGTCCTCTGTGGACACGGCACTCATGTGATATGCAAACATACACTAACTGCTTCCAGTGACTCCAGTGACTTTTCCTGTCCTCTGTGGACACGGCACTCATGTGATATGCAAACATACACTAACTGCTTCCAGTGACTCCAGTGACTTTTCCTGTCCTCGGTGGACACGGCACTCGTGTGATATGCAAACATACACTAACTGCTTCCAGTGACTCCAGTGACTTTTCCTGTCCTCTGTGGACACGGCACTCATGTGATATGCAAACATACACTAACTACTTCCAGTAACTCCAGTGACTTTTCCTGTCCTCGGTGGACACGGCACTCATGTGATATGTAAACAAACACTAACTGCTTCCAGTGACTCCAGTGACTTTTCCTGTCCTCTGTGGACACGGCAGCACTCGTGTGATATGCAAACATACACTAACTGCTTCCAGGGAATCTAGTGACTTTTCCTGTACTCGGTGGACACGGCACTCATGTGATATGCAAACATACATACAAGCAAAACACCTGTCCGCATAAAGTAAAAGTAAATAGATCTTTTAAAAAAGTAAAAAGAAACAAAATGTATTTGCTTTACCTCAGAAAGACCCTAAAAGTTAAGGCACAAAGCACAAAGGACAACAGAAATGCAGGGCTATTTGTCAAGCTCCTATTTATCACACACATTCTGTTAGATACAGAGATGAAAATGAGTGTCTAGATAGAACTTTTCTTCAGATAGATAATTTACACTCTATTATACCATCAGTATATAGAAGATAGATGATGATAATAAAGAGGAGATAGATAGATAGATAGATAGATAGATAGATAGATAGATAGATAGATAGAGCTATACAGTGATAGAGTGATAGATAGAGTGATATAGATACATAATAGATGATAGATAGCTAGATGATAGATTAGGTAGATAGATAGATAGATAGATAGATAGATAGATAGATAGATAGATAGATAGATAGATAGATAGATAGATGGTAGAAAGATAGAAAGAAACAAACAAAGAAAAATAGATTAGATAGATAACAGACAGATGTTAGAGAGATGGTAGATAGATAGGTATAGTGATATAGATACATAATAGATGATAGAGAGAGATGATAATAAATAGATGATAGGTGACAGATATAGATAGATGACATAGATAGATGATAGATAGACAGATAATAGACAGACAGACAGACAGATAATACACAAATTAGATACAGGATAGCAAGCTGTCACATAGTAACAAAGTTGTAGGAAAGAAAGCATAAGTGCATAAAGGGAGGTGGCAGAGGTAAGAACTTTCTGGAAAGCCAGAAAGTGTCATCTGAGCAGGGACTGAAAAAGTAGGAGGTGCTGACTAACTATTAGATAACCTGTATGCACATACAAAGCCCTGGAGTGGGACCTCACTGCCCTTGCTGTGTCAGAGGCCAGTGTGGTGGGGATTAGACTCAAAAAAGAATATTTATTTTTATAGAGGTAAGCACAAGGGGCTAGAGAGATGGCTCAGTGGTTAAGTATATACACTGTTCTTACAGAGGTCCCGAGTTCAGTTCCCAGTCCTTAGGTTACAACACTTCCATCCACTTCCAGCTCCAGAGGATATGATGCATCCACCCGCACCTTCGCTGCTGTGTATGTACGCCCCACTACACACACACACACATACATACACACACACACACACACACACACACACACACACACACACACACACACGATTGAATATATGTTTAGTCCTTTCTTAAGGTTGGTGTGAGAAAGAAAAGTCAGAAGTTAACAAGGACAACTTGGAAGCTGTGTTCAGGACCTTGGGCTAAAAGAAGGAAGTGTTGCAACATTTGAATCAGAAAACAGGAAAGTTGGTTAAATGTCATGAGAGTGTGGTGCACAGTGACTCGTGTCTAATTGTGAGGCAGGAAGGTCATGTGGTCAAGACTAGACCAGGTTACACAGTGAGACCAGAAAAGGAAGGAGAGGGGGGAGGAGAGGAGTAAGCAGGAGAGAGCAGATCAGAGCAAATGCTTTGAATAGAACTGGGAATCGGAACAGCATGTTAACACGCCAACTGCCTTGCTAGGAGCTTGACTTCTACATCATGCCTTTAAAGATGAGACAGTGATGTCCGATATAAACATCTACGCCTGGTGCACCAGGACTGTTCCATTATGGTATGTCTTAGTAGCTTAATAGATACCTGGTAGTGTCTTGCCTTGTGTTAATTTTGGTATAAGCCAGATCCCAAACACAACAAAAATATTGCTCTCAGAGATAAAATAAAGTATGGTGAACTTGTAACATCCTGACAGTTTGGTTTTGTTGTTGTTTTGGTGGTGGTGGTGGTGTTCTTGCTATCTTGGAACTCACTATGAAGACCAAGCTGGCCTCAAACTCACAGAGGCAGATGTCTCTGTCAACTGGGTACTGGGATTAAAGGTGTTGCCACCATGCCCCACCCTCCTGACAATTTAAAATAATTCATTCAACAAATGTTATGAACAATTCTAACTACGTATTAGAATTTCTTTTTCAAATTCTAAGTAAGAGTTGGCTATAATTTAGTTAGTAAAATGCCTACTATGTATAAAGCCCTGAGTTCCATCCCATGAACTGCATAAAACTGATCAGGTGGCACACCCCTGTAACCCCAGCACCTGTAACCCCAACACCTGTAACCCCAGTACCTGTAACCCCAGCACCTGTAACCCCAGCACCTGTAACCGCAGGTGAAATCAGGAGGATCACAAGTTATCCTTGGATAACAATGAACTTATGGTTACCCTGTGCTACTTGAGATCCTGGGGTATTGTTGTTGTTAGTGGTAGTGGTAGTTTGGGGTTGTTTTTTGTTTGTGTTGTTTTGTTTAGTTTTGTTTTTTTGAGACAGGGTTTCTCTATGTGGCCCTGTCTGTCCTGGAATTTTCTTTGTAGACCAGACTGGCCTCAAACTCAGAGATCCACTTGCCCTTGCCTCCCAAGATGTTGTTTTTAAAAGTTCTAGATAGTAATTCACAGTATAAGGGAAAGTTTTATGAAAGAATGCATATATACATATAAACAACACATAAAATAGCTAGGAAGAGAAAAGTCATCACATCTTTGGAGAACAATGCCCAGGCAGTCAGGCAGAGACAGAGAGAGAGAGAGAGAGAGAGAGAGAGAGAGAGAGAGAGAGAGAGAGAGAGAGAGAGAGAGAGAGAATCTACTTCAGTTCTCTGTGAAGGTAGCACCATCTAGTGGTCTGTGCTAGCTTGGCTTTTTAAAGATATTTCTATAACTTTAAAATGATTTCACAACTATTCAAAACACAGAGTTGTAGAGCCCTGTCCCAATGCATATATCTACAATACACCTCCTGTACCTAAGGTTCAAGGGTCATTGCAGAAGAGGAGCGAGGAAGATTGTCAGAGCCAGAGAATCAGGGAATCTGTTATGAGACTATGCCTCCTATGTCAGACACTACACCAATACAGCTCACCATCATGGCTGCACAAACATGACCTGAACAAAGATGACAACACTGGGCATGCCGAAGTGGATGGGGACAGCCCGCAAGACCGAAACCCTACTACACAAAGAACTACAGACAACTAAGGAGTGCTGGGAGTGGGAGGGGCTTCTGCTGGGAGGAGCACAGCAGCTAGTTATCAATATGGAATGGTCATCCCTGAAGACATGTGCAGCTAACATTACACATGCTGAGCAGGTTAAAAATTAAGGAACATGAGCCCATGAATTTGAAAGAGATCAAAGATGCAGGACATGGGAGGGTTTGGAAGGAGGAAAGGGAAGGTAAAATGATCTAATTATAATCCAATTTTTGAATATGTTAAAGAATAGAAATGGCACAAGCCTCTTCCGGTCAGAAAAGCACCGGGGCAGCTGGGGCGCAGGGTCGGATGACACTCACCAGCTACCCACAACACCCACCACAGGATCTTAAGACTTCTGGTGAGTGGAGCACAGCTTCTGCTCCAATCCAATTGCGCGCGGGACCTGAGACTGCATTAGTTAGGGAAGCAGAAACCGGCCTGAGTAGGGCCACAGGCCTCATCCGGCCGGATCAGCACCGGGGTAGCTGGAGCGCAGGGTTGCCTGACACCCGCCAGCTACCCACGACCCCCACCTCAGGAATTTGGGACTGCTGGTGAGTGGAACACAGCTTCTGCTCAAATCCAATTGCACGTGGAACCAAAGACTGCATTAGTTAGGGAAGCAGAAAACCGGCCTGAGTAGGACCACAGGCCTCTTCAGGCTGGACCAGCACCTGGGTACCGTCAGCTACCCACGACCCCCGCCACAGGATTTTGAGACTGCTGGTGAGTGGAACACAGCTTCTGCTCCAATCTTTAAACAGTGACAACGATAACAACTAACCCCAGAGATTACCAGATGGCGAAAGGTAAACGTAATAATCTTACTAACAGAAACCAAGACCACTCACCATCATCAGAACCCAGCACCCCCACTTCGCCCAGTCCAGAGCACCCCAACACACCGGAAAAGCTAGACACGGATCTAAAAGCATATCTCATGATGGTAGAGGACTTCAAGAAGGACTTTAAAAACACACTTAAAGAAATACAGGAGAACACTGCTAAACAGGTAGAAGACACTAAAGAGGAAGCACAAAAATCCCTTAAAGAATTGCAGGAGAACACTGCTAAAGAGTTACAAATCCTTAAAGAAAAACAGGATAACATAATCAAACAGGTAGAAGTCCTTAATGAAAAACAGGAAAACACATCCAAACAGATGATGGAAATGAACAAACCATACTAGACCTAAAAAGGGAAGTAGACACAATAAAGAAAACCCAAAATGAGGCAACACTGGAGATAGAAACCCTAGGAAAGAAATCTGGAACCATAGATACCAGCATCAGCAACAGAATACAAGAGATGGAAGAGAGAATCTCAGGTGCAGAAGATTCCATAGAGAACATCGGCACAACAATCAAGGAAAATGTAAAATGCAAAAAGATCCTAACTCAAAACATCCAAGAAATACAGGACACAATGAGAAGACCAAACCTAGGGATAATAGGAGTGGATGAGAATGAAGATTTTGAACTCAAAGGACCAGCAAACATCTTCAACAAAATTATAGAAGAAAACTTCCCAAATCTAAAGAAAGAGATGCCCATGAACATACAAGAAGCCTACAGAACTCCAAATAGACTGGACCAGAAAAGAAATACCTCCTGACACATAATAATCAGAACAACAAATGCTCTAAATAAAGATAGAATACTAAAAGCAGTAAGAGAAAAAGGCCAAGTAACATATAAAGGCAAGCCTATAAGAATTACACCAGATTTTTCACCAGAGACTATGAAAGCCAGAAGATCCTGGACGGATGTTATACAGACACTAAAAGAACACAAATTCCAGCCCAGGCTACTATACCCAGCCAAACTCTCAATTAACATAGATGGAGAAACCAAAGTATTCCACGACAAAACCAAATTCACACATTATCTCTCCACGAATCCAGCCCTTCAAAGGATAATAACAGAAAAAAACCAATACAAGGACAGGAACCACGCCCTAGAAACAACAAGAAGGTAATCCCTCAACAAACCTAAAAGAAGACAGCCACAAGAACAGAATGCCAACTTTAACAACAAAAATAACAGGAAACAACAAGTACTTTTCCTTAATATCTCTTAATATCAATGGACTCAACTCCCCGATAAAAAGACATAGACTAACAAACTGGCTACACAAACAAGACCCAACATTTTGCTGCTTACAGGAAACTCATCTCAGAGAAAAGGATAGACACTACCTCAGAATGAAAGGCTGGAAAACAATTTTCCAAGCAAATGGCATGAAGAAACAAGCTGGAGTAGCCATTCTAATATCTGATAAGATTGACTTCCAACCCAAAGTCATTAAAAAAGACAGGGAGGGACACTTCATACTCATCAAAGGTAAAATCCTCCAAGAGGAACTATCAATACGGAATATCTATGCTCCAAATACAAAGGCAGCCACATTCATTAAAGAAACTTTAGTAAATCTCAAAGCACACATTGCACCTCATACAATAATAGTGGGAGACTTCAACACACTACTTTCACCAATGGACAGATCATGGAAACAGAAACTAAACAGGGACACAGAGAAACTAAGAGAAATTATGAATCAAATGGATCTGGCAGATATCTACAGAACATTCTATCCTAAAACAAAAGGATATACCTTCTTCTCAGCACCTCATGGTACCTTCTCCAAAATTGACCACATAATTGGTCACAAAACAGGCCTCAACAGATACAAAAATATGGAAATTGTCCCATGCATCCTATCAGATCACCATGGACTAAGGCTGATCTTCAATAACAAAATAAATAATAGAAAGCCAACCTTCACGTGGAAACTGAACAACACTCTTCTCAATGATACCTTGGTCAAGGAAGGAATAAAGAAAGAAATTAAGGACTTTTTAGAGTTCAATGAAAATGAAGCCACAACATACCCAAACTTATGGGACGCAATGAAAGCATTTCTAAGAGGAAAACTCATAGCTCTGAGTGCCTCCAAAAGGAAACTAGAGAGAGCACACATTAGCAGCTTGACAACACACCTAAAAGCACTAGAACAAAAGGAAGCAAATTCACCCAAGAGGAGTAGACGGCAGGAAATAATCAAACTCAGGGGCGAAATCAACCAAGTGGAAACAAGAAAAACTATTCAAAGAATCAACCAATCAAGGAGCTGGTTCTTTGAGAAAATCAACAAGATAGATAAACCCTTAGCCAGACTCACTAGAGGGCACAGGGAAAGCATCCTAATTAACAAAATCAGAAATGAAAAAGGAGACATAACAACAGATCCTGAAGACATCCAAAACACCATCAGATCCTTCTACCAAAGGCTATACTCAACAAAACTGGAGAACCTGGATGAAATGGAGAAGTTCCTAGACAGATACCAGGTACCAAAGTTGAATCAAGATCAGGTTAATGATCTAAACAGCCCTATATCCCCCAAAGAAATAGAAGCAGTCATTAATAGTCTCCCAACTAAAAAAAGCCCAGGACCAGATGGGTTTAGTGCAGAGTTCTATCAGACCTTCAAAGAAGATCTAATCCCAGTTCTTCACAAACTATTCCACAAAATAGAAACAGAAGGTACTCTACCCAACTCATTCTATGAAGCCACAATTACTCTGATACCTAAACCACAAAAAGACCCAACAAAGATAGAAAACTTCAGACCAATATCCCTTATGAATATTGATGCAAAAATCCTCAATAAAGTTCTTGCTAACCGAATCCAAGAACACATCAAAACAATCATCCATCCTGACCAAGTAGGTTTCATCCCAGGGATGCAGGGATGGTTCAATATACGGAAATCCATCAACGTAATCCAGTATATAAACAAACTCAAAGACAAAAACCACATGGTCATCTCGTTAGATGCGGAAAAAGCATTTGACAAGATCCAACACCCATTCATGATAAAAGTCTTGGAAAGATCAGGAATTCAAGGCCCATACCTAAACATGATAAAAGCAATCTACAGCAAACCAGTAGCCAACATCAAAGTAAATGGTGAGAAGCTTGAAGCAATCCCTCTAAAATCAGGGACTAGACAAGGCTGTCCACTTTCTCCATACCTATTCAACATTGTACTTGAAGTCCTAGCCAGAGCAATTCGACGACAAAAGGAGATCAAAGGGATACAAATTGGAAAAGATGAAGTCAAAATATCACTTTTTGCAGATGATATGATAGTATATATAAGTGACCCTAAAAATTCCACCAGAGAACTCCTAAACCTGATAAACAGCTTCGGTGAAGTAGCTGGATATAAAATTAACTCAAACAAATCAATGGCCTTTCTCTACACAAAGAATAAACAGGCTGAGAAAGAAATTAGGGAAACAACACCCTTCTCAATAGTCACAAATAATATAAAATATCTTGGCGTGACTCTAACTAAGGAAGTGAAAGATCTGTATAATAAAAACTTCAAGTCTCTGAAGAAAGAAATTATAGAAGATCTCAGAAGATGGAAAGATCTCTCATGCTCATGGATTGGCAGGATCAACATTGGAAAAATGGCTATCTTGCCAAAAGCAATCTACAGATTCAATGCAATCCCCATCAAAATTCCAAATCAATTCTTCAACGAATTAGAAAGTGCAATCTGCAAATTCATCTGGAATAACAAAAAACCTAGGATAGCAAAAACTCTTCTCAAGGATAAAAGAACCTCTGGTGGAATCACCATGCCGGACCTAAAGCTCTACTACAGAGCAATTGTGATAAAAACGGCATGGTACTGGTATAGTGACAGACAAATAGACCAATGGAATAGAATTGAAGACCCAGAAATGAACCCACACACCTATGGTCACTTGACCTTCGACAAGGGAGCTAAAAACATCCAGTGGAAGAAAGACAGCATTTTCAACAAATGGTGCTGGCACAACTGGTTGTTAACATGTAGAAGAATGCGAATCGATCCATTCCTATCTCCTTGTACTAAGGTCAAGTCTAAGTGGATCAAGGAACTTCACATAAAACCAGAGACACTGAAACTTATAGAGGAGAAAGTGGGGAAAAGCCTTGAAGATATGGGCACAGGGGAAAAATTCTTGAATAGAACAGTAATGGCTTGTGCTGTAAGATCGAGAATTGACAAGTGGGACCTCATGAAACTACAAAGCTTCTGCAAGGCTAAAGACACCATCAATAAGACAAAAAAACCACCAACAGATTGGGAAAGGATCTTCACCTATCCTAAATCAGATAAGGGACTAATATCCAGTATATATAAAGAACTCAAGAAGGTGGACTCCAGAAAGTCAAATAACCCCATTAAAAAATGGGGCTCAGAACTGAACAAAGAATTCTCACCTGAGGAATACTGAATGGCAGAGAAACACCTGAAAAAATGTTCAACATCCTTAATCATCAGGGAAATGCAAATCAAAACAACCCTGAGATTCCACCTCACACCAGTCAGAATGGCTAAGATCAAAAATTCAGGTGACAGCAGATGCTGGCGAGGATGTGGAGAAAGAGGAACACTCCTCCATTGTTGGTGGGATTGCAAGCTTGTACAACCACTCTGGAAATCAGTCTGGCGGTTCCTCAGAAAATTGGCCATAGTACTACCGGAGGATCCAGCAATACCTCTCCTGGGCATATATCCAGAAGATGTCCCAACTGGTAAAAAGGACAAATGCTCCACTATGTTCATAGCAGCCCTATTTATAATAGCCAGAAGCTGGAAAGAACCCAGATATCCCTCAACAGAGGAATGGATACAGAAATTATGGTACATTTACACAATGGAGTACTACTCAGCTATTAAAAAGAATGAATTTATGAAATTCCTAGCCAAATGGATGGACCTGGAGGGCATCATCTTGAGTGAAATAACACAATCACAAAAGAACTCACACAATATGTATTCACTGATAAGTGGATATTAGCCCAAAACTTAGGATACCCAAGATATAAGATACAATTTGATAAATGCATGAAACTCAAGAATGAAGACCAAAGTGTGGACACTGTGCACCTTCTTAGAATTGGGAACAAAACACCCAGGGAAGGAGTTACAGAGACAAAGTTCGTAGCTGTGATGAAAGGATGGACCATTTAGAGACTGCCGTATCCAGGGATCCATCCCATAATCAGCTTCTAAACGCTGACACCATTGCATACACTAGCAAGATTTTGCTGAAAGGACCCAAATATAGCTGTCTCTTGTGAGACGATGCCGGGGCCTATAAACACAGGAGTGGATGTTCACAGTCAGCTATTGGATGTATCACAGGGCTCCCAATGGAGAAGCTAGAGAAAGTACCCAACGAGCTAAAGGGATCTGCAACCCTATTGTTGGAACAACATGATGTACTAACCAGAACCCCGGAGCTCTTGTCTCTAGCTGCATATGTATCGAAAGATGGCCTAGTCGGCCATCAATGGAAAGAGAGGCCCATTGGACTTGCAAACTTTATATGCCCCAATATAGGGGAATGCCAGGGCCAAAAGAATGGGAATGGGTGGGTAGGGAAGTGGGGGGCGCTATGGGGGACTTTTGGGATAGCATTGGAAATGTAATTGAGGAAAATATGTAATAAAAATATTAAAAATCAAAAAAAAAGAATAGAAATGATGTGATTGTCAGTATTTTAGTATTACAGTAAAGGTAAACAACCACAACAGGTGGGCTGAGGGCAGTGTATCTAAAGTACAGCAATTTAAAAGAACATCTCATTGGCATAGCAACTCAATAGAATAAGAACTCTCAAAACAGACGTAAATATCAAAGATTTCAAACTAATATGCCTTCATAACTATGTAAAGTGTTCATGGCATAGGATAATCTCCAAGATGTAGAAAACGGAAATTTTAAATATAAAAAATATGAGTTATAACATCCCTACTGTGCCTTTTTAAGGCACACTATTAGATTATATGCATAGAATCTCCGTGCTTGGGAACACTGGTCAAGAACACTACTTCTCTTCAGTGAGAACAGCGGAATCACCTTTAAAATAGGAATGAAAACAAGAAACTTTTCTCCTGTGACATTTTCTGAATTTTAGCATTATTACTATGAAGTTAAAAGTTTTAGATTTTTGCTGGGGCAATATAGGTGCAGAGCATGTGGGAGTGGCCAACCAATATTTGGTTTAACTTGAAACCCATCCCAAGAGAGGGAGCCCCTGCCCTGCACTGCCTGGATGGTAGAGACTGGATGTTGGATACTGCAGAGACTTTTTTTTTTGGTGATATAGTATTTTATTTGTTTTTAAGATTGCTAGGGACCCATTAGACATCACTGAGTGAGGGAAGGAAGAAAGAACGTGTGGGAAAAGGCTAGCATGTTTCCATATGATTCCTTCACGCGGTGGAGAACAGCCAAATGGTGACTCTCGTAGAGTGCATTTCAAGAGTCCTTTTCTTTTCTTTTTTTTTTTAGATTTTTAAAAATTTATTAGATATTTTCTTTTTTTAATATTTTTTATTACATCTTTTCCTCAATTACATTTCCAATGCTATCCCAAAAGTCCCCCATACCCTCCCCCCCACTTCTCTACCCACCCATTCCCAGTTTTGTTTTGTTTTGTTTTGTTTTGTTTGTTTGTTTGTTTGTTTGGCCCTGGCTTTCCCCTGTACTGGGGCTAGAGACTTAACGATAAAACAACGCATGACAGAGAGGGGGAAAAGGTCAATGAAATGTTTCCTAATGATACTGTGCATACTAACAGGTCAGTGCCTGGTCCAATCGTCATCTGAGAGGCTTCCTGCAGCAGCCTATGGGAGCAGGAACAGAGATCCACAGGCAGATATTATGGGGAGAGAAAGTCTAAATAGAAGGTCTCTGTCAGGTGCCTCCCCTCAGAGATCAGGGAACCCAGGGGCAAAGGTGAAGGAAAGATGGTAGGAGTCAGGGGAGATGGATAACAGCAGGAGAACATTTCCCACTGAATCGAGAAAGCAGGGCTAACATGGGCTCACAGAGACTGAGACAGCAAGCCCAGGACCAACATGGATCTGTACCAGGTCATCTCTGTATGTCATGGCTGTTATAGCTCAGTGGGGTTTGTGGGATTCCTAACAGTAGAGTGGCTATGTCTTTGGCTCCTTTGTCTGCTCCTGAGACTCTTCCTCCTACTGGGTTGCCTTATCCAACCTCATCCTGTGTTATTGTATCCTGTGGTGTGCTGTTTGGCATTCCTTTCTTAGGAACCTGCTCCTTTCTGAAGAGGAAATGGACAGCAAGTGGATCTGGGGAGGAGAGAGGCTGGAGGGAGCTAGGAGGAGAGGGGGGAGGGAGAACAGTGGTTGGGATGTATTATGCAAGAGAAGACTCTATTTCCAAGTTTTAAAGGTTTTATACTTAATATGTATATGTTTTCCCTGACTGTATGTACATGCTTGGTGCTGGGGAGATGAGACGAGGGTGTCAGATACATCGAAACAGGAGTTGCAGGTGATTGTGAGCCACCATGCAAGTTGGGAACCCAACTGAGTTCTCTGCAAGAGCAGCAGTGCTCTTAACCACTGATAAATTCTCTAGTCCCCCAAAGATTTGTTTATTTTCCGTGTATGTATATGCATCACATGTGCATAGTGCTGTGGAGATCAGGCTGTTGGATCCACTAGAACTGGAGTTATATGGGTCTGGGTCTCACCCAGAACCTCTGCAGGAGGAATAAGTGCTCTTAACTGCTGAGTCATCTCTACAGCCCTGGAGTAAAAAAGCTCTAAATACGTAAAAATTGAGGGAATTTTCCTGTGCTGCTGTCAGAGCCTAGTGTTATGTATCTCCTATTCACTAGATGTAGTATCTGACCACAGGTTAAAGTGGGCTTTTTCTCTTTAGGGCGCTAGTCTAAAAACTATTTCAACCACCCTAAGACAAACCAGACAGTTCTCTCCTATTAAAAAAAAAAAAAAAAAAAAGCAACAACAACACAAAATAATAGTGTGCCTGGCTGTCATCAAGCCCTCATCATGACATAATCAGAGATGCTTTAGTGGGTGGCAATGTCTATGCAAAGACTAGGAGCTGTGTGGAAAATACAACCAACAGGAATAATGATCAAAAAGTTTTAAGTAAGGTGGTAGGGTTTTTGGTTTTTTTTGTTTGTTTGTTTTTTTTTTTTGCTTTGTTTGTTTGATGGTTTGTTTGTTTGTTTGTTTGTTTGTTTGAGACAAGGTTTATCTGTGTTGCCCTGGCTGTTCAGGAACTCACTTTGTAGACCTGAATTCACAGAGATCCATCACACTGTGGGTGTTGGGATTAAAGGCATACACCACCACACTCAGTGTATGTTCTATTTTCTTCATTTAATCATTTTTGGACATGATCTCAAGTAGCCCAGGTCAAAGACTCTACTATATGAAGGGTAACTTTGAACCCACAATCCTCATGTCTTCTCCTCCCTAGTGCTGGTGTGCACCACTCAGTCTGTTTTATGCAATGCTGGGGATTGGAGCCAGGTCTCTGTGCATGTTGGGCAAGCATTCAACCTACTGTGCTGCAATCCCAGCTCCTGTAATGGTACCTTCATCCCATGGTTTTCAACAGCTTTCACAGTAACTTGACACTTAACCAAGTCTGTAAAAGACACAAAGCCATGAGTGGTGCCATTTACAACGTGAGATGGTTACAGGGACACAACATGCTGGAAAAACTAATAAAAATGAATTGGAAGAAAGAAGAACCCTGCATTTATTTTCATGTGAAGTTATTATTCCTGGAAAAGGGCAGAGAGGCCTGGGTTACTTGCAACAGGATTTTAAAAGATTGGGAATGTTAATTTTCTTAGTCACTTTTCCTATTGCTATGATTAAAAAATATATATCCTGACCAAAACCAACTCACCATGGCTCTCAGGTGCACTCCATTATGGCTAAGTAGCCGTGGAGGCAGGAGCTGGGAAAGCCTCTCAGCCAGGAAGCAGAGAACCATAAACTCAGCCAGCTTCTCCATCTTTATGCAGACTAAGACCCAAGTCCACAGAATGCTGCTGCCTACTTTCAGGGTGGATCTCCCTCCTCAATTAGCCTAATCTAGATGATCCTCTCAGTTAACCCCAAGATTTGTCTCCTAGGTGATTTCAGATCCTAGGACATTGGCAATATTAACCATTATAATAAGTCACTGTGTAAGTGAATTAAACATTTAAATGTATTTAGTAAATTATATAATATATATTGGTAAAATTATATTTTATGTTTCCTGATTAAGGAGATAGTCACCCTCTAGAGTGGAGAGGAAGCATTAAGGCTCGATACTGGCACACTCCAGCAGTCCCCACATGAGAGACAGCACTGCTGTTTTCCTGTGTGCTGAGCATAGGCCTGTATATCCCACAGAGTCTTTGGGATGCTGTACTTTCTCAGTAGACACTGAGCATCCTAGAATACCTTAGAATATTCTTACCATACTAGAATAGTTTTAAATTATACGAAACAAAGATTTGGCCAGTTGTGATGACTCATGAATTCTACCCTAACATTCAGGAGCTAGAGGCAGGAAGATCAGGAGTGTGAGGTCATACTCAGATATGGTGGGAGTTCAAGGCTGGAGTGGTAGGAAGTCTTGACTCAAAAAGCAAACCAAACAAAAAGCAGAAGAACTACGATTTTTGAATGCTTTCATTTTATGATAAACAAAAGTAAGAATGCTTTAACTGTCATCTGGACAGCACAACTGCTCTCTGGTGGAAAATATGGTAAAGTGTATGTGCCTCAAAGCTTGAAAATAAGCTGTTGTTAGCAAATGTGCTTGAAGTGGATACTATGTCCACTGGGGAACAACATTCAATGTTTCACCCTTAGGATGGTGTAAACACTAGGGTTTTTAAATACTCCTTCTGTTTCTAATTCACTGGTTTTTTTTGTTTTTTTTTTTTTTTTTTTTACATAGAAGTACATTGAGAGATTGGACATAGGACTCATATAACCATACAATGTCCTGACGAGCCTGAGCTCTGAAAGGCCTTGAAGAGTCCCAATCTCAGCTGCCAGGAACTGCTTTTTCAGACTGAGGCAATGTGAGGGGGTGATACAGATTTACATGCTCCAGATTTTGCCAACTAAAGAGCTTTCCAAACTAATCCCATTATACATTCAGAGTGTGTGGAGATTGCTTATCTTTTCCCCACAAAGAGTTTTTCCCCCTCAAGATAGGTTCTCATATATCCCATATTGCTCAGACTAGCCTCAAACTCAATATGGAGCCAAGCATGAGTGACACTGAACTTTTTTTCCCCTAGGCAACCCAGAGGCTTTATTTTTTTTTAATTTTTAATATTTTTATTACATATTTTCCTCAATTACATTTCCAATGCTATCCCAAAAGTCCCCCATAGCACCCCCCACTTCCCTACCCACCCATTCCCATTCTTTTGGCCCTGGCATTCCCCTATATTGGGGCATATAAAGTTTGCAAGTCCAATGGGCCTCTTTCCAGTGATGGCTTACTAGGCGATCTTTCGATACATATGCAGCTAGAGACAAGAACTCTGGGGTACTGGTTAGTTCATCATGTTGTTCCAACTATAGGGTTGCAGATCCCTTTAGCTCCTTGGGTACTTTCTCTAGCTTCTCCATTGCGAGCCCTGTGATACATCCAATAGCTGACTGTGAGCATCCACTCCTGTGTTTGCTAGGCCCCGGCATAGTCTCACAAGAGACAGCTATATTTGGGTCCTTTCAGCAAAATCTTGCTAGTGTATGCAATGGAGTCAGCGTTTAGAAGCTGATTATGGGATGGATCCCTGGATACGGCAGTCTCTAGATGGTCCATCCTTTCATCACAGCTGCAAACTTTGTCTCTGTAACTCCTTCCATGGGTGTTATGTTCCCAATTCTAAGAAGGGGCACAGTGTCCACACTTTGGTCTTCATTCTTCTTGAGTTTTATGCGTTTAGCAAATTGTACCTTATATCTTGGGTATCCTAAGTTTTGGGCTAATATCCACTTATCAGTGAGTACATATTGTGTGAGTTCCTTTGTGATTGTGTTACCTCACTCAGGATGATGCCCTCCAGGTCCATCTATTTGCCCAGGAATTTCATAAATTCATTCTTTTTAATAGCTGAGTAGTACTCCATTGTGTAAATGTACCACATTTTCTGTATCCATTCCTCTGTTGAGGGGCATCTGGGTTCTTTCCAGCTTCTGGCTATTATAAATAAGGCTGCTATGAACATAGTGGAGCATGTGTCCTTCTTACCGGTTGGGACATCTTCTGGATATAAGCCCAGGAGAGGTATTGCTGGATCCTCCGGTAGTACTATGGCCAATTTTCTGAGGAACCGCCAGACTGATTTCCAGAGTGGTTGTACAAGCTTGCAATCCCACCAACAATGGAGGAGTGTTCCTCTTTCTCCACATCCTCGCCAGCATCTGCTGTCACCTGAATTTTTGATCTTAGCCATTCTGACTGGTGTGAGGTGGAATCTCAGGGTTGTTTTGATTTGCAGTTCCCTGATGATTAAGGATGTTGAACATTTTTTCAGGTGCTTCTCTGCCATTCCGTATTCCTCAGGTGAGAATTTTTTGTTCAGTTCTGAGCCCCATTTTTTAATGGGGTTATTTGACTTTCTGGAGTCCACCTTCTTGAGTTCTTTATATATATTGGATATTAGTCCCTTATCTGATTTAGGATAGGTAAAGATCCTTTCCCAATCTGTTGGTGGTTTTTTTGTCTTATTGATGGTGTCTTTAGCCTTGCAGAAGCTTTGCAGTTTCATGAGGTCCCACTTGTCAATTCTCGATTTTACAGCACAAGCCATTGCTGTTCTATTCAAGAATTTTTCCCCTGTGCCCATATCTTCAAGGCTTTTCCCCACTTTCTCCTCTATAAGTGTCAGTGTCTCTGGTTTTATGTGAAGTTCCTTGATCCACTTAGACTTGACCTTAGTACAAGGAGATAGGAATGGATCGATTCGCATTCTTCTACATGTTAACAACCAGTTGTGCCAGCACCATTTGTTGAAAATGCTGTCTTTCTTCCACTGGATGTTTTTAGCTCCCTTGTCGAAGATCAAGTGACCATAGGTGTGTGGGTTCATTTCTGGGTCTTCAATTCTATTCCATTGGTCTATTTGTCTGTCACTATACCAGTACCATGCAGTTTTTATCACAATTGCTCTGTAGTAAAGCTTTAGGTCCGGCATGGTGATTCCACCAGAGGTTCTTTTATCCTTGAGAAGAGTTTTTGCTATCCTAGGTTTTTTGTTATTCCAGATGAATTTGCAGATTGCACTTTCTAATTCGTTGAAGAATTGAGTTGGAATTTTGATGGGGATTGCATTGAATCTGTAGATTGCTTTTGGCAAGATAGCCATTTTTCCAATGTTGATCCTGCCAATCCATGAGCATGAGAGATCTTTCCATCTTCTGAGATCTTCTATAATTTCTTTCTTCAGAGACTTGAAGTTTTTATTATACAGATCTTTCACTTCCTTAGTTAGAGTCACGCCAAGATATTTTATATTATTTGTGACTATTGAGAAGGGTGTTGTTTCCCTAATTTCTTTCTCAGCCTGTTTATTCTTTGTGTAGAGAAAGGCCATTGATTTGTTTGAGTTAATTTTATATCCAGCTACTTCACCGAAGCTGTTTATCAGGTTTAGGAGTTCTCTGGTGGAATTTTTAGGGTCACTTATATATACTATCATATCATCTGCAAAAAGTGATATTTTGACTTCATCTTTTCCAATTTGTATCCCTTTGATCTCCTTTTGTCGTCGAATTGCTCTGGCTAGGACTTCAAGTACAATGTTGAATAGGTATGGAGAAAGTGGACAGCCTTGTCTAGTCCCTGATTTTAGAGGGATTGCTTCAAGCTTCTCACCATTTACTTTGATGTTGGCTACTGGTTTGCTGTAGATTGCTTTTATCATGTTTAGGTATGGGCCTTGAATTCCTGATCTTTCCAAGACTTTTATCATGAATGGGTGTTGGATCTTGTCAAATGCTTTTTCCGCATCTAACGAGATGACCATGTGGTTTTTGTCTTTGAGTTTGTTTATATACTGGATTACGTTGATGCATTTCCGTATATTGAAACATCCCTGCATCCCTGGGATGAAACCTACTTGGTCAGGATGGATGATTGTTTTGATGTGTTCTTGGATTCGGTTAGCAAGAACTGTATTGAGGATTTTTGCATCAATATTCATAAGGGATATTGGTCTGAAGTTTTCTATTTTTGTTGGGTCTTTTTGTGGTTTAGGTATCAGAGTAATTGTGGCTTCATAGAATGAGTTGGGTAGAGTACCTTCTGTTTCTATTTTGTGGAATAGTTTGTGAAGAACTGGGATTAGATCTTCTTTGAAGGTCTGATAGAACTCTGCACTAAACCCATCTGGTCCTGGGCTTTTTTTGGTTGGGAGACTATTAATGACTGCTTCTATTTCTTTGGGGGATATAGGGCTGTTTAGATCATTAACCTGATCTTGATTCAACTTTGGTACCTGGTATCTGTCTAGGAACTTCTCCATTTCATCCAGGTTCTCCAGTTTTGTTGAGTATAGCCTTTGGTAGAAGGATCTGATGGTGTTTTGGATGTCTTCAGGATCTGTTGTTATGTCTCCTTTTTCATTTCTGATTTTGTTAATTAGGATGCTTTCCCTGTGCCCTCTAGTGAGTCTGGCTAAGGGTTTATCTATCTTGTTGATTTTCTCAAAGAACCAGCTCCTTGATTGGTTGATTCTTTGAATAGTTCTTCTTGTTTCCACTTGGTTGATTTCACCCCTGAGTTTGATTATTTCCTGCCGTCTACTCCTCTTGGGTGAATTTGCTTCCTTTTGTTCTAGTGCTTTTAGGTATGTTGTCAAGCTGCTAATGTGTGCTCTCTCTAGGTTCCTTTTGGAGGCACTCAGAGCTATGAGTTTTCCTCTTAGAAATGCTTTCATTGCGTCCCATAAGTTTGGGTATGTTGTGGCTTCATTTTCATTGAACTCTAAAAACTCCCTAATTTCTTTCATTATTCCTTCCTTGACCAAGGTATCATTGAGAAGAGTGATGTTCAGTTTCCACGTGAAGGTTGGCTTTCTATTATTTATTTTGTTATTGAAGATCAGCCTTAGTCCATGGTGATCTGATAGGATGCATGGGACAATTTCAATATTTTTGTATCTGTTGAGGCCTGTTTTGTGACCAATTATGTGGTCAGTTTTGGAGAAGGTACCATGAGGTGCTGAGAAGAAGGTATATCCTTTTGTTTTAGGATAGAATGTTCTGTAGATATCTGCCAGATCCATTTGATTCATAATTTCTGTTAGTTTCACTGTGTCCCTGTTTAGTTTCTGTTTCCATGATCTGTCCATTGGTGAAAGTGGTGTGTTGAAGTCTCCCACTATTATTGTATGAGGTGTAATGTGTGCTTTGAGCTTTACTAAAGTTTCTTTAATGAATGTGGCTGCCTTTGTCTTTGGAGCATAGATATTCAGGATTGATAGTTCCTCTTGGAGGATTTTACCTTTGATGAGTATGAAGTGCCCCTCCCTGTCTTTTTTAATGACTTTGGGTTGGAAGTCAATCTTATCAGATATTAGAATGGCTACTCCAGCTTGTTTCTTCATACCATTTGCTTGGAAAATTGTTTTCCAGCCTTTCATTCTGAGGTAGTGTCTATCTTTTTCTCTGAGATGAGTTTCCTGTAAGCAGCAAAATGTTGGGTCTTGTTTGTGTAGCCAGTTTGTTAGTCTATGTCTTTTAATTGGGGAGTTGAGTCCATTGATATTAAGAGATATTAAGGAAAAGTAATTGTTGTTTCCTGTTATTTTTGTTGTTAAAGTTGGCATTCTGTTCTTGTGGCTGTCTTCTTTTAGGTTTGTTGAGGGATTACCTTCTTGTTGTTTCTAGGGTGTGGTTCCTGTCCTTGTATTGTGTTTTTCCTGTTATTATCCTTTGAAGGGCTGGATTCGTGGAGAGATAATGTGTGAATTTGGTTTTGTCGTGGAATACTTTGGTTTCTCCATCTATGTTAATTGAGAGTTTGGCTGGGTATAGTAGCCTGGGCTGGAATTTGTGTTCTTTTAGTGTCTGTATAACATCTGTCCAGGATCTTCTGGCTTTCATAGTCTCTGGTGAAAAATCTGGTGTAATTCTGATAGGCTTGCCTTTATATGTTACTTGGCCTTTTTCTCTTACTGCTTTTAGTATTCTATCTTTATTTAGTGCATTTGTTGTTGTGATTATTATGTGTCGGGAGGTATTTCTTTTCTGGTCCAGTCTATTTGGAGTTCTGTAGGCTTCTTGTATGATCATGGGCATCTCTTTCTTTAGATTTGGGAAGTTTTCTTCTATAATTTTGTTGAAGATGTTTGCTGGTCCTTTGAGTTGAAAATCTTCATTCTCATCCACTCCTATTATCCGTAGGTTTGGTCTTCTCATTGTGTCCTGTATTTCTTGGATGTTTTGAGTTAGGATCTTTTTGCGTTTTACATTTTCCTTGATTGTTGTGCCGATGTTCTCTATGGAATTTTCTGCACCTGAGATTCTCTCTTCCATCTCTTGTATTCTGTTGCTGATGCTCGTATCTATGGTTCCAGATTTCTTTCCTAGGGTTTCTATCTCCAGTGTTGCCTCATTTTGGGTTTTCTTTATTGTGTCTACTTCCCTTTTTAGGTCTAGTATGGTTTTGTTCATTTCCATCATTTGTTTGGATGTGTTTTCCTGTTTTTCTTTAAGGACTTCTACCTGTTTGATTGTGTTATCCTGTTTTTTTTTTTAAGGACTTGTAACTCTTTAGCCATGTTCTCCTGTAATTCTTTAAGTGAGTTATTAAAGTCCTTCTTGATGTCCTCTACCATCATCATGAGATATGCTTTTAGATTCGTGTCTAGCTTATCAGGTGTGTTGGGGTGCCCTGGACTGGGCGAAGTGGGAGTGCTGGGTTCTGATGATGGTGAGTGGTCTTGGTTTCTGTTAGTAAGATTATTACGTTTACCATTCACCATCTGGTAATCTCTGGGGTTAGTTGTTATCGTTGTCACCGTTTAAAGATTGGAGCAGACTCTGCGTTCCACTCACCCGAAGTCTCAAAATCCTGTGGCAGGTTTCGTGGGTAGCTGGCGGGTGTCAGCCAACCCTGGCCTCTATCTACCCCGGTGCTGGTCAGGCCGGATGAGGCTTGTGGCCCTACTCAGGCCGGATTTCTGCCTCCCCAACCAAAGCAGTCTCAGTTCCCGCGTGATTGGACTGGAGCAGAAGCTGTGTTCCACTCACCAGAAGTCTCAAAATCCTGTGGCGGGGGTCGTGGGTAGCTGGCAGTGTCAACCCACCCTGTGCTCTAGCTACCCCAGTGGTGGTCAGGCTGGAAGAGGCCTGTGGCCCTATTCAGGCCGGTTTTCTGCTTCCCTAACTAATGAAGTCTCAGGTCCCGTGCGCAATTGGATTGGAGCAGAAGCTGTGTTCCACTCACCAGAAGTCTTAAGATCCTGTGGCGGGTGTTGTGGGTAGCTGGCGAGTGTCAGCCAACCCTGCGCCCTAGCTACCCCGCTGCTGTTCTGACCGGAAGAGGCTTGTGGCCCTACTCAGGCCGGATTTCTGCCTCCCCAACCAAAGCAGTCTCAGGTCCTGCGTGATTGGACTGGAGCAGAAGCTGTGTTCCACTCACCAGAAGTCTCAAAATCCTGTGGCGGGGGTCGTGGGTAGCTGGCGGGTGTCAGCCGACCCTGCGCTCTAGCTACCCCGGTGCTGGTCAGGCTGGAAGAGCTGAACTTTTTTTTTTTTTAATAGAAGAAAGAGTTTACTTTGGCATTTTGCTCCAGGGGGCATGAATCCACGATTGCAGAGTAGAGACATGGTAGCTAAAGCAGAAAATTAAGATATCATATCATCAAACAGAAAGCATGAAGCAGAGAGAGTGAACTAAGAGTGGCCGATGGCTTTGAAGTCCATCCCGATCTGATGATAACTACATGTCAATGTGGAGGACCAAATCTGGGTGCATGAAGAATGGGGTGGATCTTGAAAGAGTAAGTAAGGTGAGGTATGGTGAATAGAATTAAAATACAAGGGGCTAGAGAGATGGTTTATAGATTGTAAGATTATATAAATTACCCACACACACACATTCATGTGTGTGTGTGTGTGTGTGTGTGTGTGTGTGTGTGTGTGTGTGTTTTATTAGAGTGACTTACAGGGTGTGGTCCAGCTATTCCAACAATGGCTACCTATAAATGGAAGGTCAAAGAATCCAGTAGTTTTTCAGTCCATGAGGCTGGATGTCTCATTAGTCTTCAGTATGAGCCAAAACCCTGAAGAAGTTGGCTCTATTGCCAGTGAAGGAACGGACTTGCTAGTGAGGATGAGAGCAAACAGGCAAAGAAGAAAGCTTTCTTCCTTTGTATCCTTTTTATATAGGCCACGATCTGAAGGTGTTTCCCAGATTAAAGATGTATATACTCTCCTGAAAAGATCTGTATTAAAGGTATATTTTCTTGCCAAAGGACCAGATTACAAGGGAGTCTTCCTACTTTAAAGGGTTAATTAAGGAAAAAAAATCCCTCAGTGGTGTGACCAGCCATTTAAATTTTAGTTAATTACATTTGTTATTAAGTTGAAAACCAACAATAGTCATTACACTGCCCATGAATTAAACAGACAGAGGTCCTAACAACAAGGTGTACACAAAGAAAGTAGTATTTGAGAATTAAGTCAAAGCTTTTAAAAGTCTACCAAATGATCTTCCGGTCTGAACAGCACTGGGGTAGCTAGAGCGCAGGGTCGGCTGACACCCACCAGTTACCCACGACACCCTCCACAGGATTTTGAGGCTTCTGGTGAGTGGAACACAGCTTCTGCTCCAGTCCAATCACGCGGGACCTGAGACTACTTTGGTCAGGGAGGCAGAAATCCGGCCTGAGTAGGGCCACAAGCCTCTTCCGGTCAGACCAGCACCAGGGTAGCTAGGGCGCAGGGTCGGCTGACACTCGCCAGCTACCCACAACACCCGCCACAGGATCTTAAGACTTCTGGTGAGTGGAACACAGCTTCTGCTCCAATCCAATTGTGCACGGGACCTGAGACTGCATTAGTTAGGGAAGCAGAAAACCGGCCTGAGTAGGGCCACAAGCCTCTTCCGGTCTGACCAGCACCGGGGTAGCTACAGCGCAGGGTCGGCTGACACCTGCCAGCTACCCACGACACCCACCACAGGATTTTGAGACTTCTGGTGAGTGGAACACAGAGTCTGCTCCAATCTTTAAACGGTGACAACGATAACAACTAACCCCAGAGATTACCAGATGGCGAAAGGTAAACGTAATAATCTTACTAACAGAAACCAAGACCACTCACCATCATCAGAACCCAGCACTCCCACTTCGCCCAGTCCAGGGCACCCCAACACACCGGAAAACTAGACCTGGATCTAAAAGCATATCTCATGATGATGGTAGAGGACATCAAGAAGGACATTAATAACTCACTTAAAGAATTACAGGAGAACATGGCTAAAGAGTTACAAGTCCTTAAAGAAAAACAGGATAACACAATAAAACAGGTAGAAGTCCTTAAAGAAAAACAGGAAAACCCATCCAAAGAGATGATGGAAATAAACAAACCATACTAGACCTAAAAAGGGAAGTAGACACAATAAGGAAAACCCAAAATGAGGCAACACTGGAGATAGAAACCCTAGGAAAGAAATCTGGAACCATAGATACGAGCATCAGCAACAGAATACAAGAGATGGAAGAGAGAATCTCAGGTGCAGAAAATTCCATAGAGAACATCGGCACAACAATCAAGGAAAATGTAAAACGCAAAAAGATCCTAACTCAAAACATCCAAGAAATACAGGACACAATGAGAAGACCAAACCTACGGATAATAGGAGTGGATGAGAATGAAGATTTTCAACTCAAAGGACCAGCAAACATCTTCAACAAAATTATAGAAGAAAACTTCCCAAATCTAAAGAAAGAGATGCCCATGATCATACAAGAAGCCTACAGAACTCCAAATAGACTGGACCAGAAAAGAAATACCTCCCGACACATAATAATCACAACAACAAATGCACTAAATAAAGATAGAATACTAAAAGCAGTAAGAGAAAAAGGCCAAGTAACATATAAAGGCAAGCCTATCAGAATTACACCAGATTTTTCACCAGAGACTATGAAAGCCAGAAGATCCTGGACAGATGTTATACAGACACTAAAAGAACACAAATTCCAGCCCAGGCTACTATACCCAGCCAAACTCTCAATTAACATAGATGGAGAAACCAAAGTATTCCACGACAAAACCAAATTCACACATTATCTCTCCACGAATCCAGCCCTTCAAAGGATAATAACAGGAAAAACACAATACAAGGACAGGAACCACGCCCTAGAAACAACAAGAAGGTAATCCATCAACAAACCTAAAAGAAGACAGCCACAAGAACAGAATGCCAACTTTAACAACAAAAATAACAGGAAACAACAATTACTTTTCCTTAATATCTCTTAATATCAATGGACTCAACTCCCCAATTAAAAGACATAGACTAACAAACTGGCTACACAAACAAGACCCAACATTTTGCTGCTTACAGGAAACTCATCTCAGAGAAAAAGATAGACACTACCTCAGAATGAAAGGCTGGAAAACAATTTTCCAAGCAAATGGAATGAAGAAACAAGCTGGAGTAGCCATTCTAATATCTGATAAGATTGACTTCCAACCCAAAGTCATTAAAAAAGACAGGGAGGGGCACTTCATACTCATCAAAGGTAAAATCCTCCAAGAGGAACTATCAATCCTGAATATCTATGCTCCAAAGACAAAGGCAGCCACATTCATTAAAGAAACTTTAGTAAATCTCAAAGCACACATTGCACCTCATACAATAATAGTGGGAGACTTCAACACACCACTTTCACCAATGGACAGATCATGGAAACAGAAACTAAACAGGGACACAGTGAAACTAACAGAAATTATGAATCAAATGGATCTGGCAGATATCTACAGAACATTCTATCCTAAAACAAAAGGATATACCTTCTTCTCAGCACCTCATGGTACCTTCTCCAAAACTGACCACATAATTGGTCACAAAACAGGCCTCAACAGATACAAAAATATTGAAATTGTCCCATGCATCCTATCAGATCACCATGGACTAAGGCTGATCTTCAATAACAAAATAAATAATAGAAAGCCAACCTTCACGTGGAAACTGAACAACACTCTTCTCAATGATACCTTGGTCAAGGAAGGAATAATGAAAGAAATTAGGGAGTTTTTAGAGTTCAATGAAAATGAAGCCACAACATACCCAAACTTATGGGACGCAATGAAAGCATTTCTAAGAGGAAAACTCATAGCTCTGAGTGCCTCCAAAAGGAAACTAGAGAGAGCACACATTAGCAGCTTGACAACATACCTAAAAGCACTAGAACAAAAGGAAGCAAATTCACCCAAGAGGAGTAGACGGCAGGAAATAATCAAACTCAAGGGCGAAATCAACCAAGTGGAAACAAGAAGAACTATTCAAAGAATCAACCAATCAAGGAGCTGGTTCTTTGAGAAAATCAACAAGATAGATAAACCCTTAGCCAGACTCACTAGAGGGCACAGGGAAAGCATCCTAATTAACAAAATCAGAAATGAAAAGGGAGACATAAAACAGATCCTGAAGAAATCCAAAACACCATCACATCCTTCTACAAAAGGCTATACTCAACAAAACTGGAAAACCTGGACGAAATGGACAAATTTCTAGACAGATACCAGGTAACAAAGTTGAATCAGGATCAAGTTAATGATCTAAACAGTCCCATATCCCCTAATGAAATAGAAGCACTCATTAATAGTCTCCCAGCCAAAAAAAAAAAAAAGAAACCCAGGACCAGATGGGTTTAGTGCAGAATTCTACCAGACCTTCAAAGAAGATCTAATTCCAGTTCTGCACAAACTATTCCACAAAATAGAAGTAGAAGGAACTCTAACCAACTCATTCTATGAAGCCACAATTACTCTAATACCTAAACCACAGAAAGATCCAACAAAGATAGGGAACTTCAGACCAATTTCCCTTATGAATATCGATGCAAAAATCCTCAATAAAATTCTCGCTAACTGAATCCAAGAACACATTAAAGCAATCATCGATCCTGACCAAGCAGGTTTTATTCCAGGGATGCAGGGATGGTTTAATATACGGAAATCCATCAACGTAATCCAGTATATAAACAAACTCAAAGACAAAAACTACATGGTCATCTCGTTGGATGCGGAAAAAGCATTCGACAAGATCCAACACCCATTCGTGATAAAAGTCTTGGAAAGATCAGGAATTCAAGGCCCATACCTAAACATGATAAAAGCAATCTACAGCAAACCAGTAGCCAACATCAAAGTAAACAGTGAGAAGCTTGAAGCAATCACACTAAAATCAGGGACTAGACAAGGCTGCTCACTTTCTCCCTACCTATTCAACATAGTACTTAAAGTCCTAGCCAGAGCAATTCGAACAAAAGAAGATCAAGGGGATACAAATTGGAAAAGATGAAGTCAAAATATCACTATTTGCAGATGATATGATAGTATATATAAGTGACCCTAAAAATTTCACCAGAGAACTCCTAAACCTGATAAACAGCTTCTGTGAAGTAGCTGGATATAAAATTAACTCAAAAAACTCAATGGACTTTCTCTACACAAAGAATAAACAGGCTGAGAAAGAAATTAGGGAAACAACATCCTTCTCAATAGTCACAAATAATATAAAATATCTTGGCGTGACTCTAACTAAGGAAGTGAAAGATTGGTATGATAAAAACTTCAAGTCTCTGAAGAAAGAAATTAAAGAAGATCTCAGAAGATGGAAAGATCTCCTATGCTTATGATTGGCAGGATCAACATTGTAAAAATGGCTATCTTGCCAAAAGCAATCTACACATTCAATGCAATCCCCATTAAAATTCCAACTCAATTCTTCAACGAACTAGAAAGAGCAATCTGCAAATTCATCTGGAATAACAAAAAACCTAGGATTCAAAAACTCTTCTCAATGATAAAAGAACATCTGGTGGAATCACCATGCCTGACCTAAAGCTTTACTACAGAGCAATTTTGATAAAAACTACATGGTACTGGTATAGTGACAGACAAGTAGACCAATGGAATAGAATTGAAGACCCAAAAATGAACCCACACACCTATGGTCACTTGATATTCGACAAGGGAGCTAAAAACATCCAGTGGAAGAAAGACAGCATTTTCAACAAATGGTGCTGGCACAACTGGTTGTTATCATGTAGAAGACTGCGAATCAATCCATTCCTATCTCCTTGTACTAACGTCAAATCTAAGTGGTCAAGGAACTTCACATAAAACCAGAGACACTGAAACTTATAGAGGAGAAAGTGGGGAAAAGCCTTGAAGATATGGGCACAGGGGAAAAATTCCTGAGTAGAACAGCAATGGCTTGTGCTGTAAGATCAAGAATTGACAAATGGGACCTCATGAAACTGCAAAGCTTCTGCAAGGCATAAGACACCGTCAATAAGACAAAAAGACCACCAACAAATTGGGAAAGGATCTTTACCTATCCTAAATCAGATAGGGGACTAATATCCAATATATATAAAGAACTCAAGAAGGTGGACTCCAGGAAATCAAATAACCCCATTCAAAAATGGGGCTCAGAACTGAACAAAGAATTCTCACCTGAGGAATACTGAATGGCAGAGAAGCACCTGAAAAAATGTTCAACTTCCTTAATCATCAGGGAAATGCAAATCAAAACAACCCTGAGATTCCACCTCACACACTCAGAATGGCTAAGATAAAAAATTCAGGTGACAGCAGATGCTGGCGAGGATGTGGAGAAAGAGGAACACTCCTCCACTGTTGGTGGGATTGCAAGCTTGTACAACCACTCTGGAAATCAGTCTGGCGGTTCCTTAGAAAATTGGACATAGTACTACCGGAGGATCCAGCAATACCTCTCCTGGGCATATATCCAGAAGATGCCCCAACCAGTAAGAAGGACACATGCTCCACTATGTTCATAGCAGCCTTATTTATAATAGCCAGAAGCTGGAAAGAACCCAGATGCCCCTCAACAGAGGAATGGATACAGAAAATGTGGTACATTTACACAATGGAGTACTACTCAGCTATTAAAAAGAATGAATTTATGAAATTCCTGGGCAAATAGATGGACCTGGAGGGCATCATCCTGAGTGAGGTAACACAATCACAAAGGAACTCACACAATATGTACTCACTGATAAGTGGATATTAGCCCAAAACTTAGGATACCCAAGATATAAGGTACAATTTGCTAAACGCATAAAACTCAAGAAGAATGAAGACCAAAGTGTGGACACTGTGCCCCTTCTTAGAATTGGGAACATAACACCCAGGGAAGGAGTTACAGAGACAAAGTTTGGAGCTGTGACAAAAGATGAACCATTTGAGACTGCCATATCCAGGGATCCACCCCATAATCAGCTTCCAAACGCTGACACCATTGCATACACTAGCAAGATTTTGCTGAAAGGACCCAGATATAGCTGTCTCTTGTGAGACTATGCCGGGGCCTAGCAAACACAGAAGTGGATGCTCACAGTCAGCTATTGGATGGATCACAGGGCTCGCAATGGAGAAGCTAGAGAAAGTACCCAAGGAGCTAAAGGGATCTGCAACCCTATAGGTGGAACAACATTATGAACTAACCAGTACCCCAGAGCTCTTGACTCTAGCTGCATATGTATCAAAAGATGGCCTAGTCAGCCATCACTGGAAAGAGAGGCCTATTGGACACACAAACTTTATATGCCCCAGTACAGGGGAACTCCAGGGCCAAAAAATGGGAATGGGTGGGTAGGGAAGTGGGTGGGAGGGTATGGGGCACTTTTGGGATAGCATTGGAAATGTAATTGAGGAAAATACATAATAAAAAAATATTTAAAAAAATAATAAATTGTGTGGTGAGTGTGTGTGTGTGTGTGTGTGTGTACATGTGGAGGACAAAGGTCAACTTGCAGCAGTTAGCTCTCCCCTCCTGCCTTGGAGGTCCTAGGGATGGAACTCAGGTCATCAGGCTTGAAAGAAAGTACTTTTACCTACAGAGCCGTCATCATCACCAGCCCATCTTTATTTATCTTCAGTTTATTCTAACTTTAGCTTGATGTTCTTGTGTGGCATTGGCAACTCTCCCCATTACATTAATAATTTATTTCATAAGATCTGACTGGTCTTTCACAGGACTTTTTCCTTCCTCCCTTCCTTTGTTCCTTCCTTCCTTTCTCACTTAGGCTTTACCCACATTTTCACTTGGTTTTTTTTGTTTTTGTTTTTGTTTTTTGTTTGTTTGTTTGTTTGTTTGATTGATTAATTGATTGTTTTTCGAGACAGGGTTTCTCTGTGTAGCCCTGGCTGTCCTGGAACTCACTCTGGAGTCCAGGTTGGCCTCAAACTCAGAAATTCGCCTGTCTCTGCCTCCCAAGTGCTGGGATTAAAGGCATGAGCCACCACTGCCCCCACTTCACTTGTTTATATACTTATGTATATACTGTTTATACACTACAAGTTAAGATCTTCATTTGAAAAAGATATGCATTTTTTGTCTGAATTTAGGTCACCTTAATTAATATAATACTTTCCAAATCTATCCAAATACTTTTCATAGCCTGCAGATTCCACTAATAGAAAATAAATATGATGGACAGTCAGGGAGCTCCTCACTGTGAGACAATAACAGAGAGCACTGAGAATATACTGGAGAAAACAAAATCCAAACTCAGTAAGTAGCAACAAAGTCTGAAAGTTGCCTGTTTCCAAAATTCTAATCATCCCGACCAGGCTGTGTCCTTAAAGTTAATGAATTGACCACAGGCACATACGTCATGCCTCTAAGTTGCTTGCGCTCCTGCCCATGGGTAGTGTTTGCTCGCTCCGGGTTGTATATATTAGTGGTGTTTGCAGATAGGTGTGTGGTAGAAAGAGCAAACATCTGAATGTTCACACCACTTCCTGGTTCCTTGTCGATCCTTCACAAGGAAATGAGTTTTTAGTTTATTTATTCTTTGCCTTGAGAGTACAGATTCACCTTGAAGGAGTCCTGCTTCAAAGCCGGCAAGATTAGTGAGCTTAGGACGGTGAACTAGCACCGTGAAGTCAGCATTTGCAGGACCTGGAAAAGAGCAAAAGAGAATGCTTACTAACTGCGCAACCTAGTCCTGACCCAACACGCGGAAGACTGTCTAACCAGCCTCGCGGGCTCCGTCCTGGCTTCTCTCAGGAGAGGAATGTTTCTGGTGAGTGTTTACAAGATTCTAGTATTTTCTTTGCCTCGGAATGAAACTTTTCTTTTTTACTCTTTCATGTTGACTGTTAAGATGTTTCCCTTATCCAGATACAAGAGCTTTATTGCTTGTGCCTTCCTGGATGGTTTCCTCCTGAATATTTTAGCTGTAAAAGAAATATGGCTCAAAATGAAGGAGGAGAGTGCATGCTTTGTTAGAAATGCCTCCTGGAAGGGCTTTCCTTCTCCTTTGCTAAGTTTCTCTTGCTCTTCCTGATTTTTCTTCCCCCAAGTTAGAAAATACGTATTTTTATTTAATTCATGAGCAGTTAGGCAAACTAAACTGAACCACAAACCTTTATTCAGTGTTTACGGATAAATAAGGCCCTTCTTATTTCAATATTAAAGCAAATAAATGGTAGCATTCCTTTTTGAATATGCCTGCTACCTTTCATAACAAACAGCTAGTAAACATTATTTTTTCTTCATATTCAACCTAGAAATTTTAGGGAAGATGTGAAGGCATGCACGTGTCTCCAAGATTAAAAATGACATATCAGATTTGTACACTATGTGATAAGTGTGGAAATTTTGTTTGCATCAGAACAGAGTGGAAAAAATACATTTTTAACATTTTTTAAAGGCCCTTTGGGAAGAAATACTTAAAGTAAAATATCTGTGTGTGTGTGTGTGTGTGTGTGTGTGTGTGTGTGTGTGTGTTGTGTGTGTGTGTTCACTGATAATGCTATTTTTTGCTACCTAGAAGTCTAGCCTTGGGTCAGTTATTTAGGCCTTCAGTAGTAATGCCTTTGTGTTCCCAATATTTCATTTTGAAAATTATTTAAGCATGGAAAAAATGAGATGACTGCACCAAGACTGTGGTTAGCACAATGCCACGTTAGCTGCCTCGATTGCTGTCTCCATCTGTCTAGCCGTGCATCCATCACTTTATTGTGGTTATTTCTCTGATGTATCATAAAGTTAACAACCTCGGTAAACTTAAGTCTGAGCATTGATGAAGGAAGGTATATCACTAGAGTTCATCGCGTTTCTCCTGGGGTAAAAGTGCCTGCCCACTGGCGTTAGAAAAGAGACCTGGTGAGGGTATCTAGAAGGAGTTTCAAGGAGTGGAGAGGTATGATCAAAACATCCATAAAATTCTCAAAGAAGGAATTGTTAAAGGCCCTTCAAAAAATTCATGACTAGTCAGGCATAGTGGTATATACCTTTAATCCTAACACTCAGAAGGTCACGCTCGGTAGTTTTCTATGAGTTTGAGGCCAGCCTGGTGTATATAGTAATACCCTACCCTTCCCCAAAAGCAACTCACACCCATTTGAATGCACAAACATTTAATGTAGCAATTGGTGTTTTGACCAATGTAATACAAACATGTGTCAAGATATAGAATGTCACTCTCACTCTGTGTCTAGAAAGTTCTTCATTTTCCTATCTAGTCAGTCATTACTCATTCCCCAATGGCAAACACTGTTTTCTTCAGTATATTGTACACACACACATGGTGTTTTAAAGACTTAGGTTGTATCAGTATTTATTTCTTTTTTATTGTTGAATGGTATTGCATTATGTGAATACATGACAGTCTGTATGTAAATTTTCTGGCTGATAGGCACCTGAGTCTAATTCAGTTTTGGCTATTGTGAATAAGCCTGTTATGAATCTATGAAATGAATGCGTATGAATCTATGTATTTCTCTGGATGTGTTTTCAGCCTCTTGGGCAAATATATAGGAATAGAATTGCTAGGCTCTAAGGTAACTGTCATTTTGATTATACAAGACACTTTGCATAATTTTAGCACCTTCAAAAACATTGAGGGTGCTAAGCACAGTGGCACACATCTTTTTTTTTAATTTACTTACATTTCAAGTGTTATCCCTTTACTCAGTTTGCCTCCTCCCAGAAGCCCCCTATCCCATTCCCCTCCCCCTGCTTCTATGAGGGTGTTCCTCTACCCACCCACCCACTCCCACCTCTCAGCCCTGGATTTCCCTACACTGGGGCATCCATCAAGCCTTCACAGGACCAAGGACCTCTCCTCCCATTGATGACAAGGCTGTTCTCTGAGTAACACATATCTTTAATCAGGCAGGCTGATCTCTGTGAGTTTAAAGTCAGCCTAGTCTGCAGTGAGATTCATATTAGCCATGGCTACATAGTTAGGCCCTGAATAATAATAATAATAATAATAATAATAATAATAATAATAACTAGTAATTGGAGTTCAGGACACAGTATAAGTAGAATACTCTCATCACTAAAACTATTACAAAAAAGTAAACAAGCAATTTCATCTTAGAAGCTACAGGTAACAAAAAGAATGGTTTAATGAATTTCTCTCCTTCACAAAATTCCACATTAAGTCCATCATTAAGCCCATCGTTACCATGAAACAATTACGTGCAATCTAGTTTTGAACTTCAGCAGGGCTTACTTATCACATCAATTTACAAAGCTAGGATGCCCTTTGGAATGTAGTAATCTAGTCTTAACACACTGATATGCACACTGAGAGGAGTCATGGGTAATTCTAATACCTGTATAATCTGTAACTACAAGTAGGTGGGTCAGTACAGACTCTGTCAGCCAGCAGTGCCAAGTACAGGAGGTGGGCTGCACATCAAACTCAAGACTCAAGTAAATAAGATGTCTATTCCTTTGCTTTGGCTCTGTCCCCCAACCCCCAACCCCATGCACCATTTCCAGGGTTTTAGAAAGTAGTGTCTACAAGAGGAACAAAAATACACCCCTCCTTCAGACCCTGCACCGATCCTGACAGTCGGAGAGTTGGACACAGGTCAGGAAGTCATGAGATGAGAGACTCAGAAGCGCTCGGGAGGCAGAGAAACAAGTAGATCTCTGTGACGTTGAAGCCAGCTAGGTCTACACAGCAAATTACAAGCCAGCCACGTCTACACAGTGGGACCTTGGCTCAAAAGAAAAAAAAAGAGCTTAGGGCACTCCAATATCAACCTGGACTCTGGAATCCTTGTCTAATGTCCTAAATAAACAATGCTTCTGTATTGGGTGTGGTCCTGCACTCCTCCTGTCTTTAACAGCTGTCTGATTCCTGTGAGATACCTGAATGAATACCTAATCTCATTAAAATGACTAAACACATACATTTAACAACCCTTAAAGAGAGCCAGGTCCAGTAGTCCACAAAGTTTAAAGTCAACCTGCCTCAAAACAAACAAATAAAAAGTGCCCAGGAGCTAGAAGCAGGAAGACCTGTGCTGGCTGGTTTTGTGTGTCAACTTGACAGAGGCTGGAGTTATCACAGAGAAAGGAGCTTCAGTTGGGAAAGTGTCTCCGTGAGATCCAGCTGTGGGGCATTTTCTCAATTAGCGATCAAGGGGGAAGGGCCCCTTGTGGGTGGTACCATCCCTGGGCTGGTAGTCTTGGGTTCTATAAGAGAGAAGGCTGAGCAAGCCAGGGGAGGCAAGCTAGTAAAGAACATCCCTCCATGGCCTCTGCATCAGCTCCTGCTCCCTGACCTGCTTGAGTTCCAGTCCTGACTTCCTTTGGTGATGCACAGTAGCATGGAAGTGTTAAGCCGAATAAGCCCTTTCCTCCCCAACTGCTTCTTGGTCATGATATTTGTGCAGGAATAGAAACCCTGACTAAGACAGAAGGCCAAGGTCATTTTATATATATAAGTCCAAGGCTAGCCTGGGCTATAGGATAAAAAGCATTTCTTCATGTGTGGCCCACAATTCACCTCAATCCTGTCAGACTAAAGAGCACAGGGGCTGCTAGGCTCTGGAGAGAGAGGATTCTACCCTGCCAAAAGAATGACTGACCGCTCTGAGGGTTGGAGAGATGGCTCAGTGGCTAAGAGCATTCACTGTTCTTCCAAATGTCCTGAGTTCAATTTCCTGCATTCGCAGTTCACAATTGTCTGATACCATCTTCTAGTATGCAGATATATATGTAAACAAAAATATATATAAATGTATAATGTGTATGATATTAATAATTTATTATATAATATACTACTGATTGTATATATTATTAACATTATATATAATATATTATTAATATATTTAATATTTTTTAAATGACCACTCTGAAAAGTTTGTAAAAGGGCAATTCTGCAGATCCCTGCTTTCATGCTCAAGACTGAGTTCAAATGACTTTAAATTAAAAAAGCCCACGGAGAACAATTACTTTTCGGTTACAGAAGGATTCTGATGATTTCTCTTAAGGTATGACTGGGACCTAGAGTTAAAGGGGTTTAAAAAAAGAAAAGTAACGTTACCCTTCCCAGCATGAACCTGAGTACAGTGAGGAGCGTACACCTAGGAAAAAAACCATGAAGATCTAGGAATGCATACCTCGGAGAATTGCGAGCTGCTAAGACTTCTTTCAACAGAATAAATGTCTACTGCCTGCAGACTTTTGTGAGAACAGCCAATGAGAAGCACAAACACTTGCCTGATTTTTAATTCTTCCAAGTTTTTATTTGCTGATTCTCCAACAATTGCTCCATCTCTTATAACTATAAATAATTTGAAAAGGCAGGTTTAAAACAAACAAAAAAACAGAACAACAACAACAAAAAACAAAACTATAACAATGTAGGAATTAATAATAAACTGAAAATCAGTCAAGTATGGCAGCACAAGCTTTGAATCCAGTTATTCAGGCTCACTCAATTATAAGCCAGCCAGAGCTACACATGGAGACTCTGTCTCCAAAAAAAAAAAGTATTAGTAAGTAAATAAACTGAAAGTCAGTATACTCTGTAAAGGTTTTGCTAGGCAAAGTGGCACAGGCCTGGAATCCCAGTACTTAAGAGTCAGGGGCAGGAGGATGGCAAGTTCTACAGGCCTACATGAGAGAGACAGGCATGCATGTAAATCAGTAAATCATGCCTGTAAATCAGCATTTAGAAGGCTGAAGCAGAAATGTGTGTGTGTGTGTCTGTGTCTCTGTGTGTGTCTCTGTGTGTGTGTATCTGTGTGTATCTGTGTGTGTGTGTATCTGTGTGTGTCTGTGTGTGTGTGTGTGTCTGTCTGTCTGTCTGTGTCTGTGTGTGTGTGTTTCTGTGTCTGTGTGTGTGTGTGTGTGTGTGTGTATCTCCATGCACACACCAATGGGTACCACAAAGTCTAGAAGAGGGAATTGGATCCCCTGTTGAGAGCATATCACTCGAAGGTCCTTGTGCCCACAGATCTCCAGAGAAATCAGGAATGTCCAGACTGACAGTGTGTTTGAGGACAACCTGGTATACAGTATGAGATCCTGTCTCAGTAAATAATAATAATAATAATAATAATAATAATAATAATAATAATAATAATATAAAATATTGGAATAAAACACAATATGTACACAGGTGAGAAAACTTTTTTTTTAATTCTTACTTTATTTTTGAGACAGGGCCTCACAATGTAGCCCTGGCTAGCCTGTAACTCAATAGACCAGGCTAGTATCAAACTCTTAGAAATCCTTCTGCCTGTCTCTTCAGTCTAGGACTAAAAGTGTGTACCACCAAACCCAGCCTGTCACTTTTAAAATGACCATGTAGGGGGCTGGAGAGATGACACAGTCCTTAGAATGGCTTGCTGCTCTCACAGAGAACCTGAGTTCAGTTTCAGGCATGACTGCCTATGACTCTAACCCCAGGAGATCTGACTCCCTCTTCCGGCCTCTTAGGACAGTCACAGCCACGTGCACATATGAACGAATGCACACACATACACATAAAAAAAAATGTGTCTTTAAAAGCAAATAAGCCAGGCTGGAGAGATGTCTCAGTGTTTAAGAGCCATCTGACTGCTCTTCCAGAGGTCCTGAGTTCAATTCCCAGCAACCACATGGTGGCTCACAACCAACTGTAATGGGATCTGATGCCCTCTTCTGGTGTGTCTGAAAAGAGTGACAGTGTGCTCACATACATAAAATAATAAAATCTTTAAAAAATGTAATTAAAAATTTTTTCAAACCTAAAATTAAGTAAGCAGAGCTGAAGTTTCCTCAGTGATTAAGAATACTTGTTGCAAGCCAGGCGTGGTGGCGCACGCCTTTAATCCCAGCACTCAGGAGGCAGAGGCAGGCAGATTTCTGAGTTCGAGGCCAGCCTGGCCTACAAAGTGAGTTCCAGGACAGCCAGGACTATACAGAGAAACCCTGTCTCGAAAAAAAAAAAAAAATACCTGTTGCTCTTGTAGAAGACCGACTTTGGTTTTAGAACCCCTGTCAGGTTCTAAAACCAAATATTACATATATATTACAAATACATATAATTACAAAATCACAAATATATGTAATTTCAGCTCTAGGGGACTGTGGGGGTGGGTCCCTGCACACATCAATGCAGGTAGTGATCCAAAACGAGATAACAATGAAAACTCAGTACAGACTGACTTTCCTCTCCCTGAATCAAACTAGGGAGCCTAATGCCAAGTGGTTTATTCACAATGTACTTAAGCCTAGTATAACTGGGAGGTGAAGGGTGGGAGTCCCTGGTGTAAACCAATCACTGGTCCTAAGAAGTCCAATTACATTGAAACTCAACTCAGAGAACATGCCATTTCTTCCAAGAAGACGGGTTCTTGAGATATGCTATCTGTACAGGCTTAAGTGCCTTAGAGTCTGGTCTGATCCCAGTTGTACAGTTACAGTATAGCCTCTGGCTCTAAGAATCATTTAGATGACTAGGTTTCTCAGGTCCTAAGGTGGGAGCTTGCTATGGCCTGGTCCAACAGATAACACAGATGCCAAGCTAGTAATCACCACCACTTCTCAGTTTTCAGGGTGGAAGAATAGGGTTTTCATCTTTCTCACTGGAAGGACAAGCCTGGGCTCTTAACATTCCTGACTTCTCTGGAGATCTGTGGGCACAAGGACCTATGTGTGCTATGCTCACAACAGGGGATCCAATTTTTCTTCTAGACTCTGTGGTCCTCATGGAGACACAGACACATATATACATTCGTGTGTGCATCTCTATGCACACACACACACACACACTAATTTGTTAATTAATTAATCAATCAAGTAGACTAAATGTGACAGCACACTTATGGTCCTAGCAACTCAAAAGGCAGAGGCCAAAAGATCAGGAATTCAAGTCAATCCTGGACTTGGCTTTATAGTAGATTCAAAGCCAGCCTGAGCTATATAACAAACTGTCTCAAAAAAGTAATAAAAATAAACATACACACACACACACACACACCAAGGGATAAATTCATGGAGCGAAAAGAAAATGTTAAAATAGACCAAATACAAATTGAGACTAAATTTAAAAGAATCACTTAAAGTGCAAATCTGCAATTGTTGGCAGGCACAGGAAGAGAAATGAATGTCAATGACTATGTTTATTGAGACCTAACAAATGTAGGTGCCATTCCACATGTCTCATTTCATATGACCCTCCCTAGAACTTCAAAAGCTGGCTTTCTAAACTTCCTGAGTAAAGAGGCCCACTAATAACAGTGTATGTTGCTCCTATAGAACAGAGACTCTTATTCCAGGCAATGTTTTTAGCATAACAAAAGTGAAGGCAAAAAGGCTTGCTCATTAAGCATGTGGGCATATTTGTACAGGAAAACAACAAGAAGTGTCCCTTAAATATGTACAATTTTTATATGTAATTATACTTCAATAGAGCCAAAAAGAATTTTGTGGGTAGTATAAATCTCAAAAAAAAATCTGAAGCTATGGGATAATTAAAGAATAATACAGAAAGATGTTACATGGGTAGTATAGGTAATTTTCAGCCTGGAGATATGAAATTAAGTGGATGTAAAAACTCTGGGTGATGATGACACATGCCTTTAATCCCAGCACTCAGGAGGCAGTGGAGAGGGGTCATATCTCTGAGTTTGAGGCCAGGCACTTCTACAGAGCAAGTCCCAAGACAACCAGGGCTACACAGGGAAATTCTGTCTTGAAAAGAAAACAAAAATAAAAACAAACAAAAAAAGATACTAGGGATTAGAGAGTTGGCTTCGCAATTAAAAGAGCATATTGCTTTTATAGAGGACTCAAGTTTGATTCCCATCACTCATGCCAGTAACTCCTCAGGGATTCGACACTCTGGCTTAACCAGGACCTGAACATACCCACATGAAGACATGCATAAATATACATACATCATAGTTAGCATTATTATTGCTGTGATAAAGCACCATGACCAAAAACAACTCAGGAAGGGAAAGGTTTATTCTACTTCCATACCTACATCACAGTCCCACCACAAATGAAGTCCAGGTAGGAACCAAAGCAAAGACCACTCAGGAATGCTGCTCTCTGGCTTGCTCAGCTGTCTTTCTTAATACAGTCAAAGCCCACCTGCCCAGGGAGCACACTGCCTATGGTAAGTTAGCCCCTTCTTCATTCATTAGCAATAAGGAAATGTCCTCTGCGCATGGTGCCCACACTATCCCCAGTGCCAGGAGGATTTCTGAGTTCAAGGCCAATCAGACCCTGTCCCCCACAAAAAAAAAAAAAGAAAGAAAGAAAGAAAAGAAAAGAAAAAGAGAAAGAAAAAGAGAAAGAGAAAGAAAAAGAAAAAGAAAAAGAAAAAGAAAAAGAAAAAGAAAAAGAAAATACACTCATAGACATGCCAACAGGCTAACCTAATGAAGGTAATTCCACAATAGTTAATATTCTCATCATCCTAGGTGTGTCAAGTGAACAACAAAACCAGCCAAGACACAAACAATTTCAGTCCCAAGAAATCTGATGATGTTTTTATTAGGGTTACTATTGCTGTGATGAAACACCATGACCAAAGCAACTTGGGGAGGGAAGGGTTTATTTGATGTATTCTTCCATATCACTGTTCCATGACTGAAGTTCATCTGAGCAAGAACACGGAGACAGGAGCTGATGGAGAGGCCATGAAGGGGTACTGCTTACAGGTTGGCTCCTCATGGATTGTTCTGCCTGCCTTCATATAGAGCCTGGAACCACCAGTTCAGAGATAGTAGCACCCACAGTGGGCTGGGACTTTAACCACTAACCAATAATGTTTAAAATGTGCTATAAAGCAATCCCACTAAAATCAGGGACTAGACAAGACTGCCCACTTTCTCCCTACCTATTCAACATAGTACTTGAAGTCCTAGCCAGAGCAATACAACAAAAGGAGATCAAGGGGATACAAATTGGAAAGGAAGAAGTCAAAATACCACTATTTGTAGATGATATGATAGTATATATAAGTGACCCTAAAAATTCCACCAGAGAACTCCTACACCTGATAAACAGCGTCGGTGAAGTAGCTGAATATAAATTTAACTCAAACAAGTCAATGGCCTTTCTCTACACAAAGGATAAACAGGCTGAGAAAGAAATTAGGGAAACAACACCCTTCACAATAGTCACAAATAATATAAAATACCTTGGCATGACTCTAACTAAGGAAGTGAAAGATCTGTATGATAAGAACTTCAAGTCTCTGAAGAAAGAAATCAAAGATCTCAGAAGATGGAAAGATCTCCCATGCTCATGGATGGCAGAATCAATATAGTAAAAATGGCTATATTGCCAAAAGCAATCAACAGATTCAATGCAATCCCCATCAAAATTCCAACTCAATTCTTCAACGAATTAGAAAGGGCAATTTGCAAATTCATCTGGAATAACAAAAAACCTAGGATAGCAAAAACTCTTCTCAAGGATAAAAGAACCTCTGGTGGAATCACCATGCCAGACCTAAAGCTTTACTACAGAGCAATTGTGATAAAAACTGCATGGTACTGATATAGCTAGCGACAGACAAGTAGACCAATGGAATAGAATTGAAGACCCAGAAATGAACCCACACACCTATGGTCACTTGATCTTTGACAAAGGAGCTAAAACCATCCAGTGGAAAAAAGACAGCATTTTCAACAAATTGGTGCTGGCACAACTGGCGGTTATCATGTAGAAGAATGCGAATTGATCCATTCCTATCTCCTTGTACTAAGGTCAAATCTAAGTGGATTAAGGAACTCCACATAAAACCAGAGACACTGAAACTTATAGAGGAGAAAGTGGGGGAAAGCCTCGAAGATATGGACACTGGGGGAAAATTCCTGAATAGAACAGCAATGGCTTGTGCTGTAAGATCGAGAATCAACAAATGGGACCTCATAAAATTGCAAAGCTTCTGTAAGGCAAAAGATACCGTCAATAAGACAAAAAGACCACCAACAGATTAGGAAAGGATCTTTACCAATTCCAAATCAGATAGGGGACTAATATCCAATATATATAAAGAACTCAAGAAGGTGGACTCCAGAAAATCAAATAACCCCATTAAAAAATGGGGCTCAGAGCTGAACAAAGAAGTCTCACCTGAGGAATACTGAATGGCTGAGAAGCACCTGAAAAAATGTTCAGCATCCTTAATCATCAGAGAAATGCAAATCAAACAACCCTGAGATTCCACCTCACACCAGTCAGAATGGCTAAGATCAAAAATTCAGGTGATATCAGGTGCTGGCAAGGAATTCAGGTGACATCAGGTGCTGGCGAGGATGTGGAGAAAGAGGAACACTCCTCCATTGTTGGTGGGATTGCAAGCTTGTACAACCATTCTGGAAATCAGTCTGGCAGTTCCTCAGAAAATCGGACTTAGTACTACCGGAGGATCCCACAATACCTCTCCTGGGCATATATTCAGAAGATGTTCCAACTGGTAAGAAGGACACTATGTTCATAGCAGCCTTATTTATAATAGCCAGAAGCTGGAAAGAACCCAGATGCCCCTCAACAGAGGAATGGATACAGAAAATGTGGTACATTTACACAATGGAGTACTACTCAGCTATTAAAAAGAATGAATTTATGAAATTCCTAGGCAAATGAATGGACCTGGAGGGCATCATCCTGAGTGAGGTAACATAATCACAAAAGAACTCACATGATATGTACTCACTGATAAGTGAATATTAGCCCAGGAACTTAGAATACCCAAGATCCAAGATAAAATTTGCAAAACACATGAAACTCAAGAAGAATGAAGACCAAAATGTGGCCACTTTGCCCCTTCTTAGAATTGGGAACAAAACACCCATGGAAGGAGTTACAGAGACAAATTTTGGAGCTGAGACGAAAGGATGGACCATCTAGAGACTGCAACACCTGAGGATCCATCCCATAATCAGCCTCCAAAAGCTGACACCATTGCATACACTAGCAAGATTTTGCTGAAAGGACCCTGATATAGCTGTCTCTTGTGAGGCTATGCCAGCGCCTGGCAAACACAGAAGTGGATGCTCACAGTCAGCTATTGGATGGATCACAGGGCCCCCAATGGAGGAGCTAGAGAAAGTACCCAAGGAGCTGAAGGGGTCTGCAACCCTATAGGTGGAACAACAATATGAACTAACCAGTACCCCCTGGAGCTCATGTCTCTAGCTGCATATGTATCAGAAGATGGCCTAGTCGGCCATCATTGGTAAGAGAGGCCCCTTGGTCTTGCAAACTCAGTACAGGGGAACACCAGGGCCAAGAAGTGGGAATGGGTAGGTAGGGGTGTGGCAGGGGGAGGGTATGGGGGACTTTTGGGATAGTATTTGAAATATAAATGAAGAAAATACATAATTAAAAAAATACTTCTGTTCTGAATAGATAGATAGATAGATAGATAGATAGATAGATAGATAGATAGATAGATGATAGATAGATGATAGATAGATAGATAGATAGATAGATAGATAGATAGATAGATAGATGATAGATAGATAGATAGATAGATAGATAGATAGATAGATAGATAGATAGATAGATAGATAGATAAAGAAAATGTGCTATAGTCTTGCCTACAGTCCAATCTTAGAGAGCCATTTTCTTAACTGAGATTTCCTCCTCTCAGATGTTTTTAGTTTGTATAGATCTGAGCAGGCAAACCACAAATACAAATAATTTTTTAAGTAAAAAAAAAAAAGAGAGAGGCTAAGGTGTAGCATAGTTGGTAGAGTACTTGCTTAATATTCATAAAGCTTAGGGTAAATTTCCAACACTTCATAATCCTGGCACAGGAGAGCACACCTATAATCACGCCAGAGGTGGAGCAGGAGGATTGTGAGTTTAAGGTCTCCCTCAGAGCACAGCCAAGTTCAAGGCCAGCCTGTAATATCTGAAAAAGTAAACTGGAGGCTAAAGAGATGTCTCTGTGATTAAGAGCACTGGCTGATTTTCTAGAGGACCTGGGTTCAGTTCCCAACACCCACATGGCTGCTCACAACCACTTGAAACTCCAGTTCTAAGGAATCAGATACCCCTTGCTGGCCTCTGCAGCTACCAGGAAAGTACGAGGTATGCAAGCATGCAGGCAGACAAAACACACTTGCGTACGGATGATGATGATGATGATGATGATGATAACAATTTAACAGACATTTATGAGGCTTTACTGGGAATCAGGCTGTGGACAGAAAGAGAAACTAAAATTCAGGGGATCCTCAGCTAGGATCCTTTGGAGTCTAGTCCACCTAACCCAAGGTGTTGTTTTCCCTGTCTTTAATGGGATGCTCTACTTTAGAGTAAGAAACAAAAGAGAGAAAGCTCATTAAATTCACTGTCTTCATGAGAATGTAACTTTCTACCTCCATACTGGGGAACCAAATGGTCTTAGCTGCTTAGAGGAGGATTTCTGCTCATCTGAAGACAGTTCTGATGTGGATTTTAGTGATTTGCATCCACTGATGTTGAATCCCTGGTCACTAGGGAAACTCAAGCACAAGAAGTGTATTGATAAAATCTCTAAGAGACAATTCAATGATTGCATGACATTGGAGATAACTGTGTGATGTAACAGGTTAGTGCCAGTCTCTGCTTTAACCAAAGTCTGTGGGAATATCTGTGCACAATACAACTTCCTTCCCAAGACCCTTAAAGCTGAGGAAGAGGACTACACAGTGGGAGGCAGAGACAGGGGTAGGACAGCCAGGGCTGCACAGAGAAACCTTGTCTCAAAGTGAGAGGTGGGGGTGTGTAGGGAGAAGAAGGGGGGGTAGTGTCACATGGGATTGAGGGCAGGGGGTGTTGGTCATTTTCTGATGTCGCCAACCCTTAGAATTCCAATACCAAAACCATTCCCTGGTAACCAGGAAGTTTACTTATTTGCCCTGGGTTGTGAAAGAGCCCTTTATTTGAACTCTGGCAGATGTCTTCTTCAGGTTAAGCATTCATTTTACCAGGGACTCCAGCCCTCAGTGCATACACACAGCCCTCACACAAAGAAGGACAAGAAGGACCTGTTAGACATCACAGAAAAGCAGAGTGCATGGTGCCAGAGAGAACAGGAGAGTGGCAAAGGAGAAGGGCACTCCCTCTGATGAGAGCACAAGGGTGGGAAGGAGAGCCAAGCCTTCCCTGCACATCACCAGTACTGTTGAGACTGTGAGGCCTTTTCCAGATTTTTGTGTTATCCTCTGGCTGAGGTGCTAACAGGCCATTGACTGCCTGATCTTGCTGACATTTCTGGACATATCTACAGCACACATTTTCCATCCCTGTGAAATTCAGATTTTTACACTAAGTTACAAGTCCGTATACTTCTTTCATTGATGACCAATCAAATCAAGGAATACTCAAAGAATTATTTATTATAGGCTGGGTATGTAGCTCAGTGGGTAGTGTGACCAGGGTTTGAGCTCCAGGGTCCCACACACCAAATATAGTTGTGTAGACCATGACCACAGACAGCACCCAGGGAATGGAGGCAGGAGAATCAGCAGTTCAAGGTCATACTCCCTATATAGAAAGCTTGAGGCCAGCCTGGGCTACATGAGATGCTATCTCAAAAGAGGAGACAAAGAAAGAAATTTTTGCTACAAAGAAGTCATTTTTCTAAGCCCTCCCAACATGGAGGTGAACAACAGAGAGCTGTTTGTGGGGCTGGACAGACAAATAACAAAATCCAGTGGATCAGTTCTTAAGGCCAGTAAAGTAGGGTGGTAGAGAAGTTGGTCTGGCTTGTCAAGTGCTCTTGTAGTCCAAGCTGGTCTATTACTAAATACGCAGGTAGCCCTCACCCTTAAGAGAAGCTGAAGGGAACTCGTGGTTCATTCTGCATCAAGTATCCTGATTTGCAAACTGTTTAAAGGCATATGTTTCTCTAGTAAGCAAGGAGACTGATGGGATGGGCACATGGGCACATGAGCACTCCTGAGAAGCCCCACTCTCTCCGGGTGTGTCTGACCCATACTGCTTTCCTTTTGCATCAAGTTTCCTTGCTACTTTGCAAAAAAGAAAAGAGAAAACTAAAGTATCCATAGAACCAGTGTGTGTGGTACACAATCCAAGAAAAAAAAGCCACTGTTTTTCAGGTGTGCCTGCAAGAATTTCAAAAATGTGGAACGGTAGGGAAACACCAGAAATAATAAAGTGTGTGTGTGTGTGTGTGTGTGTTGTTGTTGTTGTTGTTGTGTCTCTGTGTAGTGTGGGTGGTATTGTGTCTCTGTGTAGTGTGGGCAGTGTTGTTTCTCTGTGTAGTGTGTGTGTGTGTGTGCATGTGGTGTGTTTGTGTATGTATGTGTGTGGTGTGGTATGTGTTTTTGTGTGTATATGTGGTATGTATATGTGTGTGGTATGAGTGTATGGTATATTTTATTCTGTGTATGTGGAATGTATATGTGGTATGTGGAGTGTGTGAGTGTACGTGTGTGTAGTAGGTGTTTATATATATGTATTGTGGTGTGTGTATGTAGTATGTGTATGTGGTGTGTTAGTATGTGGTATGTGTTTATGTATTTGTATGTGGCATGTGTATGTGGTATATGTAGTGTGTGATGTATATATGATGTGTGTGTATGTGTGATATATGTTTATTATGTGTATATGGAACATGCATGTGACATATGTGAATGTATGTGTTTGTGTATGTAAGTGGTATGGTATGTGGGTGTTATGATATGTGTTTATGTGTGTATGTGAGGTGTGTATGCATAAACACACTGGAAACTGAACCCAGGACAGCAGGTATGCTAACTATACATTCTACCACTGAACTGTGCCCCCTCCCAGCCTGAAGACAATACATGTTGACTAGTTTTCACATCCAGATGAAGGTGGTAAGAGCTGCTTTTGTGGAATTAAGGTCATGGTGGTAGAGAGTGCCTGTTCATGGGCTCTTTGCTCCCAAACTTCCAACAGACGAAAAGGTTCCTCCTTGGGAAGTCAAAAGCATCTGACAATATCACCCACCTACTGTATCTTTTCACCCAGATTTTCCCTTCTCAACAGAAACAATGCTACTTTTGTTTATTGTTACTAGAGTGACCTGAGGGATGCTGACACAGAAAGAGCCCACTGTATGTGACCAATATCCAGAAAACATCCGTGATTCTCTCCATCCTGAACACCTACACTAACATCAGTGTTTCACCTAAGGCTACAGCTCAGCTGTAAAGCACCTGCCTAGCAGACACCAGGTTCAACACCCTAGCCACTAAGTAAGCAAATAAATAGACAAGTAGAAGGTTATATAAAGCCAGGCATGGAAGCACAAACCTGTAGTCCTAACCCTGGGAAAGCTAGGGCAGGACAAACATAACCAGTTAAAGGCCCGCCTGGGATATGTGACACGAACCTGATTCAAAACAAACAAGCTAAAGTGGGTTTTTATTTTGCTTTTGTTTCAGGGTTTTTTTTTTTTTGGGGGGGGGGGGTGTTTGTTTGTTTACTTTGAAACAAGGTTTCACTCTGTAGCCCAGGCTGGCCTAGAACTCACAGAGATCCATCTACCTCTGTCTCCTGAGAGCTAGGATTAAAGTCCTGCACCACCACACTCAGCAAGCAAGAGTGTTGTTCCAGGCGTGAAATGAAGCTGGGGGGTCTGTAAGGTCATTTTACACTAGATACGTGGTATCACACCGGCAATCATGTGGCATCCCTGAATTCTGTCCTTCAGTCACTTCCATCTCTAACCACCTGCATGCAGATGCCAGCAGGTGGCGCCAGACTTCTCTTTTCTTGCCTCCTCTGTTTTCCTGGACAGTGGCAATCAAAATAAATTCTGGTTTCTAGGGCTCCATAGCAGGATTAACAATCTTCACAGTCCGTGAAAAACAGATGTGATCCATCGCGTTTCAAAATATTAATAAGTTACAAGATGTGCATGACCATGTTTCTCTGCTGACCGTGGGATTGACATTCTCCACACTCAATTCACACAATTCTGTGAGATGGTTTTAGTGGTGAGCCTCGTATCCTTTCCTCGTGAATGAGCCTTGGGGTCCCCTCTGCTCCCTCACTTAGCCAATAAAAAGCCCTCATTCTCCCGAATGCCCTTCAAAATGAATCCTGTGATATTTCCCAATTACGATTTTTCCTTCGATCTTCACTCTCCTACCAGGGGTCAGTGAAATGACTCAGCAGTAAAACACTGCCCAAGACTCATGGCCTGGGTTCCATCCCCAGAACCCACAGAAAGATGGAAAAAGAGAACAGAACCCACAAAGTTGTCCTGGGACCTTCATACACACACTGTGGCATGCACACACACACACACACACACACACACACACACACACACACACGGGGTGGGGGGAGAGGGAGAGGGATGAACAGACAAGCAGGCAGAGACAGAGAGACAGAGACGGACAGACAGATAGACCTAGCCCAGAATTCCACCTAGAGAATGTGTTGAGATCATTTGAATACCACACTCAGAGGAACCTGAGGCCTTGAGAAAAAGACTGGCAATTACTTCCCCACAGAGCAGATGAAGGATTTGAAGTGAGTTGTGGTAGGAAGATGTGGCCACTCTTTCTGTGTCTTCAGAATTCTCCTAGGCTCTTGGCAGTGTTTCAAGTAGTTGGCACTTGTCTAAAAGACATAAAAAGATAGTCAGCAGTTGTTCCAAGCAAGATACTGCAGCTGTGTGTGTGTGTGTGTGTGTGTGTGTGTGTGTATGTGTGTGTGTACATGTGTGTGCACACACGCACCTGTGTATACTAAGGTGTGTGTGCATGAGCTCTGACAGATGGAGGACACTGAGTCCTCCTCTATCACCTGCCTCCTGCTGCATTTACAATGCATCTCACTGCACCTGGGGATAAGACTGTCAACCAGCAAGCTCCATTGCCCCTCCTATCTACACAATACCGCTGGTGTGTGTACAACCACATTAGGCTTTTTTCTTTTTTTAAGATTTTATTATTTTTAAGTGTGTGTGTGTGTGTGTGTGTGTGTGTGTGTGTGTGTGTGTGTGTGTGTGCATATGATAGAGTACAGGAAAAGACAGAAAAGTCAGGCCCTGAAGCTGAAGTCACAGGCAATTAAGAGTCACTCCACTAGGTGGATGCTAGGAATCACCTCAATGCATACTCTTAACCACGGAGCCATCGCTCCAGCCCCAACATGTGGCTTCATGCAAGGATTCTGGGATCAAAACTCAGATTCTCGTGCATTTTTACCGAGTGCTTTTACCTCCAACCCTAGTACTATAGTGATCTTTCTGTTTCTTTTTAACATTTATTTATTTTGATTTTATGTATGAGTGTGTTGTCTCTGTGTATATATGTGTACCATGTGCAAACCTGGTGCCTGAGGAGGCAGAAGAGAGCCTGGGATCCCCTAGAATGACGTTAAAGACAGTTGTGAGTTGCCATGAACGCGCTAGGAACCAAATCCAGGTCCTCTGTAAGAAAAGCCTGTGCTCTTAACCACTGTGTCATCTCTCCAGCTCCCTTGTCTTGGCTTTTGTTTATACACTTGTTTGGGGGTTGGGCTGGGCTGGGTTTCTTACACAGAATGTTGGCTCTACAGACTATACAGGCCTCAACTCACACTTGTCCTACCCTGGCCTCCCTAATACTGAAATAACAGCCATGTGCCACCACACCTCATCATACTTCATTTTTACCAAGGCCAAGTACATTGTGCTGGGTACATGGGTATTTGGGTAAAGCCTTACTGCACATGTGTTTGATTCTAAAGTAAATATTGCTGGGCAGTTCACTGGATCACAGTGTCCTAAGCCAATGTTTGTTTCCTACTGTAGGTGAAAACACCGTTAGTCTTCCATGGAGCTACCATTCACCAACTTGGAGGTGGCGTTCATTTTACTGGCTTTCTTCATCTTTTCCTTGTTTACTCTGGCTTCCATCTACACCAGCCCTAATGAGAGGAATGAAGGTAAAAAGAAAGGCTGGGGGGGGGGTGCTTCGTGGATGCTGTTTTTTCCTTCACAATCACCTTTCTGCGCAGCTGGATTTGGTTTCATTTCTACTCTGCATATGAGAATGAGTCTGGTGGGTGATGTGCGCACGTGTATGTGCGTGTGCATGCGTGCGTTTGCATGCGTGCATTTGCGTGCGTGCGTGCATGCGGTTTCATTTGGGAAGGATCCCCATTAGAAGTCTTTAAACAGATTCTTTTCAGGTTCTGAAAATGTAGCTTAGTCGCTGCTAGGGCTGCAGGCCCAGCTGATGTGGTGCCTACCTAGCATATAGGAAGCCCTTAGAAGTTCATACACTCTGTGCAGTGACATAGATCTCTAATCCAGCCCTCTGAAGGTAGAAGCAGGAGGACCAAAAGTTCAAGATCTAGCCTGAAACACAAAAAACTCTGTCTTAAAAATTAATTAATTCTCATCAAAGCTCAAACATGCAAAAAAAAAATGTATTTTAAACCCAATACCATGTTTTTGGCAGTAACAGCAAAAAAATTTTTTTGGTTTGGTTTGGTTTTGGGTTTGGTTTTGGTTTTTCAAGACAGGGTTTCTCTGTGTAGCCCTGACTGACCTGGAACTCACTTTGTAGACCAGGCTGGCCTCGAACTGCCCAGCTGTAACAGCAAATGTTAAGACAGAGGCATATCATCTAACTGAGTGTGCTAGGTAGCCTAGGTCCCACCAAGATTTATGCAGAATCAATGATAAATTATACATATATATATAAACACATCCCAAGGACATTTTCCATATTTATAGGGAATAAAATAAACTCATAAACAAACAGTGCTTGTAGATTTTCGTTTTTGTTTGTGGTGGAGACAAGGTATCACTATGTGGCTTTGACTGGCCTATAACTTATTATATAGACCAGGATGGCTTTGAACCCACAGTGTTCTTTACCTCCCAAGTGCTGAGATTAAAGGTATGAGCCAATATGCCTGTCTGTCTCTGTGGTAATTTGTTTTGTTTTAATTTTTTACTTTTTGTTTATTAACGTTTTTCCAGCATGTATGTAGGTATTCACATGCAAGCCTGGTGCCTGAGAAGGTCCAAAGAGGCATTGCACTCACTTGAACTGAAATTGCAGATGGTTCTAGGACCCTGAATGGGAGCTAGCAACCAAGTCCAGGTTCCCTGCCCCACAAGAACAGCAATTGCATTTAAATTCTGGGCTATCTCTACTCCTCCTCCCCTTGTTTGTGTGTGGGTTGTTTGTTTGTTCATTTGTTTTATTTTATTTTTTTAGTGGTATGATAATTCTTTTTTTATTAGATATTTTCTCCATTTACATAAACCAAACCTTTCTGTAGGCTCTTGTCTTTAAGAAGTACTGGCTATGAAATACATTATGTCTCGGAGACATGCAGAGTTTACATAACCAAGTAGAAACACAACAGACAGCGATTAGAACTCAAAACCCCCATTAGATTGATACTCAATGACTGCTGTCACCCAGAGTGGGAAGCCTGATTGGAACCTATGTAGCCTTGTTCCTCATTCACAGATTGTTTCAACTATACTGTTTAAAATGAACTTGGCTGACAGACAGGAAAGCCGCACTTACTCTAACCAGATAACAATGTATTTCCCTCACGCGGTGGTAAACTTGGGGCTGGCACAGCCTTCCTGGTATCTTGAACCAAGACTGTTTCTACATTGATTTTCTGTGACCACTATCCTCTTACTCCATGTTATGATCCAATCCAGAAGACTGAAATCAAATTTTTGGTCTCAGAAATCAAACACCTAGTCAAAATTTTGAGTTTACATTTGTAAAGCAATAGAGGTAAAAACACTAATGCTTGGTTGTATGTGTATTTATATATACATATCTATGTGTGTGTGTGTGCATGTGTGTGTGTGTGTGTGTGTATGTGTGTGTGTATCTTAACCACACCATCATCAGAGAGTTGATGGACATTAAATCAGTAAAGAATCAAGCCAGAAGAAACATTTAGATAACTTGACCTTCAGAACTCTCTGTGTGTGTGTGTGTGTGTGTGTGTGTGTGTGTGTGTGTGTGTGTGTATTCACATGCATGTATGTCTCAGTGTGCACATGTATTTAATTTTTTGTTTTCTTTATTTATTTGTTGAGGCAGGATCTTATGATGATATACCCTGTCAGGCTTGGAACTCACTACATAAACCAAGTTAGTCTTGAACTCACAGAGATCTGCTTCCTCTGCCTTCTAACTACTGTAATTAATGGTATGCACCACTCCCAGCTTATTTATTACTTTTCAAAATAGTACTTTATACTTTGAGAATTTCACATGTGTGTACAACATCCTTAGATCACATCCATCCCTTGCTTTCCTCTTCAACTCCCCAAGACATCTCTCCAACAGGCTCTCTCCCAGCTCATGTCATGCCTTCCTCTTCCTTCCTTCCTTCCTTCCTTCCTTCCTTCTTTTCTTCCTCTCTCTCTCTCTCTCTCTCTCTCTCTCTCTCTCTCTCTCTCTCTCTCTCTCTCTCTCTTTTCTTCTCTTTTCTTTTCTTCCTTTCTTTCACCACTGAGTTTAGTTATATTGCCTATATGTGGATGTAGGGTCATTCAGTGGAGCATGTTCAACTACCAGTGGCCACACCCTAAAAGAAATATTCTTCCCCTGCTCCCAGCAACCACCAACTGTCCACAGTGTTTCTGTTAAAAGTGGGGCCTCAAAAGCCAAAACAAAACCCATCACTTTGTACGCTAAATTTAAAAACTAATTTTAAAAAATACATTTTGAGGCCGGTGGTATATCCCAGTTGGTAGGGTGCTTGCTAGGAAGCACTAAGTTCTACATTAATCTTCAGTATATAAAACCAGGTGTATTGGTGGAACCAGTAATCTCATTACAGGGGAGGTAGAGGCCAGAAGACCGAGGATATACTGAGCTTTCTAGGGAGTTCGAGACTAGCCTGTGCCAGAGATCCTGCCTCAAAAAATAAAGACATAGGGAAAAAAAAGTACACTTCCTCTTACAGAATTATATAGAGAGTGATCATTTGCCATCTGAGAAATCTGCAGACACACATGTAAATATACCCACAGTGACTTCCTTAAACCTAACCCAGGTAGACATCTGAAAAGCATCCGCCCCTCAGACACTGCACCCAGCCTTCTGTTTTAGGGACACCCCCCCACACTCTCATGTTTCACAGCAGGCTTTATCAGGAAGAACTGTGTACCCCACTCTTGCTAAGGCTATCAGCTTTGTTATGGGCTCTGAGAGCCGCTGGAGGACCTCGTTTACCTGATGCAGGGCAAACAGAGGCTGCTCCAGCTTGTCTCTACCAGTTGACACAGACTCTCACACACTCCAACTCTTTGTCTTGCAGTTGTTTTCACGGAGATTAGAACTGTTTGTCCTTCTGAAGCTAGCTGGAGATGGAGATAAATGTTTCCTGTAAAGACAAATGATTGCAGGGGTCCCAGGAGTCAGTCACTTACCTGCACCTCCAATACCCTTCCCTGTACTAGGATGAAGGAAAGCCACCCTGCTGAGACCAGGCAGCTCTGCATTTGGCATATGGCCTACACGACACTGGGTTGACTCAAGCCAATCTCTTTATTTGTTCATTCTTCTTTTTCTCTTCTCTTTTTCACAAAAAATAGGGTATACTTCCTAAGGATGATCCTCTCCAATGGGTCAGATGCAAGATCACATAGTCTCAGGTGAATATAATTATTGCTTTTCTGGAAGAAAGAGGGGAATGTTTAGTATAAGAACCTCACTAGGAAGAGGCCAGTGTGGTGGCTAAAGCCTCCTGCCATCAAGCCTCAAGACATGAGTTCGATCCATGGAACCCACATGGTAGGAGAGAGCTGATTCTCATGGCATACATAGTTATTCACAGTGCACACATTCACTGGCTTTCTCTCTCTCTCTCTCTCTCTCTCTCTCTCTCTCACACACACACACACACACACACACACACACACACACACACACACAAATAAATAAGCAACGTGTAATTTTTTAAAATAATCTCCCTTAAAACTATAACCCAGTGAAAACAGAATTTAGGGACTAAAGTCCACCTCCAGATAGCTGCTGCTTACCACAATTCATGCATCGTGATTAATGTCTCCTGGAAGAGGGACAACAGGAAAGAACAAGATGAATCACATAAGACGAGCTGGTAAGATGGTACTTGCTGCCAAGCGTGATAACTTGAGTTCAAATCCCAGGGTCCTCATGCTGAATAGATAACATCAACTCCTGCAAGTTGCTCTGCTGTGCCACATACTTACATAAGTAAATAAATGTAATCAAATTTTTAAAAATTCAATGCTTTAACTCCAATGAAGCATTCCCTTGGGGTGGGGAGTGGGGTCAATAAAAAACAAACCAGGTAAAGCAATATTTTACACAAAGTAAGATAAAGTGCGGTGCATGTATACCACGGAGAACATTCTATTATGTGCAGATTTGGTTGGTTTTAGTGTGTGCTCCAGCCAGCTCTTAGAACGCTGCCTGGTACAGAGTTGCTTCTGACGAGCTCATCACTGAATGTCATAGCAAATACACTCAGCTTATTTCTTTAGGCAATCTCACTGTGCGCTTTCCAAATTCATTAGCATGATGTATTCTTTTCTCTCTCACACTGTAGCTCTGCCTCCTAACTCTTCCATAATAATACTTTATAGCTACTTAATCTTTTAAGCCTGTCTAAATCTATGAAGCAGATAATGTTATTATATCTAAAACCCCAGACATACTCACTGTATGTCTTTTCATAACATTCCATGTTCTCATGAAGGAGCAGAAACCATGATAGGCTGGTGTGCACACAGAGACATCACCCAGTATGAGCTAGGCTGGTGGCTTGCCCCTGTAGTCCTGGCTCTAAGGAGATGAAGACAAGATGATCAGGACTTCCAGGTCAGCCTGAGCTATTTAAGACCCAATCTCAAAACAGGGGTGCAGTTGGAGAGATGACTCCGTGGCTAAGAGCATCACTGCTCTTGCAAAGAGACCCAAGTTTTATTCCCAAATGGTGACTCTATCACCTATAACTCTAATTCCAGGGACTCTGACACCATCTCCTGACCTCCTCGGGCACTAGGCATGTACATGATACGAATACATACATTCAGGAAAACACTCATACATATAAAATAAAAACAAATAAGCCCTTAAAAATAAGAAGAACTGGATGTATTGGTACTTGCCTTTAATCCCAGCACTCAAGAGGCAGAGCCTGGTGAATTTGTGAGTTTAAGGCCAACATAATCTACACAGCAAGTTTCAGAACAGCCAAGGCCACATAGAGAAACCATGTCTTTAAAAAATATAATGATAATAATAATAATAATAATAATAATAATAATGTTTTAAGAAGATATTATCTGAGTTAGCAATAAACACCCTCCAGTAAACAGTGTCACACAGATCATATTAACTCAGAACAGTACAAATCTATACAGATAAGCATTGAATGCTCACTATCAATGTACATTATTTGATGACCCATCTACAGCGTTCACAAACAATATGCTCATGAACGACATATTCTAACCTCAAATAAAATATCAGGATCATGAGCATATGTGCTTGACAGAAGAAATCATGTCATGAATGCCGGAGTCAAATGCAGATAGGTCTGGAGGTGGGATATAAGCAAGTGAAGGAGTATTCACCCAGTGCAGCACGGGGGCCCTGCGTATCATGCAAAGCATCTCTGCATGGATAGGTTTGTAGATCTCCATTGTTGGTGCTGTCCAGAGCACTGTGTACTTTTTTGAGTCATAAAGAACCATTTCCATCTATTTCTATCCATGGTTTTCTAAGCCTCATGCTGCAAAGCTACAGCATCAGTTTAGAAGAGACCAGAGTCATGGCAGGTGTCTACTTCAGAGACTACTAACCCACTGGGTAGCAGGTAGGAGCCATTTCCTGCCTGGGTTATACTGTCATCCACCTACATTAGAAAGCTGTCTTGTCTAACAAGCAGGAGGAAGTGATAAATTGTAAGTGGCCCAGGAGGGAATTATAAGGATATTCTAGATAAGCAATGATCCTCCATCAAAGGTGTGTGCACAGCCTCCTGACAAACAGAAGCCACCCACATCCCCATGCCAGACACTCCCTTCCAGGGGAGCTGTGGGAACTGCCAGGTAGAGAGCCTTTGTTACTTCACCCATGAAGCTCAGAACACCAGGTGAGCAAGGAAGCCAGAAGCTGCGGGTCATGTGTCACCAACTCATATTAAGAGAAAACTTAAATTATCTTAGGGTTCTTTAGCTAGAATTGAAAGCTTTCCATACATTAAGAATTCACTTGAAGTCTATTATAGTGGTGCACATCTTTAGTCCTAGTACACTAAAGGCAGAGGCAGCCTGAACTACATAGAGTTTCAGGACAGCTAGGGCTTTATAAAGAGACCCTGTCTCTACAACAACAACAACAACAGCAATCGTATAAACTTATAGAGCTAGAGAGATTGCTTGGTGGTTAAGAGCACTGGCTGCTCTTCCAGAGGACCAAGGCTTGGTGCAAAGTACCTACCAGGCAGCTCACAGCTCCAAGTCTAGAGGATCTAGCACTCTCTCTGACCTCCAAAGGCACCACACACACACACACACACACACTTGATATATATACTACATGCAGGCAAAGATACCCATGTGCATTAAATAAATAAATAAATAGATAAATCCTTAAAGAATTGATTTATAAGGCTGGGGAGATGGCTTAGCAGTTAAAAGCACTGCATACTGCTCTTCTAAAGGACCCGAGTTCTGTTCGCTGTATCTCTTCAAAAAATGCCTGTAACTCCAGCTTCAGAGGTACCTGATGCCTTTGGCACCTATTTACACACATACACACACACACACACACACACACACACACACACTAAAGAGAGAGAGAGAGAGAGAAGTAGACCTTTAAAAATCATTTTGAGCCCTTGGTGATAGTATACGGCTATAACCACATGGTTTGAGAAGCAGAGACAGTAGGATTATGAGTTCAAGGCCAACCTAAGCTACAATACATGGCAGGGAGGAGACCAAACAAGTTACTTATGTGTTTCAACTGCTGTTGTTATGCTGTCCCAATATGACCAGAAAGTATTACAGAACTTTCTAACTAAAAAGACTCATTGGAAGGAATGATAGGAAACAGATCAGGGAGAGTCAGGCTTCCATCCTTACCCCTCACAGTGTGACATGACTAAACTCTGTAAGGGATTTGAGACTGCCCTTCATCTAGAAATTAGTAAAGATAAATTGCCCCCATGGAGCCGCTGTGTGACCGAGTAAAACATGATCCTATGTTCAAAGCACAGTGTCCCTTTTTCAAATTGCCTGACTTTAGTGTTGGTATCTCATTCTTGCTCAGGTCATCTGTTGCCTTCGATCTTTTCTGTAGTGTGTTCTTGTCCATGTCTCTGTGTTATAGAGTCTGTGGCCTCTTGAGCAGCCTGATGTCTTTGGTGTTTTCAACTGAATTTTCTTTGGGCATTTATCTTACACACACACACACACCCCACTACATACACACACACACATAACATACACACTCCACAACACACATACACACATACCAGACTACACACACTACATACACACACATACCATACTACACACACACATACACACTCCTCACCATACAGACACACTACAAGACACACATACATACACACACACTATACACATACCACACACATACATATACACACACACTACACATACATATCCATACTATACACACACTACACACATGTACCATACCAAACACACACACCACACTATACACACTACTCACACACACACACTACATACACACTACACAACACACATATACACATACACACTACACACATACTATACACACACATACACACTACACATACCACACCAAACACACACATTACACACACATACACACACACTACACATACATACACACACACACACACACACACACATACACTTTTATCAACTCCCAACAGGTTGAAATGGTTGTAATGAGTTTCACATTTCTAGTAGTTTTTTTTTCTAAACTTTTCTGGTTTGGTTATGTTAGGTTAGGGGTTGGGGTTTTGCAGGGTCTCAGGGAGTGGTGTTGTTTTGAAGGGGAGTATGCTCTTCAGCTTTGGCTTTAAGAATACCTTTTATAACACCAAATGCAACTTGATGGCAAGAAATATTAGTGGAGAGAATGCTCGTAGCTCTCATAGTTCAAATATTTGTTGAGACCCTCTCATAGGTAGTATAGTTCTTCCAAAGAAACACGTGCTTTGATCTGGAAGGACTGGCTAATTAATACCAACAACAACAACAAAAGTTCCAAAACATGATTATGAATTCTAGAATCTGGGTGGCCATATCCTTAAAGGAATATTGACAAAGACAGACCAGCATTGAACAAACAATTGCTCTGCCTCTATCCCGACTAACTCAGACTGTCTTCTTATAAGGCATATAAATACCTGCATAGTTATGTTCACTCAACAGTTGGTCACCGGGTCCCTCTGTTGACTGATGGGTTCACTGGCCTGACCACAAGCTTTTAAATATTCATGAGGCAAACTTCCTGCACAAGCCAGTGAACACATCATCTTTCAGTGCTGACATGATGCCAGACAATCATATTGGCCTCTCTCATAGAAAGATTTTATGCACCTTGAACCACGTGTCACATTACCCTCTCCAGTGTCTATGCCCTCTGACAGCCATCATTGTAAATTACCATGTACACTCTACTGTAGCAGAAGTCAGATTTGTTTTGTTTTGTTTTTTCTGTTTTGTTTTGTTTGAGACATGGCTTGAAATTTGTTAAATAGACAAAATTGGCTTCAAACTAGCAAGAGATCTTACCTGTTTCTACTTCCCCAAGCACTAAGATTAAAGGTGTGCACTACACCTGCAAACATTTGTATAGTAATCAATGTCTAGAGGGACATTTCTGAAGGCAGTGTATCATAGTGCACCTGTTATCTATCATTAGTTTTGATTGTCATCATTGATAAGTGAAGAATCAGTAAAGAAATCTTGCACTGGGTATGGTGGTACACACCTTTAATCTAAAGAAAAGAGAAAGTTGGGGGAGAAGGGAGGGAGACCTTGCAAAATATTTCTATCTGCATTTATTTCTGGTTATTTTGGTAGTCATGGTACCAATTCAATAATAGTTGAAAATAATTACCTTATGACATCAAAAAATTTACACTGGGAGAAAGGGGGGGGGATAGAGATAACCCACATATGAAGAACATGATTTCCAACAGAAGGCTTCTTCAATCTTGTTTTGTTTCATTACATTGTATCTAGTGACTGTGGGGCATGGGGTAGGGTGGGGATAGGTATGTGTGTAAGTGTGTATTTGGGGGATTTAGGCGTGTAGGTTGGGTGTGTGTGTGTGTGTGTGTGTGTGTGTATGTGTCTCTCTATAGGTGTGTGTGTTTATGGGTATGTGCGTCTGTGTGTCTATAGGTGTGTGTGTGTTTGTGTGTGTGTGTGTGTGTGTGTATGTGTATGTGTGTGTGTATGCATGCCTGTAGATAAGAATACCAAAGAACACTTGTGAAGGCCAAAGAAAACTTTTGAGAATCTGCTCTCCTAATGCCATGTGAGACAAAAGCTTACCTTAGACTGTCAGGCTTGGCAGGAGGTACCTTTACCCTGTGAACCATCATAGCCTCCCAACATGTCTCTGTATTCTTCTCTATGAACTTCTCAGTGTTGTATTTGGGATGAACTGGGTTTGGTTAAATATAAATGACACGTCTTTGATAGCAAAGGAAATCATCACTAGGAAATGTACAGCTAAGAGGGCATGATCTTAAAGACATAAGAAGTGTGTTTCTCAGCATTCATACTACCTGGAGGTAGGCTCAGGTTTCTGTCACCCCTGGTATTTCCATACTGGGTAGTGACTGCTGGATTTGCTGAGTGAAGGCTTCCAAGCATAGTTCTGCAAGTACCAGAGGCCAAAAGGCTCAGTGGTTTCCAGTGACATTAGAAGTAGACTGCCAGACTGCCTGGACCCCAAATTAGCAGTCCCCAACTTTCTGCATAAAAATGAGGAAAACTCATATTAATAAAAGACTAAATGGCCCCTACTGGCTAATTTGTAGATGTTTTTATGAATACACACATTGTTAAAACTTGTTGTATTTTCCTGCAATGTTTCTGCTTTTCACTGGACCTGACCTGCCTTCTGCCTTTATGAACAGAAAGAATTATGAAACTGAGGCCATAAATGGTACCAATTCGTCTTATCGGTTCACTCACCCAGAAGCCATTAACTTAATAGAAAAGAGATAAGGCATAAGGCTGCCTTGGCTTATTTCTAAAGCTAAGCTTCAAGTTTGTTTTAGATGCAATCAAGACATCAGCACTCCTGACCCGCCTGTTTGGGGGAGACAGGGTGATCAGTAAAGTTCTACGCATACAGGGTTATCAGCACAATTAATCGCAGACTGATAGATGTGCAGACACAGCACATTTTTGAAAGCTGGTGACATATCATTCCTCCACGTATATTCCAGAATGCAACTGTAGCATCCAGCCAGTAAACAGAAATGTCTGCCAACAGAATCCAGGAAAAACAAGTCATTCCTGCTGTGTTCAGTGAACCCTCTCTGGAACTAAAGTCCCAGCAAATACCACATGCATGCACCAGCTCCCAGGAATCCCTTTTCAATATGTATGATGCAGATAATTTCTGTTTTTGTTCAAAATCTTGAGTGTGGTCTGGGGCTGAGTAAGGTATGTCTTAAGGGATTAGGTTAAATGATGCCCCTGGAAACCTGGGGGAGCTTTTAAAGGATCAATAATGCTACAGCTAGAAAAAGAATCTTGAAGCTACAGAGATGACAAGAGCTGCTGGGTCTGGTGGCAAATACCCCACAGCTACTGGGATAGCCAAGGAAGGAAGATCATTAATTCAAGGTCTACTAGGGTCATAGAGTGAGTTCAAGGGTGTAAAAAGAAATAGACTAAGAATGTAGCTCGCTTAATTTTTTTTAAATATTCTTTTTAAAAACCATTTTAAGAATATAGTTCATTGATGAGCTCTTGCCTAGCTAAAACTCCCATAGCACATGCAGACACGGAATTAGATTTATTAAATGTGTTATACAATACAGACAATGTGCATTAAAGTTGGTGAGATGGCTGAGTGAGGGTGCTTGCTGTCCTCCGGGCACATGTAGAAGGAGAAAACCAACTCCCAAAGTCACGTTGTCCTCTTACCTATATACACACCACACATGCCTCTTAAAATATAGTTTATTTTTAGAATGAAACATTGGTACATATTTCCAACATTTAGGAGAAGGCAAGAACACCAGTTTAAGGTTAGCTTGGGCTACAAAATAAGAGTCTGTCTTGAGAAGAAAAAAAAAGTAAACAATTATCATATGCCCAAGAAACTCTTTATGCCCAGTAGTTATATTCACACAAAAATATGTACCACTTTTTCTACCATTATCTATAACTGTTATGGATGGGCCTGGCACTGGTCTTGTGAACCAATCTCCTAATGAATAAAGGAGCCAATCACAGGGCGAGTGGGAGGGACTTCCGGTTGGACAGAGGAAGAGAGGAAACAGGAGAGAATTAGGTCCTTTTTTGGATAGGGATAGAGTGAGGACAAGATGTAATTACAAGTGTCTCCTGGTTTCAATGGCAGATCCATCAGGACTTGTCACCAGAGGATTAAGGCTTACAAGTTAGGATTTTAGTTGCTGCATCCAGCGATTAGTTACTGTTGTTTCTGAACTAAGTTTGTGTTGCATTTTCCTTTACACAGTGGCTCGTCTGTGTTCAAGAGAGAAAGATACGGTGGTGGCAAAGCAGTTGTATTACAAAGGTCTCTAGGGGAGGGGAGAGGGGGATGTTGAAGCATGGGATGGCATGGTAACAACCTGCCAGTGGGAATCTAGCAAACTGTGTGGAGAGATTTTGGAGCTCTGAGTCAGAGATAAAAACATGTCAGCCATTGCCTGCCAGCGCATGGCTGGCCAGACCGCCAGGGCAGAGAAGTGCCTGGTTTGTTTGGTTTTTTTTTTTTTTAATATGTCCCACAACATATAACTACTGAATGGCAAACAAAAGCCAAAAAAAAAAAAACCAACAGGGCTGGGATGAATATGATCAAAATACTTTATGCATAACTAAGAAAATGTCATAATGAAACTCATTTTTGTGTAAAGTTTCCATATACTTATATAAAATACTTTTCGAATGTTTCCCTTTTATTGTAAATATACTTTTCTCATGAAGCATATGCTATTTAAAATTTCCCCTCCCTCTACTCCTTCCAATTCCTTCCACCTCCCCACCTCCTTGGGGTCCACTTCCTGTCTGTCTCTCATTAGAAAACAAGAGACTTCTAATGAATAACAACCAAACATGGCAAAATAAAAATATAATAAGATAAACCAAAAACTTTCACATCAAAGTTGGAAAGGACAAGCCAACAGAAGGAAAAGAGCCCAACAGAAGGCACAAGGCTCAGAGACCCAATCCTGCTCACACCCAGGAGTCCCATAAAAACACTCAGCTGAAAGCCATAATATATATGAAGAAGACCTGGTGCAGGTTCTTTGCTCACTGCCTCTGCCTTGGTGAGATATAAAACATTTCTAAAAACTGGAAACAAGCTAAATACTTTTCACCAGGCACAGAGATAATCACAGGTAAGAAGGCTAAGATGCAGCCATTCTTGATTGTTATCGTTTTAAGACAGTTGTACTGCACAGCTCAGACTAGAAGGCTAAGATGCAGCCATTCTTGATTGTTATCGTTTTAAGACAGTTGTACTGCACAGCTCAGACTATCCTGGAACTCACAATGATTCTCCCATGCCAGCCTTCTGAGTGCTAGGATTACAAGCATTTGCCACTATACAGCACTCTAGCCTCCCCTCAGCCCTGCCAATCTACACTGACAGTCTCCTGAAAGGCCAGGCTTCAGTCCATGTCTGCAATTGCAGCATTTGGATGATAAAAGAAAAGGGTTGCAAGTTGGAGGCTAGCCTGGGCTAATTAAGGAGATCCACACCCCTGCCCACCAACCCCCCACCCCCACCCTGTCCTCAAACAAACAACTCAAGGCAACTGTCAAATATCCCCTCTGGGACCAGTTATTTCTGATGAGCTGTACCATGCTCAATAAAAGAAGTACTAAAATAAGCATCATCTTCCTCCTTGGAGAAAAATTATGAGCTGCCTGACAGGCAGGTGATCACCATCGGCAATGAGCGGTTCCAGTGTCCGGAGGCACTCTTCCAGCCTTCCTTCCTGGGCATGGAGTCCTGTGGCATCCATGAGACCACCTTCAACTCAACCATGAAGTGTGATGTGGGCATCAGTAAAGACCTGTATGCCAATACAGTGCTGTCTGGTGGTACCACCGTGTACTCAGGCATTTTTGACAGAATGCAGAAGGAGATCACAGCCCTAGAATCCAGCATGATGAAGATTAAGACCATTGCTCTCCCTGAGCGCAAGTACTTACTCTGCATTGGCGGCTCCATCCTGACCTCACTGTCCACCTTCCAGCAGATGTGGATCCGCAAACAGGAGTATGACAAGTCAGGCCCCTCCATCATCCTCCGCAAATGCTTCTGGATGGACTGAGCAGGTGCCAGGCATCTGTTGCTGATTCTAAAGTATACACCTCATGCTAGCCTCATGAAACTGGAATAAGCCTTTGGAAAAGAAATTGAAGCTTGTATCTTGATATCAGCACTGGGTCGTAGAGCTTGTTGCTAATTTTTGCCCTTGGGTTCAAGTTAACTGTTCCCTTGGTGTATGTTTAATGCCCTGAGCATATCTTGATTTAGTCCTTAGTTCATGTGGCTCTGTCACTTGGTGGCTGGGGACAGCACACTGTGGAAGAGAAATCCCCAGCCTGGTGATCTCTGTGAGCACCACGGAGTGATCTGTGCAGGGTATTAACTGACCGCAGACGTCCAGGATTTCCCGGGGCTGGCAAGGATTCCCGCACCAGTTACCACTTCCTTCTTGCCAGTCTAATATGGTGGGAAAGTTCGAACCTTAGGACCCAGTTTCCGTTCTGGTTTTTTTCCCTCCTGACCACCATGTTGTTATTTGCCTTGAGTTGAGAACATTTTATCGGCACCTGTAAATGTATCCATCCTTTTAATTTATGTACGGGGTCTTTTTGTACTCAATTCTTTAAGAAATGACAAATTTTGGTTTTCTACCGCTCAGTGAGAACATTAGGCCCTAGCAAGACGTCATTGTGTAAAGAAAAATGAAAGTGCTACAGTAACAAAAAGAAAAAAGAACAAAAAAAAAAAAAAGATTGCATTGTGGATGCTTGTGTTTACGTGGAAATTGACCAGCAGCTGCCAAGCACAAAGGTTAACTAGAAAGGAGCAGGGGAATTTCTGGGAGGAGAGTCTTGTTCCCATCCGGATGCTAAAGATGAATTCTTCACTGTGTATGTCTCAGGACTCATGGACCCTGCTGCCTACAAAACCAGCTTTCCCGTATATAAAAGATAAGTTAAAAACACATTTTCAAGCACACATTATAAAAACAAAATCTAGAATGAGCGTCTCATCTCAGTGATCTGGACCAGCCGAGCATGCAGAGCCTTCCCCATGCCCCTGGCTAGAGAACTGTTACACCCTTCCTTGGAAGAGGAGAAGAAAAAACAGGAAGAAATGGCTGGTTCAGAGCCCAAATTCTTACTTCATGGATGGGAAATGTCCAGGCTGCTAGAAGAAGACCACAGTTTTCAGCCACGCACACACAGCGGTTCTTTGTGAGGCTTGTTCAACTGTGTTGTGCCAGCTCACAGGAGGAAAAGCCAGGCTCACAGAACGCTGTTCATTTCAAAGAAAGCAACACTAATCATCTATATAAGTTCCTGAATTTGTGTTTTTCACAGGAAGCCTTATCAACTTCAGTTACCTTACCAAGACAATGTAATTATTGTTTGATTTTATAAAGTCTTCAACAACGATCTCCCTATTTTGGTGTCAGTTTTTTCAATAAAGTTTTAATTATGGACAAGTTTGTCTCTCAAAAAAATAAATAAATAAAAACAAATCCTGAGGTTGAGATGTACGGCTTCAAGGGAATACTTTCTAATCCCACACTAACTCATGGTGGATTCTCATATCAATATCAAATCAATTCACCTGAAATGACAATAAAACAAAAACAGGGGCCAGTGAGCTGAGTCAGCACGTAAAGTACCACTAAGACTGATGGCAGTGTTTGATCAGCAGGATTGACATGGAGGAAGCAGAGAACCAACTCCGCAAGTTTTCCTCTGACCTCCACATGAGAGCTGAAGGAGAGACACATGCATCACACACGCCACATACAGTGAGACGGTGTGTGTGTATGTGTGTGTGTGTGTGTGTGTGTGTGGTCTAGTTGAATTTATCTGTGAACAAAGTTTAACTGAGATCTGGAGAGATGGCTCAGCGGTTAAGAGCACTGACTACTCTGCCAGAGGTCCTGAGTTCAATTCACAGCAACCACATGGTGGCTCACAATCATCTGTAATGGAATCCAATGGACTCTTCTAGTGTGTGTCTGAAGATAGCTGCAGTATACTCATATAAATTTAAAAAAAAATTATTAGGTATTTTCTTCATTTACATTTCCAATGCTATCCCAAAAGTCCCCCATACCCTCCCCACACACACACTCCCCTACCCACCCACTCCCACTTCTTGGCCCTGGCGTTCCCCTGTACTGAGGCATATAAAGTTTGCAAAACCAATGGGCCTCATTTTTTTAAAAAAATTAACTGAATTTATCTTTGAGCAAACATAGGTATTGTCATAATAGATATAAATATAATCAGGAGATTCTACTCCATCTTAGATCATTCGGTCCCCAGATAGAAGACACAAAACCTTTATACTTATAATGAGCCTCTAAAGCACTAGAGCTGGAGAGATAGCCATGCTCTAAGCTCTTAGTATGTATTCCCCTATCAGTAACCTGCCACGTTCCATCTGAACCACTCAACTCCAATTGGCCAGCCCTCATGGCCATGTTTTCACGACTCACCTACCCCATGGCATCTTCACTTCTCTCTATCTTCTCTCTCTCTTCTCCTCTCCTGGTCTTACCTCTAACACAAGTCCAGGAACAAAAATTCTGCCTACCTCTCTTCTGCCCAGCTATAGGCTGCAGGCATCTTTATTCAACCAATAGCTTTAAATTAAGGAGCAAGGTTACATAGCATCACTTGGTGTGTGTGAGGATTTTCTTGTCCCTAGGGACAACCAGATCTTGGGAGCCAGTATTTAGCACCACATTATACTTATTACAACAGGGGATCAGTACATAGAGGGTTCCTCTGTAGACTAGACTGCCCTTGAACTCAGAGATCCCAAGTGCTGGGTTAGAGGTTTGTGCCACCCCTGCACCTCCTGAAAGTAATCTTATAGCAAACAGTCAATGAAATAAATTTAGAGAGATCTCTTTTGTTTCATTTTTTTTTATTTTTGCCTTTTTTTTATATTTCTATTATTTCATTTTTTAAATTTTTAATATTTTTATTACATATTTTCCTCAATTACATTTCCAATGCTATCCCAAAAGTCCCCCATAGCGCCCCCCACTTCCTACCCACCCATTCCCATTCTTTTGGCCCTGGCATTCCCCTATATTGGGGCATATAAAGTTTGCAAGTCCAATGGGCCTCTCTTTCCATTGATGGCCAACTAGACCATCTTTCGATACATATGCAGCTAGAGACAAGAGCTCCGGGGTTCTGGTTAGTACATCATGTTGTTCCAACAATAGGGTTGCAGATCCCTTTAGCTCCTTGGGTACTTTCTCTAGCTTCTCCATTGGGAGTCCTGTGATATATCCAATAGCTGACTGTGAACATCCACTCCTGTGTTTGCTAGGCCCCGGCATCGTCTCACAAGAGACAGCTATATTTGGGTCCTTTCAGCAAAATCTTGCTAGTGTATGCAATGGTGTCAGCGTTTAGAAGCTGATTATGGGATGGATCCCTGGATACGGCAGTCTCTAAATGGTCCATCCTTTCATCACAGCTACAAACTTTGTCTCTGTAACTCCTTCCCTGGGTGTTTTGTTCCCAATTCTAAGAAGGTGCACAGTGTCCACACTTTGGTCTTCATTCTTCTTGTGTTTCATGCGTTTAGCAAATTGTATCTTATATCTTGGGTATCCTAAGTTTTGGGCTAATATCCACTTATCAGTGAATACATATTGTGTGAGTTCTTTTGTGATTGTGTTACTTCACTCAAGATGATGCCCTCCATGTCCATCCATTTGGCTATGAATTTCATAAATTCATTCTTTTTAATAGCTGAGTAGTACTCCATTGTGTAAATGTACCATAATTTCTGTATCCATTCCTCTGTTGAGGGACATCTGGGTTCTTTCCAGCTTCTGGCTATTATAAATAGGGCTGCTATGAACATAGTGGAGCATGTGTCCTTCTTACCGGTTGGGACATCTTCTGGATATATGCCCAGGAGAGGTATTGCTGGATCCTCCGGTAGTACTATGTTCAATTTTCTGAGGAACCGCCAGACTGATTTCCAGAGTGGTTGTACAAGCTTGCAATCCCACCAACAATGGAGGAGTGTTCCTCTTTCTCCACATCCTCGCCAGCATCTGCTGTCACCTGAATTTTTGATCTTAGCCATTCTGACTGGTGTGAGGTGGAATCTCAGGGTTGTTTTGATTTGCATTTCCCTGATGATTAAGGATGTTGAACATTTTTTCAGGTGCTTCTCTGCCATTCGGTATTCCTCAGGTGAGAATTCTTTGTTCAGTTCTGAGCCCCATTTTTTAATGGGGTTATTTGACTTTCTGGAGTCCACCTTCTTGAGTTCTTTATATATATTGGATATTAGTCCCTTATCTGATTTAGGATAGGTGAAGATCCTTTCCCAATCTGTTGGTGGTTTTTTTGTCTTATTGATGGTGTCTTTAGCCTTGCAGAAGCTTTGTAGTTTCATGAGGTCCCACTTGTCAATTCTCGATCTTACAGCACAGGCCATTACTGTTCTATTCAGGAATTTTTCCCCTGTGCCCATATCTTCAAGGCTTTTCCCCACTTTCTCCTCTATAAGTTTCAGTGTCTCTGGTTTTATGTGAAGTTCCTTGATCCACTTAGACTTGATCTTAGTACAAGGAGATAGGAATGGATCAATTCGCATTCTTCTACATGTTAACAACCAGTTGTGCCAGCACCATTTGTTGAAAATGCTGTCTTTCTTCCACTGGATGTTTTTAGCTCCCTTGTCGAAGATCAAGTGACCATAGGTGTGTGGGTTCATTTCTGGGTCTTCAATTCTATTCCATTGGTCTATTTGTCTGTCACTATACCAGTACCATGCAGTTTTTATCACAATTGCTCTGTAGTAGAGCTTTAGGTCCGGCATGGTGATTCCACCAGAGGTTCTTTTATCCTTGAGAAGAGTTTTTGCTATCCTAGGTTTTTTGTTATTCCAGATGAATTTGCAGATTGCACTTTCTAATTCGTTGAAGAATTGATTTGGAATTTTGATGGGGATTGCATTGAATCTGTAGATTGCTTTTGGCAAGATAGCCATTTTTACAATGTTGATCCTGCCAATCCATGAGCATGGGAGATCTTTCCATCTTCTGAGATCTTCTAGAATTTCTTTCTTCAGAGACTTGAAGTTTTTATTATACAGATCTTTCACTTCCTTAGTTAGAGTCACGCCAAGATATTTTATATTATTTGTGACTATTGAGAAGGGTGTTGTTTCCCTAATTTCTTTCTCAGCCTGTTTATTCTTTGTGTAGAGAAAGGCCATTGATTTGTTTGAGTTAATTTTATATCCAGCTACTTCACCGAAGCTGTTTATCAGGTTTAGGAGTTCTCTGGTGGAATTTTTAGGGTCACTTATATATACTAACATAACATCTGCAAAGAATGATATTTTGACTTCATCTTTTCCAATTTGTATCCCTTGGATCTCCTTTGTTGTCGAATTGCTCTGGCTAGGACTTCAAGTACAATGTTGAATAGGTATGGAGAAAGTGGACAGCCTTGTCTAGTCCCTGATTTTAGAGGGATTGCTTCAAGCTTCTCACCATTTACTTTGATGTTGGCTACTGGTTTGCTGTAGATTGCTTTTAACATGTTTAGGTATGGGCCTTGAATTCCTGATCTTTCCAAGACTTTTATCATGAATGGGTGTTGGATCTTGTCAAATGCTTTTTCCGCATCTAACGAGATGACCATGTGGTTTTTGTCTTTGAGTTTGTTTATATACTGGATTACGTTGATGGATTTCCGTATATTGAACTATCCCTGCATCCCTGGGATGAAACCTACTTGGTCAGGATGGATGATTGTTTTGATGTGTTCTTGGATTCGGTTAGCAAGAACTTTATTGAGGATTTTTGCATCAATATTCATAAGGGATATTGGTCTGAAGTTTTCTATCTTTGTTGGGTCTTTTTGTGGTTTAGGTATCAGAGTAATTGTGGCTTCATAGAATGAGTTGGGTAGAGTACCTTCTGTTTCTATTTTGTGGAATAGTTTGTGAAGAACTGGGATTAGATCTTCTTTGTAGGTCTGATAGAACTCTGCACTAAACCCATCTGGTCCTGGGCTTTTTTTAGTTGGGAGACTATTAATGACTGCTTCTATTTCTTTGGGGGATATAGGGCTGTTTAGATCATTAACCTGATCTTGATTCAACTTTGGTACCTGGTATCTGTCTAGGAACTTGTCCATTTCATCCAGGTTCTCCAGTTTTGTTGAGTATAGCCTTTGGTAGAAGGATCTGATGGTGTTTTGGATGTCTTCAGGATCTGTTGTTATGTCTCCTTTTTCATTTCTGATTTTGTTAATTAGGATGCTTTCCCTGTGCCCTCTAGTGAGTCTGGCTAAGGGTTTATCTATCTTGTTGATTTTCTCAAAGAACCAGCTCCTTGATTGGTTGATTCTTTGAATAGTTTTTCTTGTTTCCACTTGGTTGATTTCGCCCCTGAGTTTGATTATTTCCTGCCGTCTACTCCTCTTGGGTGAATTTGCTTCCTTTTGTTCTAGTGCTTTTAGGTGTGTTGTCAAGCTGCTAATGTGTGCTCTCTCTAGTTTCCTTTTGGAGGCACTCAGAGCTATGAGTTTTCCTCTTAGAAATGCTTTCATTGCGTCCCATAAGTTTGGGTATGTTGTGGCTTCATTTTCATTGAACTCTAAAAAGTCCTTAATTTCTTTCTTTATTCCTTCCTTGACCAAGGTATCATTGAGAAGAGTGTTGTTCAGTTTCCACGTGAAGGTTGGCTTTCTATTATTTATTTTGTTATGGAAGATCAGCCTTAGTCCATGGTGATCTGATAGGATGCATAGGACAATTTCAATATTTTTGTATCTGTTGAGGCCTGTTTTGTGACCAATTATGTGGTCAATTTTGGAGAAGGTACCATGAGGTGCTGAGAAGAAGGTATATCCTTTTGTTTTAGGATAGAATGTTCTGTAGATATCTGCCAGATCCATTTGATTCATAATTTCTCTTAGTTTCTCTGTGTCCCTGTTTAGTTTCTGTTTCCATGATCTGTCCATTGGTGAAAGTGGTGTGTTGAAGTCTCCCACTATTATTGTATGAGGTGCAATGTGTGCTTTGAGCTTTACTAAAGTTTCTTTAATGAATGTGGCTGCCTTTGTCTTTGGAGCATAGATATTCAGGATTGATAGTTCCTCTTGGAGGATTTTACCTTTGATGAGTATGAAGTGTCCCTCCCTGTCTTTTTTAATGACTTTGGGTTGGAAGTCAGTCTTATCAGATATTAGAATGGCTACTCCAGCTTGTTTCTTCATGCCATTTGCTTGGAAAATTGTTTTCCAGCCTTTCATTCTGAGGTAGTGTCTATCTTTTTCTCTGAGATGAGTTTCCTGTAAGCAGCAAAATGTTGGGTCTTGTTTGTGTAGCCAGTTTGTTAGTCTATGTCTTTTTATCGGGGAGTTGAGTCCATTGATTTAAGAGATATTAAGGAAAAGTAATTGTTGTTTCCTGTTATTTTTGTTGTTAAAGTTGGCATTCTGTTCTTGTGGCTGTCTTCTTTTAGGTTTGTTGAGGGATTACCTTCTTGTTGTTTCTAGGGCGTGGTTCCTGTCCTTGTATTGGTTTTTTTTTCTGTTATTATCCTTTGAAGGGCTGGATTCGTGGAGAGATAATGTGTGAATTTGGTTTTGTCGTGGAATACTTTGGTTTCTCCATCTATGTTAATTGAGAGTTTGGCTGGGTATAGTAGCCTGGGCTGGAATTTGTGTTCTTTTAGTGTCTGTATAACATCTGGCCAGGATCTTCTGGCTTTCATAGTCTCTGGTGAAAAATCTGGTGTAATTCTGATAGGCTTGCCTTTATATGTTACTTGGCCTTTTTCTCTTACTGCTTTTAGTATTCTATCTTTATTTAGAGCATTTGTTCTTCTGATTATTATGTGTCGGGAGGTATTTCTTTTCTGGTCCAGTCTATTTGGAGTTCTGTATGCTTCTTGTATGTTCATGGGCATCTCTTTCTTTAGATTTGGGAAGTTTTCTTCTATAATTTTGTTGAAGATGTTTCCTGGTCCTTTGAGTTGAAAATCTTCATTCTCATCCACTCCTATTATCCGTAGGTTTGGTCTTCTCATTGTGTCCTGTATTTCTTGGATGTTTTGAGTTAGGATCTTTTTGCATTTTACATTTTCCTTGATTGTTGTGCCGATGTTCTCTATGGAATCTTCTGCACCTGAGATTCTCTCTTCCATCTCTTGTATTCTGTTGCTGATGCTGGTATCTATGGTTCCAGATTTCTTTCCTAGGGTTTCTATCTCCAGTGTTGCCTCATTTTGGGTTTTCTTTATTGTGTCTACTTCCCTTTTTAGGTCTAGTATGGTTTTGTTCATTTCCATCATCTGTTTGGATGTGTTTTCCTGTTTTTCTGTAAGGACTTCTACCCGTTTGATTATGTTATCCTGTTTTTCTTTAAGGATTTGTAACTCTTTAGCAGTGTTCTCCTGCAATTCTTTAAGGGATTTTTGTGCTTCCTCTTTACTGTCTTCTACCTGTTTACCAGTGTTCCTTTGTATTTCTTTAAGTGTGTTATTAAAGTCCTTCTTGAAGTCCTCTACCATCATCAGGAGATATGCTTTTAGATCCGTGTCTAGCTTTTCCGGTGTGTTGGGGTGCCCTGGACTGGGCAAAGTGGGAGTGCTGGGTTCTGATGATGGTGAGTGGTCTTGGTTTCTGTTAGTAAGATTATTACGTTTACCTTTCGCCATCTGGTAATCTCTGGGGTTAGTTGTTGTCGTTGTCACTGTTTAAAGATTGGAGCAGAAGCTGTGTTCCACTCACCAGCAGTCTCAAAATCCTGTGGCAGGGGTCATGGGTAGCTGGCGGTACCCCGGTGCTGGTCCAGCCAGAAGAGGCCTGTGGTCCTACTCAGGCCGGTTTTCTGCTTCCCTAACTAATGCAGTCTCAGGTCCCGTGTGCAATTGGATTGGAGCAGAAGCTGTGTTCCACTCTCCAGAAGTCTTAAGATCCTGTGGCGGGTGTTGTGGGTAGCTGGCGAGTGTCAGCCGACCCTGCGCCCTAGCTACCCCGGTGCTTTTCTGACCGGAAGAGGCTTGTGGCCCTATGTAGGCCGGATTTCTGCCTCCCCAACCAAAGCAGTCTCAGGTCCCGCGTGATTGGACTGGAGCAGAAGCTGTGTTCCACTCACCAGCAGTCTCAAAATCCTGTGGCGGGGGTCATGGGTAGCTGGCGGGTGTCAGCCGACCCTGCGCTCTAGCTACCCCGGTGCTGATCCGGCCGGATGAGGCCTGTGGCCCTACCCAGGCCGGTTTCTGCTTCCCTAACTAATGCAGTCTCAGGTCCCGCGTGCAATTGGATTGGAGCGGAAGCTGTGTTCCACTCACCAGAAGTCTTAAGATCCTGTGGTGGGTGTTGTGGGTAGCTGGCGAGTGTCAGCCGACCCTGCGCCCTAGCTACCCCAGTGCTTTTCTCTATTTTTGCCTTTTTAAGACAGGATTTCTCTTGTAGCCCTGACTCTCCTGGAACTCAATCTGTTGACCAGGCTGGTCTTGAACCCCAAAGATGCCTGCCTCTGCTTCCTCAAGGCTGGGATTAAAGGTGTGCACCACCACCGCCCAGTAAATTTATAGATTTTCATTTCTATAATTTCATGAGATTGCACGTCAATAGAAAAGAATCTTCTCCTTGGACATTTTAGGAAATATAATATACATCTTGCTTCCGGCGGAAAATCAGTATGTACAAGCACTTCCTTTTTATTTATATGAACCTACTCAGAAAAACTTCAAAACTGCAAAATAGAGAAGCAGCTTTCTTGACTTTAGGTGAGCTGGGAGTATTGCTTGTTGACAGAACATATGCTTTAACATAGGGGAAAGCCCTGCACTCCCTTCCCACAATCAAAAATATGAGTTTTTAAAAATTAACCCTCAAAGTACAGCTTTAGAGACAGGAATAACTAGAATTCCAGACATGACTTTCCCTCAATCTTCCATAGTAAACCCTTCTGCCCACAGTCTGCTGACAGGCAAAGCACGGTGGCCCTAAAACGGAGCAGGGGGTGCCAAGCTAGCTACAAAGAGAGCTGGGGTCAGAAGACCAGCTGGGAACTAGGCCTAAGACTGTAGGAGCTGTAACTAGGCAGGACTTTCTCACTGTTCCCTGGAGAGAGGTAAGATATATGGCTGGTGGACAAAAGACATTCCAAGCTAGACACCAAGACCACCCGCCTCTGAGTCCTCCTTTCTCAAGCTCTACGCGTACGTCAGAACAATGAACAGTTTTATTTATCTCTGGTAAATAAAAACCATTAAAACACCACTGGATCTTGATACTTTTGTAGAACATGTTACATGTCTAGATAAAGTATTCCTTTCAACTCAGAAAACACCATTTGCTAAGCATACAAAAACTTTTGAAACTTAGCTTAATGACTATAAACGGGAAGTTAGATACTTGATAATGAATTTCATAGGAATAGCAAATAGCTACTAGGCTAAAGCACAGAGAAACAAAGCTTGTGCAAGCTAGAGGATGCAATGCTTTGAGTGAGGTCTGTAAATGCAAGGAAGACTAGCTTGGCAGTCTCATGGTTCCCAGAAGTACCTGGGAAGGAGAATGATAGTCACTGTTGGACTGCTGAGAGGGGTGTGCCACAGCTGACTAAGCTGCATTGATGGTGTGTCGCTTTGGAGTCCTGGCATGCTCAAAATGAAGCCATCTCTACCACCATCCGCTGTTCTGTAGTCATTGCCTATATGGGGGCTTTTGTCTTGTTTTTAATTCTCTGCATATTACAAATACTTTGTTTTGTTTTGTTTTTTTGAGACAGGGTTTCTCTGTAGAGCCCTGGCTGTCCTGGCACTCACTTTGTAGACCAGGCTGGCCTCAAACTCAGAAATCCGCCTGCCTTTGCCTCCTGAGTGCTGGGATTAGCCACCACGCCCGCCTACAAATACTTTTTTAATTCTTTAAGACAGTGGCTCACTATGTAGCTCTGGATGGCCTGGAACTCATGGAAATCTGCCTCCCAAGTGCTAGGTTGAAAGGCATGCACCACTATGTCTGGCATACATTTTTATTTAGTTTTGATTGTGTGTGTACACTTGAGTGTGTGTATGGATGCGCAGGTGCAGGTGCAAACATACCACAATGAGAGTGTGAGGTTGGAGGACAGCTATCAGGAGCTTCCCTCCCTCCTTCCTTGCTAAGGTAGGTCTGTCTTCTTGTTTCTGCCATGCTGTGGAAACCCACCACATCCATGTTATCAGTTCACTTCTCCCAGGGCAAGGCATCTTGCTGGCCTCCAAGAGCTAGTTTGTTAGAGTGGTACACGCCTTTAATCCCAGCAGTGGGGGAGGCAGAGGCAGATGGATCTCTGAGTTCGAGGCCAGCCTGATGTACAACGTGAGTTCCAGGACTACACAGAAAAACCCTGTCTTGAAAAGCAAAAGAGAGGGGCTGGAGAGATTCCTTGGTACATCTAACTGCTCTGCATTTGCACACACACACACACACACATACACACACACACACACACACAAGCTAAGTCGTCTTCTGATTAACAATACTCAAAGTGGAACTACTGAGACAGTTCAGCAGGGAAGGGCACTTGCAGCCAAATCTGAGAACCTGCATGCAGTCCCCGTGGGACCCGCATAGTGAAAGAAGAGAAACAACTCCTCTATCTTCTACATGCATGTGGGGCAAGTAGAATGGTTTCACCAGACAAAAACTGGGAAGGTCGATCAGATTAAGGAACCCTGGCAATTCTCACAATTGAGAACCGTAGGTGTCTGAATCTGCTCCCAACCTGGTTCTTGTCCTAGAGCACGTGACCACAACACGCTAAGTGAGGACTATGACAACTAGTCATGTAGCAGAGAGCCCAGAGTTCTCCATGCTAATGAGGTATCTAGATGGGCCCCGAGGGTTTAGCCAATGAGCTTCCCTTTCTGGACTTTCCTTCCTGCAAAAGGTATTTAATCTCTGGTCTGCCCTGAGTATGTTGTATGCACCATGTTCATCAGTTTGGACAAGCAAGGACTATCTCTCTTATTAAGAACCACGGAGGGGACAGCCTTTGTTATTGAGCCACACTGCCTAAGTCTCCCACAGAAGGCCCCTGCGTGCTCCTGACATTCACCTCTCAACTAAGCCAGATTCACTCCTCAAGTTTCCCAGCACACTGGCTGGGTGCCCAGGAGTGTGGGAACCCCAGCCAAGCTCAACTTCAGTCTGTGCCCTTTCTCACCTGGGCTGGGCTCCCATCTTAGGCGTCTTCTGCTGGCCTTGAGGGGGTGTCAGCAGGTTCTGGAGTTTAAGGTCATTCCCAGCTATACAGTAAGTACCAGACTAGGCTGGACTACGTGAAACTCTGTCTCAGCAACAACAAAAATGATAATTTGAGGATTTCTCCCAAATATCTGCATGGGGCTGGAGAGATGGCTCAGCAGATGAGAGTCCTGGCGGCTCCTCCTGAGGACCTGGGTTCTATTCCCATATACATATGATGGCTCATGGCATTTTATAACTCTAGTTCCAGGGTCTCCCATGCCTTCTTGTGCCCTCCTTAGGCAACAGGCACACAAATGGTACACAGACATGCATTCAGGCAAAACAATCATACACATAAAAATAAATAAGTAAAACGAGGTGCCATGTGACTGGTACTACAAATGGAAATCTGAAATCGTATGAGCTGAACAGACACTTCACCTGGCATTACGCCGAATGACTCTATATCTAAAAGTTCTTTTTAAATGGATTACTCTTCAAGCAATAACTCAAATTCTAAAATTAAATTATTTGCACATTTTACAGATTGCAAAATCCCTATTAAAGTAATCTAATAAATGGTGCCATACAAGTAACTTGCTTTAAGTAACTTCACATGAACTTGTAAATTCTTAAGGCTACAAATAAAGTTAATTAGCATCAGTTTTGACTCTCATTACTCTCGTAACCATGGTTTCTAAAACACAAAAGAAAACCTCAATGAGAACAAAGTCAAACTTTAACAAGAAAAGTAAAAATGCCCAGGGCTAGCATTTTCCAGTTAAATAAGAAATAACTTTATTCATTGGTTTGGAATGAGTAAAAGTGTGTGTGTGTGTGTGTGTGTGTGTGTGTGTGTGTGTGTGTGTGCACATGCGCGCACGCTAGCTTGGAACTTACTATGTAGCTCAGGCTGGCCTCAAACTCATAAAAGTCCTCTTGCCTCATTGTCCTAAGTGCTGGGATTGCTCACCAGCCTGACCAGATCTTCTAGCCTCTGTCAAATGCACGCAGTCTGCAGTCCAGGAATTCACAAACACAGCCCCACTCTGTCCTCTTTCTCTTCAAGGGGAAAAGCTACATTGTACCCAAATCCTCCAATAACTAAAGTCAGTTTCTATTTGTTTTCTCAGTGGTTAACTTTGTTTGTTTGTTTGTTTGTTATAGAAGATGACTTCCAACTAAAGGAAAAGAGAAGGAAAAGAAAAGAGTTTAAAGGGAAGAAAAATTGCTCAGATGAAGAACACAAAATTGAAACAATGCAACCATGACCTCAGCCACCTGTGAGTGCTCAGACGCTCCCCTAAGAATGCCTGCTGGGATTGCTCGCAAGACCAAGGACATTAAAACAGCCTTCAGATCATAATCACTGGGACTCAACACAGGGAATGGGGCTTCATACTCTCTTTTTGACATCCTTGTTTATAATGCCAATTATGAGCACTAGCTGTAATAAAAAGGAATACAGTCAAAGTGAGATCTTTCAAGAAAAAGAAAATACATAAGTATTATAATCTAGTTAGAGAAACAGCAGTCTCTGGGACTGTGGCTCAGTGATAGAGTACTTGCCTAACATGCTTAAGGCTCTGTGTTTGATTCCTAGCTCTGACAAAAAAAAATGAGGTAAATAAATAAATAAATAGGGTGCTAGTGAGATGGCTCAGTGGTTAAGAGCACCTACTGTTCCTCCAGAGGTCCTGAGTTCAATTCCTAACAACCACATGGTGGCTCACAACAATCTACAAAGGGATCTGATGCCCTCTTCTCGCATGCAGTTGTACATACAGAGCACTTATTCATTTAAAATTAATAAATGAATGAATGAATGAATGTACAATGACTTTTTTAAATCACTTACATATGTATGTATCCATATGTAAATATGTTCACATGAGTGCAGATGCCCACAAAGGCCAGAGGAGGGCACCAGACCTCCAGAGTCAGAGCCACAGAGGGCTGAGTCACCAGGATGTTGACAACTGAACTCAGGTCCTCTGCAACAGCAAATACCCTTAACTACTGAGCCACTGCTCCAGCTCCAAGAACAATGCATTTTTACTGTTTTTCTTGCACAGTGTGACTTAGAAGCTACAATTCTTCTGTTGTAAAACTACAGTTAACCATGTCTCTACTGCTTCTATAATAAGGACTTAATTATAGGACTTACTAAGGACTTCTGAAATAAATACTAAAGACAAAACCATATTTTCACTGCCCAAATGTAGAAATTTGAAGTGTTCCTATCAAATAGAAATATTATCATTGCTTCAAAATTTTTAAGACTTAAAGTGATACAGTTTACCATAAGGGTCTTGGGGGTGAGGGCTTTTTAAAGTGTTTATTACATTTCTTTCCTTACTTACTTTGTGTGCATGCACATGTGACTCAATCTGTGTATGGAGATCAGAGGACATATTGCTGGAGTGGGAGACTAAACTCAAGTCGGCAGGCTTCATGACAAAAGCCTCTAGCTTCAGTTCCATCTCAGCTGTCTCATAGGAGCTGCTGCAAACATGTGATTCTAACACTACGCAGAGCAAAGTTCATAAGCATGGAGGGGAGCCTGTCATTCTTCACCCTTCTATTTCCTGAAATTTCAATTTCTATGTTTATCACGACGGTGGATATTAATTGTCCGCAGTACCACAGAGACAGAAAGAAGGCATGATATTGCCGATCGTAGCCAACTGTCCTGAAGTGAGAATCATAAAATCACAGGTACAAATCTCCATTGCTGACCACAGAGTTCCAGCAGTGTGAGACCCACCCACCTGTGTCCTTCTCTGCTCTGTGCTTCTTGTACTCAGGTAAGATTTAACACAAATGGAACCCTACCATACATTGATAGACAGAACTGTGGACCAACTATTTAACAGACTTAGCCAATTACTTCTCAGGTCCGAATACCAAAAATTTAAAGGCACTCACTATATAGAAAAAAGTAGTGGGGGGGGGGGGCATTGCATTGTTTTTAAGGCAAGCAGAAAATAGCACAGTCATGCATGCCCATAATCCTGGTATTCAGAAAGTGGAGGCAGAAGGGTCAGGAATTCAAGTTCACCTTTACATACAGAGTTTGAGGGTAGCAGAGGTGAAATGAGACTCTGTCTCAAATAACAGAGCAGACAAGCATAGATAAGGCTGGGTGTTTTCTACCTTTTCTAGCTGCTACAGAATTGATTCACTTAATTTCAATGTTCCCCCTGAGAGACTAGGGTAGGAGAGACCTTGGCAGGGTTCTTAAATAAATAAGAAATAGCATGTTAGTCATTGCTGGGGACAAGTGCTGCTAAACAAGACTGCAAACTTCGAATGCATTTATGTTCCCTTTAAGTCTATCAAGTATGACTATCTGGGAAAGCAGAATGATCTAGAACAAAACACATGGCCACTGACCGATCCACTAGAGTCACCTCATCTTATGTCATTCTGTATTGATTGGAATTCGAAACTCTTGGCAATTCATGAAGAACACCATCTGGATAGATTTGAAGAGAGGGGTAAGAGGTCTTTCTAACATTCTACAGGATGGCAGCTAAAACCTTGGGCTAAGCTGGCAGTAGTGGAACATGCCTGAAATCCCAGCATTCTAGATGTGGGGGCAGGAGGGACAGAAGAGCAAGTTATCTTCAGCTATATGGGAAGTTAAAGGACAGCCTGGATTAGAGACCCAACACACACGCATGTGCACATTTCTAGAAAAATCCAAATATTAAAAAAGTCCCGCTATGGAGTTTGGTGTTTATTGCCACTCTCAGGCCTTAGGGAGTCTACATCACAAACGCTTCCTGTTTCACTGTGTACAAAACTCTCGGTTCCAGCATGCTTCTCCTCGAAATTCGCTTATAAATGTGAAGATGCAGCATGTGATCTTTCCCTGTGTAAGAGATCATTAGAAATAGAAATCCTCTTTGAATTTAATGGCTCCTAAAAAAAAAAAAAAAAAAAAGTCCTCCTGACTTAAGAGCCAAATGGTCAAATGGTCAAATACTAAACCATGAAACTGTTGCTCAGTTTGACTAGCCACCACCCCAGGGGACGAGCACTTCTTATTCTCTCGTCCTGTGAAGCATTTCAGAGGCAGTAAACAAAAGCTAAGAATTGGAGAAATATGATGGCTAGGCATTGTATTTAATCAGTGGCCTCTCTCATGTCCACACAGAGAGTGAGCATCAAAGACAGAAAAAAAATGTTTACACAGATAAGAGAAAGATCGCACCAGGGACAATGAGACCAGGAATGAGCTAGGAATGAGCCAGGGACAGACTCTGAGTAGGTGTCGTGTTCCCAGTAGGTAAACACTTTATTTGTGCTTTACAATAGCCAGAAAAGCATTCTGCTGTGTGCTCTGCTCATTCCTCACTATCAGTGATTAAACTGAGTAAAGGCATGCTCGCCCTAATTTGGGAAGAGAGGTCAAAAGCAGAGCTTACAGATTAGCCTTTTTCCTCCAAGTCTTTGTATGCCAGGTATCTGTGACCTAATGAAACATTGAAATATGCAGAGGGCTCCATACTGACTCTTCAGTGCCCACTGGAACACAATGGTGACCAATGGTGACAACAGCAGCAAGTTTGAAGGAGAGTAAAGCTGCCTATTCCTTGTTTGTGGTACCTGAACACAGAAAAAGAAGAAACTTTGTGGGCTGACACAATGTGGCTCAGCAGGTAAAGGGGCTTGCTGCCAAGCCTGAAGACTTGAATCTGATCCAGAAAGAGCCACGAGGTGAAGAGAACTGACTCATGCAAGTTGTCTTCTGACTGACACATGACCACACACACACACACACACACATACACACACACACGATCTTCCAGTCTCCCACTGTTATTAGAAGGCACCACATGAACTCCCTGAATTTTCACAGTGAGGTCATTCTCATTTGTATCTTTCTCTCGGCATTTCTTTTTTTCCTGACCTATTAAATCTTAGCTTACTTATGCAGGGTCTCAAAGAGCCTCCCCCACCAAGATTCCTCCTACATTTATAGCAGCCAAATGTGGCCTCAAGAACCAGAGAGCAAATGACTATGCTGTTGTTTTGACACAGGATAGGATCTCTCTACATAGCTCTGAATGTACTGGGACTCACTATGTAGACCTGGCCAGCCTTAAACTCAGGAGAGATCTGCCTCTGCCTCCTGAGTGTTGGGATTAACAATCAGCATTGCCATACCTGGCTACATACTACTTTTAAAAGGCAGAAACATACTGAACTCAGTGAAGTTTTATTACAGAAAACAGTACATCATGCTTGCTCGTCCCAATGAAGGCTTACATGTACTGCTGACTTGGTCTATACATGCCTAACGTCCTTCATGAAATTGTGTCTTACAGAAAACAAGGTTTTTCCTTCCAGCAATAGCATTTAGTTCCTTGATGTCTAATTAACATGCAGTTAAGATTAGTTAATTGATTGATTTAGTAGTATCTGTCTCAAAAGACCTTTTTCTTCTAGGTTATATATCTCTCCCTCTTCCCCCTCCTCCTCTCCTCCCCCTCCTCCCCCTCCTCCTCCCTTTCCTCCTCCTCCTCCTCTTCATTTTTCACTGATTCGTTCTGTTTTTTCTGTTTTTTCTGTTTTGAGGCCAGGCCTCACGTAGTTCATGCTGGCTTTCAACTTCTATGTAGTTAAGGATGACTCCTCAAACTTCTGAGCCTCCTGTCTCCACCCATCCTGGATACTGGAATTGCAGGAGGCTCTTACATACTTGGCTCTCTCTCCACCCACCCTGGATACTGGGATTGCAGGAGGCTCTTACATACCTGGCTTTCTAGGTTACATTCCATATTTACTCTTATCACATTTTATTTTAAAATATGAGGAAAACCAGATTACATTCATCTTTGTTATAGATTTACCCATTAAGGATGTACCGCTCCCAACATGCGCCAGAAATTGTGTAGACAAGTAACTGTGCGACCTAAGGGACACAAACAGGCAGGCCTTAAGGAAGGCTGGTCTTTAGGGGAAATGCTTCATAAACACATAACACATTGCAGTAAATACATATAATGTCAGAAATACAGTGAGCCTGGGATCATCTGGAACAATAAAAGGAGAGAGTAGAGAAACAGGATCAGCAAATGTTCCGCTAGAAATAACAACACATATGTACATACATACATACAACACACACACACACACACACCACATTCTCCTGTCATTTTTTATTTCCGGTCTTCATACTTGTTAAATGCACTGGGTGTGATTACCTTCAACAACTAAGGAGAATAAAGGGGATGATACTTTAAAAAAAATGATTTTAAAGTGGTTTAATAATTTTCCAAAGATTTGTTTTATTTTTAATTGTATGTATATGTGTGTGTTTATCTGCAAGGGAGCACACATGAGTGAGGTACCCTTGGAGTCCACAAGAGAGAACTATGTCCTCTAGACCTAGAGTTACAGGTATTTGTGAGCCCCCTCACATGGGTGCTGAGAACTGAAGGCAGGTCCTCTGCAAAAACAGCAACCTCTGTTAGCCGCTGAGTCTCCCTGCAGTCCTCCCTGCAGTCCTCCCTCCTGCCCTTCCTTCCCTCTTCCTTGTGCCCCTCCCCCAGCCCAGGGTCAATAAAGTTTTTAACAGATAACTTTAGGACACATTTTAAATAAAAGTCTAGAAAAGACAGGATGACCCTGGGCTATGCTGGAAAGAAAAAGAACATGCTTTCTTGTCGACTCGCCTGTCTACAGCCTGGAACTCTTTCCATGCAGGAAACCCAACGTGTCAAAGCTGAGTGATGACTAGAACCTCACCAGCCCTTGACAGCCATAGAAAATGTCCTTCAACAATGAAAGCGTTCTCTTGTGCTTGGGCGAAAACACACAGCACGAGTGCTTTGCTTTTGTTGTGATTTGTTGTGGTTTACATGACGTAACTGGTCCACGGCCATGTGGAAAACACATTTCAACATGTTGAAGATCCAGTTATTCAGACTCTCTCCACTGTGTGCATCCATCAGTGCTGAATCGGATGGCAACACTGTCATCAACTGCCTCAAAGCTTCATCGTCTAAGAAATGGATGCTGGCCAGGGAGCGATCTGTTTTGTTTAGATTTTCAAGGCCAGGTTTCTCTGTGTGGCCCTGGCTGTCCTTGAACTCATTCTGTAGACCAGGCTGGTCTTAAATCCAGCAACCCACCTGCCTTTAATTCCCCAGAGCTGGGATTAAAGACATGTGCCACCATGCATGGTCTAACGTATAGTAATTTTTATACAGTATACAATTTATCACCCTTAATACTAGAATATGTCTTCTATGACCTATTCACACAAGGAAGTTTAAATCAATATTGAAAAACATCTGAATTAATTAATTTTAATTTCCTTAATTTCTTGATATATTTTGTTGCATGTAAAAAAAAAAAGTGTCTTAGTCATAATTTCTATTGCTGCACAAAACATCATGACCAAGAAACAAGTTGAGGAAGAAAGGGTTTATTCAACTTCCATTTCCACATTGCTGTTGATCACTAAAGGATGTCAGGACTGAAACTCAAGCAGGTCAGGAAGCCGGAGCTGATGCAGAGGCCATGAAGGAATGTTACTTATTGGCTTTGCATCCTCTGGCTTGCTCAGCCTGCTTTCTTATAGAATCCAAGACTACCAGCCCAGAGATGACAGCACCCACAATGGGCCCTCCCACCGGGTCACTAATTGAGAAAATGCCTTACAGCTGGATCTCATGGAGGCGTTTCCTTAAGGGAAGTTCCTTTCTCCGTGATAACTCCAGCTGTGTCAAGTTGACACACAAAACCAGCAGTACAGTTTGAGTTAGTTTTCTATGTTTTGAGCTGGGTATTCACATCTTTAATAACAGAACTCAGGAAGCGGAGACAGGCAGATCTCTGTGAGTTCAAAGTCAGCCTGGTCCCACAGAGCAAATTTCAGGACAGAGAAACCCTGTCTTAAAACACCAAAAAAAGAAAAAAAAATTTTTTTTTCTATTTATTCCAGTTTTCCTAAAATGAATTCTATTTTGTCCCTTCAACACTATAGACTACAAAGGTCATATTAAAGATCAGGCAACAGCAAGGGAAGATGATTTATACCTTTAATCCCAGCACCCAAGAGGCAGAGGCAGTGTCATAGTTAGGGATTTACTGCTGTGAACAAACACCACGGCGAAGGCAACTCTTATAAGGACAACATTTAGTTGGGACTGGCTTACAGGTTTAGGGATTCAGTCCATTATCATCAAGGCAAGAGCATGGCAACATCCAGGCAGGCATGGTGCAGGAGGAGCTGAGAGTTCTATATCTTCATCTGAAGGCAGCTAGGAGATGACTGACTCCCACATGGCTAGGAGGAGGGTCTCTAAGACCAACCCTAACATAACATACTTCTTCCAACAAGGCTCTCTTCCATTTTCTGGCTGCCAGTGACCTTTGCCAAACATCTGCTCTTGGGTCTAGAGAATTGGCTCAGAAGTCAAGAGCACTTGTTTCTTTCAGAGGATTCAGGCCTTACCATTCACATGGTGGTTCACAACCATCTGTAATTCCGGGTCCCAAGGGATTCCTGGTCCTTTTCTGTCCTCTGCAGGCATCAGGCGAACACAAGAGACACAGACATACAATCAGACAAACTGTCAATCATATACAACAAAAATAAATCTTTTTCTTTTTCATCTGCTCTATAGTCAGCTAACTCCCAGTCACCCTCTCTACCCCTCCTGCACACCATATCCTACCAGGGACCCTCCTGCCTTGACGGTCAAGTTAATCCCTGAAAGCCACCAACAAGATCCTGAAAATAAATCTGATATCTCTGAGATTGCCACACACATCTCAGGCTGGGCTCATCTTCACAGGCTTGACCGCATTGACATTCAAATCCCTTACACTGTACCAGGCCTGCCCTGTAACCACTCTGGAGGACAGCTAAGAAGACATCCCAGAAGAAAGTTTATAACACTAGAGGGATATGGTTGCTCTGGATTGTTTAATTGGTTTTTGGTTTTGGGTTTTGTTTTTTGGGTTTTTTGTTTTGTTTTGATTTGATTTTGGGTTTTTTCAAGACAGGGTTTCTCTGTGTAGCTCTGGCTGTCCTGGAACTCACTCTATAGACCAGGCTTGGCCTTGAATTCAGAAATCTGCCTGCCTCTGCCTCCCAAGTGCTGGGTTTAAAGGTGTGTGCCACCACTGCCGGACTGCTTAATTGTTTTGTAACACAATTGTTCATGTTGTTGATTTGCTTTAGGGGTGTGTGTGTGTGTTCCCTACATGTATATATGCCTGGTGCCCATTCAAGTTAGAAGATGTCATTATTTGAATATGCTTGGTCCAGGAAGTGGCACTATTTGGATATGTGGCCTTGTTGGACTAGGTGTGTCACTGTGGGTGGGGACTTTAAGACCCTCATCCTAGCTTCCTTGAAGCCAGTATTCTTCTAGCAGCCTTTTGATGAAGATGTAGAACTCTCAGCTCCTTGTGCACCATGCCTGCCTGGATGCTACCATGCTCCCACCTTGATGATAATAGACTGAACCTCTAAACCTATAAGTCACAATTAAATGTCATCCTTTATAAGAATCATGGTGTCTGTTCACAGCAATAAAACCTAACTAAGACAAAGGGGTGTGTGGAAATCCCCTGTGACTGTAGTTGTAGAAGATTGTGAGCCACCATACAAGTGCTAGGAACTGAACCCACCTCCATTCTCCAAGATCAGTTAAGAGCTCTTAACTGCCAAGCCATCTCCCCAGTCCTGATGACACAGTTTCTTAACATGAACTCTGTAAACACTAAGGTCCTGGGAAACAGCTCAGTCAGTAGAGCACTCACAGCTCAAGCATGGAACTGGGTTCGATTCTCAGCATACTTGTCAAGGGCTGGTTCAGTGGCCACACTTGCAATCTCAGAGTGCTAGGCAGATAGAGACATCAGTGGATGGAGGCAGATAGGATGAAGGGTCCTGTGGGACTGCTGGCCAGCCAGGCTATTCTGATCAGGGTACATCAGGCCAAAGGAGGTCCATAGCATTTCCAAAGATAATAACCAAGTTTGTCCTTTGGCTCTACATACATACACTGTCATGCTTACACAAGCACATGTACACACAGACATTGAAGAAAAAGGTGGAGTCGGGCAGTAGTGGTACGCACCTTTAAACCCAGAAATTGGGAGGCAGAGGCAGGTAGATTTCTGAGTTCCAGACCAGCCTGGTCTGCAGAGTGAGTTCCAGGACAGCCAGGGCTACACAGAGAAACCCTGTCTGGAAAAAAAAAAAAAAGAAAGAAAGAAAGAAAAGAAAAGAAAAGAAAAGAAAAGAAAAGAAAAGAAAAGAAAAGAAAAAAAGGAAAAGGCAGAAAGGCTGGGTAGGCTGCTGGACTTTTGATTTACACTTTCATAGGCCTGAAATGTTCTTGTCTACCTGAGTGACTCAGCTCTTTAATTTTTTTAACGTTTTCATATTTGCGATATATGTGTATGAGTGTGTTGTGTGTGTGTTCATATATTTGTATCTATGTTGTGTATATGTTACAAAATATAAACATTTAAATAACACAGAGCACCCACTATCACCCTATTGTGCTATAAGTTCTCTTCTGGGCTGTATTCATAGAGAGCATGGGTGCTATAACACATAGGTGCCATAACACATGTGTGGAGGTCAGAGGTTATCTTTCCAGGGACCTAATTCAGCCCATTAGGCTTCTGGGCAAGCACTTCTACCTGAGGAGCCATCAAAAAACAAGCCTGGTTCTACGTTTTTCTTTCTTCAAAATGTTTTGTTTTGTACTTTCCTTGTTTTGGTTTGGGGCACCAGGTCTCATCAAGTAGCCCAGGATGGCTTTGAACTCATTATTTAACTCAGACTAGCCTAGAACACATGCCAATCCTCCTGTCAGCCTCCAAGGCCTGGGAGTGTAAGTGTGGGCTCTCACAACCAGCACTGATTCCTTTGGAGCTCATTTCCACAGATCCCAGTGCTCTGTGCTTTTAATACACCTCTAGTAGATTCGGGGTGGTTTTCTGCAGTCCTGTGGTTTGAACCTAGGGCTCTATCCTACATATCCACTCTACCACTGAACCATCCCCTGCGGACTCCTTCAAATTCCAGCTGACAAGTCTGTCTTCGCAAACTTTTCTCCCTCTCCCCTCCCCCCTTCTCTTTCATATAATCTCATACGACCCTGGCTGGCCTACAACTCCTATATAACTGAGACTAGCCTTGAACTCCTGTTCTTTGGATCTCTACCCACAAGAACTGGGCTAACAGGTCCATGTCACCATGCCCAGGAAAGCCCTTACTTCTGCCCCCTTTGTGGATGCAATCTATGAAGCGCATTTGAAGCTCAATTGTACTCAACAGTGCTTTATTTGGTTCTGCTTCTGAAAGCGTGAGATGAGGCTCTCTCTGACTTGCCGTTCTCATGAACCTCTCTATGATCAAAAGAAACAGAAACATGAAGGCAAACGAAGTGAGCAGCTAACTCGGGGAGTTGGGGGAGGGGGGGAGCCCACCACTCACGTGCCGTAATAAAGACCTGAATGTCCCCAAGTGTGGGGAGGGCTTATCTGGACCTCACCTTATAAGACCATCCTGCATTAGTTAAATGGCTCCCAAAGAGGAAACGGACCTTGAATTATCTAAAGAAACTAAGTCCACCATTAACCTGAGCTTTTGATGATCTGGTGCGCTACTGGGTGGGGATCCGAGCAGAGGAGGGGGCAGGGGAGATCTTTTTCTCTCTCTTCCTGAAGAATGAGGGCCTGAAGCTTTTCCAAGAGCTAAAACATTGCAGAAGGCCCTCTGATGTCTTATCAGTGTTTACTCGCCTCTGCTGGTTAATGGTGGTCACAGGGAGGACGGCCAGATAAACTCTCATGATTGTTTCAGTGTCTCTAATGTGAGCGGCAGGAGGTCTGAGAATGTAGGTCAAAAGACAGCTAAGTGATTGGATGGAGACAGTATACAGAGGCTACAGAGACCAAAAGTCCCCCCACGTGCATATTAATTGAGAGTTTCTGCGTAGTGCTTTAGGATCATATCAAATAATGAACTCTGTGGCAAACTGTTCACATTCATTTTGTTTTGCTGATAGAATGACTGTCATGATTTACTTCCTCTTTTAAATCATGATCAGTAAAACATGATTGAACATTGGAAAGCAAGGTCTTCTGGATCTAGAAACATATTCTCCTTTGACATATATAGATGTATGTGTCATGAAGATGTTCCAGTATAAATGGCACCCGCACCTTGAGACGCTCCTGTGTAAAAGGCACATGCGCCGTACGATGCTCCAGTGTGAAAGGCGCATGCGCCATGCGCAAGTGGTACTGGGTTATGCTCAGTGACACTAAATAATGTTTAGCCTGGTCTTTGAAAAGGAAAAAAAGCAGATACCCTATCTCAAACAAGATAGAAAGTGAGGACATCCAAGATTGCCCTGTGACTGCCACACATGCACCTTCACACATAAATACACACACACACACAAAGATTAGTAAACTCTAGCTCACTGAAGGAAGGTTTCAAACTATATATTTCAGATGATTATGGCGAAGACAAGTCTAAAAAATTGTACTTTATATTTTACTTAGCTGTTTAGTGTGTTTAATAAAAATGTAAACCATTCTGTTATTTGTCTGTTTTTCCAGAAAGGGTTTCTCTGTGTAGCTCTGGTTATCCTGGAACTCATTCTGTAGACCAGGCTAGCCTCGAACTCAGAGATATGCCTGCCTCCAGAACTCTGGGATCAAAGGCACACACTACTACATCCAGCTAAAACTTTGATATATTAATAAAGCAATAATGTATACACATATAATTTAATCTGGAAAACAATTTCCTAGTTTAGTTTATGGTTTATTACATTAAAAATTATCTTGTATAAGGTCTTAGATTTAACCTCCATTCAAAACCACTATGGGCAACATAATGAAATATACACATCTTAAAATAAAGATAAAAATAAATATTTTTTATAGATTTGTATATCTTGAGTTTTATAATGAAAAATGGTGATTATAATGGGGAAATCTTGTTTTCACTTATTCAATAACTCAACACACACTAGCAATTTCAGAAAATGGAGTCGGCAAACGCCATAGTTTCCATGATATCCTAACTCATTACTTCTGTTGTACATTGATAGACTAACAGAGTTCTGGGCTCATTATTCTGCCCCATGGTAAAAGTGGACTACTTCATATGTCATCTCTCGGCATTATGCCTTAAGCTCACAGAAGACATGGATCACGCTTGAACCCATCACAGCAACCATTCACACATGAAATCAAACAGCATTCAGAAAAATAGTAGTTCTCCAACTTAACAATATTTTTTTGTTTTTTATTTTCTCCTAAGTGTGTGTGTGTGTGTGTGTGTGTGTGTGTGTGTGTGTGTGTGTGTGTACATATGGGAATGCAAGTGCTTAAGCTACAGCTGTTTGTGGAAGACAGTTTCTTTTTTCTACTATATAAGTCCCAAAGGTTAAACAGGGTCCTCAAGATTGGTAGTGAGCACCTTTAGCTCCTGGGATATCTCACCACCTCATAACACCATTAACATTACTTATATTGTCAGGAAACCTTCACAAGATGCTGGGCCTAGGGACCTCTCAATTCTTCTCTGAATCCTATTAGAGTCTGGTTGCAGGAAGGGGATATTTTATGATGCACCAAATCTTACAGAAGTAACTAAAGGCGTAAGGGTAGTTAAAACGTTTCTCCCAAAATTAGGTTTAATATTTTAAAAAGGAAGAACTCAGTCCAGAGTAGAGGTAAAATTGATTTGAATATATTGGGGGTCATGAAGAGATTATTCGCTGATTATCTAGGAGACCTTCAAGTGCCTGTGGAGACATAAGAAAACACTAAAGACTCTGATGCTTCTAGGGGCCTAATTTCTTCCCAGAGACTGCATCACAATCTAAAGATATAAAACAGTCAAGGGGTGTAACTCAGCTGGAAGAGTGCTTGCCTGCCTTGTACAAACCCCTGGGTTCATCCCAGTATTGCATAAAAACAGGGCAAGGGGGCTGGAGAGATGGCTCAGCAGTTAAGAGCACAGACTTCTCTACCAGAGGTCCTGAGTTCAATTCCCAGCAACCACATGGTGGCTCACAACCATCTGTAATGAGATCAGATGCCCTCTTCTGGTGTGTCTGAAGAAAGCAATGGTGTACTCATATAAATAAAATAAATAAATCAATTAAAAAAAAAACAAAAACAAAAAAACAGGGCAAGGTAACACTGCTCTGGAAACCTGACAGTGAAAGTTAGAGGCAGGAGGACCAAGAGTTCAAGGTTATCCTCAGTTACATAGCAAGTGTGGGGCTAGCTGGGGCTACATGAAACCTTGTGTCAGAAAGAAAGAAGAAAGGAAGGAAAAAGGGAGGGAGGGAAACTAGTTGATTGATTTTAAGGTATACAATACTTCTTCTAGAGACTAAAGAGATGTCTTCATGCTTAAGAGCACAAAACCCAAATGTAGTTCCCAGCACTCAAGTCAGGCAGCTTACAATCACATTCCAAACTCCAGCTCCAGGGCTCTGGCATCCTCTTCTGATCTTCCCCTGGGCATCTTTACTTACATACATGTACACCTACACAGAAACACACCTGCACATAAATACAAAGTAAATCCTCTTTATAATCTTTAAAATAGGGGGCTGGAGACATAGCTTAGTGTCTAAGAGCACTTGTTCTTGCAGAGGACCTACCTGGATTCCATTCCCAGCACCCACATGGTGGCCCACAACAATCTATAACTCCAGTCCCAGGGGACCTAATAATCTCTTCTGACCCTCATGAGCACAAGCCACAATAGTGAGGCACAGATATACATGCAGGCAAAATATCCACACATATCAATAAAATAAACCAACCTTCTTTCTCTCTTTTTTTTAAATATTTATTTATTTATTTATTTATTTATTTATTTATTTATTTATTGCATATGAGTACATTATAGCTGTCTTCAGACACACCAGAAGAAGACATCAGAATCCATTATAGATGGTTGTGAACCACCATGTGGTTGCTGGGAATTGAACTCAGGATCTCTGGAAGAACAATCAGAACTCTTAATTGCTGAGCCAACCCTCCAGTCCTCTCTCTCTCTCTCTCTCTCTCTCTCTCTCTCTCTCTCTCTCTCTCTCTCTCAAATACTTGTTATGAAAGTGGCCATTTTCCAATGTGGTATTTGGGGGAAACCCCAAAGATTGTTCTTCCCTTCTGGAAAAACATCCTTTAGTAGAATGTTACCTCAGGTTGAGGATAGGACCCAAGTTTAAACCCCAGCCCTGCCAAAACAAAGCAACAAAGCACAGACTGTACCATCCCAAGCCTCTCTTTCTTGTACTGTCCTTTAGTGGCAACATTTATGTTTTCAGCTATTATCACAATCCCAAAATTCAAGAAGTCTGAACATTAAGCTTCATCTCCCTTCATAAGACGTGGGACTCTGGCCACAGACTGATAAGGTCTGACTTGAAGCCATTCATAGTCTTTCCTCAGCCGGAACGTGGTTAGCAGGGCGGTGGACAGTTAAGAGTTCACTCCAACTCTGCCACTCCCTTTAAGACCACAGACAAGCTATCCGACCTCTCCTGGGCTATCTGTGTTTCTCCCTTCCTAGAAAGCACAGAGACCTCAACTCACAGGTATCCCTGAAATGGCCTTAAAATGTAAAACCTGTAATACACATGTACAAAGCATAGTGACAGGCACACAAGGAAAGATGTGTAAATGGTCAGTCCCATCTCAGAAACTATTTTGATAATCTCCCTGTAGCCTCAAGTCAAATTGAGTCTCCATGGCGGTTTTGTTATTTAAATTCATCATTTTCATTTAAAAATAAACAAACTAAGTAAATGAACACAGTTTGTGTTGGACTGCATATATTCTAATTTATGATTGTTTTTCTTCTTCGGAACTATTCCTTCATTCCACCATTAAACAGACTTTCTTCCATTTATGTCATCCGCTGTCTGTGTGCATCATAGATAAACAAAGGGACTTCTGAGGATCATCCAGATGCAAACAACACAAGCCCCTTTCCTCCTTCCCATACACTCAGAGCAACAGGGAGATTGTACCTCTAAAACTGGGGAATAGAGAAGCACGTAAAAGCACTGTGTAAGCAAACCCTACAGCTAACAACCCTATGCACCAATACCAATCTTAGTCACGTTTCATGTATTTAATTGGCAAGACTGTGCTGGAATGGGGGAGTATTAGGTGCCTCTCAATGGCCAAATTGCACATCATGTGACAGGAAGAGAAGGGAGCAATGTGTCTTTGTAACAAGTTTGCAAACTGCCCCGCTAAACTATTGGAATGCGGTTTTATAGAAGCTGTGATCACTCAGCCTCACAGGACATGGCAACCGTTCTGTTTACTTTGAGTTGTTTTCCTGCTTTCTCCTCAGTGCTATTATTCTTTTTAGAAAACTTTAAAAAAAATAAAAAAAGAAAGAAAAAAAATAAAACAAAATGTTTTTCTAATTTTACTCAGTGTCTTCTAGACAATAAGGGCAAGATAGATAGCTTCTGAATTCCTCTCAGAGTAAAATCACTGCAGTATTCTCATAGCTGGAATGCTGTCAAAGAAAATTCACCTGGAGAGTTTGGGGAGAATAAAAAAGAAAAAGAAAAAAAAGGAGCACCTGTAATCTACCTTAGCCAGAAAACAAAGCACTGTGGATATAGCTGAGAGGTAGACTGTTTACCCAGCATATGTGAGGCCGGGGGTTCAATCCTCAGTTCTGTAAGTAAGTAAATATGTAAGTGAATAAATTAAATAAATAAATAAATAAATAAATAAATAAATAAATAAATCTTTACTGGATCTAGCAAGATGGTTCCGTTGATAAGAACGGACCATTGCACACCTCAGCATCCACACCTGAACAACTCACAATGGCCTATAAAATTCCAGGTCCAGGGGGATCCCACACCAGGGATTTTCCACTACTTGACTTCACATGCTATACACATAATTAAAAAGAATTCCTTTAAAACAAGAAAGTGGATGTAGTTGCTACTAACAAGAACTACACTTATGTCACTCAGGAGGCATCATTGTTGGGTTGGAGAGCCAAGGAAAGGCATATAGTCACACCATGCAACACAAGTAACATACTGGGAGGCTGGGTATGTACACAAAAGGCCACCTCTGAGCAGGGACTAGTGCAGGGCAGGGAGGCACGGGCTTTATAAAGGATCTGGCACATTCACAACGGGCAAGTATGTAATCATGGTGACAGTGGAAACGTGTCGCATGCGGCAGCTGCCACTAAAGCATTGAAGGCAGGCCTGTGCATGGTTCTCACTTTACCAACAACTGTCATAAGCTTACGATAGAAATCTAAAACTGTCTGCCTGTCTCTGCCTCCCCAGTGCCACATTAAAAGTGTGTGCCACTTACCAGGCCCAGAAAACTAAGTCGTGAGAACAAACTGGTTTCATTCAGTGCTTTGTAGTTATTTTTGACATCAGGCAGATTTCAGAGATGGGAGGGAAAGCAAGCCTTTGACTGGGTAAGAATTACCTTTATCTCAACATCCACTGGACCCTCATCTGATCAAACTATGGTCCATGCTTAGGCTGATGGGCCAATCTACCATTTTGCTCTAATTACACGAGCATGAATGTGACTTGCATTATCTGCATCAGGAAACTATATCCCTGAGCCCTATAAGTAAGTGACTTGCATTATCTGCATCAGGAAACTATATCCCTGAGCCCTATAAGTAAGTGTTCCTTAGCTATCCTATGTGCCTAGCTGTCAGCCTACAGGTGGGCAGGGCCACTCAGTGTGTTGAAGAGTCATGGATTGGGATAATGATCCAGAAACTGAAACAGAAAGAAAAGTCTGAACAGCAAGTACAAGATCAAAGTGCTTCAGCTACATTTTAACTCTGCCAAAATGATCTTTAACAATTATTTTAGATGCACTGTTTTCCTTTTAGGAGATATATATATATATATATATATATATATATATATATATATATATATGCATGTGTGTGTGCGCGCACTTTATCTGCATGTACACCTGTATGCCAGAAGAGGACATCAGATCATATTATGGAGGGTTGTGAGCCACCTTGTGGTTGCTGGGAATTGAACTCAGAACCTCTGGAAGAATAGCCAGGGCACTTAACCACTGAGCCATCTCTCCAGCCACAGATGCACTGCCTTTGTTCTCCCCCAAATCAATGCATAGTCAAGTTACAAGTTCCTATTTTCAGTAAGTGATTTATTATCTGCAGGATTTTGTGTTGGTCGTTTGTTTGTTTGTTTGCTTTTTAACTTTTTCTTTCCATCCACATTTGTTTCAGCCTACAGAAAACACTCTGACTTGCAGCACAAGTGATAAGCAGGAAAAAACAAAAGTTTTTACCCAAAACATCTTTGTCCTGCCTTATGCAGGGGGCGGGGGGGGGGGGGGATATCTCATTCTCATGACCTCATAAGAGGGAGGCAGGGCTGAGGGGATTTTAGCCTGTCTGTCAGTTAAACATCTGGAGATCCACATACAAGTATTAACATCTTAAGTTGTGAAGTTACTTTTCTCTTTGCTTTTTTGCAAACTGTAATATTTACTTAGAATACGTGGCCAGGCTTACACTATTTTCTTCTCTAAAACTTAGAACTTCCTATTTTAAAATATTCTATAAGATATATGTGTGTGTGTGTGTATATATATACCCTTACTAAGATTAAGATGGCTGGCGTGAGCTCTAGGTTGCAATGCAGCTAACTGCACTATTCAGCCTGGTATGCAAATGAGGGGTTCAATATATTCTATTCTGTCTCGGTCCCTTTTCTTTCTGGCTACTCGGAGAGGCTTACTCCAAGAGTCTACATTTTAGCTTTTCTTCTTTTCATCCCTTAAATGACAACCCTGCCTAAAACTGTCAAAAAAAAAATTACTTTGGTTTGTTAGAATAAGCAGGGCAAGATGAATAGCACCAAACCTCTGGGCACCAACTGGCCAAGTGTTTCTCATTCAGCCTGAACTGCTTTGACAACTCGCTCCTGGGTGGGGGGCTGGGGTAGTGGGAGGAGTCTCATCAATGGACTTGAGGGATTAAGCATTCTCTCTGCACTGTAGAACATCTTTTATTAGCCTTCACTCCCGAACTTTCCTTGATCAATCTTCTCTATTGTAACTCTCTGTGTACCTTTGAGAGCTAATCTGCGTTTTACAAGCCCACTTCTTGTTCAAGGAAAACATAAAAAGGAGTTTGTTTCTGTGCCTGGATAACGATGAAATTGCGGAATGGGAAAGGAATCTAGTTTGGGTTCAGATTTCACAGACCCTCTCACCTTGATCATTCACCTCAAGCTGGGAAAAGTCACAAGCTGTGGCAGGAAGTGAGTCTCTCTCCCAGGGAGTTTCTAGCGGTTACTCCACAAGGAGAACTTTCCATTCAGGCCATAATATTGCCAATATTCTGAAAGTATTGGCAATATTATGCTGAGTCGTCATGAATTTTCCAAACTAAGGCCAACAGATATAACTCAGAAGGAAGGCAGAGGACACAAAACGTGGGGAGTGTCACTACTACATATGCATACATACTACATATGCTCAGCATATAGATCCTGATTCCATCCCCAACACCAGAGAAGGGTGGCCAGAGAGCCACCAGAAGTCAAACCTTTTCCCCTCACTTTCTGGTGCATTGATGAAACAAATTTTAAAGTTTGTTTAGTTTTTATCATTTTATTATTTTAATGTATTTATGTATTTGGGTCTTTTGAGACAGGGTTTGTGTAGCTCTGGCTGCTCTGGAACTCCAACTGTAGGCTGGCCTTGAACTCATAGATTTGCCTGCCTCCACCTCCAGATTGCTGAGATTAAAGCTGCATGCCCCCAGGACCAGCATGAAAAGAAAAAAGAATAGTTATTTGGATTTTGGCTTTGTTTTCTGGTGTTTTGTGTTTCAGAGGCAGGATCTCCTGTAGCCCGGGCTGGCCTCAAATTCACTATGTAGGTGTGGAGAACTCAAATTTCAGATCCTCCTGCCTCCAACTCCTGAATTCTGTGAAGACAGATACGTCTTACCATGCCCAGTTTTTGTGGTACTTGGGTTAACCACAGGGCCCTACGGATGCCAGACAGTCACTCTACCAACATAAGCTACATGTTCAGCTCCTTGTATTTTGTTCTTGTTTACGGATACTGGTTTGGAAACAATCTCTCATGTGCAAACATGTACCCTCTAGGATGTTGCATGACAAAAAAATAATAATAGTGTAACCATAATGTTAATACCACCAGGCAAGAATAAACCACTATTCTCTAGCAAGCTTTAATTAAACACTGGTTGGGATGGACTCTGGCCTGGGAGCTTCAGGGCTTGTGATTCATGCTCACTACACAGCGAACATCCATGTACACAAAGAATCCTTAAAGCAACACCACGGTAAACAGGCAGCACGGGAGAGCAGAAGGATTCATTGCCGCCAGAATCCCCAGGTTCTGGAAAGCTGCCTGGAATTCGATCGCATATCCCAACCGGGGGCCTGGGAGAGCTGCCCACCCTAGCTGTTGTTTGCTTGCTTGTTTTTTAAGAGTTTTCTAGGGACCTGGTATGGTGGCCAGTGCCTTTAATCTCAGCATTTGGGGGGCAGGGGCAGAGACAGGAGGAGTTCTGAGTTCAAGGCCAGCCTGGTCTATACAGGCCAAGTTTCAGAATAGCCAGGGCTACAGAGAAACCCTATCTCAAAAACAAATAAACAAACAAAAAAAACACAAAAAGCAAAACAGACCATGGTGGAGCATGTGTTTAATTCCAGCACTTGGAAGTCAGAGGCAGGTGGGTCTCAGAGTTCAAGACCAGCCTGATCTATTAATCAAGTTCCAAGACAGCCAGGGTCAAACAGAAAACCTGTGTTTTGAAAATAAAATTATTTTTTTATTAGGTATTTTCCTCATTTACATTTCCAATGCTATCCAAAAAGTCCCCAATATACTCCCCCCCCCCACTCCCCTACCCACCCACTCCCACTTTTTGGCCCTGGCGTTCCCCTGTACTGGGGTATATAAAGTTTACAAGTCCAATGGGCCTCTCTTTCCAGTGATGGCCGACTAGGCCATCTTTTGATACATATGCAGCTAGAGTCAAGAGCTCTGGGGTACTGGTTTTGAAAATAAAATTAAAAAAAAAAAAAAGATTTTTCAAGGGGCTAAGAGAGATGTCTCAGCAGTTAGGAGCACTTGCTATGCATACATATAATCAGGCGACATACATACACAGAAAATAAATACAAAAGAAACAAACAAACAAATATATACATATGTATTACTTTCCATTTAGTGTGCTTGTGTGTTTCACACACCATACTGCATTCATGGAGGCCAGAGGACAGTTGCAGGAATCCCTTCTCTCCTTCCACTACATAGGTTATGGGATCAAACTCAGGCAAAATCAGTCTTGGCACCAAAGCACCTTGAGCCACTGAGCCATTTGCCAGCCCCCACCCTGGAGTCGAAGGGCGGTGGTGGCACACGCCTTTAATCCCAGCACTTGGGAGGCAGAGGCAGGCGGATTTCTGAATTTGAGGCCAGCCTGGTCTACAGAGTGAGTTCCAGGACAGCCAGGGCTACACAGAGAAACCCTGTCTCAAAAAAATAAAATAAAATAAAAATAAATAAATAATAATAAAAAATAAAAAATAAAAATGTAAGGGTCACTCGAAACACTAGAGTAAAGCTTTAAAGACCTCTCTGTTTGAGGGAAGATTAGAACAGAGCCTAAGCTGGTAGAATATACCAATATACCAGCTCCCTGTTCATTTAAGGTTCTGAGCTTCTAGCACATTCTACAGTTACTATTTAAAAACATAAGTGAGAAAAAGGGGGGAAGTGAATAAAATGGAAGCCAGCCTCCCATGTTAGCGCCCGCTAAGTCTGGTAACCAGAACTGGCCACCTTAATATGAGATGGACATATATCTCTCTGGACATCTGATCAGTCCTCCCATCCCCCACTGTCCGAAATCTTCCTGGATTCCATCTCCAACATCACAAAGACCAGGCATGGTGGCTCACATCTTCAACCCCTGCACTCTGGAGGTCTTCTCAAGAAGATCAGAAGTTCCAGGTCACCCCTGTTGTGTAGCCACCAGTTGGAGGCCAGCCTGAAATTTATGGGACCCTGTCTAAATATATAAAAGCTGTCATTGACTTTACTCAAAGAACACACACTGGAAAGTAAACTTGAACAACTCCTGTGGTCATGACAGGCTGCTCAACAATCACAAAGGCCTTGTTTTTCTTATTGACATTGTATCTGGAAAAGTGTAGGAATGAAGAAGACCCTCTTCTGCCTGTCCTATGAAAGGCCCCAGACAGCAGCCAATGGAAAGAGATACTGAGACCCACAGCCAAACATTGGATGGAGCTTCAGGAGTCCTGTGGAAAAGCTGGGGGAAGGACTGAGGAACTGGAAGAGAACAGGGACTCCGTAGGAAGAACAGTAGAGTCAACTTACCTGGACTCTTTGGGACTCTCAGAAACTGAACCAACCAAAGACCAAGTAAGGGCTGGACCTAGGCCCCATGCACATATGCAGCAGATAAGCAGCTTGGTCTTCATGCAGGTTCCCCAACAACAGGAGCAGGGGCTGTCCCTGAATCTGTATCCTGCCTGACTGCCTGTGGATCCCATTACCTTGGCTGGGCCACCTTGTATGGTCTCAGTGGGAGAGATTAATAGGGAAGGGGGATATCTAGAGAGGAATCCCCCCCCCCCCCCCCCCGCCTCAAAGGAGAAGGCGAGGGAGGAATGGGGGAAGGATCTGCAGGGGGTACTGGGAGGAGATGGGGGCTGATATTGAGGTGTAAAGTGAATATATAGATTTAATAAAGTTTATTTTTAAAATACCCTCTAGATTGGCAAAGGGTTCTATACTTCACAACATATAAAGATCTCTTCAGAAAGCCTAGAAATGCTACCATGACAGATTCGAACATTTAAGGAGAGCCCTGACGGTTTTTCTTTCTTCCTAACACTGAAAGGAGCTAGATTTATTACGGAATAACACAAATCAGAGCCAAAAGCAATAGCTAGACATCTCACAGAAAGATAGTTTAAATTTACTAATTTAAAGAATAACAATATTTAAAATCTATAATTTTTAAAATTTAAAGAAAATGCATTTTAAATCTATCCAATCAACCTTTTGGGGTTGTTTGTCTGTCTGTTTGTTTCCTTTTTGAGACAGCATCTTGGCGTGAATGCATTGTGTAGCTTAAGTCAACTTCAAACTCACACTCTTCCGGCGTTGGCCTCCCAAGTGCTGGAATATCAGGCAGGCACCACCAGCCCAGGTTCTCAAAACAGTTTTGAACTACCAGCCCAATTCCTGACCTTATGTTAAACAAGTGCATCTTGTCTAAACACAAAACTGAATTTAAAAACCTACCTACCCCCAAAACTAGAAACTTGCACTGTAGCATGAAATAAAGGGTTAACTCGAGAGCTAAAGAATTGAGGCAGAAATTCCAGACCCACTAAGTCTTACCTCCCACAGATAAAATTTAATAGCAAACAAATTGTGTCATTTAAAAAATATTTCTTTCCTGTAGGGAGTTGCAAATTCACTTCCTATAGGGCTTTGTCTTGCTTCTTTTATTATGCTACCCTATGCTAATGGGTCCCAAAGCCAGGTTTGGCATTCTGCACTTCAGAAGGTTTCTCTGAATGCTAGTTAAAATGCCTGGGTTAACTGCAGTCTTGAAAATTCTGAGAGAGTTAAGGTCCCTGGTCACAACCTCAGTGCTGAAGGTCACTTGGGAATTCACACGATGACTTTATTTTCTCAGGAAGGTAAATGTGGGTCTTTCCTTTAGTATTTTTTTAAACACACTTCCTTGGCTCATTTAGCTGAGAGCCACTATATGAATAAAATCAGTGTTCTCTCTTCCAGTAAAGTTTACTTTGGATGACAAGACATGGAATTCCGTTGCGATCTCACCATATAGCCCAGACTGTCCTGGAGCTTACCATATACTGTTTGTATCTTGACCTGGATGCACTGTCTAGACCACCATTCTTCATGGCCCATGTGAACCCTGTAGGAAAAGCTAAAAGTCACAGATCCATAATATTGTCCTGGTGGGAAGATCTCCCTCTACCCTCAAAACTCAGAAGTTTCTGTAGGATTTCTTGAGAGTGAAAAAGGTAAATGAGAACATTAACTCTGACAAAGTGTGGCTTCTGATACAGCTGTGCAGGTGGCTGGTCTGTGTGAGGGTAAATCTAAGCACACTTGGGATAAGGCTGAGGATGCAGCTCAGTTGGTAAAGTGCTTCACAGTATAAAGGAGACCGAGTTTAGCTCGCACATCACATAAACTGGAGATGTTGGCAGATGACCACAATCTCAGCCTTTAGGAGGTGGGAACAAGAGGATCAGAAATTTGAGGACATCCTCGGCCACATAGCTTGCTTCCAGCCATCCCAGGATGCACAAGATCCTGCCACAGCAAAGGGTTTTCTCATTTTGGATGTCACTTCTCTTTCCCTTGATTGAAATGGCTGGTGGCATCATGACTATCCACATGAAGGACCAGACTATCACTACCTACAGACATCCAACCAAATATCTATCTATACTCATTCCAATACATGACAGTGAGTTGAGGACTCAGCTCAGCTGGTAGAATGTTTGCTAGCATGCACAAAGCCCTGGACTGGAATTCCCAGCACACCATAAAGAGCACAGTGACAGCCGGGCATGGTGGCACACGCCTTTAATCCCAGCACTTGGGAAGCAGAGGCAGGCAGATTTCTGAGTTCGAGGCCAGCCTAGTCTACAGAGTGAGTTCCAGGACAGCCAGGGCTACACAGAGAAACCCTGTCTCGGAAAACAAAACACAAAACAAAACAAAAAAACAAAGAGCACAGTGACATACATGCAAATCCCAGCACTCAGTGGGAGAGGAATTGGCTCCTAAGTTCAATCATGAATGAGTTTGAGGGCAGCATGGACTACGTGAGCTCCTGTCTTAAGAAGAAAAAGGCCTAGCAAACTAACAACAACAGAAAGATATAGATATGTGATAAGCCATAACCAAAGTCTGAATCTGCTCAGTGGGTAGAGAGTTGGCAAAGAGGTGGAAGAGCAGTGACTGCTCATCCAGAGGAACTGGGTTCTATTCCTAGAATCCACATGGCAGCTCACAATCGACTATAATTCCAGTTCCTAGAGATCTGATGCCTTCTTACAGACTCCCGGGACACTGAATGCATGTGGTGCATGAACATGCATGCAGACAAACAACCCATACATATAAAACAATAAAAACAAAAATTTTGAAACAATCTTTTCTTAGAGTTTTGTTTTCCTCAAGACTGGGTTTCTTTATGTAGATCTATCTGGCTGTCCTGGAACTCACTCTGTAGACCAGGCTGGCCTTGAACTTGCAGAGATCCAACTGCCTCTCTCTGCCTCGTGAGGGCTCAGAATTAAGGTGAACAATACTGCATGACAATTAGCTAGGGTTTTACTGCTGACCATGGCAGCTCTTATAAAGGAAAACATCTCATTGAGGATGGCTTACAGGGTCAAAGATTCTGCATCTAGATCCAAAGGCAGCAGGAAGAAAGAGTGATACTATGCCCTGTGACACACTTCCTTCAACAAGTCCACACCTCCTAATAGTGGCACTCCCTGTGAGCCTATTATAGGGGACATCTTCATTTAGACCATAACAAATCTGTTTAACACGATTGAACACACAAGGATATTTCCTAAACTGAATGGTAATTCTCAGAAACTCCTTCCATTTATTCATTCATGTATGGTATTGCTATTTTTTTTTTTTTTGAGAAAAGATCTCATTATATAGTCCTATCTGCCCTCCAACTCATAATGTAGATGAAGCTGGCCAAACTTACAGCACTAGTACTTTCTCAGTGTTCCAAGTACTTTGATTGCAGGTGAAGGTCACTGCATCCAGCTTCAAGTCACTTTCAGTATTGATCCCCCTGATAGCCTCAATAGCTCTGTCGTATAAGAGTATAGGAACCAGGCATGGTTGGTCCTTCCTTTAATCCCAGCACATACAGGCAGAAGTAAGCAAATTTCTGTGAGTTTGAGGCCAGCCACATCTATGTCGTGAGTTCCAGGACAGCCATGTAAAGAGACCAGGTCTCAAAACAAAACAAAACAAAAAACAAAAACAAACAAACAAAAAAACAACAACAAAAAAACAAAAACAAAAAAAACCATAGGAAGCAAAGTTACCATCCCCAATGACAAGGACTTTTTGAGAAAAGAGGATGTGGAGGGCATGGTCCAGGTAGCTGAGACACACAAGGCTGAAGTCAGGAATCAGAAGGCAGAGTCTGACATTCAAGACTTGTCTTGAGTTCAGTACATAAATATGCTGAACGTGAAAATGACTGTTGAAGACCAGATATGTCAAGACAAGACCCACGATGGTAAGCAGAAGATTCTTGACACAATCAGTTGACCGGATAAGAACGAGGTGACAGGGCTGAGCTGGAGCTCTGGGTTGGTGGCCTGTTCACCCAGCCTGCAGGAAGCCCTCAACACATGAACAGGTATTGAATGCATGCCTAGAATCTGAGTAGTTGAAGGCAGGAAAATCAGAGCTTCAAAGCCATCCTCCAAAACATATCCAGTTACAGGCCAGACGGGGGACACTTGACATTCACCAATGGCCAGTGACACAAGAGGAAAAAGTAAAAATGAGTGGGAAGAGATTGGAGAGCAATCCTGGCAGATGGATCCCAGTGGGAAGGGCAAGAGCCTCTGCCATGAAGGCAGAAATAGAAGGCAGGAAGACCGGGATCCAGAGCAGAGATGAGGACATACACGCCTCTGTAGAAAGAAGGGTTTTGCTTTCCAGGTTGCTAGGAGTCTGAAGGATTTTTAAGTATTAAAGTGGCATGTTAGATGGAGTTGTGTTCTAAACAACAGATGACCCAAGATGGATTTAATTTAAGACATGAATCACACACACACACCCCTTTTGGTATTTAAAAAAAAAATAAAAATAAAAAATAGTACCCAAACTTTCAGTGTCTATGTAAATTTCTTTTGAATGACATATTACATGTTTTTGAAAATTCTTTGGTTAGATGTGGTTGCAAGCACATTTGTAATCCAAGCTCTCTGAAGCTGAGGCAGGAGGATCATGAGCTCAAGGCCAGCCTGGGCTATAACATCAAAATGCCAAAGAAGGGAGTGAGGAGAGAAGGGAGGAAGAAAGGAAGGAAGGAAGGGAGAGAGGGAGGGCGGGAGGAAGAAAGAAAGATTTTTGAATCAAATAATGAACTTTGTCTCAGGAAAGAATCTCACTATCTGTTGTCACTATACCATGACACCATCATCAGAAAGAACAACTTTTATTCTTTGTGATTTTTGTGTAAGGAAGAAATAGCATCTTACAATAGCATTTTAAGTTGTATTTACTGAACTTTTAATGGGAATACACATTTTCACACATATATTCTCAAATCTATTTTACTATGTTTCTTACTTCACTGTTAGATATGTTTTATTGGAGTTGAAAATAAAGTTACTACATGATGTCTTAAAACCTCAACTTTAAGTAAAACTTTAGGTTGTTCCTTGACTATTTCATTATCAGTCCAGACTAAAAGCCCTAAGCTTTTAAATCCAGGTAAAAGATTTCGTCTTCAGTATCTAAGCACAGAATAGAAGCTGCAAGCTCAGTCACAGAGGGTGGGAGGGGAAACTCCCTTCTGCACGCCATGTTAAGGCTCACAGGGAGTCTGTCCTGCGATGTCTCATTAGCCAATTATTCCAGCGCATACTTTCTGCTGGTATGTTGTGGGAAGCTTTTATGACTATCAGATAGAAACATCATGTGTGAGCTTTAATTCTTGGAGGGAAGCACTAAACACACATCAAACAGTCTTGAAACAAAAGAAAAAGGAAGGAAGGGGCAAAAACACCAATTTTGGGTTATTTACAACTTAGCTCTGGCTTCGTCTTCAAAGATATTAAAGCACTGTTCTAGTGAAATGCCCATCTAAACATCTCACAAGCCCTAGGATGGAGCAGACACGTAAGGTTACTTTACTACAATACAAGAATGAAAAAGCTTTGTCTTAAAAGGACCAGAGAATGTTTCAAGCTTTGTTGAAATGAATCTACTTTAATGTTGTACTAAGAAAAACAGAAACAAAAACAAAAAACAAAACAACAACAAAATCCCCATGGCTATGTTCTGGCAAAATTTTATTAAAAGCGTCTAAAAATTTTTACTTTTGTAGATTTTTCACATGTAACAAGATGCTATTCTTATTCTAATTTCTTGCCTTCAAGTACTGGGAACTGAAGCTAGCATTTCATGCATGCTAAGAGCACATATCAGACCCTGGAACCACATCTCAGTCCTTGAATTACTTTCCATCATATAAAAAGAGCAATCGAGGCTGGGGATGGCTCAGTGGGTAAAGGCGCTTGTCTCTAAGCCTGAAGGTCAGAGTTCACTCCCTAGAACCAGTTCCCAGAATTTGTCCTTTGACTTCTGAGAACATGGCACTGTGGCACACGGACACACAAAATAAAAAGAAATGAAAGCAAAAGTTATCCTCAGCACTTTGATTTTATACACACACACACAAAAGGGGTTCAGGCTGGTGCCTACAGTCTGAGGTAACAGGCTGCCTATTTTTAAAAATAAATCAGTATTTCTGAGGGGCTTTGAAGGTGGACAGCTCAGGACTGCTCCCTGACTGAAGATATAATCCTAAAAACCACACAGATGACGAACTACAAAGTGCAGATGACCACGAGTGCCTCTGAGTTAACGGCAGCATTGAATTCAAGGATTCAAACAATTCACTAGACTCTGCCGATTTCAAAAGACAACGACGACATCCTTGTCTAGAGTAGCCATGATGCATCCCTGAAGTCATCCTAGCACGACAGTCTGTCACCACAAGCTAAGACAAGCTCAATCTACACAGAGAGTTCAAAACTAACTACAAAGTAAGACCCTGTCTCAAGGAAGAAAACAGGACTTAGAAAGTTTTGTCTACATACGTCAGTGCTTGGCAGTAAGATAAATGTTCTCGGATAAAGACTAGGAGGGGAGCTCATAGCTGTCCTATGAGCTGCAATCTAAGATATGATAATGGCAGCAAATCACTAAAACCCTCTAGACACACGGTTCCTCCTCTGTAAGATAAGACCATTAAGTTAGCCTGAACCTGAAAGTCCTGTCAGCTGTGAGACTTCATCAAGTCTATTTAGTGACAGCATCAATCCAGTCCCATAATCTTAGAATTTATGGGTCCTGAATGTGTGGTAGATTACCAAATGACTCCTGATGGTTGCTTTGCCCTTCACAAATGTACCCCCTTGGATACATTAACCCACATAAAATAAATAAACATAATATAAAAATTATACAGTAAAATATAAAATAAAAGTTGTTTCTATGTCTCTGGTTCTGATGCATTTTAAAAATATCTATTGTATTTATTTATTGTGTGAAGGGAAGCCATGCATGTGTAAGAGCACGCCTGTATTAGTGGTCAGGTGTGGCCACACTTTCAGGACTTGGGAGGTAGAAGCAGGCTCTATGAGTGCAAGGATAGACTGACCAACATAGTGAGTGTCAGGCCAGCCAAGGCTACAAAGTGAGACCCCAACTCAAAAAAATAAGAACACTGAAGGTAACTGGAGGAGGGCAAAGCCAGTAGGATCATTCGGCTTAGATGTAAGAACTAGATATGAAACAGGAACAGGGAATTATGAAGGGTCACTCTCTTTATTTTTAAGTGTGCACACACACACATCATATATGTCTGTCCGTCTGTGTGGAGTTTGTACATGAGTGCAGGTACCCGTGGAGGTCAGCATCATTAGATCCCCTGGAGCTGGAGTTACAGGCAGTTGGAAGCTACCCAATGTGGGTGCTGAGATCTGAACTCTTGCCTCCTCCAAGAGCAGTACACACACAACTCCTGAGCCATCATCTCTCCAGCCTCCGGGATGAGTAATTCTGAGGTCTCTGGCTTTTGTAAGGCAAGATCATGACACTGTCAAACTAGGCGGGCCATCTGAGGATAGCATTGCTATGGTTTGCTGACATTGTAAATCAGATTCAGAAGACAGACTCTGTGTTTGCCCCTGAAAATATGAAGTAGCCTGTATATTTTTTTTCTTTTTTTTTTTCCCCCGTTTTGGTTTTTCAAGATAGGGTTTCTCTGTATAGCCCTGGCTGCCCTGGAACTCACTCTGTAGACCAGGCTGGCCTCGAACTCAGAAATCCCCCTGCCTCTGCCTCCCCAGTGCTGGGATTAAAGGTGTGCACCACCACTGCTGGGCTGTATATTTCATCATGTATGACTCTAGACAATTTTATCATGAACTAGAGTATAAACCAGGTGTGGTCTTGTAACTGTAATCTAGCATCGGGAAACCGGAGGCAGAAAGATTGCTGAGATTCTGAGATCAGTCTGGGCTCAGAGTGAGACTTTGTCTCAAATGTGGAAACAAGAAAGGGCTCGGTTGGTTGAGTGCTTGCCTAGCCTGTGTGAAGTCCTGGGTTTGACCCCCAACACTGCAGAGATTGGGTGATGATGTCATACACCTGTAACCCCAGCACTCAGAAGGTAAAGGCAGGAACATCAGAAGTTCAAGGCCATCCCTAGCCACACAGAGAACCAGTGCCACTCTAGGATGCATGAGATCCTGTCTGGAAAAGACAGAAAGAAAAGAACAGGCACAGAAATGACCGGGCTAAAGAGTTCAGCACAGCCTGCTGGTCTCTTCAGTTTCTCAGTGACTACTCCTACTTTATGAATGGGAAAACAACAGAGCCAAGTTAAGAAAAGAATTCAAGGGGCCTGGAGAGACTGCTCGGCAGTTAAGAGCACTTCCAGAGATCCTGAGTTCAATTCCCAGCAACCACGTGGTGGCTCACAACCATCTGTAGCCGAGTGGTGGGTGGTGCACGCCTTTAATCCCAGCACTCAGGAGGCAGAGGCAGAGGCAGAGGCAGGCGGATTTCTGAGTTCAAGGCCAGCCTGGTCTACAGAGTGAAGTCCAGGACAGCCAGAGCTACACAGAGAAGCCCTGTCTCAAAAAAAACAAACAAACAAACAAAAAAACCAACCACCTGTAATGGGATCTGATGCCTTCTTCTAGTGTGTCTGAAGACAGCTACAGCATTCTCACATACATACAATAATTTAAAAAAAAAAAAAGAATTATTCAAGGGATGGTAGTTCAATGAATAAAACACTACACACACACACACACACACACACACACACATATTTGATCCTCAGAACTCATGTAAAGCTAGATACAACAGAGATTGTTCCCGGCATGCCTGTGTGGGGATAAGCAGATGAACAAGAAGAGAGGCAGAGAGAGAATCCCTAACCCTGTGGGCTACCAACCCAGGCATTCACCGTGTCCAACAAGAAACTCTGTCTCAAACAACGTGGAAAGTGAGGAGCAATGCCTGTTATTGTCCTCTAATCTCCACATGCTTTCAATGGCATCTAAACATCCTCACCCATAAACACACACACACACACATACAAGCACATGTGCACACATACACACACACACATACACACACAGAGAGAGACAAAAATAAATGTTTTTAAAGCAATTTGACTCAGTATGAGTCATTCATGCAACAGTTAATCACTGTGGACCACACAGTCTTTGGTTTCCAGACTATAATTTTAAATGCTTTCCTAAAGAAAGAATTCATCATGCTAAATAACTACCATGTTTTACTGCATAGGCTGCACTTAGATTATTTTTTATTACATACTTAAACATATTTTATGAGAAAATGTTAAAAGTATATATAATAAATCTGTATTCTTACCATCCAAAAATCAAATATTACTAAAATTTTATATATACTTTTCCAGATATGGACATACCCCCTGTATATACTTTATATATATTCTGATCTTCAACAAAATGAGTTTATATTTTGTATCTAGTTTGGTTGTTTGTTTGGTTGTTTGGTTGGTTTTCTTGAGACAAGGTTTCTCTGTGTAACCATAGTTGTCCTGGAACACACTCTATAAACAAGGCTGGTCTTGAACTCAGAGATCCCCACTGCTTCTGCCTCCTGAATGCTTGGATTAAAGGTGTGTGCCACTACTTCCAGGCCCTAATTTACGCACATACATACATATATAAATATACATATATATGTAATTATATATATGCATATATATGTACACGCGCATATATATATACGTATATATAGTTGGAAAAATAGACACCTATAAATGGCTAAGCAAACAAAAGGAGATCATGTCTAAGCAGGATGGAAATTGAGGACCAATGCCCTATGTTGCTCTCTCACCTACACACACAAGCTGTTGACCTTCAAAATCTTCACCACCTCATTTTTCCACGCCTATAACTTCAAGCCTGTGTGTATAAGGCAGCAGAACTCCCACCTATAAAGACATCTGTGAGTACCCAATCACAAAATTTTGTTTATTTCCTCCACTTTCTATTGCTGCCACTGCCATGAACAGAACAAAGAATTCTCCCCAGGGTGTGAGAAGCCCAGGTCTCCCAATCTTCCCTTGACTTCTACTTGAAATATTCCTCATAAAGTAATTCAAATGAACTCGACAGCTAACAGAAGACACCTGGGAACAACTTCCCAAAAGAGCTGTTGTGGAAGTTGTTAAGCTCATTTAAACATAAGTAAACAGAACAAATAACAGCTTGAAATATTTAGCTTAACCCCCCTGAATGCACCGGATGTGAGACTCCGTTTGTGCTGTAATTACCTCCCATCTCCTCAGCGCGAATTCATCCACTGCAAACATTCCCCAGCAGAGCAGCCTCCCTTCCACTCAACTCAGAACAGTTTAAAGAGAAAAGAAAAGAAAAGAAAAGAAAAGAAGAGAAGAGAAGAGAAGAGAAGAGAAGAGAAGAGAAGAGAAGAGAAGAGAAAAGAAAAGAAAAGAAAAGAAAAGAAAAGAAAAGAAAAGAAAAGAAAAGAAAAGAAAAAAATCTATGGCTTCCAGAACTTGGTGCGACCACCTATAAAGACAAACTTGCAATTTTCTCAACAGTTTATCTCCACCCCAGCCTCTTCAACTGTAAGAGGAGAATTTTGTCTTTCAAATGCAAACCATATATACAAATCCTAAAATTTGAACTCCTTCCTTAATGTGGCTGCTGAAACCAGGTTGAAATTCCAACATTTTACTTTGAAATGTGGTTTAGCAGAGGCTGCAAGGCATTAAAGGCAGCAGAGCTCAGCACCTGTTCAGTAACGCTTAATGAAAAGCAGAAGCCGGCCCCTTCAGCCATGAATTCGGGCAATTGTAAATTATTACCAGTAATGGGCCTGAAAGCCATTATAATGAAAAGTGTGGGGTTCTGTACCCTGGAATTTATCTCATCAGCAACTCCCCGGAGCGGCTGGAGGTTTGGCTGCATCAGCAAAAAGGACCAGGAGTCCACAACTGCCTCTTACCACACTAGCCAATCAGGGAGAGCACAGAAGCAGGGAGATGTTTTCTCTTCTATTCAGCCATGGGTTTCATATGTGAGACCCAAATTCAAAGTCAGGCATGCTGGAAAACACCTGTAATCTAGGCACTCAGGAGATAAGCATAGGAGAAGTGGGAGTTCAAGACTTCCCTTGGCTATCTACAAGTCCTAGGCAAGCCTGAGCTTAATGAAACTCCATCTCAAATGCCAATCAAGCAAAGAAAGACTCAAATTCAGGCTTCAAAGTGGTAGTGCACACCTATAATCTCAGCACTCAAAAGCAGAGGCAGGAAGATCACAAATTCAAGGCTAGCCCAGGCTATGTAGTTAACACCCTGTCTCAAAACAAAGGACTGGAGGATGATGGCTAGGCAGTTAAGAATACTTTCTGCTCTTCCAGAGGACCCTGTCACCGCACTCTAATGGGTGGTTGTCTTATTTATGGTTTCTATTGCTCCAGTGAAACACCATGACCAAAAAGCAAGTGGGGTTGTTAAGGATTTATTTGGCTTACTCTTCCACAGTACTGTTCATTGAAGGAAGTCAGGACAGGAACTCAGACAGACCAGGAACCTGGAGCAGGAGCTGATGCAGAAGCCATGGAGGGTGCTACTGCCACATGGTTTGTTCAGTCTGCTTTCTTTTAGAACCTAGGACCATCAACTCTGGGATGGCACCACCTACCACGGGCTGGATCCTCCTCCACTGATCACTAATTGAGAAAGTGCCTCACAGCTGGATATCATGGAGGTGTTTCCTCAACTGAGGCTCCTTCTCTGATGACTCTAGCTTGTGTCAAGTTAACACAAATTCAACCAGTACAGTGACTTACAACTGCCTTTAACTCGAGCACCAAGGGATCCAATACCTTTTTTCTGACCTTATTGGACACACACACTAAAATAAAATAAAATAAAATAAATGCTTTTTAAAGTCACATCAAGCAGATGTTACTTCTCCATATTTTATCACTTTAACAATAATGACAAAATAGCACACAATTTAATAAAAAGAAAATCCTATCTTAGTATCTATGGCAAATGTAGGAAGTGAGACTCTGTTTGCACTCGACAGTCAAATCCCTGCTAGATGGAGAAGGGAGACATAATGCCCATTACTGCTGAAAGAACCAGAGAACATGCGTGCTCCTAGGAGCAGAGGGTGGAGGAGAGAGGTCTCTGCTGACTTTCAGAAAGCATTTGCTAAGCTCCCACACACATCCTTCTGGTAGAGGACATACCCAACAATATCTAGCTCATCTTTACAACGTATGGAGTCGGTTAAGGGCCTCAGAAATTCTGAGGGAAAAAAAGTCACCCATTCTGTTCAGCCACTTTACTGTCAAGCCTCTAATCTTTCCTCACACCAGGCAGGCAAATCGAGGAGGAGGCAACGAGACTGAGAGCCCTGTAAGCAAGACTCAAGAAATCTTGCACCCTGCAAGACAACAGTCATGGGGCTCACAAAACACTCAGTCACCACAAAGTCTGATGTCCTGAACTCAGTTTCAGTGTCTACCAGGTACAAGGAGACAACTGACTCATGCTACTTGTCTTCCGACCTCCACAGGAACATGAACACTCACATTCTTCAACTAATTTTTTTTTTAAAATCCCACTCATGTTCAGTAGTTCACCCATCAGCCATTGTCTCAATTTTAATACTTTTAAAAATTCATTCTCATTTTTACATATGTGTGTGAATGTCTGTGTGGGGCTGTGCAGGAGAGTACAGGTGCTGAGGAGGCCACAAAAGAGCACCAAATGCTCTAGAGTCAGAGTTTCAGGCGACTGTGAGCCACCTAACTTAGGTGCTGGGAACTGAACTCAGGTTCTCTGGAAGGACAATATTGCCTCTTAACCACAGAGTCATCTCTCTGGCTCTCAGCCTTGTTTTCTTCCAGAACCGGGGATTGAGTTTTAGACCTTGAGCATACCAGGCCAGTGTGCCCTTAGCCCTTCAGTCTAAATCCAAGAGTAATAGACTAAGAAATACCACTAAGAAACAAAGCAAGCAGTCAGCTCACAGGCCTGGTCCTCAAGCATTCTGCATACTCTCTCATCTCTCCTCCAGCCCTTCCAGACACACTGTATACCCACTTACACAGGTGACATTTAATTACTGGGATAGTTAAAATTTTCACCCAAGTCTTTCTGATTACAGATCTTAGGGCTCTAAAACACTCTATTATACTGTCTCTACTGAAATAAAATGGGATACCCAAGAATCAGAATTAGTGAGAAGAGGAGACGGGAAACAGAAATGAGAAATGCATGCAGAACTAACCAAATTCTTCTCAAAAAGGCAAATTCCATTCCCATGTGAAACATGCAGATGGTGTTTTCTGCTGCATACATAGAATGTCGCTGTAAACGACTCAAGAGAAATGTTTCCATGCTACACGCGTATCTCAGCATCCGGGTGACTGTGGCATCGCCTGGGACCAGCTGCTGCCGATAGCTGGAGGAAGTGGAGACTCCAGTGTTCTTTTAACTTATTTTATTTTATTTTTCCACCGGAAAAATACATCGAAGCCTTCTCACAGGAAACCAGGGCTTCTTGATTTAGTGGGCAGACTGCAAATATGCAGTGTACAAAGGAGTAAAGAGATACAGGCATGAGCCACTTGGGGAAAAAAAATCTATTATTATCTGCATTCCAAAGTGGGAAAGTACTGCCCTTTAAAGGATAGTTATGGAGCATGGCAAGAATAATTCCATTTGATGGGGTGAGGGCTATCATCATCCAAGGAAGCACAGGAAGCCTCATATCTGTCTTATAATTATATCAATATTATTGATCAAACTAGGTGCTCTCAGACTCATCATTAATGTCCAGATGATCAAATGAAAAAGTTTAGGAAACAAAATAAAAAAGATGGCTAAATGTACCGTGTAAAATTATGATGTTTAATACATTTAACTAAGTATGGTGTGGTGGCTAGCTTTATGTCAACTTGATACAAGCTGAAGTCATCAGAGATGAAGGAGTGTCAATAGAGAAAATGCAACTGGAAGATCAGGTTGTAGGCATGTCAGTAATTGATGTGGGACTGGCCCTGGGTTCTATAAGAAAGCATCTGAGCAAGCCATGAAGAACAAGTCAGTAAGCAGCACTCCTCCATGGCTTCTGTATCAGCTCCTGCCTCCAGGTTCCTGCCCTGCTTGAGTTCCTGCCCCCACTGCTTTTCATGGACTGTTACATGGAATGTTGAGCGAAATAAACCCTTTCCTCCCCAAGTTGCTTTGGTTATGGTGTTTCATCACAACATTAGTAGACCTACGACATTCAGCTTTCTCAAAATGTCGGATACTAAAATAGCATCACTAGCCTTAATCCTAATACTTGGGAGGCAGAATTGGGAAGATTTCTGTGAGTTCCAGGCCAGCCTGGTCTACAGAACTAGTTCTAGGACAACGTGATCTACAAAGAGTCTCAAAAAACAAAACAAAGCAAAACAGACAGAACAAAACAACCTAAACAAACAATAAGAATTTAGTAATTAAGAGACATATAATAACTTGTGTTATTAATATCTGTGTTGGCTACTGTGTGACAACAGCTAACTACTTCAAGATGTTATATTCTGTGAGATATGTATGTATAAAATGTCATAATGAAATTCGTTCTTTTGTACTAAATTTTTTTAATAAGAAGTATTTAAACCAGGTATGATGACTATTCACAGTTGTCAACCTGACTGTATCTGGAATGAACCACAATTCAGAAGTGGAGGGCCTACCTGTGATCCTGATCTTGAGGTAGGAAGACAACATGCCTTTGGTCCCAATCCTGAGGCTAGGAGACATGAACCTTTGATCCAGGTCCTGAAGCAGGTTAGCGCATGCCTTCAAACCAGATCTTGAGGCACACCGTTAACCTGAGCCGTACCTTCTGCTGGAGGCCTAGATAAGGACAATAGAAGATGGGCAGTTCATTCTCCAGCAGCTGGTCTTCACTTTTCCCGCATACCCATTCCTTCGTTGGCGTTGAAGCCTACCTCTTTGGGATTTCAGCTTTTACAGAAAAACCAGTTGAGACACCCAGCATTGTGAGACTGAGCAACTACTAGATTCTTGGACTTTCCATTCACAATTGACCACTGTTTGGTTAGTTGGACTGTCCCATGTAAGTCATTCCAATAAATTCCATATAGATGATACATAGATAGATGATAGATAGATAGATAGATAGATAGATAGATAGATAGATAGATAGATGATTGATGGATTCATTTATGGATTCATTTCATAAGTTCGGTAACTCTAGAGAACCCTGCCTAAGACACCAGGTACATGTCTCTAATCCCAACAATTAGGGGTGGAGGCAGGAAAATCAGGAGCTCCTAGGCAATATATACAGTAACCTTGAGTCCTACTTAGGCTACATTGGACCCTATATCAAAATAACAAACAAAAAAGAATTAAAAAAGAAAAGAAGAAACAAGGTAACGTCTTACTCAGTTGGGAACGTGCTTTCCTAGCAGGCATGAAGCCTGGGTTGGGCCCCAGCATTTACATTTTTTTCAGATCACTTGTAATGAAAAATAGAAACAGCCTTCCCACTGAGTAACACTATATGGAGTTGAATAAGTCTAGGAGACACTTATCCAATGATATGGTTTAATTCATGACCTTTATCTGTGTGTACGAGTGACAACTAAAAAGAAGTTGAAGTCTGATCTTGAGTTGTGTATGAAGGGGCTATTTTCAATTAGCTAGAAATCATTATCTGTGCTTTATTGTTTGTCTGTTTGCTTGCTTGTTTGAGACACATCTTAATGTGTAGCACTGGCTGGCTTGGAACTCAGAGACAGCCTGCCTCTGCCTCTCCAGTTCTAGGATTGACCAGGTTTGGCAAAGTGTCTTAAGGTTGTATATTGTGGGACAAAAGGTAACCAGACTCCCACTCTTATGCCAGTATCCCTCCATACAAAATGTCAGCTCAACAAGCAACCTAAGCATCAGAACTGGGCAGAGGGACATTCATTCATTACAAGACAGGCACAGCAAGAAAACAAAGCCATGTCTGAAGCAAGGAAAGGACACTCCAAAATGTTGATAACAGAATCCCCAAAAAGGTGGCCATTATTTTTTGTTCTTTGTCACATCTCTATTTTATGAGTCTGGTGTCTATGGTATGGATTGAGTACAGAAAGACTGATGGTTTGAACCAGGAATGGTGGCACATGTCTGCACTCCAGCCTTTGAGAGGTTCAGGCAGGAAAACACGAATTTTTAAAAATGGCATTTGTGTGTGTGTGTGTGTGTGTGTGTGTAGGGCTGTGTACATGACACAGTGCACACGCAGAGATCAGAAGGCTGCCTATCAGCTCCCTCTTTCCACCTTGTGGGACCTGGGAAATGAATTCAGGTTGTCAGCCTTAACATACCCAGGACCCTATCACAATGAAGCATCTCCCCAGCCAGAGATCAGGAGCTCCACATTAACCTGGGCTACAGGAGGTCCTCATGCAGGATCTCAAATAAACAGAAACAGCAATCTACGGCGCAGATACTCAAATGGGAAAGAACAGCGCTTCGATGATTTTGATTGTTCCCACTGGTCAGGCAAATCACTGTTGTCCACCACACGTTTAATTCTTCCACTGATTTAGACAACTGTCACAAAAGTGCAGGCAGTTTTGGCAATACAAGATAATAGTTGAGTTACAGTCGTTCCTGCGGGGTTGGAGCCATGGCTCAGGAGTTACAAGCACTATTGCCCTTGCACCCAGGTTTGGTTCCCAGTGCCCACGTGGAGGCTCAAAACTGCCAGTAACCCCAATTGTAGATCACCAGATGGGCACACACGTGGTGCACATCCATACATAAGTTCCCACAGGCAAAACACTCACACAGGTAAACATAAGTAAATAATTATTTCTTAAAGAACGGTTCCTTCTGTTTAAACTTCGAGCTTTTTAAAAACATTAATGTCTTTTTTTTTTTTTTTTTTTTTTTGGTTTTTCGAGACAGGGTTTCTCTGTGTAGCCCCGACTGTCCTGGAACTCACTCTGTAGACCAGGCTGGCCTGGAACTCAGAAATCCACCTGCCTCTGCCTCCCAAGTGCTGGGATTAAAGGTGTGTGCCACACACCCAGCAAAACATTAATGTCTTAAGGAAAACAAAAAGGATACAAATAACAACAAAATAACAATGCTTTTATTGTAATTATAATCACACTTGGAATCACAGAGGAGACTGGAGGGCCTGTCTCAAGCTGGAAGACAGCCACGGCTACATAGGAAGACTACCCCTCTGCCCTCCCCAAAATTAAGATGTGATCATGGAAAGAATTTTTTTTAAGTTTTATTTATTTTATATCAGTGCGTGTTCTACCAGCATGGATGTGTGTGTACTATGTGCATGCCTGATGCCCATGGAGGTCTGAGGGGCTGGATCCCTTGGAACTAGAGCTATAGATGCTTAGGAGCCACCATGTGGGTGCTTGAAATCAAACTCAGGTCCTCTTTGAGAGTAGCAAGTGCTCTTATATGCTGTGCCATCTGTCCTGCCTCTGGAAAGGAATTTTTTAACGTTTGGGTTTTAAATAGCTCTAATAAAACTGTTGCTGTTAAATGTGGCTGCATTTACTCAGCTGCCATGTTTATCCAAATCTTAGAATCAGTTTAGTCCATTGTCCTGTTTAATTCCCTATAAAATGCACACAAGCTAAGCAGCTGTAGAACAAAGACAATCTGGTGAAGAAATTTGTGATGTCGCAAGCCTCAATCCACTGCAAAATTAGGTCTTTGCTCAACTCCACATAAGGGCGCTCCTCCCAGGCATGGGCCATTCGCTGCTCACATGGGAGAATGCCTAGCATGCTTTGGGTTCAAAGTGAACCTCAAAAAATATAGCAGTGCTCCCTCATCTTTTTTTTTCTTTTCTTTTATGTCTTCCTTTTAAAAGACACCAATCTCAGGCAGGCCAGATATGGTAGCAGAGGCAGGCAGATTTCTGTGAGTTCTAGGCCAGCCTGGAACATTGCAAGTTCCATGACAGTCAGAACTACATAGAAAAACTCTCTACATAAAGAAATAAACAAATGAATGAATAAACAAACAAACAAAGAGGAAAAGACAGACAGACAGTCAGAATCTCAGGCAGTTGTGGTGGTTTATCCCTATATTCTCAGAACTTGGGAGACCAGGAATTCAGGTCAGGGCCAACTGGTTAACTGAGACCAGAGAGAGAGACTCTGGAATAGGGAGGTAGGGAGGCCGAGGGTGGAGGTGGGGGTGAGAACCTGGTGTATTGAAGTCTACATTGTCTCCAGTAGACCACTGACTGCTCTTGTTCTAAAGCTTCCTCAGAGGCTCCGCTTAGCCTCCCCTTTCCTCTGTTGACCAGGCACCACACCCTTGTATGGAAATCGCATTTGTAAAGTAGACCTTCCCCCAGAGCAAACAAACAGAGAAATCTGTTGAAATTCCTCCAGCCCAGCTTCCAGTCCAGCTTGCTTGCCCTTTGCCTTCCTTGTCTTCTTTCTCTCTCCTCAGCAACCTGGGTTTCTCTTCTGCTTTATTCCCTTCACTCTCTGCCTTTTCTAATGAATAGACAGGAGACATCAGTCCCTCTCTTAGTCTTTGTCTCCCTCTCTCAACTGATCAGTCTTCTTCCTAAGACCGCAGATGGTCAGCGAGAAGAGCCATCGCTCAGCTTGCGTGCAGAGAGACAGGGCAGGCTGACCGTAATTAGAAGTCCTTAACTATCACCGCAACTCTTTGAGAGTAATCAGATCCCTGTGTACTGCCTTGGAAGGTTTTACAAAGAGCTTAATTCCCAGTTGTTCGGCTTTCAGCGAGCAAAGAGAAGCCAGAGCGCATGCCTGCAATGGTGGCTCTGAATTAACCACTGATACCTTAGCGCACAGATCTGAAGACTTTAAACCCGTTTATGTGTTATAAAGTAACTGGATGTTTAAAATCACATACAGGATAGTAGCCTAACCTGATCATTCAGTTTCTTTCCCTTCCTTCCTTCCTTCCTTCCTTCCTTCCTTCCTTCCTTCCTTCCTTCCTTCCTTCCTTCCTTCCTTCCTTCTTTCCTTCCTTCCTCTCTCTTTCCCTCCTTCCCTCCCTCCCTCTCTCCCTCTTTCCTTCCTTTCCTTCCTTTCTTCTTCCTCCCCTCCCTCCTATTTCCTTCCTTCCACCCATTGTCTTTTCAGGTTGGGGTTCATTGTGTAACTAACCCTGGCTGGTCCTGAACTCACAAACCTCTGCTTGTCTCAACAACACATGCACAAACTCAGAAGCAAAAACTAATTTGGAAACACATACACAGTAATGGTGGCAAATGCTACTGCCACCTAATAGATTTTATTTTTAAAAGATTTATTTTAGTGGCAAAAAAATGATTTATTTTACATTATGCATATGCATGTGTTTGTGTGGGGTCCTATATTTGTGAGTGTGGGGGCCCACAGAAACCAGAAGCATAGAATCCCCTAGAGCTAGAGTCAGGTGGTTCTGAGCCACCTGAGATAAATGCTGGGAACGGAACCCCAGTTCTCTGTAAGGACATTCCTAATCACGGAGTATAAGCTCTCCTGCCTCATACCCAAATATATCTGAGACAGGAAAGCTTTGTCATATTTACTTTTTCCTCATAAAATGTAGCAAAATTCTTGTATCTACTAAGTGCTCATTTCACATTTATTAAATGAATTTGGGGACTTTAAAATTTTTGGCTATGTTTTTTGAGATAGGGTCTCACTGTATAGTTCTGGCTGTCCTGAAACTCATTATGTAGACCAGGTTGGTCTTAATTCCCATAGACCTACCTGCCTCTGATTCCTGAGCACTGGCATTAATGCACCACCATGCCTGGTTTTAAGATATATAGATATATATATATGTATATTATATATATATATGTATATTATATATGTATATATATATAGAGAGAGTGTATGTGTGTGTATATATATCACACATTCATGTATGTGTGAGTATGAGTATGTGTGTGAATATGCGTGTATGTGTGTGTGTATTCATGTGTGTATGTATGTGTGTGTATGAGTGTGCGTGTGAGTATGAGTGTGTTGTGAGTATGAGTGTGTGTGAGTGTGTGTGTGTATGTGCATGTGTGTGTATGCATGTGTGTATGTGTGTGTGTGCCACAGAGGCCAGAGTATCTGAATCCCCTGGAGTTGGAGTCATAAGCAGCTGTGAGCTGCCTCATGTGGATGCTGGAAATTTTGAACTCAGGTCCTCTGAAAGAACTATGCCCTCTTAACCACTGAGCCATATCTCTAGCTCCTCAAAGACAAAGTAGAGGCAAAAGTTAGGGTATCAAGGTATAGTGGTCCATGACTTTAATCCCATCACTTGGGAGGCAGAGACAGGCAGATCTGAGTCTAGTCTATGTTAGTTCATATACTGAGTTCCAGGCTAGCCAAGGCTAAATAGCAAGAGTTGGTCACATGAGACCCTATCTCAAAAATGGGACCGGATAAATCATAGAGCTTTGTAATGTCAACTTAAAGTCTAAATGCTTCACTTTAAATTTTAATTAGTTTTTACAGATTTTAGTTAATATAGAACAACACTACTTTCATGTAATTTTTAAAATGTTTTATTTATGTGTGTGTATGTATGTTTGCCATGGTGTGGGTACCCTCTGAAGCCAGAAAAAGACATCAGATCCTATGGAGTGGGAGTTACAGATGTCTGTGAGTCTCCTGATGTGGAGGCTGGGAATCGAACTCAGATCCCTTGGAAGTGCAGCCCACTCTGTTAAACTCAGAGCATCTCCTGCCCTCCCTCACTTTTTAAGTGAAGAGTGTGATTTGAAAAATAATATATTTTTTTTCTCTTTTGACTACAGCCAAATGCCTTAGTGACAGACACCAGGACAAAAAAAAAAAAAAAAAATCAGAGCTACTTAAGCCCTAAAATGGCCTATGTCATACCTAGCTACTTTCAGTTTGGGACAGAAGCTGAACCTCCAAGCTTAAGAGTCACATAAGAAGTTCTTTCTGTTACCTGCTTAAAGCTGAACACTCAGTTGGACCTTCAGACTCTATAGTTAAACAAAGCAAGAATTCCACATATCTATCGAAAGATGGCCTAGTCGGCCATCACTGGAAAGAGAGGCCCATTGGACTTGCAAACTTTATATGCCCCAATATAGGGGAATGCCAGGGCCAAAAGAATGGGAATGGGTGGGTAGGGAAGTGGGGGGCGGTGTGGGGGACTTTTGGGATAGCATTGGAAATGTAATTGAGGAAAATATGTAATAAAAAATATTAAAAATTAAAAAAAAAAGAATTCCACATATCTTAAAGCCACTGAGGAATCTTGACAGTTTGTTAGACGTTTTATTTCATGTGTAATTATGTAATAATTTATATCATGTAATTATGATAATTATTGCCTAGGAGTAGCTGAGGCTCATGACAAAAATTCCTGAGACTGTTTTTGATTTAAAAAACAAAAACAAAACCAAAACAGCCCACGAGTAAAGTCACAGGTGGGAAGGACGAGGGTAGACCCAAACATGTCTGACTGTAGTGGCTTCTCTTCTAGTCGGCAAGTTAATACATCATGTGTGTTACATGTATATTCATATAACACGTGTATATGTGTATTTGTGTTACATGTATTTGTACATAGCATGTGTATATGTGTATGTATGGAAGCCAGAGGACAACCTTCCTCAAACATTCAACATCTTAATTTTTGAGATAAGGCCTGAAATTCTCTACTACAGGAAAACTGACAAGCAATCCCCAGGGAGTCTTTCTGTCTCCACTCCCCCAACCGTGGGCTCACAAGCACAGGATGCTACACCCAATGTTCTACAGGGGTCCTGGGAACCCAAACTCTGATCTCCACATTTGCCCAACAAGTCTTTTAATACGTGAGCCGTCTCCATAGCCCCACTAGCGCGTGATTTTAAATCTAATTTGTTCCTCACTGGAATATTATGTACGGATCCCTAATCTTACTTACACTGTATCATCGTAACAAAAAGATCTTGGTTAGCTGTTGTAGCTCAGCTGGCTGGATATGAATCACCCCGAGTGATTTTTGTATGTGACAAAGTTAGGAGTCTATTTACCCACGGACCACATTATGTTTGTCAGGTTCGCCAGATATATGAGGCTTAGAAAGATAGTCGTATTCTCAAAAGTGTGTCCTTTTTTTTGGCATTATGGGTTCTTGAGAAAATATATGTTTTGGCTCAGATATTAACTTGATGCTGCATTTATGTTCAGTAATGTTTTTTCAACTAGCACATGTGCCCAAGAAGATCCTGGGAAAATTTTTGAGCAAGTATTGTACTGAGTGAATGTTTTTACCACACTCAATATTCTAATTTTATATTTTTTATGATATCTCCAACATGTCTAATTTGCCATTTCCTCTAAGCAGTGAGAATGCCAATTTTGATTACACAAGTTTTCAAAACTACTCATTTCTCATTTTTTTATTCTACCCTCTATCAGCTTGGGCACCCACATCAGTGCCGGTTAGAGGCCTGGTTAAATGGTTCAGTGAGTAAAGGGGCTTGCTGCACAGGCCTGGCAAACTGAGAACCAATTCCACACACTTATCCTCTGACCACCAAAAATGCCCATGTGCCCACACATCACAAACCATACACAAAACAACAATGGTGGTGATGATGATAAGAATAGAAAAAACCTGACAGAAACTTCTGACCACCATTGTTGTATAAATGAGCAAGCACATTTGCACAGACATGTGCATATACACATATACACCCCCCCACACACACACACAAATTAGAGTGAGTCAGTGAGATGGCTCAGAGATAAAGGCACTTGCCACCAAGCCTGACCACCTAGGTTCAACCCCAGAACCCACAAAGTGGAAGGAGAAAACGAACTCACCCAAGCTGTCCTGCATTTAAGTGCTTATACGTATGGAAATAAAGAAATAAAAGGGAGGAGTCACAGAGTCAGAAAGGTCTGGAAAGACCAAGATTTCATGCTCACTTTGTGTTTGCTTACTTAATTCAGGACAAGTACCTACACTTTTGGTACAGTTTGTTATTTCCTATGTAAATGGAGTGTAAAACAATCATAAGATAATGGTTTCACATGCACCACATAATACCATAAAATAAGTGGGTTTCCTTAAATTAAGTAGTAGCAAGGTTAGTGCGGTGGAGTCTACCGGTGATCCCAGCACTCAGAGACTGAGGCAAGACAATGGCAAACCCAGGACTAGCCTGGGGTGCACAATGAGACCCTGCCCAGAAAGTAAAAATAAATAAAAACAAATTACATACTCTATAGATATATAGGATATATGTATATATTGAATTATATCAGTTTCTAGGACTGATTTAACAAAGTATCAGAAACTCAGTGGCTTAAAACAACAGAAATTATTATTATTATTATTTGTAGGTCAAGAGACCAAAAGTCCAAAATCAAGGTCAGTAGAGTGGATTGGGGGATGGGGTAGGTATTAAACAATGGGCCTGTTCCACGTCTCTCCTGACATCCCTGGCATTCATGTCTGGGTCTGTGGCAGCAGAGTCAAATCTCATCTGGCATTTGCTTTTGAGGTCTAGACTAATGTAGCCCAGGCTGGCCTTTATCTTCCTGCAGCTATCTCCCAGATTCTGGGATTACAGCAAGAGCCAATACCCTCAGCTTTAATTTCTACCTCTGTTGCCTAGTGTTCTCTGTGTTTATGGTTGAGTGCCTCTTTCTCCTCTTCTTCCTCCTCCTTTCCTTCCAAGTATTTCTTCGAGTTTCCAGAATTCTCCACAGCAAACTATCTCTCACTATATAGCCCTAACTGTCCTGAAACTCATTATATAAGTAGGCTGGCTTCAAACTCACAGAAACCCCGCTTCTGTCTCCTAAGTGATGAGATTAAGGGCATATGCCAATGCATGACAGATGCACTACTCTTTTTCCTATAAGGACAGATATCACATTGGATTTAAGAGTCACCCTATTACCATATGGTCTCAATGTTAATTATACTTGCAAAGACCCCATGGGGATCTAGCTAAGCGGTAGATCAATTGCCTAGCATGTGCAGGGCCCTAAGTCCAAGCCTGACTACCACAAAACAAGCAATTTTTTAACAGAGCCACGCTCTGTGTTTTATCAATGTTTATAAGAAAAACAATGAGGGCTGGCTTACAGGTTCAGAACTTTAGTCCATTCTTGTCATGGCAGGAAGGACAGTGGCACACTGGCAGACATGATGCTGGAGAAAGGACTGGACCAGCAGGCAGCAGGAAGAGGGAGACGGTGAGCCTGGCTTGAGCATTTGAAACCTCAAAGCCCACCACTCCACCAAGGCCACACCTCCTAACAGTGCCACTCCCTGGAGACCAAGCCTTTAAACACATGAGTCTATGGGAGCCATTCCTATTCAAACCATCATACTCTGAGTTCTAGACTAACACACACTTTGAAGGGACTCTACTGACTGACCTTTATTCAAGAAATAGGTTGTTAACGTATCTTTAAAAACCATATTCTTTGAAGTTATCATCCATGTATATCATGAATTTTAGTCCTTTTCACCCCCATTGCCTGGTCTTACCCTGTCCTTCTCCCATGGAAACCTTTCTTGTTCTCGACTACTTCTCTTCCTGTTTTCCTGTCTTTGTGTATAGCTAGTTAGTTTAGCTAGGGTTGCTGGGTAAGACGAGGGGGATGAGGAATGACTTGCTGGAGCAGGGGCACCTTCTAAGTAGCTACACCAGTGAAGAAAACCCTAACTCTAACCCTAACCCTAACCCTTTCCTCAGCCACCATTAACTAGCAATAGTCCCTCAGGAAGGGGTGGGGCCCCAGTAGCCCTTCTCCCTTCCATGATGAAATGTTGAAGGATGCCTTGTGTGGATAACCACAGTTGTGCTGAGTTCATGAGCTCATCATGTTGTATCCAGAGGACACTATTTGACAGCCTCTCCCCTCCAACCTCTGGCTTCTTTCTAGCCCTTTTCTACCATATTCCTTGAGTCTTGTGGTTGGGGTGATACACCATACCACAGTTACATTCTCTGTCCTTCCTCCACTGGTGACTCTCTGTATGGGCTACTCTACTCCATCACAAGTGAAGCCTCTGTGGTATTCTCTGATAAAGGCTGAGAGTTGCGTTTATCCAGGGGTAGATAAAAAAAATCTAGATGGCAGTTTGGATATCTTTTTTTTCTTTTTAAGAGAGGATCTATACATAGTTATTGAGCCTAGAAATCCTATATAGTGAAGAACAGCCTTGAATTCTTTCTCCCTTTTATCACTGGAATTAAAAGTATGCCCTAGCACATCCAAGAAATACTCTCATTTTTACAATCATTTTTGTCTTTTTAAGATAAGGTTTCTTTGTGCCCTGGTTGTCTTGGAACTGGCTCTGAAGTCCAGGCTGATCTCAAACTCACAGAGATTGCCTGCCTCTGCCTCCCAAATACTGGGATTAAAGGTGGGTGCCACCAGGCCCAGCCTACCCTTATTGTTATACTGGCTTTGGTAAGCTACTTTTAAGATAACATCTAGAATTCGAACATTAAAGAAGAAACTAGAGCAAAACGGCTGAAAGCTCAGATCATGGAATTGACCCTATCCACTCTTCTTAGCTATCAATTCCTTCATCAAGGAAGCAGGGAGAATAATAAATACTTTAACTACTTTGATCTCTCTTCCCTCCCTCCCTCCCTCCCTCCCCCCCCCCCTTTCCTCTTCATTATCCTCCTCTTCTCGGCAGTTTCTAAGACTTCGACCTTGCCTTTTGTTCCCCTTAAACTCTAATAAAATGATCCTTGAGTTTCCTTTTATCCATTCTACTTTAAAATTCTTTTATTGAGGCCGGGCGTGGTGGCGCATGCCTTTAATCCCAGCACTTGGGAGGCAGAGGCAGGCGGATTTCTGAGTTCGAGGCCAGCCTGGTCTACAAAGTGAGTGCCAGGACAGCCAGGGCTACACAGAGAAACCCTGTCTCGAAAAACCAAAAAAGAAAAAAAAATTCTTTTATTGATCAAGCTAAGAATTGACGAAAGGGAACCCCAGTTTCTCCAGAAAGAACAGGGTCTCTCTATAATCTAAGCTGGCCTGGAATTCCCTATATAGTCCAGAATGGCTTCAAACTCATTAATATCAGCCTGGACTCCGTCTCCCAGGTATTGGGCCACCACACATGGGAATTTCCCTTAAATCAACACTTGCTGTTTAGCTAAGGCCATTATTTCAACTATAAAAGACTATACTAGGGCTTAAAATACAGCTTGGTCGTTAAGAGTCCTTACTGCTCTTCCTGACGGCCTCAACTGTGTTCTCTGTACCAGTGTCAGGTGTCATAACTAAGTGCCTGTAACTTGAACTGTAGGTGATCCAACGCCCTCTTCTTACCTCCTTGGACACACACAGTTCTTTGTTTTTGTTTTTGGTGTTTGTTTTTTGTTTTGAGACAGCATTTCTCTGTGTAGACTTGCCTGTCCTGGAACTTGCTCTGCAGACCAAGCTGGCCTCAGATTCTCAGATCCACCTGCCTCTGGCTCTTGAGTACTGGGATTAAAGGCATGTGCTAGCACATCTGGCTTATACCTTAAAATTTCTTTTAAAAACAAACAAACAAAAAACCCAACAACAATAACTATAAAACAGATCTGGAGAAATGGCTCAGCAGCTAAAAGCAGGTGCTGCTCTGTCAGGGAACCTGAGTTCATTCCAGCACATACACAGAGGCTCACTACTGCCTGTAACTACAGCTCAGGGCAACTGATCATCTCTTCTGGACTCTGTGGGCACTGCACATGCATGGTGCTCAGACAGACAAGCAGGCAAATAAATAAATAAATAAATAAATAAATAAATAAATAAATAAATAAATTTTACTATCTAGCTACCTTCTATCATCTATTTTTGAGATAGGGTCACTCTGTTATATAGCCTTGGCTGTACCAGTACTTGCTATGTAGACCAGGCTGTCCTGGAACTCACAGAGATATGCCTGCCTATGTCTTTTGAGTGCTGGGATTAAAGATAGGTGCCACCACATTTGACCTTAAATAATTTTTTTAAAAAATGTTTTAAAGAATTTTTTTAAAGTTCTGTATAATCTGGACTAACTAGGCAGATATGGAATTGTACAGACTGATTTGTAAAATCAAAGTAATGTTTGCATTTCAAATCTTAAGAAGCCCAAGGTTGTGTGTGACCACCACCTGACTTTAAAGCTGCCAAAATGGAACAAAATTCCTGACAATTCACAATCGCTTACATGTGCTTGAGTCCTACTTACCTGTCAGAGTATAGGTACATAGCGTTCTGGATTAGAATAATTACAATACTTCTCAGATACAACAGTCTTGTATTACAGGTAAGAAAGCCCTCAGACAGCCGGGCGTGGTGGCGCACGCCTTTAATCCCAGCACTCGGGAGGCAGAGGCAGGCGGATTTCTGAGTTCGAGGCCAGCCTGGTCTACAAAGTGAGTTCCAGGTCAGCCAGGACGACACAGAGAAACCCTGTCTTGGAAAAAAAAAAAAAAAAAAAAGAAAGCCCTCAGACAGGAGATGTGGGTGGGTGTGCAAGACAAAAACTAGGCTCCTTTTGTTTCTTCTGACTGTTTAGGAACCAGCTACAACTTTCTTCCTCCATCTGCAATCTGGTCTCCGTGCGGGTGACGTTTACCTGACGCTCCACCACTTACAAGTTTACAGCAGAGCAGTTTATGTCTGTGGCTTGCCTGAACTTCCTTTGGAAAACTCTTGGATGTTTGCAGATGAAAATGACCTCCATCACTTTTTAAATTGCACTTAAATGAAAAGATAAACATTTCACGGATTTACCTCTGAACCTTCTAAACTCCAGGAATCTCTGATGGTGGCAACCCACACACATTAAGCCATTTGGAGATTTAATATAAATAGGCACTACTTTGTAGTAACCCTGGCAATGAGGAAGCGCTCCAACACAGAGTCCATACAAAGCATTTGGGAATCCCTCAGTTAGAGCTCTGGCATTCCTTCTGCAAGAGGACACAAGGGAGACTTCCCGTCCTTTCCACTGCTTCCTGCATGTGGGATCAATATGGGCAATGCAAAGCTTAAACAGATTGCAATGGAGGAGAGGGGAGGCAGGCAATGTTTCGTTTTACATAGTTCTTCGTAAAAAGATTGAATCGGAGTGACTCTTCTTGGAGCTTTGCGGAGACGACTTCCCGCTTAAGTTACTGCGTGCCTGAATGGTCCATTTCACCAATATTTGCTTATGGAAATAAGGGGGAGTGGCAGGGAGCAGCGGAGAGGAATGGAGGAGGGGCTTGAGGCTTGGGAGCTCTGGCCGCAGCCCGGGAGTACCAGTAACCTTGTCTGATGTGATCATTAACCTTTTCAGGAAAAAGCAGCTGGCAGCCCTCTGAGGTCTGGCCATAGGATGTGGGGTGAGCCGGACAGATACTGCTATTTACAGACGATTTCTTTACTTGAAGAGCTCTTGTTCACTTGCGTGTAAGAAAAAAGAAAAACAAAAGAAAAGAAAAAGAAGAAAAGAAAAAAGAGAAAGAAAAGAAAAGATGCGATTCCAGCCCCTTTTTTGGGTATTTTTTATTTTTGCCATGAGTCTCCTTTTTATCAGTGAACAGAAACCAGGTAGGTTTTTGAAATAACTGGCTAGGGTAACTTGTTTGTTTGTCTGTTTGTGCTTCTGGGTCTCTAAGCTGAGAACTATTTGGGTATACTTACAGTTAATAGGACTGAGGAAAATATATAGGATTTCTGAAGTACATTTAGCTATCTCATTGTGGGATACTATTTGGACATTTGGAAATATTGTTATATATTTTACAATTATTTTTCTAAGAAAATAATTCTCAAAACTATTATCCATTCAAGTAAATAGACGGGAGAATGTTGGTCTGTTAATAAAACTAGATTTTTTCTTTAGGTAACATGCAAAATCTAAGCAGGTTTATCAAGAGAGCTTGCATGTTGCTGATTGGAGGAGGGCATTGTAAGTTGAGGTAGCCAAAATCATGATGTAACAATGTGAAATGATAAAACTGGTCCACTGACTGCCTGCCGTCTCTGGTTATTTAACTACACAAGACAAGGTTTTGTTTATTTGTTTATTATTGTTTATTATTGTTTGTTTTTTATCATTATGCAAATATAAGGCAAAACTGTAAAAGGTATGTGTCAGCGTTAAGTTTTCTGACACATACAGTTGAAGAGTCAATTTTCAACCAAAATATGACAATAGTCGTTATCCAAGGGTGTCAGTACAGACGGGATAAAATGTTCCTTTAGTTAGACGGAAGATGGGGTGTCTTGGCTGAAAAGTCAGCCCATGCTTTTAATTAGGACTTTGATTGCTCTGAGGTTATTCAAATCATTCTTTTTACATACGTAAGGGGAAAAGAAGTTACAAGGTCCTTCTTTACTGCCTATAGTAATCACTACTCAATCCAAAATATAAAATTCGGATCTCTAGTTTTCTAAAATATAGAGTATCCTGGACGATGTTCTTGTAAAACAACTCCCATTAATTCCCTAAAGAAGTGTGAGAATTGGGTGTAAGAAATATGTCCAGAAGGCTGCCACGGCCGAGGTCTTACTGCCAACGCGGGCATTAGGAATGTACCTGCGTGTCTATGTAGCCAAGTGATTTGTTTACCGCTTAATCTGGGATGAAGGAATAACAAACGACCTCAGAACGGTTTTGCTGTGCAGATGCTGCCCCTTTCTCCTTTTTAAAACTGACCTTATTTCTCCTTTCTTCAGTTAATTTTCCCAGGAGAAGAAAACTATACAGACACAACTGCTTTCGCAGGAGATGCATTCCACTTCATTCTCGAGTGCCCTTCCCATGAGGTATTCCTGTCCCCGTGCCCCCGCCCCGCCCCCGCCCCGTGCCTTCCCCCTCCCCCTTTGCCCCCGCCCTCCGCCTCGCGCCTCCCGCCTCCCCCCTGCGCCCCCGCCCTCGAGCTCCCCCCCCCCCAACTTCCCCTGACCCGACCCAGTTACACACAGGTAGCCCTAGTTTGTGACGGTATCATGACTTACAGTGATGTAAAAGTGTAAGAGTTGCACGCATCACGCCTGGAAGAGTGAAAGGAAGAAGAGGAGATAGATAATGTGAAGATACCGATGGCTGTGGAGTCCGGATGGTAGTTATATGAAGTCAAACACTGTACACATTTGAGAACTTTAACAGTTTAAAGAAAATCAAGCTCTGGGAGGATGTGATTATAAAAGTATCGCTACACATGGATTTAGCAAACACTGGCTAGGATATGCACAAATCCTCTTTAGAGCAGTGTGAGCCTGAAAGCATTTGGAGATTTTTAACCCAGCCTCTTGGCAATGACGGGACAGCCTTAACTCTTCAAACTTAATGTATAAAATCAACTTAATAATAGCAGCAGCTAGACAGCTTTCCAGCCTTGTTCACAGCAATAGACTTGATGGTTGCATCTTTCAGAAAAATTTTGCTCACCCCCCCTCTGTGTTCTTACACTAAAAGGCCAGTGATTTTTCCAACATACCTCCAGTAACACTACTATATGACTAACTTTGATTACTCCCAGGTGCTGCCCGTGTTAATCTAAGAGAGGAGAGGAGAGGAGAGGAGAGGAGAGGAGAGGAGAGGAGAGGAGAGGAGAGGAGAGGAGAGGAGAGGAGAGGAGAGGAGAGGAGAGGAGAGGAGAGGAGAGGAGAGGAGAGGAGAGGAGAGGAGAGGAGAGGAGAGGAGAGGAGAGGAGAGGAGAGGAGAGGAGAGGAGAGGAGAGGAGAGGAGAGAGAGAGAGAGAGAGAGAGAGAGAGAGGAACTAGACATCCATTTATAATTAATTTTAGCTCTTTGGTTCATTTAAAGTATGTCTTGAGGAAGAAAAATAGTAGAGATACCTCCCCCCCACCCCAAGCTGGTTAAGGCACACAGGCATTTGCTAAATGAGCTTATTCTGTTGGTCTGTAGACTGTAGCTTTTATGGGTCTATTCATTTGGTGTAAAGAATGGTTGCTACGTCTATTGTTTAATACGAGCTTTTCAAACCCAGGGAAAGCCTTAGAGAGGAAATGAAGAAAGAGCAAGTCAGTAATGAACATTTATCAGAGGAGGGGACGGGAAGCTTAGGCCTCTATGTGCATATCTGAGACACATTGCTCTTTACTATCAAAGTTCTGAGAAGTACGTTTGGTAGGGGACCTGGAAACTTACAGTAAGTACAAGGCAGGCTACTGAGCAGTGGATGAGAAGGGCTTTCACAGGACTGAATATGTTAAAGCCTTGTCCTTTGGTGTCTGCTGGTCTGCCTCACCTTGGAAGACAGCAGTAAAATGTGTTTGGGAGGAGTGAGGGAGTTGCAGATTCACCCCAGCGTTCCTTCATAAATAACAAAGGCAGTGGTGGAGGTGGGGGTGGGGGGTGTTTCACAGTAGCAAAAGAATTCCTGTATATACAAAGAAGAGGCCCGGAAAAACACAAACACAGGCCCATAGTTAGCCACCCTTTATCTCGGCTGTCTGCACAAATGCCCTACCATAAAAATCAGGGCGGTAGGGAAGCTTGATAAAGCCAAGCAATGTGACTGGTCAAAGTGAAGCGAAAGTTTGACCTAGACACCAAGTTTACAAACCAAAGGGAAATTTGAATAAAAGCAGTATACTTCTGTTAGTAGCAAGGATCCTCTGTAAAAGCGGGTGGCGCTGTAGCCTACTCACGTTACAGCATCCATTTACCCAGAGTTTACATTAGCTCTATATACAGTACACAAACGTCACCTGCAATTATTATAAGAGCCTACGTAAGATAAACATTAAGATAACTTCCCAAGGTCCTGCTCGGCCAGTGCCAATTGTAAGTCCCACCTTGGCTTTGAGGACAGTTCTCAAGGGACCTAGGCTGTCACAATTTCACATGTAAATGTTGTAACAAAGACTTGTTGACCTGGGTGACACAAGCCTCCGTGAACCCAGGTAGTAGATCACAAGTTGAAATCTTCCTTTCGTGTCTCCACATTTTCTGCATGCTTTAAGTGAAATCTCACATGCTCCTTTTACCCGGGATCCAGTAAGAACGCAAAGGGGTTGCTAAGGTAAACAAATTGACGGCAGACATGTTGCAGATTTGGGGATAACCTTTGGGGGTTGAGACTTTTAGCTCATCTAACAGAACACCCGTTATCTTTCTTCTGTTCATTAAAAGCGCCTATGGTGTTCCTTGCTGACGCTCAGCACGACATTGAGCCTTTAAAACAGATTCAATTAAAGGTGCTGTGTGCGGCGCATCTCCTTGATACATTTGTTTTTTCTCAAAGAAATACTTCCACAACACCCGCCAAGCCTGTACTTCATAGTGAGACCCTTTTCAGAATAACAAAATGAGAATCAAAACGATGGTATTCAGGTTCTCCTGACCTAGCTGCCGCACCCCTCCCCCTCAAATGTGTCCCAGTCTTCCTCATTCCATTCTTCCACCTTTGGCATAGAATTCCTCTCAAACTGGTGTGTCCATTGTGTCCACGCAGAGACTCTGACTAGGTGGATCACATCCTCTCCAGGAAGTGTTCTCTGAGACAAGTCCTTCTCCTCTCCTCCCTCATTCAGCATCTGTGTATCACACTTTCTGTCACTTCTAGTTCTCATGTGTGTATGTGTGTGTGTGTGTGTATGTGAGTATGTGTATGTGTGTGTGAGTATATGTGAATGAGTGTGTATGTGTGTGAGTATGTGTGTCTGAGTGTATGTGAGTGTGTATGTGTGTGTGTGTGTATGTGTGAGTGAATGTGTGTGTAAGTGTATATGAGTGTATATGTGTTTGTGTGTATTTGTGTGAATGAGTGTGTGTGAGTGTGGATGTGTGTGGTGTGGCTGGGAACCAGGGCCCCAGAATGCTAGGTAAATGTTCAACTGTGCTATATATCCAGTTCATTTCCTTTCCCTCCGGCCATCTCTCTGGGAGCCAAGACCTGTGCTTGCTAACAAAGTGCTGAGTCGCCAGGTCAAATCTCCAAGTTCTGTTTTGTTTTTGCCTTTCTTTGGGTTTTGTTGTCGTTTCATTGTGGTTTTGGGTTTTTTGTTTGTTTGTTTGTTTGTTTGTTTGTTTGTTTGTTTGTTTTTGATTCATTGAACTCTCCTATGAGATTCGGGAGATGACTTTGAGGTTAAGAGCCTGTGTAGTATCAGATCTCCTGGAACTAGGCTTACAGAGTTTGTGAACCACATGCAGTTGCTGAGAATTGAACTCAGGTAGTCTGCGAGAGCAGCCAGTGCTCTTAACCACTGAGACATCTCTATAGCCACTAATTTTTATTTTTAGTTATGGCTAGGTGTGTGTGTGTGTGTATGTGTGTGTGTGTGTGTGTAAAACTGTGGGTTTGTGCGTGAGCCGGAACTGAGCCTAAAGGCCAGGTTGTGAGTGAGCCTCCTGCTGTGGGTGCTAGGAACCAAACTCCGTCCCTCCTAAACAGCAGTACATGCTCTGTGACTGAGTCCTTTCTCCTGCTATGATTTCTTATTATTTTATTTTTTAAATGTATTTATTTTTATGTGTGTTAATGTTTTGCCTGCATATATGCCTGTGTGGGGATATCGGATTCCCTTGAGCTAGAGTTACAAACAATTGTGAGCTGCCATGTGGATGCTGGGATCCCTGGTCCTCTAGAAGAGCAGCCAGTGCTCTTAAACTCTGAGCCATCTCTCTAGCCTATTTATTATTATTATTATGATTATTTCCAACATTTCAAAAAAATAAAAATAACAACAACAAAAATTTCAAGTGGTTCAGGCTGGCATTGAACTTCTAATCCTCTTACCTCCTCCTGCCAAGTGCAGAGAATACGGGCATTGCCACCATCATCTCATAGAATTTTAAAGCTATTTGTCACACTTCACTTTGTTTCTTTAGATTTTTAATGGTATTAGGTTAGAAGCCACCCTGAAGACAAGATTTGTCACTTTTTTTTAAGATTTGTTTTATTTATATGAGTACACTGTAGCTGTCTTCAGACAAACCTGAAACCAGAAGAGGGCATCCCATTATTACAGATGGTTGTGAGCCATCAGGTGGTTGCTGGGAATTGAACTCAGAACCGCTAGAAGAGCAGTCAGTGCTCTTAAACACTGAGCCATCTCTCCACCCAAGATTTGTCACTTTAACTGTGGGATACAAACTTTTTCTTAATATAAATGATCAGAAGAGCTTGCTTAGGGGTTCCCATGTGCACTGTACAACCTGTAGCATATCCATACAATTCTGTGAATTTAACACAGAAAAAGCTTTGTTGTCGCTGTTGTTGTTGTTGTTGTTGTTGTTTGAGACAGGGTCTGAAGATCCAGCCTTGGCTGGCTTGGCACTCATTGTGTAGACCAGGCTGGCTTTCAGCTCACAAAATCCGCTGGCCTCTGCCTCTTACAGAGTGCAGGGACTGTGAGCATGTGTCAGCACGAACAGCTGGAAATGACTAATTTTACAGTCAGTCCAGTGCTCATGCCCAGAGAAAATCCTTAACAAATCTAATATACAGTTAAATTAAACGTTTTTGGCAGAAAGTGAATATATATACATATTTTTATATATATATACATAAATATATATAATTGCAATACATGCTTATAATAAACATGTCGATGTTTTATATTTGCATATGACATATGTGTACAAAAACTATCTGCCACTAAGGCAAATAATGAAAATTCTTTATAAGGCAGGTTACCCTCCCCTGCTAGTCCACTGCTCTTGTGGAGACCCAGTCGGCCTTAAACTCACAGTGCTGCAGGAGTACAAGCTTGAGCTACTTTGGGTTTATTACTTTTTTTCATTTTGCTTTGAGGAGTGAGAGTGTGTGTGTATGTGTGTGTGTGTCTGCGTGTGTGAGTGTGTGTCTATGTGTATGTGTCTGTGTTCGTGAGCATGTGTCTGTGTGTATGTGTGACTGTGTGTGTGAGTGTGTATGTGTCTGTGTGTGTACCTGTGTGTCTGTGTGCCTATGTGTATCTGTGTATGTCTTTGTGTGTCTGTGTGTGTGTACCTGTGTCTGTGTCTGTGTGTGTGCCTGCGTGTGTGTACCTGTGTGTGCGTCTGTGTGCCTATGTGTTTCTGTGTGTGTGTGTGTACATATGTGTGTCTGTGTGCCTGTGTGTGTATGTGTGTCTGTGTATGTGAGTGTATGTCTGTGTGTATGTGTGCCTGTGTGTATGTATGTGAGTATGTGTGTATGTGTGACTGTGTGTGTGAGTGTGTATGTGTCTGTGTGTGTCTGTGTGCCTGTGTGCCTGTCTGTCTGTCTGTGTGCCTATGTGTATCTGGGTGTGTATGTGTGTCTGTGTGTGAGTGTGTGTCTGTGAGCATATGTCTTTGTGTGTCTGTGTGTGTGAGCATGTGTGTGTGTGTGTCTGTGTGTGTGTGTGTCTGAGTGTGTGTGTGTGCCTGTGTGTGTACCTGTGTGTGTGTCTGTGTGCCTATGTGTTTCTGTGTGTGTGTGTATATATATGTGTGTTTGTGTGCCTGTGTGTGTATGTGTGTCTGTGTGTGTCTGAGTGTGTGTCTGTGTGTCTGTGTGTATGAGTGTGTGTGTGTGTGCCTGTGTGTGTACCTGTGTGTGTGTCTGTGTGCCTATGTGTTTCTGTGTGTGTGTGTATATATATGTGTGTTTGTGTGCCTGTGTGTGTATGTGTGTCTGTGTGTGTTTGAGTGTGTGTCTGTGTGTCTGTGTGTATGAGTGTGTCTGTGTGTGTGTTCCTGTGTGTATGTACCTGTGTGTGTGTCTGTGTGCCTATGTGTTTCTATGTGTGTGTGTGTGTATGTGTGTATGTGTGCCTGTGTGTGTATGTGTGTCTGTGTGTGTCTGAGTGTGTGTCTGTGTATGTGAGTGTGTGAGTGTGTTTGTGTGCATTCACGTGTGTGCCTGTGTGTTGGGAGGCAGAGGGTATTGCTGTATCTTCCAGCTGGTCTCAGACTCACAGGACACATATTCACTGTATAGCCTTGAACTTCTGACTCTCTGGTCTCTGTCTTTCAGGTGCTTCAGTCTTCGAGTGCCAGGGTTTACAGCAGGCACCGCTGCACCTTTCTCTATACCTTTTTTCTCTGTTGCCCAGTTGACCTTGAATTCCTGGTGTGAGTGGCACTCCTGCCTCAGCCTCGGGTTGTGGGTTCATGCTGCTGCCAGAACCATGGGTATATAGCCTGTGTCCAGCTCCTATGGTCTTAGTTACTTTTTTAATTAGTCAACTATTAAAACCAGGCGAACTGTGTTAGAACTGGACACAAATGTGTGGAATGTTACTGCAGTCAGAGAATTCCACAAAGTCAGTTGGAAACAATTTCATCTCTGGTCTGTTGTGTTTGGCAAGCTATTGCAGCTCTCTGGTCAAGCTGCCTCTTTGCCCTCCACAGGAACCATTCCTTACCTTTTCTGCTCCCTTACCTTTAAAAAAAAAAATCTAGTTTCATATTGTACATCACAGGGAAAAACAGTTATCAGGTGTCCATAATCCCACCCAATCCCCCTCCACCCTATTCATCCTTACCCTGTTTTTGGTGCTATGAAAGGAATCGCCTCCATCGGGGCCACAGGTACCTGAGCCTCTCACTTTGTCTGCCTCTTTTTTCTCTTTCTTTTGTCTGGATGTGAGCACAGGAGTTTAAGTGCTAACAAGCCTGCATCCTAAAACAAACATATCCACATGTGTATGTGCCTCTGGCTTAAGGGCATTTTGGCATCTCATGACTGGTCTGCAGTCACCCTTTTCAACTCATCCTGGTGTAGCCTCCTCTAATCTGTGTAAATCCCCTGTAAATGGTTATTACTGGGCCAGTGGGATGGCTCAGCAGCTAAAGGCACCTGCTGCCATGCATGCCTGACTTGAGTTAAAGCCCTAAGACCCACGGGGTGATGGAGAGACCAGACTCCTTTGAGCTGTGCCCTGGCCTCTGCTCTCAGGAGCATCCTCGCCTGCTATATTTGCTTTCTCCCTTGTTGAGAGATACTTGGATTACTTGTTTGTTAGATTAGACACCTGTAGCAGGGTAGGGAGATGGGTCAGGAGTTAAGGGAACTGGCTGTTCTTAAAAGTATACCCAAGCAGGCTCATAGCCATCTGTAACTTCACCCCTAAGGGAGTTAACGCCCCCTTCTGGCCTCCACGGGCAAAGCACCCACATGCATGAACTACACATAAAAATTAAAAGTAGTCGAAGATAATAAATAAAAATTAAGCCTCGGTAAATCGATGTATCGAACAGCAGCTCGTACTATACCATGTTTGTTTCTCCCTTGCCTTCCAAATAGAAAACCTCTAATTTCCTCGGCTCTACCAGAAGAAGGGTGAAAGCAAAGATACCCAATCACCGGGAAAACAACCTCAGGATGGCAACAGGATGGCAGCTCAGGAGTTACTACGCAACAGGGGCTGTTTCAAAGTACCTTGGATGGCTTTTCAGACTGCTCTTCCGGGATTCTCTTTGACAAGAAAATGATAGAAAGGGAAAACAGACGAGGTTAAAGCACACTCATTTGTCTGAGTAACAATCTCTCCTGCTGTTCTGCACACTCTTTGCGTATAATGAAGGAATTACACATAGTGGTGGGCTTCACAAAGGCATTTACATACAAGTACACCATGTCCTATGGCCGTCTTTCCACACATGTGCATCATATACACTGACTCTTTACAGGCACGCATGTCATGTACAGTGACTATATTTACACACACATACCTTCCCCTTTCTCTCCCCTCACCCTCCTGCAGGTCCCTTTTATTCACCTGGGCAGTTTTGTTTCTATTTTAATGGTTTGTACACATGAATGATTTTATTGCACATTATTATTCTTACATGGATTAAAAAGAAAACTAATATATTTATGAGTTTATTGTGTGTGAATGGGTGCCTCTGTGTCATGGTATTGGGTGCAGCTCAGAGGAAAAATTTCAAAAGGCAGTTTCCTTCTACCATGTGGAGCCTGTGGATCAAAGTAATGTTGTCAGGCTTGGCAACAACTCTTTACCTCCTGAGCAATCTCCCTGGCTCAAGAAGGAGTGAGGATGCTCAGTAGAGCACTTGCCTAGTGTGCGCAAAGCCCTAGTTTAATTACCAGCACTGAATAAAAAAAAAAAAAAAAAAAAAAAACAATGGCAAAACACCTACCATACCAACATTGACTCGGGTGGAGCAGTAGAAGCAGGAGAATCAGAAGATCCAAGGTTATTTCTGGCTATATAGTTGGCCGGGAGGCGGGGGGAGCTATCCTGTGCTACAGGAAACCCTGTCTTAAGTAACTAGTAGTTAGGCTGAGTGAGGTAGCACACTCCTCAGCTCTGGAGACTGAGGCTGGTAGACCTGAGTTCAAGGTCAGCTTAGTCTACATAGGGAGTTCTAGACCACCCTGGGCTCATAGTAAGACTTATGTTAAAGAAGAAAACAAAATATTAAAACTTAATTTTGTTTATATTCCTATAATTATTCAATTTTATATGTTTGGGTTGTTTCATGTGAGATCTAAAATCATTTGCAGCCTAAATATGGTGGTGTAGACCTATAATCCTGGTACTCAGGAGATAGAGGCAGGAGAACCAGGAACTATCAGCCTATAAAAAAAAAGAAGAAGGAAACAAAGAAAAGATCATTTGCATTGCTACCATTTTATATTGTTTTAATTAAGGGCTTCTAAAAGTATATTTTTATGAGTGATTCCCACTTAAGGTCATAAAAGTAAGTGTAAAATAATAACTGTAGGTCATTTTAATGGAAATGTTCATTCCTCAGTGTTTCATGTAATTTTCAGAAGCCAATTACCATTACCATATAGAGGGAAAATAGAACTGAGGTGCATTGAATGCATATAGAACTCAAAAAAATAAATAGCTATTTTTCAAAAGAAAAGCCAATGGCTTTTAAGCATTTTATATTTAATATATATATTTTTCGTGTATACTCATTTGTATGTGTGTGGTCCATACATGTCAGCAGACTCACAGAGAAGTCAAAGAAGTCTTTCCACTATGTGCTGGAAGGCAAGCACCTTTCTCTCAGCTATTCTGGCAGCCTGTGTGTTTGAGACATGATCTCCCTGTATAGTCTGTGCTGGCCCCAAACTCAATAGTTCTCCTGCCTCAGTTTCCTAAATCCTGAGATTATAGGTGTGTACCACCACACCTGGCAAGGACCCAATGACTGATACTCTTTGAAGTTCTGCTCTGTGTCTGAGAGTATTTTATAGCTAGCCTAGGGTCTAGAGAGATGACAGAAGACCCAAATTCAGGTCCCAGCACCCACATCAGGTAGTTCCTATCTACACTCAAGTGCACATACCCACACATAGGCACATACACTTACATAAAATTGTAAAAATTACAAAATAAACCTTTAAGAAAGAGAGAGACCAGCCAGAAGCTAGGTATGATGGTACCCACCTTTAATGGCAACACCCAAGAGGCAGAGGCAAGTAGATCTCCGAGTCTGAGGTCATTTAGTCAACATAGCAAGAGTTACAAGCAGCCAGGGGTACATAATAATACCCTGTTCACTACCTCTCTCTCTCTCAAAAAAATCTAGGTGCCAGCAAGATGGTTCTGTAGATAAGGGTGCTTGCAACCATGCCTGAGGACATGAGGCCACCCTTGGGACCCACATGCTGGAAGAAGGAAACTCACATTGACCTCCATATGTGCACCATGATATGAAACTACTCACTGATACACAATAAACCAGTGTGAAGAGCAGATCTGCATCTGATAGATGCCTGCCCATCATTCTGATAAACTTTGGTGCTAGCCAGTAATGAGAAGACATGCAGATAAAAAATAAATCACTAAGAACTTAGAATATCCAATTATCATGAAGGAGACTATCCTCTCTACGTTTTAACTGGTTTCTAGGGATTCCCAAGTGATCAAACTTGTTCTTAGTCTGTATCCATTTAAAGACTGATGATGGCTTTGTATCACAAATTTTTAATTCAGTTTCAGATAGGAAATTTACAAATTTGGGCTGGAGAGATGGCTCAGTGGTTAAGAGCATTGACTGCTATTCCTGGAGGTCCTGAATTCAAATCCCAGCAACCACATAGTGGCTCACAACCATCTGCAATGAGATCAGATGCCCTCTTCTGGTGTATCTGAGGTGTGTGTGAGCTACAGTGTACTTACATATAATAAATAAACCTTTAAAAAAAGAATCATTGTCCTTATGGATATGATAAAAATATGATATGGCATCAGCAAACCTTAAAAAAAATGAAATTTACAAATTCAAACCAAGTACAGTGGCACCTGCTTGTAAATTCATTACTCAAGATGACTGAGTCAGGAGGATTATTGGGGGTTGGAGGCCAAAGTAGGCCACACAAAAGCCAAATAAATTTGCAAGTTCACATGTTTGCTGGAATTTTTGCTTTATACACATATCAGAATGAGAGAAACCACTAAAACATTCGCCCTTATTTATTAATAAAGAAGTCTGAGCTTATTACGTAAAGAATGTGACAGGGTGTGGTAGCACAGGTCAGAAAGATGTGTTGAAGAAGTCAAGGCAGGAGGATCATGCATCTAGAGAAAGGCCAACCTGGGCTACACCTACAATAGAGATGCATTGTTTACATGTGTGAATCATCAAAGAATAAATTAAAAGTGCTCTATTAAAAAAAAAAGAATTTACCATCCATAGCACTACCAAAAAGTTGTTTTGAAAATAGGAAATCTGACACTATCCTGGGTTTTTGGCTTGCTATCAGAGTTTTATTACAAGTATTTGGGAGTGGGGTATGGTGGCTCAATGTCTGTAATCCCAGATTTTAGAAGCTGAGTGTGGTGGTTTGAATATGCTTGGCCCAAGGAGTGGCACTATTTGGAGGTGTGGCCTTATTGGAGTAGGGGTGGCCTTGTTGGAGGAAGTGTGTTACTTTGGGGGTGGCCTTTGAGACCCTCCTCCTAGTTGCCTGAAAGGCAGTAGTCTCCTGTTTGCCTTTGGAGCAAGATGTAGAACTACTCTGAGCTCCTCCTGTACCATACCTACCTGGAAGCTGCCATGTTCCTGCCTTGATGATAATGGACTGACACTCTGAGCCTGTAAGCCAGCTTTAATTAAATATTGTCCTTTATAAGAGTTGCCTTGGTTCTGGTGTCTCTTCACAGCAACCCTAACTAAAACACTGAGGCAGGAGGATTGTTGTGAGTTTGAAGTTAGCTTGGGCAACATGGTAAGTTCTAGACCTGCCTGTCAGGGCTACAGATAAAAACCTTACCTCAAAGACAAACTAACAAAAAACAAAAAAACAAAAACAAAACAAACAAACAAAAGTAAAACCAAGCACCCACAAACACAAAATAACAACAACACCTCAAAACAAATCATCCAAACAAACAAAAACACTGTCTTTTAGGATGGAGGAAGATTATAAACAAATGTTTAAAAAATGCCCTCTCTTATTTGTGGTATCATCAGATCCAAGTTGGAGTTATAGGTATTTGTGAGCCTCTTAGCATGGGTGCTAGAAGCCAAGTTCCAATGCTCTACAAGAGCAGTGGAAATACACATAAACCAAAATAGAAATGGCTGTTTCATTTTGCTCACATCTGCTAAAGCCTTTAGTGCATTTTGAAAAACCAAAACCAAAAACCTTCTAAACCTGGGGCTGGAGAGATGGCTCAGAGGTAAGAGCACTGACTGCTCTTTCAGAGGTTCTGAGTTCAATTCTCAGCAACCACATGGTGGCTCACAACCATCTATATAATAGGGTCTGAAGCCCTCTTCTGGTGTGTATGAAGTTAGTTACAGTGTACACATATACATAAACAAATCTGTTTAAAAAAAAAAAAACCAACCTTCTACACTTGTAAGTTAAAAGAGAATCAAGATATTTCCCTTGAAAGATATTCAGATGTGGGGCTGAGAGGTGGTTCAGTGGTTAAGAGCTCTGGTTGCTCTTCCAGAGGTCCTAAGTTCAGTTCCCATCAGCTACATGGTGGCTGACAACCATCTGTATAATGGGGTCTGATGCCCTCTTCTGTCATGCAGATCTTCAGGAAAACAGAACACATACCATACACATAACTAAATAAATCTTAAAAAAAAAAAAGGATATTCAGATATTCTAGTTAGCTGGGCCTGGTAATACATATCTGTGGTAATAACACCTGTGGTGACACTCCTGTTGCTCCCAGCCCTTGAGAGGCTCGGGCAAGAGGACTGAAGCAAGTCCAGCCTAGTGTATTGTGGGTTTGGCCTAATGCTGCTTAGTATCCTAATGCTAATATGGATCCCCAAAATTGTTTGCACAAGAGAGTCTGCAAATCCATGCATAAGACACTGAGGAATCCTGCCTCCAGTTGGTTCTGACTGGTAAATAAAGATGCTGGCAGCTAATGGCTGGGCAGAGCAGACAGAAACAGGACTTTTAGGACTTCCCAGGCTTGGGACAGAGAGGAAGGGAAAGGAGAAGGAGATCTGCCATAATGAGCTTCGAGAGTGTGGGGAGGAGAGACGCCATGCCTGAGAAGAGTGCAGGACAGAGAGGCATGGCCACCATGTGATGGAGCCAGGAGAGGGCAGCCCAGAAGGCAGCTCTCTGGGTCCAGGGCAGCCAAGATAGAATATAGGGTTTAGTAAGTAATAACTCGGGATTATCGGCAGGAGATGGACTAACCTCATGGAGGTTAGGAAATGGCCCAGCTATTGTGTTTTATAAGGCACACCAAGATATAAAGGCTGTGTGTGTGTGTTTGTGTACATGTGTGTGTGTACATGTGTGTGTGTGTGTGTACATGTGTGTGTGTGTCCTTCATTCAGGAATGTAAAGCACTAGGGTGGGTAGAAAAACCACCCCACCACCAGGATTTAATTATTAAATATTATTGTTATGGCCTAGGATACATAATGAGTTTAAGGCCAGTCTGGGATATTTAGTGAAATCCTGGTGAGAGAGGAAGGAAGGAAGGAAGGAAGGAAGGAAGGAAGAAAGGAAGGAAGGAAGGAAGGAAGGAAGGAAGGAAGGAAGGAAGGAAGGAAAGAAAGGAAGAAGAAAGGGAGACCAAACCATAGAGAACAGGGCAGGGTTGGATTTGAAGTCCTGGAGACATGGTTGAAAGGCAAAGCTAAACCATCTCTATAGCATAAAGTACAAAGACATATCTGTTTGTGCCGGCTTATAGACATCCATTTTATACTGCATACAAAAAGTCTGCCATGTGTCCTTGCAAGGAGATGGATCTGCTACAGTCAGGTGGGACAGTCAGAGAGCACGGTTACAGAGCATTGAGGAATAATAGCCATGAAAGATATTTCTTGACTGAAAAGCTAACTCACACGGTGATAAACCCTGCAGGCTCACTGAAAGAGGAAGCATGAAAGTCAGATTGCCACAGACTCTCTCTTCTTCGTATGTATGTATGTATGTATGTATGTATGTATGTATGTATGTATGTATGTATTTGTGCACATGCACACATTTGTGGACTTGCACAAGCCGCAGCATGCACGTGGATGGAGGTCTTAATTAAGGCTTGGGTTTTTCTATCTGGGATGGAGAAATCGCTTCAGTCCGGTTGACAATTTGAGTGTTAGCTAGGCGCAGGGCTGTAGGCTGAAATCATAGTAGTGGGAACGCTAAGGCAAGAGGATAAAAGCTGGGGGTTGGAAAGAAAGCACCTGAAGTTCCACTCTTTAGCAACTACACAGTGGTTAACAACTTAGCTCCAGTTTCGAGGATTCTGATGCCCTCTTGTGGTCGCCGTGAGAACTGCATAGATAGTCCTGCATAGACATAAACAGGTAGACAAAACACCTACATGCATAAAACTAAATAAATCAATCTTTAAAATAAAAAAAAAAAAAGTTAAGAGGAAAAGTTTGAGACTAGCCTAGGCTGCATGAGAGTCTCAACACACACACATACACAACCCCAAATGGATAAGTACCAGGCTTGGCTTGGTGACACATGCCTTTAATCCTAGTTCTCAGGATGCATACAAGATCTCTACTAGTTTAAGGCCAGGTCTTCTATAGCGCAAGTTCCAGGCTGGCCAGGCTATACAGTGGGATCCTGTTTCAATAACAAAACAAAACAGTGTAAGTGATGTAACTGGTACTAGCTGCCAAGTCCCTGGGACACACATGGTAGACCTGCACACTCACACAAATGCTTAAAGACCTAGGACTCTATCAGCACCACATCACTGCTCCTCTTGTTCCCACTACCTTCTGTCTATCACATCACTGCTCCTCTGGTTCCTACTACCTTCTGTCTAACTTCTCACTTTTATATTATTCATTTTATTGTTTGTTTTTTTTTATTTTATTTTGCTTTGTTTTGTTTTGTTGGGTTGGGTCTTCTTCTTCTTCTTCTTCTTCTTCTTCTTCTTCTTCTTCTTCTTCTTCTTAGGGGTTTTGTTTTTGTTTTTGTTTTTAAGACAGGTGTGTTTTATGTAGCCTTGGCTACTCACTATGTAGACCAGGCTGGCCTTAAACTCGAGGAGATCTATCTGTCTCTGCCTCCCTGCTTGTATCTTTTAAGGGCATCAAAATATTCCTTTCAGTTTTTTTCTAGAGGTCCTTTCAAGATTCAAATATTTCCAGGTATGGTGATAAGTGCTTTTAATCCCAGCACTCACGAGGTAGAAGCAGACAGACCTCTGAGTTCAAGGTTAGTCTGATCTTCAGATCAATTTCTGGGACACCCAAGTCTACACAGTAAGACCTTGTTTCAACAATAAAAAAAATTGGTTTAATTTTTGTGTTAATGACTTTTTTTATATGTTTGAGTGTTTTGTCTGTCTGTGTGTCTGAACCATTTTTCTTTCCAGCACTTTTGGAAGCACAGAGGGCATCAGATCCCCCAGGACTGGAGTTATGGTTAACGTGAGCTGCCCTGTGGGTGATGGAAACCCAGTGTGATCCTCTGCAAGAGCAGCAAATGCTTAAGCCATTTCTCCAACTCCAGACACCACATCACATTTAAGCTATTTCACTGTCTTGCCCTCTACTTGATGATGGTGATGGTGGTGATGATGGTAATGATGATGATGATATAGCCCAGAAGAGCCTCGGGCACTGACTTGCCCGTCTCAGCATTTTGAGTTCCCTATGTAGGGCATGTCCCTACTTCCTGACAGTGCCCCCGAAAGACCTCTTTCAGACCTTTGAGAACCCAATTTCCTTGAAGCCAAGAAGATTTTACAGGCTCTGCTCAGCCTTGTAAACGTTTTACCCTCAAATGTCTCCAACCATTTCATAACCATTCTTCTACCCTGGTGAATTTGAATTTTGGAGTGGGTCATAATTCTGCAGAAGGGTAGACTGCCCCACTTGCTGGTCCATTAAGATGGAAACTTACCCAGGGAGGGGTTGGTTCCTGTTTAGTTACCTCACCTTGCCCTCCAGGCTGTGTGAAGAGGCTTTGCTGCAAAGCTCTCCTCTCTTCTGAGACAATGGGTTTAGCTTTTTTTGATTTTACAGTCTGGGGTTGCTGCTTTGTTCTTTTATATCTAGATATATCATATGGCAATAGATAGGCTCCAGCAGACCGCGGTCTTCCATTTGTTCCCACTAAGGCGTGTCTCTGGGTCGAGGAGATGCACCTGGGCACAATAACCTTCTCTTTAGCTTCGCCTTTTTCTCTGCCCTTTCCTTCACCTGTTTTAGGAAGCTGTGTCGGCTACATACTCAGCTCTACGGTCTTGGCCCTTAATTTTAGCTAGTTTAGATCCTTCCCGTTTGCCATGGAGACATCATTTCTTTTGAACGGCCTCATCTATGTGGTCAAAGGAACAACTCCATAATCTCTGGAAGGCCCAGAGAACAAAGATTCAGTGCTTCTCTCTCCCGTTGTACTTGTCTTTTTTAATGAAAATGGCAATTCTAAACGAAAGTAAGTTTCTAAAACAGCCTGCAGTCTTGACATGGCCCTCCAGCTGCTCTCAAAATCAAACCCACTGTAGCAAGACTCGGAGAAGGTGGTGGCCAGAAGCAATTCAGTGATTGGCCAATTAGGGAAGCCACCTGCTGCTCTTCAAGGACAAAGCAAGCAGAGAAAGTAAGAGGGGGGTATTGGGCACGCGCAGTTCCAAGCCTCGCTCAATTTCCCAAGAAGCTGCCCACAACTGAGTGAGTAGACAGGACCAGCCACAGCAGGAATGGCCCACGTAGGCATGGATACAGCGTCTGGTGTAAGCTGCACAACCCACTATCTCTAACAGGTAAAGTGGGAGCTCTGTGTCTGTGACGCTTCTGACAGAATTTATGACTGGGTTGAGATGAACTGTTTTTCACCATATTGTTACATAGCTCGTTGTGGTTTGAATGTGAGTGTCCCTCACAGGTCTGTGTGTTTGGACGCTTTGCCTGCAGCTGTGATGCTATTGGAGAAGATGGAGTCCCAGTGGAAGATTGGATTGCTCACTGGCAGCTCTTGAGAATTTGTAGTCCAGCCCATTTCACGGTCATCGTCAACTCCAGTTTCTTCTGATTGTGGGCGAAAGGAGGGTATGTGAGGGTCAGAGGACAGCTTGTGGAAATCGGGTCTTACCTTTCACCTTTTGTTGTTCGTTTTGGTTTTGAGACAGGGTTTCTCTGTCTCCCCGGCAGTCCTGAAACTCATTATGTAGACCTGGCTGACCTCAGATTCCAAGATCAACCTGCCCTGCACCCCGCACCCCAACCCGGTGCTGGGATTATAGATGTGCGACACACCTGGCTGCCTTCCAACATTTTTGTTTTGTTTTGTTTGTTTGTTTGTTGAGACAGGGTTTCTCTATGTAGCCCCAGCTGTCCTGAACTGCCTTTACAGACCAGGATGACCTCAAAGTCAGAGATCTGCTTGCCTCTGCCTCCTGAGTACTGGGATTTAAGGTGGCTGCCACAGCCAGCTCTGCCTTCCACCTTAAAACATTTGTATTTATTAATTTACATGTGTGTGTGTGGGGGGGGGGATGCCTGCATGCCATGGTCCAGGTGTGCAGATCAGAGGACAGCTTGTAGGTGTGGGTTCTCTTCTTCCACCACATGGCTCCCAGGGATTAAGCTCAGGTTGTCAGGTTTGAAGTCAAGTGCTTTAAGCTGTTAAGCCATTTTGTTAACCCAACACCTTGGCTGTTTGGGTTTTCGTTGTTTATGTATGTGAGGATTTTGCCCACATGTATTTAAGTGCACCATGTAAATGCCTAGGGCCTGCAGAGGCCAGAAGGAGTTGGAGTCCCTAGAACGGGGTGACACTTGTTGTTTTTCTTCTCTTTTGCTTCCACTCAAGAGCTAGGATTGAACCCTCAGAGAGCAGCAAGTGCTCTAAACTGCTGAGCCATCTCTCCAGTCTGTACCCCCGCCTCCACACACCCCATTGTTTTCTGAGGCAGGGTCTCTTGTTTCTTCTGATGCACAGAGTGCTATAGGCTTGCAGACTCTCAAGCTCTAGCCAACCCTCCTGCTTCCGCTTTCCATCTCACTGGGAGGTAGGATTATAAATGGCAGGCACTGCATCTGTATGCTGGGGATTGAACTCAGGTGGTCCGGCTTGCAGTGCAAGCACTTTTACCCACTGGGCCCTATACCCAATCTGACTTGTCTTTTTTATTGTTTTAATGATTATTTAAGAAAAATTTTAAACTTTACATGCACAGTGTTTTGCCTGCATGTATGAGTGTGTGAAGGTGTCAGATGTTGGAATTACAGACTGTTGTGAGCTGCCGTATTGGTGTTGACAATTGAACCTGTGTCCTCAGGAAGGAGGACACAGTTCCCAACACTGAGCCCGTTCTCCAGCCCTGATTGGTATTTTTGTTTATAGAGTCTTGGTTTTGCTTCTTTGAGATAGGGCCTCACATATTTCAGACTGTCCTGGAAGTCACAGATGAGCCAAAGCTGTCTTGAATTCCTCTCCATCCTGCCTCCACCTCCCTGCTGATGTAAATATAGAGGTTGCAGGTCACAACTATCTTTTTTTTTTAAAGATTTATTTATTTATTATATGTAAGTACACTGTAGCTGTCTTCAGACACTCCAGAAGAGGGAGTCAGATCTTGTTACAGATGGTTGTGAGCCACCATGTGGTTACTGGGATTTGAACTCTGGACCTTCGGAAGAGCAGTCGGGTGCGCTTACCCACTGAGCCATCTCACCAGCCCCTCACAACCATCTTTTTTTATTGTTTTAAATTTTTATTTATTTTTTTGAAGGAATGAAAAACTGGGTAGACTGACCTGGTGGTCGGTCTAGAAGGCCTAATCTCCAACCCTCTTGTCTCTACCTCCCAAATCTGCAGTTACAGGAATGCACCACTAAGCCTGGCTTACAATGCTGGATTTTGTGTTTTGTTTTGTTTGATGTTGTGTTAAGTTTGTTCATTTTATTTTATGTGTATAGGTGGTTTGCTTGAATGTATGTATGTGTACCACAAGTGTGTCTGCTGCCCCCCTTCCCCCCACCAAATTCAGACTACCTGATGGTTGATCAAAAACTCCCTTTCTGGGGCTGGTGAGATGGCTCAGTGGGTAAGAGCACCCGACTGCTCTTCCGAAGGTCCAGAGTTCAAATCCCAGCAACCACATGGTGGCTCATAGCCATCTGTAACAAGATCTGGCGCCCTCTTCTGGTGTGTCTGAAGACAGCTACAGTGTACTTACATATAATAAATAAATAAATCTTTAAAAAAAAAAAAAAAACTCCCTTTCTGGACAGTTCAAATGACAAGAGGGGCAGGGGATGCTACCCTTTAGATCCTTCTAGAACACACTCGTGCAGGACAGACAGGCTTTATGGCCACACTCCGTTGGTCCCTAGGTTCTTGAAGTATTCCTTACAGATAGGACGGCGAGCCTCTGCTTGGAGATCAGCCAGCCCTGCAGCAAGCTCCATTGAGCCCTGAACAAAGGTTGTGGGAGAGGACACATTGATGCTGTAAGGCCTGGCCCCCTAGAAATGGAGTTATAGGACCATGGTCCTTGGAAGAAGAGCCAGTGCTCTAACCACTTGGCAATTTTACCAGCTTGTGTTGCTGCCTTTCCTTTTGTTTTGTTTTGATTTTGATTTTTTGAGACACGATTTCTTTGTATAGCCTCAGCTATCCCACAACTAGCTCTGTAGACCAGGCTGGCCTCAAACTCATAGAGATCCTCCTGCCTCTTCCTCCCGAGGGCTGGTACTAAAGGCATGCGCCACTACTTCCCAGCATGTGTGGTGCTGTTTTGTTTTTGCTTTATAACTTAATTGTGAGTTAAAGCTCTGCAGAAGAAGTGCCCTGTATTTCCCTGTATTGAAATACCTTCAGCCCCTGAATTTTTGCCCGTTGATTTTTGCACTCATCAATTTGTATTGACATTTCTTTAGTGCATGTGTGAATATGTGTGAGTATGTGTGCTCTCAAACAAGTATGGGCACATAAGCATCGTCACGGAAGTCAAAGGGCAAATTTCAAGGTTTGGTTCCTTCCACAATGTGGGTCTCAGGGACTTAACCTGATCCCATCTGCACTGGGTTTCTACGTGGGTGCTTTCATGCACTGGGGATCACAAAGCCTGCTTTTTAAACTCCTGTCTCTTATGTCACCCACAGGAAGGATTTAGTTCCTTGGATGTGAGGCACCTTACTTCGATTGACTTCAGGTCACTGAGCTGGGAAGGCAACAGCCTTGTTGAAATGTTCTGATAGACAGTAGTCTGTGGGGGCTGGACTCTGCCATCTGACTCTGGTGCTAAGGCACAAAGGACTAAGCAAGTTTTCAGAGGCCATCATCAACAAGGCAGTGAAGCTAAAAGCTGGTCGGTCTTCCAGAGCTAAGGGAAGACCAGAGAGTCAGGCTTTCTGGAAGCAGTGTGTCCTCTCCCACAACCTTTGTTCAGGGCTCAATGGAGCTTGCTGCAGGGCTGGCCGATCTCCAAGCAGAGGCTCGCTGTTCTGTCGGTAAGGAATACCTCAAGAACCCAGGGACCATGGAGTGTGGCCATAAAGTCTGTCTGTCCTGCACCAGTGTGTTCTGGAAGGATCTAAAGGGTAGTTTCCCCTGCCCCTCTTGTCATTTGAACTGTCCAGGAAGGAACTTTTTGAGTAATCAGCCACCAGGTGAGTTCACTGAGGTTGCCATCTTGCCCCCTGAAAGAACTAGCAGAAGTGGAAGGCAAGAAGGAGAGCGTCCATGGGAAAAGCCACAACAGGTTTCCTGTCCACTGCGCAGCTTCCCCCTGAGTCACTTTGTTTGGCCCATGGAAAATGCTATCGTCTGCCACAGGAAACAAATTGACAGTTACATTAAGCTGTGGAGGGAGATGGTGGAGCCAATCCAGAAAGCAATTACCACACAAAGGAAAGGATGGCTAGAACTGAGAAAAAGAACAGAATGCAGAAGAGAAAGAGTGAGGTCTCAATATGAACAGAATAGATTGTTCCTCCAGGTTGAACGGGAGAAGATTCTTGGTCAGTTACAAAGTGAAGAGATGGATGGGCTGGCCAAACTACACAAAAACCTAGCGAAATTATCAGATCACGCCTCTTTGTTAAAGGGTCTGTTGAAAGATCTAAAGAGCCAGTGTGGAAAGTCAGAACTGGCCTTGCTGGCAAGTGTTAAAGATTGGTATGAGAGATACAAACAGTCAGGATGGCCTGAGATGGCCTTAGTAACGTTGAAAGGGTACGACTACAGGTTTCCTCTACAGTATTCTGACTTAGACAGAATTATCAAGCGATTTCAAGTTGACGTAATTCTGGATCCTGAAACAGCAAACTATAAGCTTACAGTCTCAAAGGATCAAAAAACTGTTAAATATGGGAGCTGGGAGAGGATGCCCTATAGCTCAAGAAAATTTTGTTTTGACCCTGCTGTTCTGGGATCTGAGGGATATAGTTCTGACAGACAATACTGGGAGGTTGATGTGGAACTCAAGATGGAATGGGTTCTAGGGGTCTGTAGGGAGCCTTTTCCCAGGAGCAGGTATGCAGAACGGTTCTCCGATGAACAGTTCTCAGTGCAGGATGGATTATGGGGAGTTGGGCTAGACAATTCGCAAACTTATGTTGCATTGGGTGGTAAGAAAAACCATCTTCTTCCCAAAGTATCACCTACTAGGATTGGGATTTTTTTAGATTCTGAAATGTATGAGGTTTCGTTTTACAATTTGAGGGATAAGTCCCTGCTGTACAGGTTTAGCGACTTACCTCGGGGCACATTTTGGCCTTACTTCTACACTGGATATGACTCCGAGCCTCTGAAGATCTGCACAGTTGAAGATCTTGAGTGACAACAAGACAGAACAGCTGGTGGACAGGGCAGAAGGTGGCTGGCGTGGGCGGTGGCTGGCGTGGGCGGTGGATAGCGTGGGCGGTGGATAGCGTGGGCGGTGGACAGGGCGGGAGGTGGCTGGCGTGGGCGGTGGATAGGATAATGGGGATTTTTGATTTGCTTTTTCTTTGTTTTGCTTTCCTTGTTTTTCAGTTTTCACTATAACAATCGCAACAGCTATTTTGTTTTTAATCTGTGTCAGGAGTAGCCTGTTTGATGAAACAACGTCCAATAATGACAGACACATCCTTAGAAATAAAAATAAGACCTTAAGTTTTTTTGTTTTTGTTTTCTCTTTAATGTAAAAAGAATGGCAAGCATGTATGCTTTTATATAGTCACTGTATTTCTTAAAGGTGTCACTATGTAGTCCAAGCTGGTGCAGAACTTGGGGTCCTCCTGTGTTTCTTCCAGTCACTACATTTAGAGGTACATGCTGGCATTTGAAGGTAGGAACTTCCAACACTCAGTGGTTTACCTCTGCATTTCTCACCAAAATGTGCTCCCAGTTTTCTGGTCCCTCTCCCTCTCCCTCCCTTCTTTTCTTTCTTTCATTTTTTGAGGTAACACTGTGTGGAGTAGACTGGCCTTGAACACAGGGAGCTACTCCAGACTATACAGTTTTCTGCCATGCTAAGGACTGAGTTGGTGGTCTGTTTTATTGACTCTACTATGGACAGAAGAGAGCTCGCACACCACTCACACCTATTGCAGTATATATACAATAAACACTCTGACAGAAAGGAACCTTGCAGTGCCAACTACTCCAGGAGCTAAAGGAGTATGGGAAGTTAGATGCCAGCCCAGGTGACAGCAAGCTAAGGAAGGGACCTGTTGAAGTTGAGCATTGGTGGCATGCCCCTGTAATCCCAGTACTTGAGAGGCTGGGGCTACATAGTCTCAAAACTCTTATACCCCTAAAAAAAAAAAACAAAAAAAGCTGCTGTGTTTATGACCCATGCATAAATGGGGCTTGGCCAGGAGAATACTTGAGCACTAGTGTCCTTACCTAGTATAGGTAAGGTCCCAAGTTCAATTCCCAGCACCACAAAATATCTTCCCACGAGTGGGCTCCAGATGTTGAATGCCCTGTTTCAGTTTTGAAGGCTCTGCTTGATGGTATAATGGTTGTGCCTAAGAAGGCCTTGAGCTCAAGGCCAGTTTGGGCTCCATACAAGAACGTGGCTTTATTTTGTTGTTTTAAGATAATGTAATCATATGTGTAGGTAGGTGTATTGCCTGAATCTATGGCTGCACACCATGGGTATGCAGTGACCGAGGCAGCCAGAATCAAGCTTTAGATCCTGGGAATGGAGTTAAAGGCATTTAGAGCTACTTTGTGTGGCTGGTAGTTCCCTAAATCTTCTGGAAGAGCAACCATTGTTCTTGCCAGACCCTGTTCTGTTCTGTTTTGTTTTTGTTTTTAAGACCCATCTGGAACTGTCTAAATAAATAAATTCCTGGACATTGTAAGCTAAAGAGATGGCTCCAGGGCTAAGAACACTGGTGACTTTTACAGAAAACCATTATCTGTCACCAGCACCCCATGGTGGCTTAAATCCCAGGGATTCATGCCCTAATTCAACTGGGTACCACAAGCCAAGTGAGTCCCCGAGCCAGCAGTGTCTGTGTTCACTGCACCCCAGTCTTCGGCACAATGGAGAACTATGGACTCAGACTTAGGGTATCTCAGAGCTACAGACTGAGACCAAGACACACATCTGCAAGGAACTGGTGGTCCACTGGGCATGCCCGAGCCTGGTTCTGTTCTAGTATCCTAGAATAAGATGACATTTCTCTGAGCCAGTTAGACAGAGAGCACTATCTCAGGCTGGTGGCACTGAGCACCTCTGACTGCAGCCCCTGGCTTTCCAACCTGAAGCCTAGGTGTTAGGTTTCCTTCAAGCCTGAACTCCAGGCTGAGAAAACTGGGGCACTCCAGGGCCCCAGTTCACCCTAGGGCTCAGGGTTAACTGAAGACCAGCATTCCAAGGCCCCAGTTCACACTAGGGCTCAGGGTTCAAAGCCTTGAGAGGAGGGGTTCAGGGAGACCTACACAGCCTCCTCTCCCTCCCCCCACCCCAACCCAGCGTAGTTCTGATGTCCAAGATACACGGACGAGGTTATGGAGAGAGTTTTAGACTTAGAGCATTTGCCTTTCATTTGGGAAGCCCTAGATATCATTCCCAGCACAATCAGTATATTTTAAATCCAGTAGCCACTGTTATAGGGGAGACGCCATGTTTGAATTTGTGGAAGCTTACTGAAAGCAAGTCAGCTGTTGGGATATACAGTCAAGCAGTGTTTCTCAGAGATTATATGTATTAATTGGAGCAGTGCGGGGGGGCGGAGTGGGGCAGGTAGCAGGTGATGGGTGAATCTCTACACAGGCAGAGATCAGAAAAGGGCAGTACTGGACTCCTTTGCTGTTCTTCCTCTTTGCCTCTGGGGCTTGGATTACGTATCCCCCTGTCTCTGCCCAACTTGGATTGGTGTGCCAAGTGTTTGTAGGCACAACGCATGGTTTGTTATATTTGTTATAGATGCTCAACTTTGGTCTTTATCACTGCCCGGAAAGTACACTTAACCACTGAGCTACCTCTCCAGCCTGGGCTTTTTGTTTTATAGTCAGGGTTTCACTATGCAGCCTTGACTGACCTGGAATTTACCATCTAGACCAGGCTGGCCTCCAATCCAGGGATCTACCTGCTTCTGCCTCTGCTTGGTTTAAAGATCTTTTTTAAACCTTTAACACCAAGCCTTTTCTTTTTTGAATATGGGAACAAAGATCTATTCACCCCAGACAGACCAAAGAAGATTTCTCCCAATTCTTGGTGAACCAGTGAACACAATTGGAGTTACATACAGGCATGTAGCTAAGGGTATGCCTATTGGAACACTCACAAATAATAGATCAAGAAAATCTCAACCATCCAGCAATCCTTTAGTCTCTTATAATCTTCCATGACCAAAGGTTAAAGGGATCCAGTCTTGGCAGGTCTTCTGAGAGTAATTATAGCTGCCAAATATTTATGTAATCTATAGCCAAACCCGACACTGAATTTCTGATTCTCCTGCCTTTCACCTCCCAAGTACTGGGACTACAGGCAGGTAGCACAAACAGAGCCTTTGAAACATAGGTTATATATATTTTTATTAAATTTGGGTTTCCAATCAGATAAAAGTACTTTTCCAGTCTGTTTCTACATTTTAAATATGATCCCCTCCATTTTATTTTGGGAGGAACTTGATATATGTCACAGGTAGCCCCTCATCATCTTGTTTCAAAACCACTCTATCCAGTATTATGAAAATTACAGTTCTCTCCTGTGGCCATGTAGAGTTCGAGATGCTGAAACTGGCCTGGAGCAAACCACTTCATTGCACCTTGAGTGGCTCCCCCATGGCACTGAGTATCAGGGCCTTTGCTGCCAGAGGCACAGAGTCAGCAGAAGGGACCTAGTGAGCACATGCTTTTAAAAATAGGTATAGCTGGGGCTGGAGAGATGGCTCAGTGGTTAAGAGCACTGCTTGCTCTTCTAGAGGTCTGAGTTCAATTCTCAGCAACTACATGGTGGCTCACAACTATCTGTAATGGGATCTGATACTCTCTCCTGGTGTGTCTGAAGACAGCTACAGTGTACTCATCATATATACCAAATAAATTATATATACACACATATATATGGAGAGAGAGAGAGAGAGAGAGAGAGAGAGAGAGAGAGAGAGAAGTTAAAGGCATACCTCTACTACAGAGTGAGTTTGAGTTCAAGGCCAGCCTGGGTGACTTGGGGAGAACCTGTCTAGTAGCAGATTGGGGGTGTTGATCGGTGTAGAGAGCTGGATTAGCAGAAGTAAGGTGCTAAGAGGGGAACAAGAGAAGGAAGCAGGGGAGGAGTGGAGGGAGGGAGGTAGTAAGTATGGGAAGGAGGGAAGAAGGAAAAAAATACTCCAAACAACCTGGAAGAAGACCACCTCCAGAGGAAGGACTATTGAGATCGAAGTAAGCTGTCTCACACAAGGACAGGCCCCAGAAGCTGGACATGATGGGTATTCTTTTATCTTTCATTTTCTATTGTTCAGTCCTTGCATACACATCTCACGGTGACTTCTCTTTGCTGCATTGTTCAGATACATTTTAGGTCTGTTTCTCTTTCTTCATTTAATATATTGTAAAGTGTTCTTTACCTTCAATTGAATCTCATATATGCCCCCCATATTCCTGTCTTTTCCCTTTCATCCTCTCTACTCCCCCTTCACTTAATTACAGCCTTCTATGACTTCAACAATCCTTAAAATTCACAGCCACTAACACTGTCTCAGTGGTCCCTGCTTAGCTATGTTACCCACATTTGGTAACCTTAACTAAGTTAAGGTTACAGTTTCTTTCAATTTCTTCAGAGATGATTTTCTTTTATCTAATACTTAATCCATACCCTTCCTCATCCTTATATCCTTCCTATGTCAATCCCAGAGATCCGAAGAGAAAGACCCAAATCATCATGGCCAAATTGATTAAAGCAAGCAATTGGTTAAAACAAGCTTTTTTATTCCTGTATACAGCTGTCTGTCTCTAAAAGTGTGGTTCCAGAGGTCAGCACTGGATGTGCGAAAGACAAGGCTTTTATGGATCACGGGTAGGGGGTAACAAATGGGGAGTTTGGACGGCAAAATAAGGGAAGCTACAGGAGCAGAACATAAGCATAGCAAGTTAGTCATAATGACCTGAAACAAAGATATCACAAGGTGGGCATAACAAGCTCATAACAAGATAGTCTCAACAGCCTTTTGAAACAAAGAGTTGCAAAATGGTTTTGAAACAAAGGCATGGTCACCATTTCCTGGAACAGGCAGTATGGAACCATTGTAGTTAAGATTACAGGTGGGGCATAGCCCAATCTTTGAGAAACAGAGGTTTAATCATAAACAGGAATGAACCTAGTTTGCCGTTAGTGTAAGATGGCTTTTAAGCCTAAAACGGAATCAGGCTGGTTCTTTACCTACTCCTAATCTTATTAACTAAACTCTGAGTACACTCTGTACTATGCTTGCTTGTTTACCCTCCAACAGTGTTAGGAAGTCTAAGAGGTTACTGTTATTAGCTAGTAGGTCAATTCCACGATGGTAATTCCAAACACCTATAGTTGCTCTCCTAGTTAAGATTCTACTCAAGAAGCCGGGTATGGTGGCACATGCCTTTAATCCCAGCACTCGGGAGGCAGAGGCAGGCGGATTGCTGAGTTTGAGCACAGTCTGGTCTACAAAGTGAGTTCCAGGACAGCCAGGGCTACACAGAGAAACCCTGTCTCCCTGTCTCGAAAAGACCAAAAAAAAAAAAAAAAAAAAAGATTCTACTCAAGGGATAATCAGGAGCATGCCCCAGGCACCGGAGCTTCTGGTCTGAATAATTATTTACAACTGAAAGAATAAACACGAGCCATCACGCCCGAGTTACTCTATTATTATTTTTGAGACAGTGGCTTCCTATGTAACCCCAGCTGGTCTTGATCTCCCATTTGTAGCCAAAGCAAATCTTGAACTCATGCAGATCCACCTGTCTCTGCCTCAGGAGAGATGGGATTCAGGGCATGCACACTCACCCCAGCCACTGACATCTCATCTGAGTCTTGCGTGTATCCTTGGATTGGAGTACTGGTGAGAGGTCCTGAGATCACTTCATGCAGGTCCCTTCATTCCACTCTATCTGGCTCTCCCACCTAGAAGTGTCTTCTCAAGTCCATGGGTAAGATGGAATGCTTACTTCCATAAGTGGCACCAAGCAGAAATAGGGCTCCTGGGTTTTAAACACTGCTATGTAATGTCCTTCATGTCTCTGACTCTTTGTGAACTCCTGCTCATTTTGAAACTTTAATTTCCCTTTAAAACATCCAATCTCAGAGCTCAGTGCCGTGAAACACACTTATAATCTCAACCAAGAGGATTTTGAGTTCAAGACCAGCCTAGGCAATATAGAGAGACCCTGTCTTAAAAATTAATAAATAAATAAATAATTTAAAAAGGTGCTTAGACTCCCCTGAGAATTGGAATGGAGCCCAGCTCTTTGCCTCACTGTCCTTTTAAAATTATTTCTTATTAAATTGACTTACTTGCCTGTGTCTGTACACCAGGGCCACATCCTGCTTGTGGAGGCCAGAAGACAACTTACACTGTTTCCACTACCTGGGTCCCGGGGATCCAATTCATAGTATCAAGTTTGGCAGGCAGCAACTTACCCATTGGACTATCTTGCTTTGTCCTTACTGCCTTTTTTTTTTTTAAGATTTTTTTTTTCAGTTATGTGTAGGAGTGAGTGCAAGAGCCTGTGCAGGCCATAAAATGGTGTTGGATCCCCAGGAACTGGAGTTATAGGCAGTTGTGAGCCACCTATGTGGGTTCCAGGAACCAAACCTGAGTCCTCTGCAAGAGTAGTGTTCCTAACCGTTGAACTCTCCCTCCTGCTCTTGTGTTTGGTTTTTTATTTATTGTGTGTGCCAGTGTGCAGTGGATGTGCATGCGCAAATGTGGTGGCCCACATGGGGTCAGAGGACAGCCAGGGAGTGGCAGTCCAAACCTTCTACTTAGTGACACTGTCTTATTGCCACTGAGTAACCAGTCATAATGGCTGCCTCTTACATCAGTTAGCAATCAAGAAAACACCCAGATCAATTTCTTAACAGAGATTCCTTCTCTTCAGGTGTCTTTCGGTTATCTTAAGACCATAGCTGAAACTGACAACCATCAACAACGGGGCCTCTCCTTTTTGGATGTGAGTCCCTGCCACATTCTCTACACTTTAAGAACTTCTAGCTGGCATCCTGTAGTATCTGTTTTGGATAAAAGTCGGCAGTTCTCAATCCAGAAGAGTACCAGAGGCTCCCTTCAAATCGTTAAAATGCTGATTATGGACACGGCTCAGCCCACAGTCTCTGCAGCTGCAGACCCAGCTGCTACTGGCTTGATTACTTTTTTTTTAAATCGATGCTTTATTTATTTAGACTTTATTGTATTTATGTGTGTCCATGTGAGTGTATACAGATGTTATAGGAGCTCAGAAGAGGATGTGAGATTCCTCGGAACCTGAGAGATATTTTGGCGCTACATGTCATGAGTGTGAGAAATGGCTTTCTGGTTCCTCTGGAAGAGCAGCCAACACTCTTAACAATTCTTGGTCTTCCTGCCTGAGTAGCAAGTACGCTTAGCCACTAGGCCATCTCTCCAGGCCCTAGGTGTTTTATTGTTAATTAACATGTAGAAATTGCATACTATAATTTATAATTTATAGTATGCAATATGACATTTCAGTGTCGATGTGTAATGATCAGATCTGTATAAGGAATGTCTGGTTTGGGGTGTGTGTGTGTGTGGGGGGGTATTTTGCTTTGTTTTTGTTTGGTTTGCTTTGTCATTTTCTTGCTAGGGATTAAACCTGAGCTTTATACCTTCGAGGCCTGTGTAGTGTGGACCTCAGAGAAGCATACTGAATCCCTAGGGCAGGTCACCATGCGGGTGCCTTAGCTACAGATTTATTTCAAGGCCACTCGGTATCTTATTTGTGCGAGATGTGTGTGTGTTGGCATGTGCATACCATGATGCTTGCAGAGGTCAAAAGACAAAATTTTTTGGCGTTGTTAATGCAAATAAGAACCTCAGCGTCATCAAAGCAGCTGCGGGTCTTTAGCCAGGCCCATTGGGCATGCGCAGATTCTTTCCCCGCCCACTTCCCCAGTATTCAGTCTGCAACTGAGAGGTCTGTGTGCTCTGTGCTGAGCTCAACTTTTCTGTAGGGCTGCCTGCGTGCCTCCTACAGGTAAAATGTGGGGGTGGGGGGCATAGAAAGGGCTGATGGGAGCATAGCTCAGTGCAGAAACCGTCAGAGCGCAGATTATGTGCCGTCTGATCTCCTTAGACTATGGAGCGGCTTTTAAGAGCGGGAGGAAAACGGAATAAAGTTGGGCATGGTGGTGCACGCCTTCAATTCCACCACTTGGGCAGCTGAGGCAGGTGGATCTCTGGGAGCTGGAGTCCAGCCTGGTCTGCATCGTGAGACCTGCTCTCAAAAATAATTATAAAGTAATTAATTAAGACACGGTCACTGTGGCTCTGCATGCAGGCCAGCAGGTCAGATTCCGACCACTCCAGAGGCTCAAGCGGGAATATCCAAAGTTTAAAGCCTGACTTAATTATTCGTAATGAATTCAAGGCCAGCTTGTACAAAACCTAACCAAATCACTTTATTGTTGTGTCCGTGTGAGATTTGTGGGGACGCGTGTGTGGATCCTGGTTCTTGTGCAGGGTCAAAGACAACTCTACAGAGTTTCTCCTTACAGCTTTTAGGTAGGTCTTGGGGATTGAACTCAGGTGGGCCCGTGTATCGTGTGGCTGCAAACACCTTACTCGCTGAGCCATCTCGTTGGTTGTGAGAAGTTATTTCAAGGTTGAAATCTGCGAGGTGTTTGGAAAAACTGTAACCTGTAGGATGGTTGGGAGTTGGGGAGTGTCCAAAGTAAAGTTCTGGGTGAAATGTGTACTGACAGATCGTAGCATACTATTGACACGGAAAAAGAATTCACTGGCCCTGAACGGGACCTGCGTTTGTAAAGGGGACTAAGAGACTTTAAGGCATAAAGGAGGGCAGGGAAGGTCGGGGAACTGAATATTTGTGGAAAGGAGGATAGAGGGTGATGGGCTTCCTGTCCTCAGACTGCATCCTCCTACCCGCTTCTCGAGGTCTGGGAATTCCCCCAGGATCCCCCCGACCAACGTGGTAGAAAGAAAGGGCCAACTCTCAGGAGTTGTTATCTCGAATCCACAAGGGGACCATGACATGGGCATGCCCCTCCCCAACAAGTAAATAAATATCATTTAAAACTTAAAATATATCTCTGTTCTCATAAGGGAAGCTGATGATCCCTTCGGACTTGGCGAGGATCCTGCCTCTGTTTCCTTCCCCAGTGCTGAGATCACAAGTGTGCTCCATATGCCCTTCCCCCACCTTGTACTTTAGCCTGTATGCTCTACACTCCCCACCTCTACCTTACAGTTAGCCTGTGTGCTCCATACTCCCCACCCCTAACTTACAGTCAGCCTGTGTGTTCCACACCCCCACCCCTACCTTACAGTCAGCCTGTGTGCGCCACACTCCCCACCCCTACCTTACAGTCAGCCTGTGTGCTCTACACTCCCCACCTCTATCTTACAGTCAGCCTGTGTGTTCCACACCCCCACCCCTACCTTACAGTCAGCCTGTGTGCGCCACACTCCCCACCCCTACCTTACAGTCAGCCTGTGTGCTTCACACTCCCCACCCCTACCTTACAGTCAGCCTGTGTGCTTCACACTCCCCACCCCTACCTTACAGTCAGCCTCTGTGCTTCACACTCCCCACCCCTTCCTTACAGTCAGCCTGTGTGCTCCACACCCCCACCCCTACCTTACAGTCAGCCTCTGTGCTTCACACTCCCCACCCCTACCTTACAGTCAGCCTGTGTGTTCCACACCCCCACCCCTACCTTACAGTCAGCCTGTGTGTTCCACACCCCCACCCCTACCTTACAGTCAGCCTGTGTGTTCCACACCCCCACCCCTACCTTACAGTCAGCCTCTGTGCTTCACACTCCCCACCCCTACCTTACAGTCAGCCTGTGTGCTTCACACTCCCCACCACTACCTTACACTCAGCCTGTGTGCTCCACACCCCCACCCCTACCTTACACTCAGTCTGTGTGTTCTACACTCCCTACCCACACTTGTATTTTACAGCCAACTTGCTGATCATTGGTCTCATTTAATGCACCCAACTTCCTGAATAGAGACTCAAGTCCACAGAGATTCAGTTCATCAGTACCATGTAGCTACTTTGAAAGTAGTGTGGAGTAGAACACTCTTATTAGAGCCCACTCTCTAGTTGGATCTGTTTATGTCATCATAGATAGGATACAATGTTACTCTCCATGTGAAATCCTCCTGGGATGTATTTTGGGAACTCCAACCAATGGAATACAACAGTATTGTATGAAGCATTTCAATATTAAGGTTTTTTGGAGGTTGATTTGTTTTTGTTTTTGCTTTTTTCCTTTTTCTTTTTGTTTTTTTTGTTTTTTTTTTGTTTTTTGTTTTTTTTTGAGACAAGACTTCTCTTTGTAACAGCCCCAGCTGTCCTGGAACTCATTCTGTAGACCAGGCTGGCCTCAAACTCACAGGCATCTGACTGTCTCTGCCTCCCAAGCACTGGGCTTAAAGGTGTCAGTCACCACTGCCCCTACCTGGCTCAGTATTAGTTTTGAAGGCTGTACAGTAATATGTGAGTATACAAAAGGATAATGAGCCCAGTATTTCATCTATACCAGCTAGTATGTCAACCTGTCCGTCTGTCTGTCTGTCTACCTATCTATCTATCTTTAGAGAATGTGTCACGTATCCCAAGCTGGCCTCAAATTCCCTATGTAGTCCAGAATGACCATAAACTGTGAAAGGATTTGGGTTGGTTGGTGATGTACTGCATTATATTTTGTTTTTCTTGGAGACAAATTCTCTCAGTGTAGCCCAGGCTGGCTCCTACCTTGCCATGCCCTTGCCTCAGCCTTCCAAGTGCCAGGATTACAGGTGTCTACCCAGTGTATTCTACGCAGGATCAAATCCAGAGCTTGGTGTGTGCATTTGGAGTCGAGAGAATAACTTTATGGAGTTGGTTTCTCCTCATACCTTTACCTTATTTTGAAGTAGTGTTTTAGCTTGTTTGTGTGTTTGTGAACTCAGAGCCCACATGTGGCTGCCAGAGAACAACTTAGAGATTTGTCCTCCTTCTTTCCATCATGTGCTTCTGTGGAGAGAACTCAGGCTACCATGGTTGGCCTCGAGCTCCTTGACCCACTGTGCCATCTTGCTGGCTCTCCTCTGCATGCTTTGTTGGGCTCATGGCGACTTGAATTTCCAGCTCCAGGGGGATCTGACACTCTGGCTTCCCTAGGCACCTGCACTAATGTTCACTTTCCTACATGTAGACACACACTCACATATAATTTAAAACAATGAAAATAGACTGAAAAATAATTTTTTCTCATCCACAGGAACCCTCCTAGGTCCATTACACCATGTCTGCTTTCTAAACCAAGCTCGTGACCTAACCTCTGAGACAAGCAGAGAATTCTGCTCACCGTCTGAGCTAAGTTAAAGCATTTTGATTGGATGTAAGTGAATACCATCCGAGTACTAGACCAGTGACACCTACAAGGACTTGGAAGGACACAACGGCTCACAGTTCCTTGAGCTCCTGGAAGGCAGGCCCTGCCAAGGAATTTCTCCATTTCATTTCCTCTCAGAGCAATGGACTCCACAGCCCTAAAAATCTTGCAGGACAAATGTATCTGTCACATTTGTTCAGATTTCCTGGAAGACCCAGTGACCAGTAGGTGTGGGCACAACTTCTGTTTTGCCTGCCTCAGTTTGCTCTGGGATGATCTACAAGGCAACATCTTCTGTCCTGTCTGTCAAACTCCCTTTCCACCGAAAAGCTTCAGCAGGAACTACCAGTTCCGTAACATGACTGAAATCATTAGGCTCCTGCAGAAGACACAGAGCAAGAGGAAGAGACAGGAAGAACACACAGTGTGTCCGAAGCATGATCAGCCTCTGGTCTTGTTCTGTGTGAGGGATCGGGATGTCTTATGTACCCAGTGTAGCCTCTCTGTCGAACACCAGGGCCATTACACCTGCCCCATTAAGAAAGCCAGCTCTTATCACAGGAAAGTCCTAGAGAGTGCAATTGCAACTTTAAAGTTCGGAGTGAAACAAGTTGAAGAAAATCTAGCTGTGCAGCACAGAAGAGTTCTTGGACTGAGGGAGGAGGCTGAATATCAAAAAATAGAGATACGTTATGAATTTGGGCAAATCAAACTGTTCCTACAAAGTGAGCATGAGGCGCATCTAAATGACATATCCATGGAGGAGCTGCGGAGTTTCTCAGAACTGAGTGGATATCTTGAGACCCTGTTAGACCATGTTTCCACAGCAAAAGATCTGTTGAAGGAAGTGGAGGCCATACATGAAAGGTCAGATGTCACACTCCTGAGAGCCTACCAAAGGTTGCAAAACTTTAAATCCCCCAAACCGTGGTCATTTAGGACAAAGCAATATGGCCTCAGTCTCCCACCGCAGTATTCTGGCTTGAGCAGAATCATCAAGCAGTTTCAAGCAGATGTGACTTTTGACCTTGACACAGCACACCCTCAGCTGGTTATTTCTGAGGATAGAAAATCTGTGTTTTATAAAGAAGCATGGTCACGTGTGCATGCTAGCCCTCAGAAATTTCACCTCTGGCCAGCTCTCCTGGGATGTAAAGGATTCGACTCTGGTCGACAGTACTGGGAAGTCAAAGTGGGAGACAAGCCCAGATGGACACTGGGTGTGTGTGAAGTCCACTTTTCTGGGGACTGGAGCAGTCAGTCCTCGGGTTACTGGGCAATTGGACGGTATGCTGAGAATAGTTACGTCACCTATGGACCTATAAGAACGGAGTTTCTGCCAGTGGTGCGACCCAGCAAGGTCGGCATATTTTTGGATTATGAATTGGGTGAGCTCTCCTTCTATAATATGAATGACAGGTCTCTTCTCTACACTTTCAGGAATTCTTTTACCAGCACCCTTTGGCCCTATTTCTATACAGGAACAGATTCTGAATCTCTTGAAATCTTAACCCACCCCACCCCAGACACAGGGTCTTACTAAGTTCTAGGCTAATTTAGCCAGCACATTTAAACTAGTAATTAAGCAAGCAAACAAACTACAAAATCCACCACCCACAAGACCCCCAAGTCTTCTAAATTTAACCACTGAAAACCAGACTGTGTTTTTAACTATTATTCCCAGTAACTCTAAGAACATGATGGCTGCCACAAGTGTGACACATGCCTGCCCCATCCTAGCACCCCCAGAGATTTAGGTACCAAGAGTAAGGCAGTCTAGCCAATGTGACCCTGGGATGGCAGCTGAGGTTGTCCTCAGCCTCTGCCTGCACACACACTTCCCCTCATGCCATACACAATAAAAAATGCATATCAGAAAACAGAATATTGGGGAAGAGGCACTGAATTGGCAGTAGTTTAAGGGAGAGCTGCTGCTGCCCTATTTAGGAGACAAACTGAAGATGAACCGGCTTGACCTGTGTGAGTGGACATTTCATTCATTGAAGTAACCACTGTATGTTAAGATAGGAGACCTCATGCACTGTGTGAAGGGTTAGTGACTGAGAAGATGGGTTAGAACAGTCAATAGGAGCTAGGGTGTAGTCACAGGTAGAAGGTATGACTGCCTATGTCCAGGGTCCAATCCTCAGTACTGGGTTGGGAAATCGAACACAAGGTTGCATTTTGTTGGGCTAGGTGGCATCCCAGCCCTCAGGACACTATGTCTAACAACAGACCCTACCTCACACAGGAAGAAAGTGAGGACCAATCCTCAAGGCTGTCCTCTACCCTGAGCATGTACCCTATAGCTTGTCATGTCCATCCTCACGCACATGAACACACACACATCATATAAGCACACCAACAATTTAAAAATGAGAAAAGTGGGGTCTCCAGTCATCTACTTCAGATGGTCCTATCTTGAAAAAAAAAAAGCAAAAACATCAGACAACTAACTCATTTCATAACTTCTGTGAGGCTGACAGGCCCTTGTCTGGTCTGTACAGTTCAACTAGAGCAGCTAGCTAATGAGTCCCAGGTATTCCGGCTCCCGCTTCCCAGCATTGAGAAGACAGATGCATGCTATAATACTTGGGATTTTTATGTGTGTTTTGGGATTGAGTTCTGGTTCGTATGTTTCAAGGCAAGCTCTTTTATAACTGGGCCAGCTCTTAAACATCTGATCCCTTAGCCCATGCAGTGGTGTCGGCCTTAATCCCAGTGCTTCCAAAGCTGAGGTAGAGAGGGATTGTGGGTTACAGAGCAGTCTGGGCTCTATAGCAACATCCTATAAAATACAATACATAAAGTAAAAGCCTGTGTTCCCAGCACTCATGGAGGTAGATCCAATGTTTAAGACTCTTCTCAGACACACAGACAGTTCCAGGCCAGCCAAGGCTACGAGAGACCCAGGCTCAACAAACCAAACGGAACAAACGAATAAACAACAAAGCTCACTTGTAGTTGTTGGGATGAATATTTTGATTCTGTAGTTGGTGACTGAAGTATGGCAGAAAGGGCTTTCCATGGTAAATTAGCTGTACTCACATGAATCCTTCATGTTTCTGTATATATGTAAGACCTTGGTGGGAGAAGCAAACTTATTAAAAAGGATCAACATGCTGGGTGTGGTGGCACACACCTTCAATCCCAGTACCAGGGAGGCAGAGGCAGGTGAATCTCTGTGTCAAAGGCCAGCCTGGTCTACAGAGAACTTTCCAGGCTTGCCAGAAACACAGTGAGACCCTGTCTCAAAAACTAAAAATAAAATTTTAAAAAGTGGCAAACGTGGCAGATTGTTTTCCCTCCACATTTACTTTATAGGTGAAACTGAGAACAGTATTTGGAAGAAGCAGACGGGTGGGACATGGTGCCCTACACTGTCGTATCCACCCCGACCAGCAGGAAAGATGCAACACCACGTTGTCCTTCTTCAAGCAGGTTTATTCAGGAACACTTCACATTGCAATGCAGGAACAGGAATCCCCTGAACAACCCCGGGCGGCGCCTTAAATACCCTACTGACTCCTCCCAATCACCCCAGTCACATAACAGCAGTCCATTGGTTCACAGCAAACCTTGGATATCCAAGGCCTTTACATAAAATGATAGAGTGAAACTGGAAGCCAGTGCCTCCAATCCCTGAGGCAGGAAGATCGGGTGTTCAAGGTCAGTTAGGCTACACAAAATAAAAGGTTTGCACAAACTCTTTCACAACCTTCTAAAACATTTCAGTGTAATTGTCTTAGAGTTTTACTGCTGTGAACAGATACCATGACCAAGACAAGTCTTTTTTTTTTTTAACCTTTTTTTTTTTTTTACACTGCTGATTTTATCCCCCTCCTGGTCCATCCTCTGACTGTTCCACATCCCATACCTCCTCCCTGTCCCCATGAGGATGTCCCCATCTACTGCCAACCCTCACCCCACCAGACCTCCCCACTCCCTGGGACCTCCAGTCTCTTGAGGGTTAGGTGCATCTTCTCTGACTGAACATTTTTCTGCATCAGCTTATAAAAGCTAAAACTGCAAAAAAACACAATGAGCTCATACACTAATTCTGAAGTGCTACCCGGTGGTTGGCCCTGACTCAAGCCATATTAGACATTAACAGTTCATAATGGCATTTAATTGGATGGGATCTATGGGAAGCTTAGAGTTGTGGAATTTCTGCGTGGTGGCGCATGCTTTTAATCCCAGCACTTGGGAGGCAGAGGCAGGTGGATTTCTGAGTTCGTAGCCAGCCTGGTCTACAAAGTGAGTTCCAGGACAACCAGGGGCTATACAGAGAAAACAAAACAAAAAAACCCAAAATCTCATAACATTCAGAACATAACAGGGTATGTGACCCTGCTCTGAGTCAAGTTATTTTGTCTGTATCAATGACTGGCAGGCATATTACAGCAACAATATGAAATAGCTGGCAAGCATGGAACAAAATAGCTACAGCTATGCTAGGGAGGTAGACTTCAACAATGTATGTATCAAAGAAACAAAGGAAGGATTCACAGTGGTAAGCTTGCTTAAGGAGGGTCGGCTGCCTGGAGTCGGGGGTTAAGTATTCAGAGTAAGAGGAATTCCTCCCAATGTGTTGAGGTTTGTTTTACTTTTGGTGGTGGTTGTTTTTTTTTGTTTTTTTTTGTTTTTTTTTTTTTTCCTTCCACACAGTAACTGAAGGGCTTTGTGAGGGGGCACCGAGAACAAAGTGTTCCTGGCCACTACTATAAGCCATATTAAAGAGTGGCCACACTGGGCCTGGTGGCTCAGGCTTGTGATTCTAAACATGCAGGAGGCTGCGACTGTGATATGGGCCAGGAGGGACAGCTAGGGCACTTTCCTATTCTATAGTATAAAGACATGGGGACTGTAGAGATGGCTCAGTGGTTAAAGACACTTGCTGCTCTTGAACGTTCCACGTGTAGCAGCCCACAGCCGACTTTCACTCCAGTGAGCATCAGGTGAACACATGGCACCAGAGTGCTGTGGCTTAGACCCTCAATCTCAGTACTTGGGGGTTGAGGCAGGAGGACTAACTTTAACAGGTCAGTCCGGGGTAAGTGATCAAACTAAATTCCTGGCCAGTTTGGGCCACAGTGATATTGCAAAGGATATCTCGGAAAGATCTTTGCCCTTCGAGGAAGACAATGGACCAGTGAGATGGCTCAGCCGGGAAAGATGCTTGCCATACCAGTCCAAGCCGGAAGACCTGTGTTTGATCTCAAGTGGATGCATATGAAGGTGAAAGGAGAGAACCAACTTCAGAAAAATTGTCCTCTGACACCTCCCCCCATACTTGCGCCATGATTCCTATGCCCAGTGCCGGAGGAGGGTGTAGGGAAGCCAGAGAGAAAATCTCAGTGCTAGATGCTCGAGCTGCACCCCTCCCTCAATCTCCCCATCTACTGGTACTACCTGCGCTTTCTAGGGGCTTCTGTCTCAGAATAAGTTATTGTACTCTAGTGACTTTAAAACAGTCACTTAACACAGAGAATTCTGTTACTCTCTGGAATGTGCTCAGATCTTTAAGTGCCTTGGAAATGTTCAGGATCTCTGCAGACTGTCAATGCTGTCTGCTTCTGCCAGCTGCCTTGCTGCCTTTTTGGAAGAGAGGTCTCCCTCCTTCATAATGCCTGTCCTGGGTCAGTGATCTGTGTTCTGCCTGTGCCTCAGTGGAGCCTAAAGGAAGCCAAATACATTCCCCCAAAGTGACAAGGTAGTGAGTGATTCTAAGGCGGAGGGGGTGAGGGGGTCAGTCAGGCAACCCAGGTGTCCTTGTAGACGGGTGTGATGTTTAAGGACACACTGTGCAGGGGCCCACAGAACTTTCCAGTAAAGGAATGAGGCAAAGGACAGGTGCCTCAGCTGGAGCAAAGAGGTCAATGCTGCCTCAGGAAGGAGAAGGTTGGGGGAGGAGTAGGTATGTGTGTGGGAGGAGTGAGTGGTGAGGAGGAGCAGGAGGGGGAGGAGCATGCGGTGGGGGGTGAGGAGGGTTGGGGTTTAGACTGGGTGGAGGATGAGAAGGGGGGAGAGGATAGGGATTAGAGGACCAGGTACAGAGTCGGAATGGCATCTTGATTTACTTTGTGGAACTGTGAGCCTGGAGATATCAGGCACAGTGCAAACAAGATGCCCATAGCACCCAGTCTGGCTACTGGAAAACAACGCAGCAAGAGAGAAATGTTCAGCGGCTGTTACTGAGGTTTTCAGAAGAAAAACCCATCCTAGATGGGCCCAGCAGGCTAAGCTCCTCTCTAGCCACCTCTTTCCACCATACACAAGTGAAAGCAACCAGGACCGGTGAAGAACAGGGCTGGAGATTGACCCCAGGTGTGGTAGCTCAAGGCTTTAAACTCCAGACTTCGAGGTCATCCCTCTGCTATTAATTTAATTACATAGCCTGGGCATGTAAATGAGTTGGTAGAATGTTGGCTCATTATTCAGGGAGCCCTGAGATGATGTTCAGTAGAACAAGGACCAGGGTTGGGCACAGGAGTGCATAATTAATTGGCCCTCATTGAGGTGTGTCTGCTTGGTTAATCTCAGTCTTGCTTTGTAAGGTCATAACCCCCACCATCTTCACTCTTGAGGGGATCAAATATGGCTCTTGGAAGATGATCATTCATACTCCAGTTATGGTGCAGCCTCACCATCTTGGAAGGTACTGTTCTCATCTGGTGTGGGTAGGAGTGGGGTTTCTGTCTTGTGAGGTTTTGTTCTTCCTCAAATCCAAGGTGACTCAAAGATTTTGATTTACATCTTTAGCCAAAGAGAATGGGACAGACAGATACAGAGTGAAGGGAGAGAAGGTAGCACTGCTTTCTTCATTTCCAGACCTGCGTAGGGAAGGCAAGACGCAAGGGCCTCTACAAAGGCAGTTTTCAAATACTTGTGTTACTATTAGCACTTACACAACTTGTCTGTTGTTGAGAGAGGCTCTCTCTTTGAAGCTCTGGATGGCCTTGAGTCTTGAACTCAGAGAGATCGTCCTGTCTCTGTCTCCTGAAGGCTGGGATTAGTGTGGGCCAATATGCCTGGCTCATGAGTGCTCATGTGCACTCGAGCATGTGCACACACACACTCACACACACACACCAAACAGGGTTTCTCTGTGTAATCCTGGATGCTCCGGAACTTGCTCTGTAGACCGGGCTGGCCTGGAACTCAGAGATCTGCCTGCTTTTCAGTGAGCAGCACTTAGATTTCTTAGAGGAGAGCAGAGATGTAGCTGCATTGGTAAAGGGCTTTGTAGTATGTAAAAGAAGCCCACAGTTTGATTTCCAGCATTGCAGACACCTGCCTGGAATCCCAAGCGTTGGGGTAAGAACACAGCTTCTGGTTTAGATTGAGCTATGAGACCTCTACCAGGTCTCTCTTCCCTGCTCCTTACTCTTCCCACTCCCAGGAAACACTTGTCTGAGTGGAGTTCTCATGCCTTGCATCTTTTGCATAAATGTGGGTGGAAAGCATAGGGCATAGCTTCTGCTGTGACCCTGAGGGGCTGCCCAGAGCAGATTGTTCAAAGTAAGTTTGGAACTGGGGTGAAACGGGAGGCAGAGGCTGAGTTTCCTGTGGCTTTTCTGCATCAAAGGGGAGATCTGCTGTTCGGTGTGGCTATTGACACCTCAATGCTGAAAAGATCTTCATGAAGGTAGAAAGAACTAAAGTCTGTGTTTGGCAACAGCGCTTGGGGGTGCTAGTATTATCAGAGTCATAATGATGCTAATTGATATGGTGCTTATGTCTGAAGTGCCTACATATACTCAGTTCTTCATGACCCAGAACATAGCTGTTCTGGTTGCCTAGTAGCTTGTCCAAGGTCATAAAACCCATAGAATGCCCAAAACATAATTGACCAAAAGTCAAACTCAACAACTTTGGATAGTTAGTGAAGAAACAGATCTGGACACAAAGAATGTTATTTTTGGCAAAAAGAATGTTATTTTCTGTTGCTGTGGTGAACAAAAGCAAGTTGGAGAGGAAAGGGTTCATTTGGCTTATGCTTCCATATCACTGAAGGAAGTCAGGACAGGAACTCATACAGAGCAGGAACCTGGAGGCGGGAGCTGATGCAGAGACCATAGAGGGGTGCTGCTTACTGGCTTGCTTCTCTTGGTTAGCTCAGCCTGCTTTCTTACAGAACTCTGGATCACCAGCCCAGGGAGAGCACCATCCACAATAAACCAGACCCATTTCTTTCTTTTTTTAAATTTATTTATTTAGTATATGTAAGTACACTGTAGCTGTCTTCAGATACCCCAGAAGAGGGCATTAGATGTCATTACAGATGGTTGTGAGCCATCATGTGGTTGCTGGGATTTGAACTTGTGACCTTCAGAAGAGCAATTGGCACTCTTAACCGCTGAGCCATCTCTCCAGCCCTAGACCCATTTCTTAATCAGTAATTAGGAAAACATCCCACAGGCTTGCCTACCACCTGATTTCTTGGAGGCATTTTCTCAGTTGAGACACCATCCTCTCTACAGACTGTAGCTTGTGTTAAGCCTAGCCAGTCACCGATGAGTTACCTTAATTGGATTAAGTGGAACCTGGATGAGTGACCTCTGAAGTGAAGGAGCCAGGTCCTACTGGATTTAACCTTTGAGGCTAGAGCAGTGTGCTTGTTCTCTCTGCCATTAGTGTTGTTTGGTCACTAGTCCTCCCTAGACTCTACTGAGGATGTCTAAACTATCAAGTTGACTAGATGGCACATGCCTGTAATCCCAGCACCCAGACTAGGCTGAGCTACACAAGGGGCAGCACAGAGGGATTCTGTCTCAAGATGTTTTTGTGAAGTGCTAGGAGGCCAAGCACTCTACCTGGGCCTCCAGCCCCAGCACCCTTGTTTCCATGCTTGGAGACTAATTCCACACATGTGGAAGTCAGAGTCAGCAACTTGTGAGAGTCATTTTTTTCCATCATGTGGGTCCTGAGGATTGAACTCAGTCCTGAGGCTCAGAAGCAAGCCTTGTTGGTATTCTTTTCCCATGGGTTATGACATCTTTTGTTATTTTGGTGTCAGAACAAGGTCTCTGCACATGTAGTCCTGACTGGTCTGGAACTCTGTGTGAACACTAGGTTGAACTAGCTTCCATCCTTCTGCCCCTGACTCCTCAGTCCTGATAATACATTTGTGTATTACCACACCCAATGTTTTTTTTTGGGGGGGGAGCAGAGTATCAAGTAGTCTAGGTTGTCCTCAAGTTCAGTAAATAGCCAAGGTTAACTTTGCATTTTCCCCCTCTGAAGCTAAATCCTCCAGGGAGTGACATTTTAATAGTAAACACCTAGGCTGGGCATGGTGACATATTTTTAACACCAGCACTGGGGAGGCAGAGGCCAACTTGGTCTACAAAGCAAGTTCCAGGCAAGCAAGCAAGAGTTAGTGAGACCCTGTCTAAAGGAAAAGAGGAGGAGAATATGAGCAAACACTGAAAGCATTTGTTGGTTCTGTTGTTATCATTGTCTTATCATCATCATTATTGGTTTTTAGTTTAAGACAGGGTTCTCTGTGTAGCCCTGGCTATCCTAAAACTCACTCTGTAGACCAGGCTGGCCTCGAACTCAGAGAATCTCCTGCCTCTGTCTCTCAAGTGCTGGGATTAAAAGCGTGCGCCCCCCATCACCACCACAGTCAGGCAAAACCAGAAACAAATGTGAAAAATGAAAAACACATTTGACATGAAGGTTTTTGTTAGAAAGCAGAGAAGGAGATAAAGGTGAAAGTGATAGGCAGGTTGTCCTCATTTATCCGATTCTGTTTGGCCGGTGTTTGAGATGGCACTTGGTGCTTGCCTTTTTTCCTAGATGTAATTCTGGTTTAGGCTGAACTGCATTTCATCTCTAACATCATTACAACAAAAGCCCCGCCCAGCGGTTCTTGGGTGCAATCCAAGCACTTGGAAGCATTCCTTCCAGTTCAAGGTAAGGCTAGGTTGTATGGATTCACACACGGGTGCCAAAAGATCCAAAATGAGCGCATTATCTTTCAGCCCAGCACTTCAGAGGCAGAGACTGATAATCTCTGTGAATTCAAGTACAGCCTGGTCTACAGAGTAATTTTCAGGATAGTCAGACCTACGTAGTGTGACCCTGTCTTGAAAAGACAAAACAAAACAAATAGACAAAATCATGGGCTAGGCCTAGATATCTGTTTGTAGAGTGTTTGCTTAGCATGATTGGGGCTGTGTCCAATCCCCAGCAGGACTCTGTGATCCCTGCCTGCTGATTTCAGCACTCGGGAGTTAGAGGGAGGGATATTTAACCAAGACCAAGTGGGCAGAGGTACTAGGGCTCAGTATTACAGGCTTGGGAATGGCAGGCTGGGAGGGAAGTGGAATGCCCCTCTGAGCTTAGCGGGATCCAGGTACTGAATGGGACCATCTGAAATAAACTTATTATTTCTTTTCTTTTTTTTTTTTTTTAATAAAGAAATTACTCTTTTACTCAAACTGTGAGTTGCCGGAGTCCAGAAGAGTAGCTGTCCACCAGAGCTGTCATTAGCTGTGCAAAGGACCTTGCTGGCAGCTGGAATTATCCAGTGTAAAACCACAAAGGACTCAAGGCTTTCACCACTCTGGGAAACCCAGGAGACATCAGTGGGGTGACAGCTGTTTCCAGGAGGAACTGTGAGAACTACAGGACAGGTGAGCCTGACTATCCCTAAAGGGCACACCAGAGCCAACCTTCAGAAGGAAGCCCACCTGGGTCGAGACCTTTATTCCCAGCCTGATGGCACATGTCGAGGTCTTGGCCAGACTCCAGAAAGAGACCAAGTGCCCCATCTGTTTGGACGATCTGACAAACCCCGTCACCATTGAGTGCGGACACAACTTCTGTCATTCCTGCATCAAAGACTTCTGGGCAGAGCAGCAAGCCACGTCCTCCTGTCCTATCTGCCGACACCAGTGCCAACACAGGAGCCTCAGAAGCAATGCCCAGCTTGGAAACATGATTGAAACTGCCCAGCTGCTCCAAAGCATGGAGAACAAGAGGCACGAGAGCAGCACCAGTTGCGAGAGGCACAACCAGGCCCTGACCCTCTTCTGTGAGGATGACCTGCAGTTGCTCTGTGACCAGTGCGTGGAGCCTGAGAGCCACGGGCCCCACCAGGTGCTGTCCATTACAGAGGCTGCCTCTCGACACAGGAAACACCTTCAGGACTATAGCAAGCTCCTGAAGTGGGAAGTGAAAGAGATTCAAGGGTTAATGAGCACACTAAACGGAAGAAGCCTGACCCTGAGGGAGCAAGCAGAAGCACAGAGGTCACAGCTAACTTCTGAGTGTGAGCAGCTCATGCGCTTTCTAGACCGGGAAGAGCAGGCAGCTTTCTCCAGGTTAGAAGATGAGGAGATGAGGCTTGAGAAGAGACTGCTTGATAACATAGCAGCATTGGAACACCATGGTTCCAGCCTCAGAGACCTCCTGAGACACTTGATGCTGACCCGAGAGCTCCCCGAAGCCAAGATGCTGTCCTCAGTCAAGGAGTTTTACCTGAATTGGAGGCGTCAGCTCATCAGCCCAAGCATTTTCCCAGTTCAGTTGAGAAGAGTAGAGTACAGCTTTCCTCTCCAGTATTCAGCCCTACAGAAAGTTATACAGCATTTTACAGACAGTGTCACTCTAGACCTGAAGACAGCCCATCCAAACCTGCTCATTTCTAAGGATAGAACCTGCGTGACATATACAAAGAATAGACAACGTATTCCTGGTTCTTCAAGTTTTACCAAGAGCCCTGTTGTGTTGGGGATTCCACATTTTAATTCTGGGAGACACTTCTGGGAGGTGCAGGTAGGAAAGAAGCCAAAGTGGGCTATTGGTATTTGCAAAGCTGATTCCTCTATTGGGGAAAGGCAGTCCCCTAACCCCTGGGGATACTGGAGGATTGTTTGGCAGGGGGACAGCTTCAATGTCTCAGGAGCTGATCCAGACTCTCGGCTGAAGGCCGCAAGAGCCACAAGCATTGGTGTTTTCCTGGACTATGAACTGGGAGAGGTTTCTTTCTATGGCATGCCCGAGAAATGTCACCTCTATACTTTCAGAGACACTTTTTCCGGTCCTGTCTGCCCTTATTTCTACATAGGGCCTCAGTCAGAACCTCTTAGACTCTGTTCTGCCACAGATTCTGAATGCTAACTCACATGGTGGCCTTAACTTTAAGAGGTTTGTTCATATTCTGCACTCTCCTTCCCCCAGTCCAGGCTGGGGGAAGCCTATTATATAGCTGAAGACAGCTTTGGATTTGTGTTCCTCTGGATTACACGGTCTTATTGATAGGATGACAGGCGTGAGCGCCTGTACCCAGCATTTTTTTTTTTTTTTTTTTTTTGAGGCATGCTCTTGCTATGTAACCCTGACTGGACTAGACCTTTATATACTGACCAGGTTGGGTACCAACTGTCTGCTGTCTTCCATCTCAGCTTCCTGTATCTGGGTTTACAAGCACAGATCAACACATTGGCAACAAACGCATTTTTAAACTTCTAAGTCTTACATCTGAATCAAAACCCCATGCCTAGCAGTTCTGAGCTATATAGTTCAACCTTTTCATCTTTGAGATCATCTTGGTAAGTCAACCAGGCTAGCCTTTACTAACTTTACAACCCATCCTGGTCCAGTCCTCCCAATTATTTGGTATTACAGGTTTACATCACCAGCCCAAACCCATCTCAGAAAGTGATAGGTGTTTTCAGAATGTCTTTACCTATTTTATAACGGAGAGGGTCCTATGTAGTCTAGGCTAGCCTCAAACTTGATACACAGTAGAGGCTGACCTTGAATTAATTCATGATTGTCTAACCTCCATCTCACAAATGCCCAGCCTGTGAGATTTGTATTTGAGGATACATTAGTTTCTCTAGAATCTTCGAAACACCTTAAACATTAATAAGGAATTGGATTAAAAACAGCAGAGTTCTAAAAAGTATTTAAAATATTCCTGAGTTTTCATTTCAGTATCAAATCATCAGTGTTACCCTCCCTCCTTCCCTTCCTGCCTCCCTCCCCACTCCCCTCTCTCTTTCCTTTTCCAGTACTGGGGCTTGGATTCAGAGAGCTAACTAACACCATCAGCCCTGTCTGATTTTGATGTAGTCTTGTTAAATTGTCCATGCTAACCTTGAGTTTTTCATTCTCACCCTTCAGACTCCCCCGTAGCTGGGATTGCAAGCAACTTCCTTTATGCCCTGATGGATTTGGGGGATTTTATCTTTATTCTTTTAAAATTAGTATTTGCGTATATGAGACGGAAGGGCAGACGGATGAACTACAGTTGAGGGTGTGGAGGTCAGGAAATACTCCTCTTCTCTCATCATATGTCCCGGGATAATGTTTAGGTAACCACACTTGTGTGGCAAGTTTGTTTACCTGCTGAGCCATCTCAGGCCCTAAAATTGGTTCTTGATAGAGACGGGAAACATGGGAAACAAAGAGGCTGATGAATGGCAGCTAAGTCACAGTTAGATCAAACAGAAAGTACCCTGTACTACTGCATCGTGGGCCAGCTGTAGACAGTGAGAAGAGACTTTATACTTCAAAAAGCAGCAGGAAAGCATTTGGGATGTTGTCATCAGAGAGACAAAGGTCTGAGGAGACAGTTGTAGCCCGACGTAAACACTGCATATGTTCACATGTTAAATTGTAACAAGGTTCCCATTAATGTACTGTCTTTGTCTATTAAATTTAATTTTAATAAAGGAAAAAAATGACTTTGTAGGTAAGAAGGTCGTGCCTCGGGGTTGGGGCTTGTCACTTGTCACTTTTGCTTTACTCGGTTCCTAGACTATCCGGGCTTGGTGGCTCATGGATGTTCCTCTGCAGGAGAATTGGGTTGGTTTTTTTGTTTGTTTTTGTTTTTTGTGGGCAGAAATGGTTGTTGCTTTTTGCACTTTTCTTCCTGCATCCATCTCCCAAGTGCTATAGGCAGTTGCTACTGAGATGCCAAATCTTTTAAGTTCAGACTTCATTTTAGAGAACCTGACCTAAGGTTGAACTCAGGTAAACTAACAGGCTGGTACCTACCTTTGGTTCTAAGTGCCCCCCTCCCCACACCCCCCAACCCTCCCAGTCCCCCACCCCAGAACAAAACCTGAGCCTAGCCCCAGTCTCTAGGCTAATTGCCAACAAGACCAGCATCTCCAGGTCACACCCACAAGACCAGCATCTCCAGGTCACAACCACAAGACCAGCATCTCCAGGTCACACCCACAAGACCAGCATCTCCAGGTCACACCCACAAGACCAGCATCTCCAGGTCACACCCACAAGACCAGCATCTCCAGGTCACAACCACAAGACCAGCATCTCCAGGTCACAACCACAAGACCAGTATCTCCAGCAAACCTACACCCCCAGGTTGCAAGCCCACTCCCTGCCTAAAGAAGAAATTAAGCTTATGATATGACTCTCAGCACCAGCCAATTATGTTAAAGGCCACAATAGCTTTCCAATCAGATGCTTGCACACATACTCCCTGCTTGCTGCTTACTATAAAGCCTTGCCCCGATAGACTTTCGGGGCTCCCTCACCACCAAAACTGTCCTATATGACAATGGTGCATTGGGGGTGGGGGCCCAAGCTAGCTCAAGTAGAAGATGAACTTTGACCTGGATCTGGTCTTTGACTCCAGCTTGGTGCTACCAGGAGTTGGTGGAACCTTTGTGGGCAGAGGGGAACAGGTTACATTTTCAGTGAGCAGACAATTGTCTTTTGTTTCAGACTGGCTTTGTGATGGTTTGTATATGCTCCACCCAGGGAGTAGTATATTAGAAGGTGTGGCCTTGTTAGAGTAGGTGTGTCACTGTGGGTGTGGGCCTTAAGACCCTCATCCTAGCTCCCTGGAAACCAGTATTCTGCTAGCAGCCTTCAGATGAAGATGTCGCATTCTTAGCCTGGACACTGCTATGTTCCTGGCTTGATGATAATGGACTGAACCTCGGAACCTGTAAGCCAGCCCCAATTAAATGTCCTTATAAGAGTTGCCTTGGTCACAGTGTCTGTTCACAGCAGTAAACCCCTAACTAAGGCAGGCTCACTATATAGCTGAGGATGATCTAAACTCTCCATTCTCCACATGCTGACATTATAGCCTTGGGCTACAAGACTGGGCTAAAATGGTAGTTATGACTTGTTTTTGAGCCAGGGTGTGTCTGTCAGTGTCTGTGTCTCTCTCTCCCTCTCTGGCTAGATTGGGACCCGCAGGCGTCCTGTTTCAGCTTCGCAGGTCCCAAGCTCACTGATGAGATCACTGTTAGGAGCTACCGTGCTCAGCTACCTGTGAATTTCTTTTGCTAAAGAGATTTACATATACTGTGTGTCGGCATGCATGCCTGTGTTTGGTATGTGCTTGTGCCAGCCTAGAACGATCTGTCAGACTCCCCTGGATCTGTGTGGAGGTACAGCAGCTGTGAGCCACCTGACAGGGATGTTGGGAACTTCTACAGCCTTGAGGGCAAACACACAACAGGATTCCAAGGAGGCTGTAGTTTTGACTGAGGACTGACTTTGTGCTGCAGGGATAGAATCCACCCTCTAGGTTGAACACTCTTGGCAAACACTATGCCTCTAAACTGCAGACCCAACACTAAGGCTACGGGTTATTATTACTGAGACAGGGTGCCCATAGCCCCAGCTGACCTTGTAACTGAGATAGCCCTGAATGTGATTTTCCTGTCTTCACTCCCCAAGTGCTAGGATTACAGGCATGAGCCAGCACTCCAGGCTTACGGCTGCAGTGCTAGAGAGGCTTCCTCATTGAATGACATCAAGGATATAGAATGCTTGAGAGTTGACCAGTCTAGGCAAGGGGGAAGAAAACGGGTGCAAAGCCCTAAAGCAAGGTTTAAGCAGTGCCAACTGAGAACTAGGAAAATCTGGGGCAGGGAGGAAGTGTCCATTTTCCAAGGACCTTCACTATTGGGCCTTTGGTTTTGAAAACAAATTATGCATGCATAACATGACCTAATTTGTGGTTTAGATCTCTGGAGTAAAACAGATGGCTCAGTGGGTAAAGAACACTGGCTGCTCTTCTAGAGGATCCAGGTTCAATCCCTTGCAACCCCAAAAGTAACTCAACCAGCAGTAACACCAGTGCCAGAGGAATGAATGCCTTTGTCTGGCTTCTCCGACAGCAGGCGTATACATGGTGCATAGACATGCACGCAGGCATAACATCCACACACATACCATAAAACAGTAACTTACAAGAAAGGTCTCCAACTGCTGAGTTAAAACATAAATGTTTGGAGAAGTACAGAGTGGGACTGATCAGAATCCTGGGGCCAGAGTGATGATGGCTCAGTGGTTACCAGCACTTAATGCTATCACAAAGGACCTGGGTTTGATTCCCACTTCTCACATGGTGGCTCACAACCACCTAAAATTCTACCTCTAGGGAATCTGGCATACTTCTGTTCTCCATGGGGCACCAGACATGTACATTGCACAGGCATGCATGCGTGTGTATGTATGTATGTATGTATATATGTATATATTTGCAAAACATTTACCCATAGTAGAATTAAAATTAGAAATATACTTAAGGAAAAGAACATAAAGGGGCTGAAAATGTAAATCAGCTGGTAGCCTTCTTGCCTAGCATGCACAAAGCCCTGAGTCCATTTCCCGTTCCACAGAGGACAAGGATGGGGTACCTGAAATCCTAGCACTTGAGAGGTAGAGACAGAGGATCAGAAGTTCAAGGTCATTCTTGGATACAAAGGGAGTGTGAGGCCAACCTAGGCTACAAGAGACGAGACCCTGTCTCAAGAAACACCAACAAAATCACACAGGAGAATCCCAGGAGAAAGATGAGCAAAGGATTTGGGATGGATTTCACTAGATTTCTGAAAGGCCACAGACCTGGAATAGGTACCAATTTCACTCATAGTCAAAGGAAAGAACAGAACTCCATTCTGCAAGCTCTGTTATGCACATCTACCCAGCCCCTGGAAACTGTTTAGGTATAATGTAGCTTCAATATGTGACTGTTATTACTCTGTGGAGAGTCAACTGTGTTACCAGAAGACATTATCTTGGAGGAAGAAAACTTTTAGGCTGTCCCAGCAATGGCTGTATCTAAAGAAAACAGGACTTTACTGTCCACAAGCTAGGATCAAATAAACAGTCCTTCCCTGTCAAGCTGCATCTGCCACATCCCTGGATAATTATGTATGGCTCTGCAAAGAAGGTATTGAGTAGTAGGCTAAAACCAGCAACCTGCAGAACAAAGAACCCACTAGTAAGCCCTCAGTGAAGAGTCTTGCTCAGCTAAGCATAAAGGCCTGACACCCTTGATCTCACCAACTGGGAGGTGGAAAGCAAGAGAATCAGGAGTTCAAGGACAGCCTCAGCTACATGAACTATCAAAAAAAAAAAAAAAAACCAAAACAAAACAAAACAAAAAACCAAAAAAAACAGTCTTTCTAAGGCGAGCATAAAGGTGCCAATTGATTAAAAGGGGCTCTAAACGTAGAGAAACAGTGCCACATAGGAACATTCATTTTCATTGCCAGAACTATCCATTTAATAATACCATACATAAATTGATTTGGCATTTTAATCCCATTAGTTTTTAACTATAACCCCAAACTGAAAGTATCTTTTCCCTACTTAGACAATTAAAATTTTCATATTGTATTTGTGTGATGTATGCGCACAATACACGTGCATCAGTGCATGCACGAGAGTGCCATGCTGAGAGTCTGAAGATCAAGGACGATGTTCAGGACCTGGTCTATCCTCCACCAAGAGTTCCTGGGATCAAACTCAGGTAGGTCATGGGGCTTGCATAGCAAGCACACTTCCCACTGAGCCATCCTACCAGCACTACCTGGTCAAATATTAAGCCACAGATGGCTTCATTCTTAAATACATTCTTTAAAGATTTACTATGTACATAGTACATAATGTGCATGTATACCTGCACACCAGAAGCGGAGATCAGATCTCTGGCTCACTGGAACCCAGTATTTGGACCAGATCCACCTTGAACTGCCTGTATCTTCATCCCAAGGACAAGGGTGACCGGTGTGAGGCCCCAGGCTCAGCTACTTAAACTTACTGATTCGATCAAGGTAGAACACAGAGATATGCGGAAGCTTCTTAAAGAAGGGCAAAACCAAAGCGGAAGTGGCAGATTATTTCCTAAATCTTTAACTCTCCCTGATAGAAGGTCTTACCGAGTGACAGGTGTCACCACTTGGCCGCCCATCGACCCAGGACGGACGCCTTTGTGTTTTATTTTTCAAGGACACACTGTAGAACTTGCACAGCACACGTCCTGCTGAGCTCTTGGTGCTATAATGAGGAAAGTGCTTTATGCTTTTGGAGCAAATTCTCATTCTATGGGCTGGGCTGCCCTCAAGCCGGTTGTGATTCCCCTACCCCCGATTTTCAAAGACAGGGAGGACACTGTAAGTCATCATGGCCGGCTGAAGGAGATCTTTATAGAAACTGACTCAAGAGTAGGGTATTTGCCTATACCATGTGTGAGGAGGTGCTTGGGTTTGGTCCCCAGCTCTGGAAAACAAGCAAGCAAGCAAACAAGCAAAAAACAGCTTAGGAGGCCTCATCTCCCATCCAATATGCCCACACACAAAGAAAATGCATGCAGCACTCTTGAGGAGAAAACTGACCACAGAAAATAATGCCCTCTCTCAGCAGCTTAACCGTGGCAAGAACTTACTGGTTTAAAACCCTGCAGATGGTCATGTCGCATGTCCTTGATAAAGAACCGCATTATTCCAGGGTACTTAAACTATACCCTGGATTCCAGAAAAGTCCAGAAATTAAATTATTCACAACATACAAAACATTCTCAAGTTTTCCAGGCCTTTATAATCCACTCAGAGGCTCACCCCCATATCTGGGACATACATAGTTCTACATAGGTAGAACTGGATTCTGGTTCCCAGCATGCACTGTGGACGCAACGTCGGCAAAGGCTGGGATTTCCTGTGGCAGCCTGGAAGTCTGCAGTCACTGTGGACTCAGTGGCTCTCATGCCCACGAGCCTCTCATGTCCTGGCTGGCTGAGTTGCCAGCTCCAACAATCGCTTACTCAGCAGAGCATTGTGCCGCTTCAAGTACACAATTATGTCCTCTTGCTTTTCAACAATTTCTTCTAGGCTTGAAACAGTCCTGCAGAATTCAAGACATAAGCGGGTTACACGGATGCACCAGCATCTTTGGTCTCATTTCACATGGGTCCTCAGTGGCATTCCCCACGGCACACTTTGCCCAGAAGTTTCCCTCGGGTTTTATACCCCAGGGATATTCCAAAACCAGTCTTTCACGAATGAACTTAGTGACTTCTGCTCAGGAAATCAATCTGCTTATTAGTACATGTTTTCTTTATTTTTACTTTTTGGACCCCAGAAAAGGCATTTAAATTTTTACAATTTAAAGTCAATACATGAATCAGGAGATGTTGGTGCATGTCTTTAATCGCAGCACTCAGGAGGCAGAAGCAGACAGATCTTTGTGAGTTCAGGGCCAGCCTGATCTACCTAGCCAGAAAAAAAAAAAAAAAGCAGCATCCTAATTTGTTAGGAATGAACATGATGCTAACCTTGGTTGTCAACTTGACTACATCTGGATTAGCTCAGGCAGCTGGGCACACCCACGAGGGTTTCTCAGTTGGATTATAGAGGGAGAAGACCCACTCTAACCCTGACCACACCTCCTGGGGCAGCCCCATAAAGGACACGGAGGGAAGGACTTCTGCTTCCTACCTGCTTCTCACTGGCATTCTGTCTATCCCGCTCTTCAGCGGTTCCTTCCTGGTATTAGAACTGACTTCTTCAGGATTCCAAAGTGGACTGAAAATTGGCAGCACTCTAGGACTTTTCTGGGACTCCAGAACCAGACTGGAACTGCTCACACATCTAGTCTTATGGGCTAAACAACAGCCAGATCCTTGGCCTTTGTGTCAGAGACAGCCATAGTTGGTTAATAAAAATACTTACATACATACGTACATACATACATACATACATACATACATACATACATAGTCTTGGTCTAAGTAGCTCTGGCTGTCCTGGAACTCACACCCTGGACTACACAGAAACACAGAAAGAGGTAGGTGGATCTCTGTGTGCCTGGTCTACATAGTGAGTTCAGTACTGACAAGGCTAAAAGAAGAGAGTCAAGTGTTTGAGTCTATTCTGGGCTACATAGCAAGATCCCAGTGCTCAGTGGGTTAAGAGAAGATAGTCAAGAGTCTGAGTCTCCCCTGAGCTATATAGCAACACAGCAAGCAAGTCTAGTGTCAAACCCAGGTGAGACGTGATCCCAAACCCAAAACAAACACAAAACATAGCAGGGTTTTTAGCTCCAGCTCGCCCCTACACCATAATCACACCATATATGTGTGCCCTCTCAATCCAGTGACTATTACAATTTTAGGCTAAATCAGCATTCAGAATATACATTATCACTATTCAAAGTATTTTTTACAGTTAAGCTAAAGTAAAGTCTATTATTATATTTCATATATAAACTTCTATTTTCCTGAGAGTAATACTTGCTCATTTAAAAATGTCTAGACTAAACCACCATCCAAAGAGTACACATGGAGCGACCCATGGCTCCAGCTGCATATGTAGCAGAGGATGGCATTGTCAGGCATCAGTGAGAGGAGAGGCTCCTGGTCCTGTGAAGGCTTGATGCCCCAGTATAGAGGAACGCCAGGGAGGGGAGACAGGAATAGGTGGGTAGGTGGGGGAGCACCCTCATAGAAGCAAGGAGAGGGAGGATGGGATAGAGAGTTTCCAAGGATAGAGGGGGACCAGGAAAGGGACCATTTGAAATGTAAATAAAATATCCAATTAAAAAAATAAAGATGTCTATGGATTTTGTTCTTGAATGATTAAGGTTTTTTTTGTTTGTTTTGTTTTGGTTTTTTTTTTTTTTTTTTTTTTTTTTTTTTTTTTTTTTTTTTTTTGGTTTTTCGAGATAGGGTTTCTCTGTGTAACCCTGGCTGTCCTGGAACTCACTTTATAGACCAGGCTGGCCTCGCACTCAGAAATCAGCCTGCCTCTGCCTCCCAAGTGCCGGGATTAAAGGCATGCACCACCACTGCCCGTCGAATGATTAAGTTTTTATTGACTCTTTGTGAGTTTCATACCATGCACCCCAATCTCACTCATTTCCCCCTCCTCTTGTACCTACTTTCCACCTCTGTAACTTCCCCCTGAAAGGAAACAAAACAAACAGCACCCCCCAACAACAGAAACCCATCTCAATGTGGACATAGTGTGTCCCATCTGATGTAGTGTGACACACACCAGCTGTCGTGTGTTGCAGTGTGTCATACAGTGTAGGTTTTTTTATCCAGACATCTTTACTGGCAAATGTTCACTGCAATGAGTCACTGGTCTGGCTTGAGGTCTTGGGCTTCTGCTACGCCATCAACACTGGATCCTTAGCAGGACTCAGCTTGGATATCCCACTCTCCTGTGTAATGGAGGTCCGGCAGCTCTGGAGCCTGCACGTCAGGCCCCTGCAGGAATTCCAGCAATTCATAGATGGTGTAGTGGTTTGAACAGGTATAGCCCCCATTATCTCCTCTGCTTGAATGCTTGGCCTATTAGGAGTGGCACTATTAGGAGGTGTGACCTTGGTGGAATAGGTGTGGCCTTGTTGGAAGTGTGTCACTGTGGGGGTAGGCTTTAAGATCTCCTATGCTCAAATTATACCCAGTGTGGAACCAGGAGGAGCTTTGTGAGTTCAAGGCCAGCCAAGACTACATAGTAAGACCTTGTTTCAAAACAACCAAAAATACTATAAATAGTACATGGGAAGAAAACTACTTACTTCTCTGAAATAAAATTCTCTCTGCCGGCCTCCAACTTGAGAGCCTTCCATCTTAGCCTAGGTGTGTGTGTGTGGGTACATGTGTGTGTGTGTGTGCATGCATGCATGTGCATGTGTGTGTGTGTGTGGGGGGTCAGATGCTAGGTATGGACCCTGAAACTCATTCATAGAGCCTCTGATTACATCTTCAGCCTCTATAAAAACAAAAAATTATTTTAGGTCAAGATTTTGCTAAATTGCCCTGGCTAGGGACACACCCTGCCTTTGCCTCCCAAGTAGCTAGGATCACAAGCATGGACCATCATGTAAGTGAAGGAGGAAAAATTAATTCCAATTTTTTCTTCCAACTCAAGCCTTACCTGAAGCCAGTCTCTGAGGCAGCATTGCTGGGGTAAGCATAAATTTTTTCTTCTTCAAGTACATCAGGCTGTGGCTTGGCTCTGTTGAATCTCCTAATCTTCACTGAAATAATAAATCATTTTTGGTCGTTACCTATTTCTGAAGAACTGGCTATATTCAATTGTTCAAGCTATACTAATTGGTTACTCTTTTGCATAAATAAAATATGAGATTGCATAACGAGTGAACAGTCTGAATATGCTTATTTATCAATGTACACATTTCAAAGTCGACAAGGAAAGGACTAGTCACAGGGAATGCCAAGATTATCATTAATAACAAACTAACAATTACAAAGTAGTAGGTGACAATTACAACATATGAGGCACAGCTCGGCTATCCTAGATGGATGACCTCAACCTACTGCCCTGACCACATCACGAAGTGAGTACTCATTTTTTTTTCTTGAGACAGGGTCTCTCTCTGTAGACCAGGCTGGCCTGAAACTCAAGAGACTTGTATGGGTTTCCCTTCCACGTACTGGCATTAACTGTGTGTGCCATCAGGGCCTGGCCTTTGTTTTGAATTTGGATGCCACATTTACATGCAGGGCCTACTGAGCTGGCTCAGCTATAACCCCAGCACTTGGGCAGCAGAAGCAGGGAACTGGCTGTGAATCCAGGGCCATTCTGGCTGCCTTATAACAGCAGTTCTCAGCCGGTGGGTCATCACTCCTTCAGGTGGCAAATGATGCTTTCACAGGGATCTATCAGATATACTACATATCATATATTTACATTAAGATTAACAGTTGTAAAATTACAGTTATGAAGTAGCATTGAAAATAACTTTATGGTGGTGGGTCAGCCCAACATGAGGAACTGTATTAAAGGGTCACAGCACTGACTTATAGGCAGCAAAGATGTTGTTCTGTTTTCTAAGAAAGCTTTGCTTCAGTTGGCTGAAAATTCTGTCTTCTATGCATGTGTATAAGGGTATACTCCGTGCTTTCAGGAGCCCAGAGGCATTGAGTCCCCTGGAGTGGAGTTCCTGCCAGCTGTGAGCTGCCGGACATGACTAAGTACTCTATCTCTCCAGGTTAAAAGTTCCCAAAACATCTATGTAGAAAACTGACTCACTGGTAGTGGCTGTCTCATCCTGTTGGTCTGGAAGGAGAGGTGACCAGAAGTGGTCATAAGTAAATGACAGGGGTGCTAAAGGAGTCCTCGGCTAAGGGGGAAGGTGTTCACCAAAATACGCTGTGCTTCTCTGACTGTACAGACGAGAGGCAGGCAGAGGTTGCAGGACAGCGGCTTCCGTTCTCACCTATATAGAGGATCAGGCAGCTCAGGGAACAGATCAGCTCCAGGGCCAGGACAGCCAGAATCAGCTCAAGGTACAGCTTGCTGGGCTCAGGGAAGGAGTGCTGCACACAGAGGAGGAGGAGCAGGGCTGTGTTGCCTGAGGAAGGGAGGGAAACAGACAGCAATGAGATGGGGCTCTTCAGTCAGCATGAAGCTCCTTTGGATCTGCTTTCTGTAAGTTGTTGTCTGTCTGTCTATCCATCCACCCATCTATCCATGTATGTAGCTATCATCTATATATCTACCTACCTATCTACTTATTTATTTCTAATTTCCTTAAGCCCTTGTAATTTCCTAAGTGAAAGAACTATGTTGTTATATATAACAAACCCATAAGATCCAGCAAGAGTTTATGCTAATAAGGGTAGCCTCTGCACAGCCTAAGTATGGCCACCGGAAAGACCAGCAATCAGTGGAACTTCTGCTCCAATGGCCAGACTTGGGGAAGATCAAGAGGTTGGAAATTTAAATTCTTTAAAAATAATATCTGGAAGGCTGGCTATATAGCTTGGCCTGTAGAATTCTGCCCAGCATAAATGAGAGCCTGGGTTCAATCCCCAGAACCACATGAAGTCAAGGATGGGCCCTGTAACCCCTGAAAATTCAAAAGGCAGAGGCAGGAGGATGAACCCTACATAGCAAGTTTAAGGCTTTGTGGGCTGCATGAGACCCTCATCTCCAAAAACCAAGAAGTTGAAAAGTAAGATGTTTGCCGGGGAAGTTCAAAGCCCTAGGTTTAGTCTCTAGCACCAAAAACAAAAACAGAAAAACCAAAGAATCTAACCTTGTTTTAAAACTAAAGAACCGGGCTGGTGAGATAGCTCAGTGGGTAAGAGCACCCGACTGCTCTTCTGAAGGTCCAGAGTTCAAATCCCAGCAACCACATGGTGGCTCACAACCATCCGCAACGAGATCTGGCGCCCTCTTCTGGAGTGTCTGAAGACAGCTACAGTGTACTTACATATAATAAAGAAATCTTTAAAAAAAAAAAAAAAAAACTAAAGAACCACTGACTTTATAGAATTACAGAATTATTAAACTGACTTTTTTGGTTCTTCTGCACATGTTAAAAAAATTATTATTATTGAGAAAGGGTTCCAACATACTGTAGGCTAGTCTTGCATTCATTGATGACCATCCTCCTGCCTCAGCCTCCTGAAGGCTCAGGTTGCATCATACCTAGCTTAAAGACAGATATGAAAATGGTAAAGACCAAATAATTCCTTGGTGAATTTCAAAGCTATTATTTCCAGATTTTGAAGAAAACAAAAACAAACCCAGACTATTATTTCTCGATCATTCCTTGAGAGCATTCTTTACTCTTACCCCACATAAGGTAGGTAAAGTAGCTAAAAAGTTTGTTTTTATTCTTGTGTTATGGACACCCAATGGCTATGCATCAGTTAGAACCTACAATCGCCCCCTGTAGAGTCTGGGAGTCGTAACCACTGCCCTGTGTTCTGTCTGCTGAAGTGTACGGCTGCAGCTGCCACTAAGACCTCTGTTGTGTGGAAGAGCTTGTGGGTTACCCTTTGGTAATACGCTAACAGAACATAGAAAAAATGTTCAAATCTGTAGAACTTAGGAGGTTTTTTTTCTAAGGTCAAAATTTGACACTGTGCCAAAACTCCGTAGTTCAGTTCAGTTTCGCTCCATTAAACCTCTGAAATCTGTATAACAGTTGAGAGGATCAGGCTAGACCCTGTGTGACCCTACTAACCTTGCCCTGACTGAGGACCCATGAGGCTTCTGTTGTCTGTCTGTGTAGGGTACCAGTGACTCATCCTAAGGCCTTGTCAAAGATAGGCAAGTACTCCATCATAAGCATATCTTGAGTCCCATTTGTGCTTTGTTTTGTGACAGGGTCTTTCTAACTGTGATGGTTTCAATTAAAATGGCCCCCATGGGCTCACAGGGAGTGACACTATTTCTAGGAGCTGCAGCCTTGTTTTGAGGAAGTGTGTCACTGGGGGAGGGCTTCGAGGTTTCAGATGCTCAAGCCAGGCCTAGTGCCTCTCTCTTCCTGCAGCCCGCTGGTCCAGATGTAGAACTCTTGGCTCCTTCACCAGCACCACGTCTGCCTGTGCACTGCTCTGCTTCCTGCCATGATGACAGTGGACTGAACCTCTAAACTGTAAGCCAGTCCCAATCAAATATTTCCCTTTATGAGAGTTTCTGTGGTCTTGGTGTCTCCTTCACAGCAATGGAAACCCTAACAAAGACACTAATGAAGTAGAATAAGGTAGAAAAGATCAATTATGAGATATTGATTTATTGGTTTAGTGACTTGCATAAAGAACCGTCTATACTGCCATTTGCCGAGCATGACTTTCAGTTGCTGCCTGGAACACACTGACTGGAGGAACAGCTCAAACAATGGGCTGTTGCCAGCCATGTACACCTCTATAAAATCACCTTGTGGTTAGAGTATAAAACAGAGTGCAGCCAGGCGGTAGCGCACACCTTTAATCCCAGCACTCTGGAGGCAGAAGCAAGTGGATCTCTGAGTTCAAATCCAGCCTGGTCTACAGAGTAAGTTTGTAGACAGCCAGGGCTACACAGAGAAACCCTGTTCTGAAAAACAAACAACAAAACAACAAAGGACATGAGTGCAAACTGGACCAGGGACGGAGGTCTTTCCAGAGCTAATGCAACGTTGGTCCCTTGGTGACATCTTTCCATTCTCACTGGTGTCTGAGTGCTTATTCTGGAAGCATTGCGATAATTTTTACCGCAATACTGAGTGTCTTAATTGGATTTTACTGCTATGAACAGGCACCATAACCAAGGCAAGTCTTTTTTTTTTTTTTGTTTCTCTGTATAGTTCTGGCTGTCCTGGAACTCACTTTGTAGACCAGACTGGCCTCAAACTCAGAAATCCTCCTGTCTCTGCCTCCCAAGTGCTGGGATTAAAGGTGTGTGCCACCACCACCCAGCCCAAGGCAAGTCATAAAAAACAACATTTAATTGGGGCTGGCTTACAGGCTCAGAGATTCAGTCCATTATCATCAAGGTGGGAGCATGGCAGCATCCAGGCAGACATGGTGCTGGAGGAACTGAGAGTTCTACATCCTTATCCAAAGGCTGCTAGTGGAAGACTGACTTCCAGGCAACTGGGGTGAGGATCTTAAGCCCACACCCACAGTGACACACCTATTCCAACCAGGTCACACCTATACCAACAAGGCCACACCTCCAAATGGTGCCACTCCCTGGTCTAAGAATATACAAACCATCACACTGAGTTACCCAGAACAACACTCTGTAGCTCAAGCAGGCCGGACTCTAGCAGCCTTCCAGGTAGCTTCTCACCAGGCACATCTTAAGACACACTGCTTGACCTTTTCTGATTTGAATAATATAGCTTATTTTTCTGTTTCCTAGCAACTTTCCTGACATTAGTTCCCATAGCAAAAAAATTCATGGAACTTAATTTTAAAAATCCTTCTTAGGGGATGGTGAGTTTTGGGGTTTTGTTGCTGTTTTTGTTGTTTGGGTGTTTGTTTGTTTTGAGATAAGGTCCCATGGAGCACACCCTGGTTTCTAACTTGCTATATACCCAAGGCTGGCCTTGAACTCCTGGGCCTCCTGCTTCCACCTTGTGGAGATTTTCTAACCTTTTTTAATCTAACCTTCTCTAATCCTCAGACTGTCAAAGAGCAGCGGCACTCTTCCTCTTTGAGCAAATGAGACAGCTGATAGTAAAAAAGACCGAAAATCCATTTTAAAAAGGAATACGCTGGTATTACATCTGTAGCAAATACAAACTTCAAATGAAATTTCAAGGCTGTATGCCCAGGATGGTGACACACCCCTGTAATCCTAGCACTTAATTGAGAGGCACAGCCACAAGGATTGTGGTGAGGTGGAGGCCAGCCTGACAGAAAAGAGAAATCTAGGAGTGCCAGCCTATAAGACACAGTGAGATCCTATTTCAAAACAACCATGGAGACTATGTAAGAAGAGCTTCAAGAGGTTCGTGGGACATAGCTAAGTAGCAAAGTGCTTGTTTAGCATGCACAAGGCTGTAGGTTCAATCCCTCCCTCTTTGCATCAAAAGAAAAATTCAAGATAGGGGCTACACTACATCTCACTCTCAAAAAGAGAATATATTTTATTATAAACTCAATAAAATCAAATTCCACATGTCCTTTGTGGGTCATTTTTGGCACTTAAGCCACAGAGCAGATGAGAGATGCTGTACTTGGGCTAGAGAGATGGCTCAGCCGTCAAAGACTAGGCTTGCAACCAAAAATATAAGAGAGACGTGGCACTTACCAGAAGAGTGGATCGTGAGGGCCAGTGTCTTGAGATGCCTCGTAGACCGGTAGATCTGGGAATAGCCTCGGCTCCTGACTTTCCTGTGGTGATACTGGACGTATCGTTCAAAAAGCAAATGCAGAATCCACAGGATAAGCTTCCCAAGGATTATGACCGTCTGAACCTTCAACGGGCTGGTGTAGTTTTCTGGGCACTTCTCTTCAGTTGGATTAGGATACAAACACGGCACACCCGTTAAAAATGCTAAAACAACAAACACGACCTGGTGGGAAGAGAAGCAGCAGGGTTCATGGTAAATATGAAGGTTGTGGTCAGGGACCATGAGGCGGCTCAGCGGGGAGAGGCATTTGTCACCAGGCTTGACAGCCTGAGTCTGACCCAAGGATCAACACAGCGGAACTGATTTCTTCGAGCTGTCCAGATGTCTCTGTGTACTGTGGCACACACACTTCCATGCACACGGGTGTGACCATGCACACTCACACATCAATGTAACAAAAAATTATAACAAACATATGGGTTTAGAAAACAGACACTGGTCAGCTTCCAAACGCTGACACCATTGCATACACTAGCAAGATTTTGCTGAAAGGACCGAGATATAGCTGTCTCTTGTGAGACTATGCCGGGGCCTAGCAAACACAGAAGTGGATGCTCACAGTCAGCTATTGGATGGATCACAGAGCCCCCAATGGAGGAGCTAGAGAAAGTACCCAAGGAGCTAAAAGGATCTGCAATCCTACAGGTGGAACAACAATATGAACTAACCAGTACCCCGGAGCTCTTGACTCTAGCTGCATATGAATCAGAAGATGGCCTAGTCGGCCATCAGTGGAAAGAGAGGCCCATTGGTCGTGCAAACTTTATATGCCCCAGTACAGGGGAACGCCAGGGCTAAGAAGTGGGAGTGGGTGGGTGGGGGAGTGGGTGGGGGAGCATGTGGGGGACTTTTGGGATAGCATTGGAAATGTAAATGAAATAAATACCCAATTAAAAAAAAAAAGAAAATGGACACTGGTGTTTCCTAAAGGACTCTATGACTTACACTATCCTATTTTTTTTTAAGCTGTATTTATTTTTATGTACACTGGTGTTTCCCCTGCATAAATGTCTGTGGAGGGTACCGGATCCCTTGGAACTGGAGTTACAGAGAGCTGGCAGCTTCTGTTTACCAAAAGCATCATAACACTTTGTAGAAGCTGAACAGAGAGGCACACAGCTGTAATCCTAACACTCGGGAGGATGGAGAATTTCAGCTTAGCCTGAGCTACACAGGCAGATTGCCTGTCACAGCTGAAAAAGAAAAATACAGGATATCACAGACAAAAGCATAAATAAGAAAGTGAAACCAGCCTAAATCCCACTTATGGAGATGCTCACTTAATGTTGAGGTTTTATGTCTTTCTCATTCATGAATATGTATAATGTATATGCATATACACACATATATAACCACACACACACACACATATATATAAAAGCCTAGAAAGAGTTGATTATGTCACAAGCAATTGCTATACATGGGAGAGGTGGCTCTGCAGCCAGAAGTGCAAACAGCTCTGGCAGAGGATTTTAAGGATGCAGTCCCCAGTGCCCCATATCAAGCTGTTCACCCCGACCAGCCCTGGGGTCACATCCTTTCTTCTAGCTTCTAGGACATCTGCAGTCCTCCTCACCACATAATTGAAATACATATTTTTAAAAAGAACTATAAAAGTATGAGTTAAAAGTTTACTTCCAGGAGCCTGGGGAGATGGCTCTGTGGTTAAGCACTGCTCTCATAGAGGTCCAGTCTTTAGTTCCCGGCATCCTTGTTGCTGGGCACTTCACACTACCCCTAACACCAGCTGCTGTGGGGCCTGACATCTCTTACCTCTGAGGGCAGCAAACACACACATAATAAAAAGGAAGAAAGAAAGAAAGGAGGGAGATGGGGAGGGAGGGGAGGAGGGAGGGAGGGAAGGAGGCAGGCAGGCATGCAGGCAGGCAGGCAGTTAGTCTACTCCCCAGTTTTAGGAGAACCAGTATCTAAAGAGATTGACAAAAGTTTAACCAGTGCCAGGGCACAGGGAATGAGACTCTTATGTATTGCTAACCAGGTTGGGAATCACTTTTGGGAAATGATTTGGAAATATCTTGATTCAGCAATCTTCCTGTAAGGATTTTATCCCTCAAAAACAATTCAACAGCTAGTACGTGGGAAGCAGAAACAGATGGATCTCTGAGTTCTAGGCCAGCCTGCTCTACATCGTGAGTTCAAGGTGAGGAAGGCTACAGAGTGAGAGCTTGTCATAAGAAGGGGCGTTAAAGAGCATTCCATGTGTATGTCCAAATATTTGAAAGGATTATCAGTCACTGGCCCATAGCTAGGGGTGAGCTGCAGGGCAGCGGCTCTCAAATGCTGCATGCAGACAAGTCAGCTAGACCCAGGGCATGCTAGAAATGTACTCTCCAGCCACACTCGTCCTCTGGTGCCAGTCTTGTGGGGCACGGTGCACCTTCTAGTGGAGGGTGATGAATGGGGAGCTCAGAAAAGGAAGAAGAGTGCTAAACGATGACGTTCATTAAAATTAATATGGATCTGTATATATGCTAATCTCTGCATGAATTTAGCAAAAAGGCTAAGGTCTTACTATGTAGCCCAACTGACTTCTAACTTTTGATCTTCCTGCTTCTGCCTGCTAGTTACTGACATAACAGGAATGTTTGGGTTTGTTTTTTGGTTTTTTTGTTTTTTTTTTTTGTGGTTTGTGTGTGTGTATGTGTGTGTGTGTGTGTGTGTGTTTGAGACAGGGTCTCACTGTATAGCCTTAAAAAAAAAAAAAAAGATTTATTCATTTGTTTTATGTGAGTACACTGTTGCTGTCTTCAGACACACCAGAAGAGGGCGTCAGATCAGATTACAGATGGTTGTGAGCCACCATGTGGTTGCTGGGAATTGAACTCAGGACCTCTGGAAGAGCAGTCAGTGCTCTTAACCACTGAGCCATCACTCTAGCATTGTATAGCCTTAATTGGCCTAAACTTGACTTATAGCACAGGCTGGTCTTGAACTCACAGAGACTGCCTGCCTCTGCCCTCCAAGTGCTGGAATTAAAGGCTTGTGCCACCGTGCCTGGCTTTATTTATGTATTCATTGTGCTTGTGAGTGTGCACTTTTCTACAGCAGGAATGTGGATGCCAGACAACATATGCAGAGTGTATTCTCTCCTTCTACCTTTGGAGGCAGTCTTCGTGGACCAACGAGCCTGGAATTCAGGAGCAGAGACAGTGGCCCCCAGGACACCAGGTAATTTGTGGCCTCTTAGTACATCAAGCAACACTGACACTCACCATGTCCTTACATGTGTGCGAACATCTCTATAATACATTTTTTGAAATAGAAGTATAAGCACAAAAATTTGTACAAAAATATATACATTTTAAAAACCTGATAGATAAAGGCCAATGCTGCCTGAAGAGCTATGTATTGTATATGTGTGCCTACATGTGTGTACTTGGGACAGAGGACAATGCAGGCGCTGTTCCTTAGAGACATCTACCTTGTTGTTTTGTTTTGGGGATGGGGTCTCTCAGTAGGACACAGGGATCACTCCTTTTAGATGAGGCTACCCAGAGAGTCCCAGGGATCCCCCTAGTCCCACCTCCCCATGGCCGGGAGTGTACCCATCCATCCCCTAGTGTATCCTGGGTGTTGGAGGTGGAACCCAGGTCCTCAAGCATCTTGTAACTGGGCCATCTCTTCACCTCCACACTGGTGTGCTTTTAAGAACACAAGCTCTTTTAATCCTAGCACTTGGGAGGCAGAGGCAGGCAGATTTCTGAGTTGGAGGCCATCCTTGTCTACAAAGTGAGTTCCAGGACAGCCAGGGCTATACAGAGAAACCCCGTCTCAAAAACAAACAAACAAACAAAACAACAACAAAAAAACAGAACACAAGCTCTGCAGTGAACTCACATGTATAAGCAACAGAAGGTTCGCTATGATGACCGTAGGGAGAGGATGGAATCTGGGTCTAAACTGAGCTTGGAGAGAGTGGTGTGGGAGAGGCTGGGTATCCAGAAGTGGGTCATCATCCATACTTTGTAGGATATCCAAGGAACTCTGTGAGGGAAAACCACACAAGCTACAGTCAAGACTTTCTGCATCATGTCTCTAAGACACATCTAATAAAGCTTTAAAAGAAAGAGTGAACATTTTGGTTTGTTTGAGATATTCTACTGTGACAGCGATCGTAGAAATGTCATGTAACACAGTCTAGCCTTCAAGTGTGGCAGTCCCCTGCCCTAGCCTTCGGAGTACTGTGACTCCAGGCATGAGCTACCGCACTGCAGCTTTCAAAGCGACTGTGTATGATTTCTGAGTCTGTTTGCTGCACACAGCAGTGATCCCGGTTCTAAGGCGCAGACAGAGTGATCCACGATCTGAAGTATGGGCAACAGAGCTCCTTCCAGGCCAGCCCAGGATGCTGAGCACAACCTTTTCTCCAAGAAACCAAACAAGCCAGGGATACAGCCGAGAAGCAGCATGCTCCCCTAGCATCTGTAACCCCTGGGTTTGCTCCCCAAAACAGCAAAGCCCAAAACCCGAAAGGAGCTAGGGTGTAGCTTGGTGGTAGACAGCTTCCTGGACATGCATGAGGTCCTGACTCTGATCCCTACCACCACACACAACACTGCACAATCAGAGGCAGAACAGACCCTACCTAAAGCCAACTTTGAAAAATTACCTCTCTTTAAGAAATGATGCTATATGACTTGGTGAAACTTATATTTTACTTAGTTTTGTCTTTTGGGGGGGGAGGGGAGGGGGGGTTCTTGGTGTAGCCCTGGTTGTCCTGAATCTAGCTCTGTAGATCAGTCTGGCCTTGAACTCACAGAGATTCTCCTGTCTCTATCTCCTGAGTGCTGGGATTAAAGGTGTTCACCATCATTGCTTGGCAGCAAAGCTTCTATTAAAACGGAGTCCTTCACAGAGGACTACTGAGTGCAGGGACTAACAGTGTATACCACCTGGCTTGAAACAAGGTTTATATCTGCTATACTTCGTGCTGATTTTGAACTCACTGTGTCAACAAGACTGGCTTCCAGTGCATGCTCTGGAAACCTCAAAACCTTTTTTCTTTTTTTTAAGACAGTGCTTCACTCTGTAGCCCTGGCTAGACTGGTCTTGCTACACAGACTAGATGACCTCTAACTCAGAGATCTCTACCTGCTTCTCCATCCCAAGTGCTGGGAGTAAAAGGTGTATGCTACCACCATACTTAGTCCCATAGTAGTAGTTTTATTTCATTTTCTTTCTTTCTTTTTGTTTTTGAGAAAGAATCTCCCTACAGAGCCCCAGCTGTCATGGAACTCACAGGTCCACCTACCTCTGCTTCTGAAGAGCCAGAACTAAAACTGTGCACCAACATGCCCAACTATTCGATTTATTTCTGTAACTCCAGAACAAAGTCATACAAAATAGAATTTAAGCAAATTTTTTCACTGTAATAAAGCAATACAAATTAAGGTTTTTTTGGTTTTTTTTTTTACTGTAATAAAGTCTCCCTACTTGGCTCAGGCTGGTCTCAAACGCCTGAGCCACAGCGGTCCTCTCATCTCCAAAGTTTCAGTACTGAGATTAGAGCATATACCACCATGTCCAGCTTCAACCTATTCCACCAAGCCTTCAAAAGGTACAGCTGCAGCAAGGGGGGGGGGGGGGGCGCACACCTTTGATCCAGTACTCAGATGCTGGGGAGGGGAAGTCATTCTGTTCGGAGTATGGCCGCTGGTGGATGGCCCGTGCTCCCTCAATGGCCTCACACCCGTGCACCTGCAAGCAGCACTAATTAAAGCTCAGTGGACTATATTAAAAGAAAGGAAGCACTGCGGGGGAAGACTGGAATCAGAGGGAGAATGAGGGGCGGATATGATCAACCCTGCATGCATATGGAGCTCAGGCTGGCCTCACGTTCACTATGTGGCTGAAGCTAGAGCCTTGAATTCCTGATCCTCCTGCCTCTAACCACTGCGACTGTAGGCATGCATCGCCACACTCGGCCTCAAACGCAACTATTAAACTGTCTGGTGTCCTACAGTACTTTGAAAGGAGACTATTAAGAATGTCTGGTGGAGGGAGGTATAGCTCATTGGTCAAGTGCTAACCTAGTATATGTGAGGGCATCGGGGCCTGTCCCCAGCACCATCTAATTCTCCCAAAAGTGACTTAGACATGCTTTCAACTTAAACAGAAATATTCTAAGTACCAGGAGCAACATAACCCAGTGGAACTATCAGTGTGTAGGAACCAGTTTCCCCCAAACCATCCAGCTGTTGATCACTAAAGCAGTGAACAGTTGTCAAGCCCTGGGTAGTACCCTTAAAATCCCAGGCCTGTCAAGCCCTGGGTGGTACCCTTAAAAATCCCAGGCGTGTTTAAAGGTGCTGTTTCTGCAGTTAGTACTCTGTTGCACACAGATGAGGTACATCTCAGGCTCAGACCCTTACTGGACACTGTTATGTACGGGAGCAGTGCCAACTGCCTAGAATCTCAGCAGCCGGGAACAAGGATATCAAACCAATGCTTACTGAAGGCCGGCCTGGACTATATAGTGAGTTCCAGGCTAGCATGGAAAAGGTATCGAGATCCTTTCTCAAAAATAATAAAGTAGGCTGAAGCTATGGCTCGACAGTTAAGACCACTTTCTGCTTTTTTTAGAGGACTTCAGTTTGGTTCCCAGCACCGATAGGGTGGTTTGCAACTCCAGATCCTGAGTTCCCGGTGATCAGATACTTCTTCAGGCATGTACATGGTACACATACACGCATGCATTCCAAAGATTCATATAGCTAAAGTAAATCTAACACACACACACACAATTTATGTTTTTAAAAGACTAATCAATGAGAGGGATGGTAACAGCTCAATGACAGGGCTCTTGCCTAGCATGTGTGAAGCCCTGGGTCTCTAGAGTGTCACCCAGATCTGGGTGCTACTGCTCAATTTTGAGACTCAAGCATCTGCTAATCCACTCCAGTAGTGACTGGCATGACAGGCCTGGAAAGCCTGGAAGCAGCCCCAAGGCAAAGAGTTTCACGGAAACTTAGCCTCCTGGAACCTTGGCATTCCTATAGCTAAAATGCCCCAGATTTGTCCCTGCAATATTGTGGAGGGTCTTGCATGCTTTCTTACAGTATTTTACTGGATAAGAATTAGAAATCTCAGAGCAAGCTTAGCAATATTCATTACAGTCAGGTATAGCCGACTACATTGCATATTAGAAGAAAGTTGGTGAAATCTTCTGACAAATGGAGATTCCCTACAGATACTTAAAGAACAGCCAAGTTACCCTCATATGCAAGAATTTACCAAGGCCTAGGAAATAGGTGGGTTGTGGTATTGCATTATTCATGATAAGGTCTGCTAGAGCAGAACCCCCTGGTGCAAGCTTCCACAAGGCTCAAAGGAGTAGCACAAATTGTGACTAGGGTGTGAAATCCTTACCTAGCCCTGGCCATTAGCTGACTCTAGGCAGGACTGTCTTATCTTTACTGTAAACATTGCCTGGTTCCTGCTAGTCCTTTGAAGGCATTCCTCTGTTTTGTGTCAGATACTTCAATGTACCTTGCCTGCTGTGATACCCAACTCATTTGTTTTCTATATTATGTAAAACTGATGCTAAATTTGACAAAATTACATTCAGATACCACACTCTCTTGTGTTCATATTTGTTTGTCATCCATGCCAACTCCTTGCCCACCTGTCCAAAACCCTAATTTTCCACAGATTGAGAGAGGCCAACTAGGGCCGGTCCGTGGCAGAATGGCACCCAAACAGTGACTCCCGGACAGTTAAGACTTTATCTCTTTTTCTTCTTTTTATTCTTTACTTCTCAGGCAAGGATAGGATCTCGTCTTGGTGCTGCAGACCAACTGATAAAGGCTCATCAGTTTGAGGATGACAAGTAAGTTTTACCATGCGGCAGTCTTACATTAAAACATGTTTAGACGTCTCACCAGCCTACACTGTAGCAATGACGGGACAGAAACTCAGCGCCAATTTTAAGAACACCTGTGAAAATGAAAAGCTTTCTCAGGGCAATAAAAATGCACGTTTCAGATGTAAAAAAACCAGGACACCTGAGCAAGGATTGTAAAAATCCCTCGGGAAACAAGAAGGGCCTTCCTCCAGGTCTCTGCCCATGCTGTGGTGAAAAGAACCTGTAGGAATGAATGTAAATCAAAGTCCCATAAAGATGGGACTCTGATCACTAAAGAAGCAGGTAAGACAAAAAATTAGATAAGGGGCAGCCTATGTTTCATGTTGGAAAAAAAATGGTTAAAACTTTATCTGCTGATTTAGTCTCAGTTTGCACAGTGGAGGCTGAGAGTGGCCCTGCACGTTAGCCAAGAATCAAGCACAGCAGGAGAGCCCCTGCTGAAAAACTGTTAAAAAAAAAAGAGTCTACACTTCTTAGTTCTAAGGCAAATAAGCTGATAGTTGTTTTTTCCTAGAAAATTCTCAACAATTGTGATTATTGAGTTTAACAAATGACAAAGTGTTTTTATCTTGAAATTATAGCTAGAAAAAGTAAAATTCTATGATTGGTATAAATCTATAAGATTCATGTAGCCATTTCATTTGGGTTTTGACTGGTTTTAAAGGTATAAATATGCTCTGCATGTCTTGGTCATAGAGTATTGGCTTATAAATTATTGGATTTGATTAAAAAGGTGTAACATTGGTAACAAGAAAGTTAGCTTTAAATTGGTAACTCAGGGTTGGAGTAGTTTTAAACAGCATGTGGCATGAGCCAGCCCAGAAAACTAAGCCTTTAGGATACTTCTAAATTGGGATAATATTTTATGTAATTCTTATACAAGATAGTACACTTATAGAGATAAGATTCAAAACGATGTCAGATGTGGTGGCACACGCCTTTAATCCCAGCACTTGGGAGGCAGAAGCAGGTGGATTTCTGAGTTAGAGGTCAGCCTGGTCTACAAAGTGAGTTCCAGGACAGCCAGGGCTACACAGAGAAACCCTGTCTCAAAAAACAACAACAACAACAACAAAAAAAAAAAAGATTCAAATTCAAAACAATGTCTCTTTAATAAAACATTAAAAATTACACTGTCATGCATGCATGAATTGGCAGCCAAACTTCATAACATGATAGTGATGTTTCTAATATTGATTTTAAAGATGATAAATTATTTAATATTGGGTTTTGCTTTCCCTAAGTTGTAGATATATTCTAATATTGCAAAAGAAACTTAAAAATTCTAAAATCTGTCCTCACTGTAAGAGGGCCAAGACTCAGACAATATGTAAAGATTAGAAAATATTTACATTTTAGTTAATGCAAAACTCAGAGCATCCTTGGCCAGGCTTGTGTGGTATTTCTTTTATTTTGCAAACATGTGCCCAAGGAAGTTCTTGAAATCTCACCTCTCCCTGCCTTCAGGAGAATTTCTTTTTAGCTAAACGACATTGTTTCAGATCTACCCAGGTGTTGTTCATAATAAAGTTTAAAGTTTAAATTTTAAACTTAAGATTTATAAAAGGTCAATCAGGCTATAGAACTTATAAAGCCATTACAAGCTGGCTTGCCTACTTCATATAAAATTATTATAGATTTGAAAGTTTGTTTTTTTCCTTTGCATCCTGATAATTGTAAATGGTACAAAGGAAAAAAACAAACTTTCTAGTGAACTGGTGATCACTGGAAAATTTTGCCTCTAGGTATGGCTAATATAGCTTTACATTATGTAAGAAAAATTTTTATTGTCTCTGCTTCAATACAAGAAGCTAAGAATTTGAATCTTTCAGTGTATATTGTTTCTTAAGTGAAAAGTACTTTATTAACAAATGCCTCTAAAGAAAAATTTACTTCAAATCTTTGCTTTCACATAATGAACTTTACAGTTCTGGGGAGCAGCTGTTGCTCCATAAAAGAGATTCAGAGGCAATATCTTTTTAATATTTAAACCTCACCTTAAACTCACCACAGGAGGACTTAAGCCTTTGTTAGATGCTATCAAGTGAGATTCAAATTCACTGGTGAAAAACAAAAAGGCTTTACAGAAAGTAGAGGAAACTTCTGGGATCAATTGTTATCAATTATAATCAATGGTAATCAAATATTAGCTGCTTATTTTAGCAAAGAAAGCATTAATGTAAAATCATCTTTCTTCATCTCCAAGTAAAGTTTTAACATCCTATTATGACACTGAAATTTTGATGCCATAAAGCTCCTTGCTGAGTGAGTGCCTTATAGTATTCTACAACCAGGCACACTTATGCCTAGGTGAAGCGAAGGGATCCACTTACTGGCATGTGGCACGATCCTGTTAGGCTACTTAATATGGGGAAGAGGGCATGTTTGTGTTTTTTCCACAGAATGCTGCAGGAGCATGGAGCATTCCCTACAAATACTTAAAGAACAGCCAAGTCACTCTCATATGCTAGCTTCCAGAATGATTCATGTGACAGGCTGACCTGTGAGTTGCTGAATGAAAGCTGTATCGGGTGCACAGAGAAGGAGGAAGTGGGGAGAGCAGACACTTGCAAGTAACATGAAGAAACTCTATCTCCACCACAGACTCCAGCAACAACAACAACAAAAAAAACGACCTGGTGCTGACTTAAAAGCAATAAAAGAAGCTGACTCATGAGGCAGAGGGACTGGTACAGAGGATGAGCAAGAATACTACTGCTCTTCAACCAGATTTGTTTAGACTTTGCTACTGCTACTAATTTGATTTTTTTTTTTATAGTAACCCAAAGCTCAGGCCAACTCCCCTATAGCTGTGAAAGCTTGTGTTCCTTACCCATATACTATATTGTTAGATAATTTTAATAGAGTTAAGATCACCAATCTTGGCAAATCTTTTCATATTCATTGTAATTCTTGTCAATTAACTAATTGTTTAGACCCTAATTTAAATAAGGAATCTGCTGTTATGATTTTGTTAAAGAGCCCTGTTTATGTTTTGCTGCCTATAGAGTTAGGAAATGATCCTTGGTTTAAAAATTCAGGGATGCAAACTTTGAAAAGGTTAAATAAGCTTATTAGACCAAAGAGATTTGTTGCAGCTCTGATTTTTCGGAATTACTTCAGCTGAAGAATAAAATTAGAGGGGGAACTGCTACATCCACTCCAGTAGTGACTCACATGACAGGCCTGGAAAGCCTGGAAGCAGTCCCGAGGCAAAGAGTTTCACGGAAACTTAGCCTCCTGGAACCTTGGCATTCCATAGCTAAAATGCCCCCAGATTTGTCCCTGCGATATTGTGGAGGGTCTTGCATGCTTTCTTACAGTATTTTACTGGATAAGGGTTAGAAATCTCAGAGCAAGCTTAGCAATATTCATTACAGTCAGGTATAGCCGACTACATTGCATATTAGAAGAAAGTTGGTGAAATCTTCTGACAAATGGAGATTCCCTACAGATACTTAAAGAACAGCCAAGTTACTCTCATATGCAAGAATTTACCAAGGCCTAGGAAATAGGTGGGTTGTGGTATTGCATTATTCATGATAAGGTCTGCTAGAGCAGAACCCCCTGGTGCAAGCTTTCACAAGGCTCAAAGGAGTAGCACAAATTGTGACTAGGGTGTGAAATCCTTACCTGGCCCCTACCTTTAGATGACTCTAGGCAGGGCTGTCTTATCTTTACTGTAAACATTGCCTGGTTCCTGCTAGTCCTTTGAAGGCATTCCTCTGTTTTGTGTCAGATACTTCAATGTACCTTGCTTGCTGTGATACCCTACTCATTTGTTTTCTATATTATGTAAAACTGATGCTAAATTTGACAAAATTACATTCAGATACCACACTCTCTTGTGTTCATATTTGTTTGTCATGTGTGCCAACTCCTTGCCTGCCATGGACCGGACCTAATCGGCCCCCCCAATCAGTGGGAATCAGGGGTTCCAGCAGATGGGCACAGAGTCAGTGGGAATTGACAGACAGACACAGACACAAGAGAGTGTGCTGGATCTGAATGTAATGTCCAAACGAACACCAGACTTTTTTATACAGAAGAAAAACAAAAAAACAGGTGAACACATCTGCCAAGTTACTGTGACACAAAACAAAAGGAATACATTCATCAAAAGATGGCGGGAGCCAGGTCCCCTTTTGCCACTTAAAATGGAGCCGGGTTAATGCTCTGATGCAGTGCTAGCCTAGTGAGGAAACCTGTACCAGGGGAATTCCCTTCCACTAACTCTTTCATGGACAACCCACCAATTTGCTGGGCCCTTGTGTATTTCTGTGTTTGGGTGAGACTCAGCTATTGTCCTAAGTAATTACTATGCAGACTAGCCCTGAGCTTTCCTACCTCTGTTCTTTGTAATGCCTGATTATTTTCACTGTCTCTACTAGAAGTGAATTTGAGTGTTACTGAATAGGTAACATTATTACTGGATTTCAAGCTCACAGTCTGCTTCAAGGATTTTCTAGGAACCATTGGAACACTGGTGGAGGCTTAGCTATATGTCAAAAAATCAATCCTTAAAGGCACTTATAATAAAACAATACTGAAAGAGAGCACATGGACTCATACATGAGACTAAAGTGGGGACAGGGTTTGAGTATACGGGCTATGGGAATGCCAAGTTTCCAGGAGGCAAAGTTTCCTTGAAACTCTTCGCCTCGTGACTTTCAGGCCCTTAGGCCTACCAAGCAGACTGCATTGGAGTGGACGTAGCACTTGCCTACCTGTCTAAAACCCTAATTTTCCATGGATTGAGAGAGGCCGACTGGGGCCAGTCCGTGGCAAGCACCTAATGCTGCTACTGTGCCCTTTGTACTCAATTGCTTAGAAGTTCCCACTTCGTTTGCCACAGTCTATGGTATAATTCTGGTTATTTTGCTTGTGTTTTGAGGGGAGGTATTGCTGACTTCAACTCAACTTGCGGTGAGCCTCTTGCCTTTACTTCTGGGTCCTGGGATAACAAGCATCGCCACCAGGCTGGCTTACAATTCTGACTGTTTCTGTTCTCAACACCCTCCACCTTGAGCATTCTCTGCCCAAACAGGGCAAATCCCATCAGGGCACCTTCCTGGACACCCAAGATCTGGAACATGCCACTTCTGTTTCCATAGCACTGTGTGTGTCTCCCTCTCATACTAGGCAATAATGGCCCTTCCCCATTTTTTGTTTCTCCCTTTTGTCCAAGGCCCATTTATTGGTAGACTACATTAGATTCATTAATTCCTTGTCTGCCACAGGGACTCACTCAGCAGAGACTGATGCATGACTCTATATATGGTCCATATATACCTTTGCAGGTTTGCACAACTCACTTAGCAGCATCAAACTCTCATCACAAGAAACTAGGAAGCAGGGAGGAGGGATCAACTCTGACCAGAGGTAGTAGGAACTGTGGGTATTGGGATGGCAGTGCCCAAGTTAAACCGAGACAAAAGTCAAGTCCTACTGTTTACTGGCTGTGGGTAAGTTACTCCACTTCTCTATTTCCGTTTCCTCTTTATTTTAAGATTTATTTTTTATTTTATGTGTATGTATTGTACGTAAACCCCATGCATGGAGGTGCTCAATGAGGCCAGAAGAGGGCAGCAGAACCCTAGAGAAAGCTGTGATGCTGGGGATGTGGGTGCTGGGACTAGAACCTGAGTCCTCTGCAAAACCAACAAGCAATCTCTCCAGCTTCAATTTCCTCCTCTGAAAAAACACACTAGTAAAAATCGGACAACTGTGACCAACCTTGGGTAGGAAAATTAAATGAATTACTACACAAAAAAACCTGCTTAGTACAGCACTTAGTTGACTGAGCAATCAATATGTGTGCCATCATTTTCTTCTCTTTTAATTTTTTTGGTTTTTCGAGACAATATTTTTCTGTGTGGTCCTGGCTATCCTGAAACTCACTCTGTAGGCCAGGTTGGCCTCAAACTCAGAGATCTGCCTGCCTCTGCCTTCAGGAGACACCTGGCTTGAGCCATTATTATATTATTATTATTAATTTTTTTTTTTAGATAACCCTGTTGGTCTAGAACTCACTAGGAAGACCAGACTTGCTTTGAACTCACACAGACCCACACCTTTCTGCCTCCCAAGGGCTGGGATTAAATAAGGAGGCCACTAAGTCTGACCTCTATATCAACACTCCCACCCCTGCTTTTGGAGCCAGAGTCTCAAAATGTGGCCCAGACTAGTCTTGAGCCCACGATCTTCCCACCTTCTTCTCCTAGGGGCTGGGATATGTTTGTTCATTCTACTAATTGGTTATTTTGTGCCCCTGGGAGCTGAGCCTTAGAGCAGTGCTCTGTCCCTGAGATACACACCAGAGGCTATGAACTCTCGTTACTCTCCTGGTCTTTACGTGATCACTGATCTCTACCATCCTTCCCACTCTGTCTGAACCCAGGTTCTCCCTATTCTCTTGGTCTTCTACTAGAACCTTTCAGTATCCTGACCTCAGGAGTCTTCCGATGCTCTGAAGAAGTCTACAATACCCCTCAGGTTAACCCTCACAAAACCTGTGAGTACTTCCCCATTACCCTCAGGGCAGAACCCAAATGCTTCACCAGACTCGCTGCACCCTGGAACAGCTCTCAGGAAACCCCTTCCATCTCTACACCACTCCTACTTGTCTCCCCACCTACGATGCCCATCACAGCAAATGCCACCGTCTCCTTCACTCATTTCTCCACTAGTAAGAGGGCAAGTTTCAGCTCTACAAAGTTCAGCTAGGCCAGCTTTAAAAGTTTCATTTTCTCTTTTCTATTTCTTCTTTCTTTCTTTCTTTCTTTCTTTCTTTCTTTCTTTCTTTCTTTCTTTCTTTCTTTCTTTTTCCCCAAGACAAGGTGTCTCTGTCACCCTAGCTACTGTAGAACTTATTAAGTAGACCAGGCTAGTCTCCAACTCAGAGATCCACTTGCCTCTAGTTCCTGAGTGCCGAGATTAAAGAGTGAGCCACCACTGCCTGGCTTGAATCATTTTCAATCAATTCATCAATCAACTTTTCTATCTTCTTACAAGTCTCCCCCCACCCCAAACCTAGGACCGCATGTGTGTTACACAAATGCTCTAACACTGAACTACATCCCCAGAACCCCAAATTATTCCTTCATTTCCTCTATTTTGGTCTATAACTCCCTAAGGCCAAGGGTGACCTTGAATTTAAGATTCCCTCCCCTTACTTCCTCAGTGCTGGGATCACAAATGTGTGCTACCATGCCTGGTTTATGTGGTGCTAAAGACTGAGCTCAGGGTTGTGTGGATGCTAAGCAAGAACTCTACCACGTTCGCCCAACCCATTTCCATGACTTATGATCGAGTGAGTTACTACCAAAGAATTCAGCTATTGTTTTGACCTCAACACTGCCTCTTCATTCTCTTTCCGCAGTATGTGCCTCCTTTGGGGACTCGATGTCTATGCTGTATTAAGTCTTACTGGGACCCAGGTATAGTGGCATGTGCTGTTCATAATCCCAGCATGTATGAGGCTTCAGGAGAAGGATTACTGTAAGCCAGGGGCTAGCCTGAGTTACCTAGTATGAGCCTGTAAAAAACCAAAAATCCATGTGGGAATATCTTTAAATATTTCCCCTCTCCCTCTCTTGGTCTGAAGGTAGTCATACAACAAAAGACAGTTTGTAAACAGATCTCAGGTAAGGAAACAGCAGCATATTCAAGTCGGGGTACATTCTGTGAAGGTGTGTCTCTGTGTTTTCAATTGCTAATTCTGGACCAGCAGAGAGCTAAATGCTGGCAGAATCCTGGTCTTGCCATTTCTACGGCCCATTACGGGGTTTCTATTTTGTAAATATTCATTCTTCTTCATCTGATCTAGAATTGTATCTGATTGGCTGTCATAGGGAGCTGAGAGACAACAGCTAGGCAGGAAGTGGAGGGTGGCTTTTCCAGGAGAGAAAGGGATTCTGGGAGAAGAAATCAGAGGTGAGGGATTCAGCCAGCAGACAAGGGGGTAAACAGGACCAGAGCTGAGCAGAGAAGTAGAGCTGGCCATATAGCATGACGTGGTGCCAGGGTTAGTCAGGTTAGAGCAGCTACAAGACTGCCCTCCATGAGAGGCCTAAGCATTGAGTTTCCAAGTAGTAGTTGCTTCCCCATTTTCTCCTGCTGTTAGAAACATATTTCATCAAGAAAATGTAACTAGCTCCATCATCCCAGCATTAAAATGGGTTGAGTCAGGGAAGATAGGCAAATCTGAGGCCAGGTTAGGCTATATAATGAGTACCAGGCCAGCTAGGGCTACATAGCAAGTCTTAAATAAACAAATAAATAAATACATGACTGCAGGACCCAAACACACAAGAATCTAAGCTCTTACAGTTCTGGAACCTTGCTTTTATTATTATCATCATCATCATCATCATTATTTTGATGTACTTTTATACTAAGACCATGATAATATTTTTTATTAGTTATTAGCTCAGGTCAGTGTGCTAAGATAATGCCAGCCTTGCATTTCTCAAGGGCAGGAATTGTATTATGCCACTGGACAAAACAGTTTGTTCTGGAAACAAACGCATGTTTCCTCCCAAAGTGTTTCCCCCACCCCACACCCAATTTCAAATTAATCAGTGTCTTAATGAGCTTGCAAACTCAAGATTTTTGCAACTGTATTATTCTATAATGGCTACACCATGAACTGGGCAACCGAGTACTTTTTTTTAAAGCAACCGAACACTGTTCCTACCATGCCTACATTCAAAACAGCACACGATAACTGTTATGCTCCAATCTGCGTTTCCGGGAGATGAGAGCTACAGGTCCGCCCGAGGGATACTGGAGGTTAGAGTCACTCCAAGTTCCCGGTGCTCTCGGACCAACGCAGGAGGGCCCACAGACGCCGGGTCACCCAGGCGTGCAAGCCCGCCTGTCAGTCTCTCCCAGGAAGGACAGATCAGGCCAGCTCGTATCACGTGAAGCTCCCATTTCCGGAACCAAAGACGCGCACTGCACGTGAGCCGCCGATTGAAGGGTCCCGCGCGCCCACCCTGCCGCGTCCCTCCGATCGTACAGGAAGAAGCTCCCGGGGTCCGCGGTCCCCGCCCGTCGCGTCACCCCGCACCCTGCGTCCCCGATGGTCGAGCCGCTGCGGCTCTGGGTAGCTCCCAGCCCGCAGTCTCCGCCCCCTGAGCCCAGCACAGGAAGCCGAATGGCGGGGACAGGGCTCGGCGCCTCACTCACGTCTTCCAGCCGGCTGCCCGCCGCCATGACCCGCCGTCGCGGGCCAATGCCCCGCCAGCCTGACCACTCCACCAGCGCCCGGGCGCCGACGGCCCGGGACAGTCGCACCTACTAGGACCTGCGCGCCCCGCCTCGGACACACCCACTCTGCGCTCGCCCCGCCCCGGCCGCCCAAGGTCACGCCCCTCCACCTAGATCAGCCGATCAGCAGCTAGGGGCGTGGCCCTCCCTGCAGACTCCAGCTTTGAGCTGCAGTGTAGCCCAGGCGGTTGTTTTGGGGTTTCCCCTAAACTGTTGCTTCATCCGTTTATCAGAGATTTGGAAATTAAAGGATGAATTTCTCGAGCAACCATTTAAACCAAGTAAACTACTTCTCTTTAGAACATTAACTTATTTCTGTTGGCGCAATTTTTGTTTGCAGCAATATAGCTCTGTTTGGAAAAAGACGCAGTAAAAATCGCAATTCCACCTGTAGAGGGACTTAATTAGAATAGATTCCAATTTCTATAACAGGATTTACAGATGTCTCCACAGGAAATTCCTGTCTTTTTTTTTTTTAAAGGTATTCTGTTTCTGTTTTCCCCTTCTCCGTCTCTTCTTTTTCCGTCTTTTGATTATTTTTGGTTTCAGTTTTGTTTTTATAAGACAAGGTTTCTCTACATAGCACTGCGTGTTCTGGAACTCACTATGTAGACCAGACTGGCCTTGAACCCTCGGAGATTCACCTGTCTTTGTTGCGCCTAGTGGAATGCTCGGATGAGCCACCACACTTGGCCATTAAGTCAGTTCTTCCACTATGTGAATCCTGGGCTTGACAGCAAATGCCATTCATTGTCCAGTCCTCATTTTTGTAAAAATTAAAACAAGGTCTCAAGTAGCTCACACTGACCTAGAAATTGATGTGCACTGAAACGGGCCTTCAATTCCCGATCCACTTGCCTTCACACAGTGAAATCTGGCATTGCTAGTGTGCATCATCGCAACGGATGAGTTGTTTTGTTTTATATACAAAGTATTTTTTAAATTGCTTTTATTTTATGCATTTCAGTGTTTTATTTGCATGTGTGGCTATGCACTGTTTGTGTGCCTATTGCCCGGGGAGGCCAGATGAGACACTGGAGTTAGACAGTGGTTCTGGGAATCAAACCCAGGTTTTTTTGGAAGAGTGGTTAGTGCATTTAAGCACTGAGCCATCTCTGCAGGCCAAGTTTTAAACACACACACAGAGAGAGAGAGAGAGAGAGAGAGAGAGAGAGAGAGAATCCAACTGGGGAACTGGGTGTGGTGGCACACACCTGTAGTTCCAGGACTTAAAGGAGGCAAGAGAATCGTGATATCAAGGCCAGGCTTTGCTTTATAGTACATTAGAGGCAAGCCTGGGTTACACGAGATATCTCATGAAGAATGAAGAGGGATTTGAAGAAGAGTCCTCAAGGTCTGTGGTTGAAGAGGAATTGGAAGGCAAAGATGTCATCAACGCCGAGCAGACTGGGCCCCAAGGACAGTGAGTAGACTTGTCCATTGGAAAGAATGCCTGTCCTCGTGTCCTGGAACAGCTAGCTGAATCATGTTGGCTCCTTCCTCTGTAAAACCAGCTTCTCCACAGGCCCTGGGAAGGAATAACCCTGAAATCCTCAAAGAACATTTCCTTATGTACTGCGCAGTTTTAACTGGCCTTTACTCTTTTAAATGAGCATTTACTGGCGTCTGTTAATTATATGTAATAACAGGTTTCATTATGGCATTCTCATACGTGTGTATAAGGTATTTTAGTTATATACAGCGCACGTTGCCTTCTCTTGCCCCCTCCCACTGATTCCCTTTCTTTTCCCAGCTAGTCCCCTTTCTGATTTCAAGGCAGCAATGTGAAATGTGTGTGTGCATGCTTGAGCATGTGCCTGTTTGTAAGTGTAATATAATGAGTGTAAGATTACATACTTACAGAATCATGTATCACCCTCTCTCCCTCTCCCTCTCCCTTTCCCTCTCCCTCTCCCTCCCCCCCCTTGATTAATTCTTTATTAAGAATATAGAAAGTCAGGCCATTGAGTGGCTTAGCAGGTAAAGGTGCTTACTCTGAAAGTCTGACCTGATGACTTTCGTTCAATCCCCTAAACCCATGAAAAAGTAGCAGGAAAGTGTTGAGAGATGACTCCGCAGTTAAGAGCACTGACTGCTCTTCCAGAGGTCCTGAGTTCAATTCCTATCGACCATATGGTGTCTCAAAACCATCTATAATGGGATCTGATGCCCTCTTCTGGAGTGTCTGAAGACAGCAACAGTCTACTCACATGCATAAAATAAATAAGTAATTTTTTTTTTAAGTAGCAGGAAAGAACCAACTCCACAGTGTTTTCCCTGACCTCTATTTATTACACCATACCACGAATACCCCACCCCACAGAGGAATAATAAACAAAAAATCTAAACATACTTTAAAAATAAGTAAAGTTGGATTCAGATCTAGTTTAGCTGTGTTGGACTTTTTTTATTCTTTTGTGTTTTGAGGCAGAGTCTTATGTAGCCGAGGCTGGCCTCCAATTCATTCTGTAGCTACAGATGACCTTGAACTTGTGATCCTGTCCTGCATGACAGGTGGGAAACACAGGATGCTGAAGAATGGGTTAGCAAGCAGCCAGAGAGGTAAAATGAGAGCCGTGGTAAGGAACAGAACAAACAGGACGTGTGTGCAGGTCGCTGAGAGGACGTGAAATAGGCCGGGAAGGCTGAGGATGTCAGATTGGCAACCACCCTCTCATTGTCTGTGTATTTCCCGTTTGTCCTTCTTTCCATCCATCCGTTCTTCCTTCCTTCTTGCCACCTTTCCCTTTCTCTGTCTTGTCATCTCTTCTTAGGTTTTTCTTCTTTTTCAGCACAGACTGGCATGGAGTTCCGGCTGGCCTTGAACTTGTTGTGTAGTTGACAGGATGACCTTGAATTCCTGATATTTTTTTGCTTCTGTTGCCCAAGTACTGGGATTACAGCTCATCACATAGTTCACTCTTACTTATATTCACTATTGTTACTGTGTGTGTGCACACTCACGAACATGTGAATGTATGAGTGTGTGCATGCTACACCATGCGTGGAGGGCACGGCTATTCCTCTTCTCCCACCGTGGGTTCCAGGGTTCAGACTCAGGTCATTAGCTGGCATGGCTCGAGCTTTGACCAGCTTGGCTATTGTGCCAGCCATGCCTTACAGTTTTAAGAACTCCTTTTATTCTGAGCACATTTTTCTGCCAGTCTGCCGTCCATCCAAGGTTAACCAGTGCTGAGCAGAGAGCCTTAGAATAACCAAGCTCAACTTAAATTTGACTTCCAGCACTTTCCTTGTCTGTAAAGTGGACAGACAGACATTTATAAAGGGAGAGTAAGTGGTAGAAGCTTGCCTCAGGAGCTGGAGGAAGAGTGGCTTCAATCTCCAACACTGAAAAAGAAATATCTTCCTTTGCATAAGTCTGCTATGTTTGAGGAACTCATGAAATTCTGGCTTCCTTCCTGTCCCCTCCCCTCCCCATCTCTCCACTTCTCTATATTATAAATTGCTGGGGTGGAGGGGCCAGGTGCACACAGTGCTCTTTGTGGGCATCCAGCACGGCACTAAGTGCAATTAAGTATCTAATAAATGCCTTTTGATTAATTTCAGCATCATCCTAAGCAAGTGAAAATCACTCTGCCCAATCTCCCTGATTAGATGTGTTTCCCCTGGAAGAAGTTCAGATGGCACTGATGCTAAATTCAGCACCGGTGAATTTTAGCAAATGGCCTTATGAGGCTTCGGTTCATCGCTCCTCAGAGATGGGATGATCACCCTCACACCTGCCTCCCAGCCCCACCTCTATGTTTTTGGACATATTTATCTCTACACCTGGAATATGAGACCCTGCCTTTTGATCAACGTAGCATATACTTTTCTTGTTTTGGAGACAGAGTATCAGGAAGACTTAAGGGAGGAGGGTTTAATTTGCCTCATAGCTCATCTACATAGTCCATCCTGACAGGATCCTCACACAGCAGGAGCTGCAGGCAATCAGTCATCTCAAGAGGCAGGAAGCATGGGTAGGGGTGGAGGGTGAGGCTGGTGCTCACCGGGGATGTGGGATGCAACTGGTGCTCAGTTCCCAGGGGATGGAGGATGTAGCTGGCGCTCAGCTCATAGTGGATGGATCTGGTGCTCAACTCTCAGACGCTGAGGGATGCAGCTGGTACTCACCTTTAGGGGTTGTGCTGGGGTCTCATTCCAGGATCCCAGCCCATGGAATGGTGCTGCCCATATTTAGGGTGAGGGGAGTCTTCCTACTTCATCCTAATCTAAAAGTGCCCTCTACACCTCCCCAGAGGTTTGTTTCCATGGTGATCGTAAAGCCCATCAAATTGACACTCAAGATTAATCACCACAATCCTAGAGTTATGTAACCTAGAGCCAAAGAGGCTGAGAAGCTGAGGGCTCATGGGTGAGACTGCTGAGCGCCTGTGGGTTATCACTGCCCCCACCCCACAGCAGACGGGGAGCAGATCGCTCAGGAGCAACCCTCATTTCTCTTTGTTCACCTGCCATTGCTCTTCTGCAAGAATCCAGTCTCTGCCAGGTGTTTGCTGATTCTGCAGACTTTCCTGAAGGGCTGGGGCGCGGGGGGGGGGGGGGGTGCAGGGTCCTCACCAGTTTCCGCTGTGCTGCCACTGCCCCCTTCTCTCCTCCGGATTTCTCTAATTGGCGAAAACCCCAAAGGAACATTTCTCCTTGTTTCCTACATCCGTGCATAGCTCACATTTTTGTTGTCTGTGCAATTTCTCGACGCCGTAGCCCCTTCCCCAAATAGTTTATCAAAATATATTTGTTGTTTTACTTTTGTTGACACAGGGTCTCACGTAGGCCAGGTTGGACTCCAACTAAGTATGTGGCCAAGGATAACATTGGCCTTCTGATCCTCCTGCCTCCACCTCACCAGTAAGTACTAGGACTGAAGGTGTGTGTCACCAACCCCCTCAGGCCCGTACCACAAATACTTCTTCCCTACAAAAGAAGAACTCTTTTCTTATTATATATTAATTGTATATAATAACGCTGCACTATGACATTTTTATGCAGGAATGTACTGTGCTCTACCATACCCTCCCGTTAGCTCTCCCCCCAACTCCTTATGTTCCCTTACTGTTCCCCCAACTTTGCTTTCATAGATGTGTGTGTATGTGTGTGTACACGCCTATGTGTACACGTTCTTGTTCTCTTTCCTCTTGTATTTAAGAAAAACATTATTTTTTATTTATTATGGATGGTGGACGGGAGGGATACGGTGGAGGGGTCACGAGAGTATTACAGTGCACACGTGGAGATGAGAGGACAACTTCTAGAATCAGTTCTTTCCCTCCACTATTTGGATTGCCAGATGGAACTCAGGCCATCTGCTCGGGACTATCTCCCAGGCCCTGTGACGATACAGTTTCTCCACCTCTTTACATCGCTCTCTACTGAGCGCTGCATCCCTACACCACACCAGTAGCTGCTTCCTAGTTTCAAGCAATGGAGTCAGGGCAGGTCGTGATTTACACTGTGTGTTTTGGGGCACTGTGAATGATGAGGAAGCTTAGAGGAGGTGACTGGCAACATCGCACTTTAGTAGTGCAGTTTCTACGCTTCCCACTGAGTGGCGCTGTTTCCCTGTTAGTCAGACAGAGATAACGCCGCTGTAGGCTAGCAAATTTTCAGTTTCTGGCTAAGCCCTTACAATGATGGTCCTGATTCCTTTTGGTGGTATATTTGAGAGGCTTTTAAAGTGACTTCTAAGAAAGCAAAGTGAGCTAGACTTTGAAAAGAACTTAGTGACGCACTTGGTGATAGGACACTGATAGAGCCAAACGTCTAAAGACAGAATTCAATTAATTTTTCATCTTTTTGCTGGCGTGGAACTCACTATGCAGAACAAGCTGGCCTCGAATTTGGATGATCCTTCTGCCAAGTGCTGGAATTGCAGCCTCACTACCCAAAGTTGTAATTTTAAAATGTAAGAGTTCCATGTGACAGAGTAATATATACTTAGAAGCTGAGGCGGCCAGTCCGGGTAAGATAGTGAGCTGGGCATCACGCTCCTTACATAAGGAGGAGACTCCAGCTACCGGTGCCAATATCACCATGTTTAGGTCACCAAGGCCAGACTTTTGAGCACTGCATTAGCAGTCACTGTAAGTCTTACAGTGAGGGGACAGACACAAGAAGCCAGGGTGAACAACCAAAACTAAGGAATATTTCAAACCTGTGACTTTGAAAAACTACAGTCTAGATGACTTTGCTTTCCCTTTAATAAGACCAGGAAAAGAGAATTGATATTCATGGCATACATGCTAACATCAAGCACTGATACAGTAATGGATATTACACTCAGCGAACAATGAAGGTTACTCCTGAGAGCTTCCTATGCAGAGAGATCTGCTCCACATCTGTGGCCAAGAGCTCCAGCAAAGTGTAAGCTCATGTGAGAACAACGTCCTAGGCTTTCCACTGCCTACAAGAAGGTGTGGTTTGACTGAGAATGCCCCCATAGGCTCATATGTTTGATATCTAGATCAGCAGTCGGTGGAACTGTTAGGGAAGGATGGGGAGGGGTGGCCTTGTTGGAGGAGGTGTGTCACTGGGGCTGGCTTTGAGGTTTCAGAAGACCAGGACCATTCCCAGTGTGCTCTCTCTGTGCTTCCTGTTTGTGGATCTGGATGTGAGCTCTCAGGTCTCTCTCTCTCTCTCTCTCTCTCTCTCTCTCTCTCTCTCTCTCTCTCTCTGTGTGTGTGTGTGTGTGTGTGTGTGTGTGTGTGTAGGTCAGAGGACAACTTCCACTATTATCATCAGAAACACTGTCCACCTCCCTTGACACAAGATCTGCCATTGCTTATGTATGCAAGTGGTTTTCTTCTCTATGCACACACACTGTGTGCACAGAGACACCAGAAGAGATGCTTGAATCCCCGGGAACTGGAAACATGGCTGTTTGTGTACAACTATATAGATGCTGAGAACTAAACCCCAGACTTCTGGAAAGCACTCTTAACCACTGAGCTATCTCTCCAGCTTTCTCTACTTTGCTTGTTTGAAACAGAAGCTCACTATCCCAAACTGGAAAAAACCTTTTTGTATGATGCAGGCTTGCCTCTAACTTGTGTGACTCCTCCGTCTGCAGCCTCCTAAGTGTTGGAATTTCAGGTGTACATCATCAAATCAGGGAAAACGGGGAGAGAGAGAGAGAGAGAGAGAGAGAGAGAGAGAGAGAGAGAGAGAGAGAGAGAGGTGTGTGTGTGTGTGTGTGTGTATTTGAGACAAATTCTCCCTACAGATCCCTGGCTGTCCTGGAACTCACTGTACGACTACACTGACCTTGAACCCTTGGAGAGTCGCCTGCTGCCGCCTGAGCTCTGGGACTTTGGGCAAGCACCACTACACCCAGACGCTTGCCATTTTCTTGCATACAGTGTACTTTGAACACAGGAAAGTGGGTGTTTCTGATGGAAGAAAAAGTTTTCATCTGAAATTTACTTTTTAAGACTTTTTAAATTTATGTGTATGTATACATGTGTATACATGCCTATGCCTTGTGTGTGCACAGGTGCCCACAGGGCAAAAGAGAGCATTTAGATGCCCTGGATCTGGAGTTACAGGCAGCTGTAAATTGCTCACCATGGGCTGGGAGCTAAACTTGGGCCCTATGGAAGAGAAGAGAACATTCTCTTAGTGGCTGAGCCTTCTCAGCCCTTTCTGAAATTATTTTAAAATTGCAAGATTGAGACAATAGAATAAGGTTGCTATGTTGCCGAAGAGATGATTTTGCACATGCATTCTTTTTAAATTGTCTTCAATATTGCCTTTATAAAGAAATCTTAGATGACATTTTTATTAGATTGATTCACTTTATGTGTGAGTTGTTTGCGTGCGTGCGTGTGTGTGTGTGTGTGTGTGTGTGTGTGTGTGCATGCACCATGTGTGTGCTTGGTACTCATGGATGTCAGAAAGGGCATTAGATACCCTGGAGCTGGAGTTATCATTAGTTGAATCACCCTGTGGGTACTGAGAATCAAACCCAGATCCTCTGAAAGAGCAGCAAGTACCTTGAACCTCTGACCAACCAATATAATTGACAATTTTAAGGCATGAATGGAAAGCAACAGAAAACAGGTTCACTTAAGGCTTTAAGTATTGGCCTCCCCCACCCCCATCTTTCTTCTCTTTTCTTTTTCCTTTTTTCTTTTTTCTTTCTTCCCCTTTTTTTTTTTTTTTTTTTTTTTTAAACAGGGTTTCTCTGTGAAGCCCTGGCTGTCCTGGAACTCACTCTGTAGACCAGGCTGGTCTCGAACTCAGAAATCCACCTGCCTCTGCCTCCCAAGTGCTGGGATTAAAGGCATGCATTACCACTGCCCAGCCCACGCCAATCTTTCAACTGGATATATTCAAATAATTGAAATTTTAGGGAGTTTCACGGTCTGTTCTAGGGGAAGAGATGCAATGATTTTACATGTGAGCATCCCTACATAATAAACATGGAGGTATAGTATTGAGGCCCAGCCTCAAGCTTTCTTCAATCTGCTATAAGGCTAAGAAGGGAACCGAAGGAGGCCTGGCTCAGCAGTTAAGAGCACTGGCTACTCTTACAGAGGACTTGGGTTTCATCCCAAGTGCCCACATAGCAGCTCACAAGTATCTGTAACTCCAATCCCAGGGATTCCAAAACGTTCTGTGACCTTTGAGGACACCAGGCACACATACAGCACATGCATGCAGGCAAAATAATCCATATACATAAAATAAAAAATAGAAATCCAGAAGCGGTTGTTGGATCCCCTAGCCCTGGATCCAGGAGCCAGTTGCAGGCAATTGCAATCTGCCCAATGTGGGTTCTGGGAGCCAAACTCCCATCCTCTGAACCCGCAGCAAACGCACTTAAGAAGCAAGTTGTCAAGCGGGGCAGGATGGCGCACGCCTTTAATCCCAGCACTCAGGAGGCAGAGGCAGGCAGATTTCTGAGTTCGAGGCCAGCCTGGTCTACAAAGTGAGCTCCAGGACAGCCAAAAAAAAAAAAAAAAAAAAAAAGCAAGTTGTGCCTCCAGTCCCACCCTTAGCATGCTAATGAGCTTCTCAAATACTTACCCCTCATAACTAGAGAACAGTGACAAGATGAATCGAACCAAAGTTGTTTGAACTCCAGTATTATAAACACTCTCTCTTGCTTCATCTACTTATGAAATAACATTTAAGATTTTCTGTCATCTGTTTCTAAAAAAGGAAGGGAAGGGAAATGATTTCCAAGTGTTTGAAATATGGTGTTTCTATTTAGATTAGGATTGGATCTCACATTTCTGCAGTTTCTATGGTTTGAGGGGAAAGCTTTGGCTAGTTTACTGTTTCAAGTTTCTACTACTTTTTAATATGTACATGTGTGCCTGAATGGGAATGTACATCACATACACACAGGAGCTCGGAGAGGTCAGAGGAGGCGCCAGGTGCCCTACAACTGGAGCTACAGAAGGTGGTGACTGCTTGCCGCGTGGGCACTGGTACTAAACACCAGTCCTCTGCAAGAGCTCCAAGTGCGCGTCACGTGTGACCCTTCTCTCCAGCCCGGTACTTTCTTCCCTTCTTTCCAGGGGATTCCTGCTTACCTTCGCTCCCTGGATCCTGACTTCACGTGCGCTACAAGACCCGCTGTGGCGCCAGTGATGGACTGTCTTCCGCAAACTTCCTTCTCTAAGACCTTTGCTCTAGCAGGAATATGAGCAACAGCGACAATACTGGTGACTGGTCAGAGATGTGAATTCTGGGGCCCTGCTTCAGATCATTGGGGGTGGGGTTTTGTTGTGTTACAGTGTCTCGCACAGCCACTGCTAGCTTTAAATTCACCACGTTGTTGAGATTGACTGTTTTGTTTTTTGTTTTGTTTTGTTTTGTTTTGTTTTGTTTTGTTTTGTTTTGTTTTGTTTTGTTTTGTTTTTGAGACGGGGGTCTCTCTGTGTAGCCCTGACTCTCCTGGAACTCACTCTGTAGACCAGGCTGGCTTGGAACACAAAGATCTGCCTGCCTCTGCCCCACACTTAGAGACATACAGTGCTCTCTTTTGGCCTGAGATTGACTTTGAACTCCTACTCTTCCTGCAGATTCTGCCTTCAAGTGTGAGGGTTACACCTGATCAGCACACCTAGTGGAGACGTGATTTGAGGCCCAACAACGTGCATTTCCCTATGCAATTCAGGACCTAGGTTGTGCTCCGAATGTTTAAGTTTTAGTACCTAAGAATCAATTAAGATGTGTTAATGAGCCGGGCGTGGTGGCTCACGCCTTTAATCCCAGCACTCGGGAGGCAGAGGCAGGTGGATTTCTGAGTTCGAGGCCAGCCTGGTCTACAAAGTGAGTTCCAGGACAGCCAGGGCTACAGAGAAACCCTGTCTCGAAAAACCAAAAAAAAAAAAAAAAAAAAAAAAAAGATGTGTTAATGAATTTGCTTAAAGAAAAAAAATTGTTTTGTTTTATCTTTTTGCAGAGTTAAGTCGACCCACATTTAACATATAGTTTCAAAATACCTGGGAATAAAAATGTGTGAACTGTGCAATTATAAATACTCGTTTGTAAGAATCTGAAAATCGCTGAAGGGAGACCTCAGGCTCAGTATGTAAAAACAAAGAGCATTTATTCTGCAGAAACAACTAGTGTGCAGGGGTTAACCGTCTTTTAAGATGGTGACTACTGACAAATGTGCGCAGGCACATAGGGAACTGGGGAAACTCTCTTGAGGGACTAGGAAATCTAAAGTTTCATTGGTGGGTGCTATGGGGTCACAGGTGGTCAGTGGCCTGCATTCCTATGTCATGAATGTTTAACCATAGGATAAGACAGGGCTACCCAGCACAGATGACCCGTTCTGAGATAAGATATTTCCCCACCTTTGCGTTTATCCCCAGGCTGTTCTTTAGGAGGGCATTTATGATCTTGTTTTGGATTTTATGGTCCGTCCCTGGAGCTTGCCTTACGGCCTTTTTTTTTTTTTTTTGGAAATCAGGGCTGGTCTTTAATGGAGACAAGTGGGGTTAATGGTGTCTTTTCACTTTCTGGTGAAAAGCAGAAAAGTTTAAAACTTTCTTTTCAAGCAGCCATGAAGGCCTAAAAGCTTGGAGCTAGTCCAGAGCCTAGCCAACACATAGGCCCTGTTGGCTCTAGTCACAAACTGTATGGAAAACCCATTTTCTACCCCATCTTTTGCTTTTTCCCTGTTCCAGGGTGTTTATACTTGTTACCAGGACCAGTTCTGTTTATTTGTTTGCTTGTTCTTTATTTTGTCACGTTGTCTCACAGCCCAGGCTGGCCTGGAGCTCCTGCCTGCAGCTCCCAGGGGCTGAGATCACTGCCTAAGCCACATGCTGGATGCTCCTGGGTATTTCCATGGCTTTGTAAGCAATTTCTTTGTTTCAGTCTCAATTCTCATCTCAGTCTGTTTTCTATACATTAGTCAGAGTGATCTGTAAGAAGCAAAAAAATCAAATTATGATGTTCCTTTGTTCAGAATGCTCAAATGGCTTTGCCCTCACACTGAATAAAATCAGACTCTGTTCCGGGCCTTTCAGGTCATGAGACTTTCCATCACTTACTTTAGTCTGAGACGTTCTAGCTCCCCACCCACGGGATTCTTACAAAGGCATGATGGTCCTAGAACATTCAGATAAGGCATTTAAGGTAACGTACCTTAGAACTGACTACTGAGAAAGAAAAAAAAAAAAAAAGAACCCTGAGCTTCCATATTTCAGCTTCAAAAAGGAGACTGCAGGGAGAGGGGAGTAACTCACCAAGCCCCCCTGCTTTTAGATTTTGAGGTTTCCCCCTCCCACAAGTACTCATACCAAGCCACACCCACAGTCATGCCCACCAAGTAGTACTAGGGTCCAAATTCAAGACCTTGCACATGCTAGGTAAATACTTTGCCACTGAAGGATATAAGAGGCTATCTTACAGAGCAGTGGTGCTGCATGCCTTTAGTTCTAGCATTCAGGATACCCGAGTACCAGTGGATCTCTGAGTTTTAGGCCACCCTGCTCTATAGAGAGTTTCAGTCAGCCAAAGCTACAGAAACCCTGTCTCAAAACCCAGCCTTTTATTGACCTTTATGAGATTTTTAGGTTAATATCCGGTGTCTCAGCAGGGCATCATCGCACATCTGTGTCACTATACTTTGTCTTTGTCTGTTCTGTCTTCGACTGTCCCTCCAACTGAATCCCTTACCCCAGTTAGGTTTCCTTTTTGTAGCAGTGTCTTAGTGAGGTAATTCAAGCTAGCCTTGGACTTGGTACAGAATTCAGTCTGGTCTTGAATTCACAGCCTTCTGAGCACAGAGAGATTACAGGTCCCTGCCACCATGGTTGTTCTTGTCTTACAAGGTTTGTTTGTTTGTTTGTTTTTGGTTTTTCAAGACAAGGTTTCTCTGTGTAGCCCTGGCTGTCCTGGAACTTACTTTGTAGACCAGGCTTGCCTCAAACTCAGAAATCCACCTGCCTCTGCCTCCCGAGTGCTGGGATTAAAGGCCTGCAGGCCACCTGGCCTGTTTGTTTGTTTTGAATTGTTGCCTTTACTGGCTAACACCTAGATTGCTCTTTTTTAATTTAGGAAATGGAAATACTGATCACATCTACCTACTGAGTTGTAGAAAAATTCTAAATAAGTTAGTAGTATACATTAGATAAGATACTTATGACCTTCTTTGAGACAGAGTTTCTCTGTGTAGTCCTGGCTGTCCTGGAACTCACTCTGTAGACCAGGCTGGCCTTGAACTCAGAAATTCACCTGCCTCCCAACTGCCAGGATTAAAGGTGTGCGCCACCACTGCCGGGCTTACTTACAACTATTCCTGATGCATGGTAGGCATTTCGTGAATTTTTATCGAGTATTAGAAGAACAACAGCTTTTTGACAGTAGCCATACGTGATTGATGGGCCTCGTTTCAAGCAGGTGCTGTTTGGATGCACCCGCCACTCATCACAAGCAGCCATTTACTCAGGCTGTGACAAGGACAGACAAGCTTATCTTGGAAAAATGTTGATGAAGTGTGACAGGTGATCAAAAATGTCTATGAAGTTTGCAAAGCCGCAGTTCACAGTCCTCTGCAATCTTCAAACCACCAGGATAGTGGGCTGACTCGGGGTTAGGGCTAAAGATGCTTGCAACGTAAGCACAGCGCCTTGTGTTCTGGCCTATAAAATGGCATCTATAAAGGTAGAAGGAGAGAACTGGTTCCTCAAAGCTCTCCTCTGACCTCCATATTTGTGCCTAAGCATGAAAGGAAGGGGTAGTGGGGAAGAAATCGTGGGTGCACAAGAAGGTGCACACAAACAAACATAAGGAAATAAAATGCAGGCTTCTCCTTACAGTACATCATGTGGGTGTATCCCCCGGTCTCAGAAGTGGGACGATTTTATGTTTTCCTTCAAAAAGACCTTTATTTTCTCATTAATTTCTTTTCAGTGGTGGAGCATGCTATTGATCCCAGCTCTTGTGCGCTGAGGCAGGTGGATCTGTGTGAGTTCCAGGTCACCCTCGTCTAGAGGGAGTTCTAGGAGAGCTGGAAGTACACAGAAAAATCATGTTTTCATAAACCAAAAAAAAAAAAATTATACAATATATTTTGATCATATCCTTTCCCCTCCCCCAACTCCTCCCAGGTTCCCCCCACCTCTCTACCCAACAAACTTTATGTTCTCACTCTCTCTTTTGCAAAAAAAACAAAAACAAAAAACAAATACAGCACTGGAATATAGAGTCCATCTTGTGTTGTTTGTGTTGCTGGGCATGGGGCCCACCCTGGATTATTTTTGATATAGCCAATGACATTCTATTGGAGAAAACTGTTTTTCCCTTTTCCAGCAGTCATCAGTCAGGAATGGTTTCGTGGTTAGAAGCGAGACACTATGTCCACTTCCCTCTCCCAGTGCCGCCACCCTGGCTGGCTTAAACCTGTGGAGATCTTGTGCTATCACAGTCTCTGTGTTCATGTGTATATCGGTCCTGTTGTGTCTGGAGAACACAGTTCCCATGGAGTCATCTACCACCTCTGCTCTTTCCATCTCTTCTGCACCTATCCCTGAGCTCTGACAGGATGAGTTTAATAAAGATATCACATGACGGGCTGAGTGCTCTAAGGTCTCTCACTCTCTGCACGTTGTCCAGCTGTGGGCCTCTGTATTAATTACAAAGAAGAAGTTTCTCTGATGAGGGTTGAGCACTATTCTGACCTGTGTGTACAGCAATGATACAAAATGATCATGAAAAGTTATTTGGAAGATCTAGCTGGAGAACGAAGGTTGACCCTTAACCCTTGACTCCTGACCGAAGAACAGCACAGAGGAAATGGCTTATTGGGTAAGGTCACTTGCTATGCAAGCATGAGGACCTGAGTTCAGGTATCCAGCACCCATGTAATAAGTGGCTATCATATGTGGAGACAAAGATGGAAGAATCACTGGTGTTTGTGGGCTGCCCACCTACTTCCAGGTTTGGTGAGATACCCTGTGTCAAGGGAATAAGGCAGAGGCTGACAGAGCAGGAGTCCATATGACCTTCTCTAGATTCTGCATGTGCATGCAACATAAGACATATCTGGAAACACATTTGCACATTCATCACACACACACACACACCACCAAACCCCCAAAAGGGTCATGGACCCTCAGAGGCACACACATGGAACAATGAAGGAGGAAAGGGGCATCAGCCTAGTTAGCCAGATTAGCCCAATCAATACAGGCTATCAACTGGGTGACAGATATCTCAGCCAGATTGTCCTCACATCTTACTATGTAGACCAGGCTGGACTTGAACTCATGGCCTGCCTACCTTCACATACCAAATGCTGGAAATATAGTTGCATACTGCCATACTCAGGTCATATTCAGCTTTAATTCTAGATGGAAATATTGATACTGCTATTATTATTATTATCTTGCATATTAGTAAATATTCGGTCTGGAAAGATGAACCAGTGATTAAGAAGAGCGTTTACTACGTTTCCAGGGGACAAGAGTTTGGTTTCCACACCCACACTGGGCACTCATAATTGTAACTGTAGCTCACAGGGATCTGGTGCCTTCTAGCCTCTGTGAGCACCTGTACAAACCACACACACACACACACACACACACACACACACACACACACACACGAGACATGGGGGGAAAGAAAGAGAGAAAGAAAGAAAGAAAGAAAGAAAGAAAGAAAGAAAGGAAGGAAGGAAGGAAGGAAGGAAGGAAGGAAGGAAGGAAGGAAGGAAGGAAGGGGGAAAGAGAAAAAAGGAAAAAGAAGAAAAGAGAAAAGGGTGGCTAGATGCCTTTCTAAAGAGTTCATTTTCTCAAGATACTTGGTCTGGCATAGGGACTAATTTAGGGACAGCTTTCTTGCTTGACTGCCTGTGCAAAACAACTGAGACCCATCCCAGCACCCTTAGGAAGCCCCATCCTGTCATCCTGTAATATGGCAAAAATTCAAAACATTCTCCGTGTACTGCTTGGGGAACAAAGAGAAAGGTAAGCCTTGCGATCAGCCACTAACAAGCAAAGGATGGGGAGAGTCTTGTCAGTGATTAACGGGCCACTTTGGAAAGCCATTAATAATTGAGCTTTGTTACAAGACTTGTCTTTGGCTTTCGATTCAATGGGAAACAATTTGTTTTAGGACCAGGGTCCAGGCTTGGTGCACGATGGTGACAGGGATGAGACTGAAGTTCAGTTTCACTTCTATACCATTTCCTGAACACTGTCCCATCCACACACCTTCCCTGCTCCTCTCCTTTCTTTGTCCTCCTCCCCTTCCATTCCTTCTTCTCAAAATTAGCTTACAAAATAACAAGAGTCCTTACAGTGCATCCGTGGGGTCAGAGGGCAGCTCTCAGGAGTGAGTCCTCCTTCCACCACCGTGGGTTACAGGCTGGAACTCTGCTCATCCTCACCCAGGAGGTGTTGACCCCACTGAGTCATCTCCCAGGCACACAAGCATGGTACTTGCAGAGAGGGTGGTAGATAAAGGGGTTGGGATGAGTATGATAACTGGAAGCATTTTGTCTGAAAGTCATGGCATGTACAGAGATGGGGGGGGGAGAAACAGAGACAGAGAGAGAGAGAGCAGAGAGAGAGACAGACAGAGAGACAGAAACATGGAGACAAAGAGACAGGCAGAGAGAAATGGAGACAGAGACAGAAAGAAGGACAAGCCCACGGTTCAGGGATATACAGTTGACTAGAGAGGCAGCCTGTAGCATTACCATGAACCAAGTATTTCACCCAATTTCTCCTCCCACCAAGCACCTTTGTTGTGGCTGACAAGGTTCCCTTTTCTTTCCAGTGCTGGGATGGAACCCAGAACAGAGACTCTGCCCATTAGACAGTGCTCAAATCTTGCTTTCTTCGCCTACAGGATTAGCGAGTCACCAACAGGACTCTCCGATAACAATGGGGGTTTGCTCCTTCGGGCACAGATGCCCGTGGCATTGACGGTCACTTAAGTGGATTTGTAGAGAGAAAGAGTTCCCAGAAGACAAGTCTGAGAAATCAAAGGCTTTGCCTTGGCAGGGCGGGGTGGTAAAAGCCTAGCACCAGGGTAGTAGTCCTAGCACCAGGAAGGTAGAGGAGGGAGGATCCAGAGCCATTCTTAGCTTCATAGAAAGTTCAAGGCCAGCCTAGACTATATAAGGCCTGTGTCCAAAAACAGGTAAGTGATATTGTGCTTAAGCAACAATAACAACAAGAACTGTGGCCAGGCTAGAGTGGAAGGCTCATCGGCTAAGAGCATTTATTGCTCTTGCAGAGAATCAGTGTCCAGTTCCCACCCACCTGGTGGCCCACAGCTACCTGTAACTCCAGATCCAATGCCCTCCTCAGATCTCCACAGGCACCAGACACACACACGGAACACATATATATGTGCAGGCCAAAGACTCATACACATAAAACACAACAAATCAAAATTTGTTTTAAAAATGGGGTTCATGTTATAGTAATCTTCAAGGTTCAGTCCATATAAATGATGAGTCATGCTTCAGAGTTCTACATTTCTCTATCCTTATAACTTCTAGCCAGGAAAAAAAAATGTACTGTCAGCTTTGATTGAAGATTAATGTTGCCAGCCTGGTCTACGGAGCGAGCTGTAGTACAGCCAAGGCTACACAGACAAACCCTGTCTCGACACCTCCCCCACCCCTGCCCCCCACAAAAGGCCAAACAAAATCACAATGTTCAGTGTCTTCTTTCAGACTTGAAGGAAGCAAGGAGCCTACTCAGTCTTAACTAAAACAATAAAAGATTTGGTCTGGGTGTGAAGGTGCACACCTTTTAATACCAGCATCACAGGTGATGAGTTCGAAGCCAGCCTGGTCTAAAATAGGGAGACTCAGCCTGAAGACAAAAAAGATATGGGTCTGTTTGCTGTAGTCTTTGAATGAGCTGACAGGAAGGCTGACGAGGGACTAGCACTCAGGATAACAGAGGCTCTGTTACTGGCTGCATCTCAGGTGTCCACTAGAGTTTTCCGTCCTATCATCTAAATAATGAAGAGCTATCGGGAGCAGAAGCCAAATGCTTTTATTATGCAGATGTGAGCCTACAGGACTTAAACAAAGCCCACTTCTGCACACAGCATCACTTCCAGGAGTATACAGACACCTGACACACATGTTGTACTGTCTGGTTTCTGTGTCAACTTGACACAAGCTACATTCAGCACAGACAAAGAAGCCTCAGTTGAGGAAATGCCTACAAGAGATCCAGCTGAAAGGCATTCTCTCAATTAGTGATCAGTAGGGGAGGACCCAGCAAATGGTGGATGGGGCTGTCCTTGGGCTGCTGGTCATGGGCTCTATAAGAAAACACACTGAGCAAGCCAGCGGAAACAGTATTCCCCCACATGGTCTCCTGCCTCTAGGTTCCATCCCTGCTTGAGTTCCTGTCCTGATTTCCTCCAAAGATGGACTATGATCTGAACGTGTAAGCTGAATAAACTCTTTCCTCCCCAACTTGCTTTTTGGTCTTGGTGTTTCATGGCAGCAATAGGAACTCTAAGACACATGTGTGTACACTTGTAAAAGGTTGTCTGTGGGAAATGTGTAGCTCGGTTGCTAGAATGCACATCTGCATCCACAAAGGCCCAGGTTTCTAGCACCACATAGACCGTATGCGGTGACACAAATCTTCAATCCCAGCACTCAAGGGGTAGAGGCAGGAGCATCTTATTTGGTTACCTCAAAAGTTTGAGGCCATCCTGTGCTACACGTGTGAACTTGTGATCTAGAGTCACCTACCAGGCTGCCTAGGTCAGCCTGTGGGCATGTTTTGAGAGACTGTCTTGATTGCACTAATTTAAGTAGGAAGATCAGTCCACTGTGGGCAACGCCATTCCCTTGGCTTCAGTCCTGGATTCTATAAGAGGAGAGAAGATGAGCCAGGTATTTGGCACACACGATTCACCCTCTTTCTGTGCTTTACTATGGGTGTAAATATAGCCATCGGTGGCAGGCTCCAGCTGCTGTGCCTTTACACACAGTGAGGGACTAGAACCTGGATTCTCGCTAATCTAAAACCTTTCTCTCCTAGGTTGCTTTTTGCCAGGACTGTTTGTTTGTTTGTTGTTTTTAATTACAGCTTCAGCCATGAAAACAGGACACCAGCAGAGTAGAGGCAGTTATGTCTGTCTGATTTATGATGTATACTCAACAGGCCAGCTTGCTTAGACTTTTACAGCCATGGCTGTCCCTCCATCTTGGACGGTATGCTCTAAAACCCTGAACCAAATAGAACCTCCCTCCGTTGGTTGTTTTTGTTATAGCAACAAGAAAAGGAACAAACACAGCTCCGGAATGACGAGGTTCCCACCGCTCGCCCACCTCTAGCACTTACATTGGTATGGTCTGCTTGTACACACACCCACCCCACTTCATGTCCACCCTCACATTTATCTATAATTTAACAAGAATTGGCAGTTGTCATTTTGTGGTTTGTTTTACTTTGCTTGGTTTTTGTTCTTGTTGTGTTTGTCTGTAGCCCAGGCTGGCCTCAACTTCCCTATCTACCAGAGGGTGACCCTGAACCTGACGCTTCTGCCTCCTCCTCACAAGTGATAGAATTTCAAGTATTTGATATTACATCTGGTGGAACACCGTGCAAATTTAGAGCCTTTCCATTTTCAGTGTGACAGTTGCGTTTTATCCATATCTGCACAACAGATTTTAAAATCCTGTGACTAACGCAAGGCCGCTCATTCACCTCCTGTCTACCTAGTTCGCTAAGCCTTTGTATCTCACTTACCATCCCGTGTCTTCTGCTCCTACACGAACCACCTACTGTCTATCCCTTACACCATGACACAGATACTATCCGAGGAAAAACCAAACACGTTCACTGTTTCTACCCGGGACCAGCTAGGCCTGTTGTGAGAGCCACCTAGGATAATCCTGAGGTGTCATTTTATCTAAACTGCTAGGCTACAGGAGTTATATGAAAATTCAAACAGACAGCTAAAGAGCAAGAACTAGAATGTGATATTTATCTGGAATAGCATGCATCAAACAAAACAGCTGTTGGTTTTTAAATAAATAAATACTAGACTATAATAAAATGCCTGATTTGTCAAGGCACACCCCTCCCCCAGTTAGTCTCTGACTTTTTCCTGAGAATCCATTCTGTGCCCAGCATCATGACAAGAAAATCCCAGCTCCTTAAAAGTTGGCAGTCGAAATTCTTGTCTCCGGGGATATTTAAATCTTTCTTGGCTCATGATTGTTCCTCTTGGGTGTTGAAATGAAACGATGCCTCCCAGCCTCTTGAAATAGAGCTGTAAGAAACACTCTCCGTGCTCGGGTTTTGACAAAACAATCCTCATAAATCACAGATGTAATGAGCTGTGGTCACAGGGCACAGCTTCAAGGTCTCTCTAATTTCCTACTTTGGTTTAAGGTTCTGGCTATTTTGATATTCTCTCTCTCTCTCTCTTTAATTAACTTTACTTTTAATTAACTGAGGATATTGACTTGATATTTTTTTCCTATGTTTTCCTCCTAATGCTTGCTTCCCATCCCACTGTTCTGACAGGCCATCTGTCAGATTTTTTTCTGGCTTCTTTGAAGCACCATCTATTTCCCCCCTTATCCGTTATTAAAAATATATATATATACAAATATGTTATCATTGCAAGTGGTTCACACAGTACTAAATTTATAAGGGGGTGATCATAATCTACCTCATTCCCACTCTTAATTTTCCTCCAGAGTTAACTACCACTGACAGTTTCAGCTATATCCCTCACTTCGTTTTTTGCACACAGATATCATAGGCGCACACATCTGTTACACATGGCTTGGTGATGCATGCTCATTCTATTGCCTTTTTATTAGGTTAGCATGCACAGTAATGGCTTTCATTATAGCTTTGGCATATATATCTGTTCTCCCCCACCTCTCTTTCCCACTGTGTCTCCTGCCAATATTCCTCACTATCCTTTTTTTTTTTTTTAATTGAGATAGTCTTGTGTAGCCCAGGCTGGCCCTTTCACTCTGCAGTTGAAGATAGCCTTGCACTCCCTTGTCCTGTCTCTGTCTCCTGGGTACTGGGATTGTAGGCATGTGTCACCATGATCTCAGACTTTAATTGACTCCCTAGATCCCTATCTGTACTCTATCATACCATGTTGCTAGTTGTTCTTCAAGATAGAGAATGGGGGCAGGACTTTATTTGTGGCTATGTGGGTTTTAGGATGTAGAGAAGGCTGAGCGTGGTGACTCACACTCATAATCCCAACACTTAAGCACTTGGGGGTGGGGGGATGGGCAGAGAGGCTATCCTTGGTCAAACAATAGGTTTAAAGCCAGCCTGTGCTTTATTTCACGATGTCCCAAGAAAATGAAAATGACTAAAAGAGAATGGGAAAAAAATCGAACAGACTCAATACAATATTGAGATCCATCATAGAATAGATCCCTAGAGCAGAAGTGCTGGGTTAAGCAGATCTCTACCATGCACATTTTTGTCTTTATTGTTGATTTTGAGACAGAGGCTCACTGTTCAGCCCAAGCTACCCTCAAACCTACACTCCTCCTGTCTCTGCTAGCCCCAAATGATAGTATTATAGGTGTGTGTCCCTGTAACTGGCTATAATATACAATTAATAAAGACAAATAATTTGTGTAAAATATCTTCCACTGGAATACCCGGGGCTTCAATTATGGATTGATATATCATCAGCATCCAAATGTCTTTAATTTGTTTAACACTTAAAACCATATTAAAACTGTGCTTTTCAGTGATGGGGATTGAACCTGACACTTTACCTCATATTTGTGTCTATTATTTTTAAGAAATTCAGAAAGAGCGGGGCAGTGGTGGCACACGCCTTTAATCCCAGGGTTTCTCTGTATAGCCCTGGCTATCCTGGAACTCACTCTGTAGACCAAGCTGGTCTCAAACTCAGAAATCCCCCTGCCTCTGCCTCCCAAGTGCTGGGATTAAAGCCACGTGCCACCACTGTCTGGCTTCTTTTTCTTTTTTGTCACAGGGTTTCATGTAGCCCAGGCTATCCTCAAACTCATTCTGTAGCCTGAGGCTGGCTTTTTGTCCCTGATTTTCCACTCTCCATCTCCTAAGTGCTGGATGACAGGTGTGCACCACGCCCAGGTAACTGATATTTGCTTCCTAGTCTTCCTGTGAACATCCTGCACCCCCTCCTGTATATTGTTCTTCACATGAACCCCCACCTGACAATTTATCAGACTCTGAGACTTAAGCTTGCTCATCAGCCTGACATCCATCCACACAGCTGCCTTTGTGGGTCTTCACCCTTGTTCTTTTTCATTTCTTACAAACAGGAAGCCTCTCTCCATCATCTCTTTGGTACAGCAGTGTGTGTCTGTAATCCCAGCACCCCAGAGGCACGGATAGGTGGATCATAGACCATTCAAGGCTGGTCTACAAAGCACGTGCCAGGTCATGCAAGAGAATATTATAAGACTCTGTCTCAGCCCCTCCCACTCCTGCTCAAAAAAGAAAGATTGGCATTTATGATTGAATGATGGGATAAAACTGAAGAAATGGATGCTTCTGAGTTGTAATATATCCCCGTGTATGCTTTTCACTGACATGAGACCCACCCCATCCTTTCTTCTCTTCCTCATTCATTTTCTTTTAAAAAGTTTTGAAGGAACCAGTGAGATGGCTCAGCAGGAAAGGGTGCTTGCTCCCATGACTGAGGACCTGAGTTCATCCCTGGGACCCACATGGTAGAAGGAGAGAACTGACTCTGGCAAATTTCTACGTGTATGAGTGTGTGTGTGTCTGTGTGTCTGTATGTCTGTATGTCTCTGTGTGTGTCTGTGTGTGTGTGTCTGCGTGTGTGTGTCTCTGTGTGTGTGTATCTATGTGTATGTATGTTTGTATGTATGTGCGTATGTATGTATATGTGTGTGTGTATACCTGTGTGTGCACATATGTGTGCACTCACATGTAATTTAAAAAGGGAGAAAATATTAAAAGATTTCCTTCCTCTCTTCTTTCCTGGTCCTGGGTCTCAAACCCAGGGCCTTGGGCCACCTTGCCGCACCACTGAGATACATCTCTAGATCTAAAATATTTTGAGAATATGGACGGAGAGGATGCAGCTCAGTGGGAGAGTGCTGACCTCCAATGTGTGATTCCCTGTTTTCAGTTACTCCCCCACCCACCCGCCAAAAAGCTTCCCAAAATGATTTGGACGTGAGAGCTTGTGCTTTAGCTAAAGTGAGACCAAGGCAGAAAGAGAACTGGAATCCAGGAGCTGGGAGCCAGCAAGGGCAACACCGTGGAGCTCTTTCTTTAAAAACAATCTGAACACGATTCTACTAGAACTGCCTCTCTCTGGAAGGTGCTGAGTTAAAAACAAATCTTGCACAAGTCTCTGCAGATGGGCCAAGGTGCCTGGGAACTGCCTGCAATATTGTTAGGGGAATATCTAAAAGTAGCTTGAATCCAGAAACATGATGTAGTTCTGGTCTTACGAAATGGTTCCATGAAATGTAGCAGAGACAGCAATAAAAATAGAGATGGTTAACAATCAATTTTCTAAGGAAAGAACCCTCTATTCTGCTTAATATAGTTTCTCAATCATTCTGGTTATAACTTGGGCTTTTTTTTTTTTTCTGAAATAGAGTTTAGTTTTATTTTCTGTTGCTTTTGTCTGCTTTAGGCACCAAGTTTGACAACAGCGAGACAGCTCTCTGTGTCTGAGGACTTCTGAAACTGGATCACGGTTCTCAGACAGCCCTAAACAAATGATTATACAAATTCACAAGCTTATTGGTTGTTCGGCACAAACATTAAAAATAAATGGAAAAATCAACTTAAAATAAGGTTTGTGTTGGGCCTGGTGGTGCATGCCTGTAATCCCGACACTTATGAGGCTGTGAAGGTAAGACTGGGAGCTCAAAAACAAACATGCTTGGGAGACCGGTGATCTGCCATTAAATACTGCTATCTGCCATTATTATCTATTGCTTTTCCTTATCGGATGGGTCTAAGTCTGAAAGGTGCACCTGAAGGATCCTTTTTGAGACAGGTTACCTTTTTGAGACACTGTGTCTTCTGGTAGGGGAGAGAAGGGGACATGAGGTTGGGGTTCCCTGGGTCTGCACATCTTGGGAGCAATTCCAGGATACTTAGGCTGAGGATGAAGAAGGAGCAGAAGGGTCTGGACAGATGCTCAGAAGTCGCAAGCAGTTGCAGAGGACCAGAGTTTAGTTCCCAGCACCTGTGTTGGGTGGCTCACAACCGCCTGTAACCCCAGGCCAAGGGGATCTAATGGCCACTTCTGGCTTCTGCTTGTGCCTGCAAACCCGACAAATAAATAAATAAATAAATAAATCAGAAGGAGGAAGTGAAGTTTCAAAGAAAATAAAAATTAGAAGACACGGCTCAGTGTGACAGTCTTATACTATGCTTGTTATGATAAATGTAAAAAATAAGATGGGCCTGGTGCCTCTAATCCCAGCTACACTAGGAGGGTAAGAAAGATCACAGGTTTTAAGGCCTGCCTTCATGGCAGAAGGAGTTCAAGGCTACCCTGGGGAACTTTATGAGACCCTGTCTTAAAATAAAAATCACCAAAATTGCACCTAAGGACAGGTCTTAGCATTACTGTGTCGCCTTTGGTTCCATTGTCAGAGCTAAACAAACAAGCAAGCCACGAAAATAGGACTGTATTAACCAAACTAGAAAAATAAGTTTCCTTTAACACAGCAAGACCAAATAGAACCAAATAGAGAGATGAACTTTAAAACCTGGGTGTGATTTCCTGGTTCCTTTTGAGTTTCTTGGTTTTGGATGGTAACCTGAGGAGATCCTTCTCTGACGTCTGACGTCATCCTGCCTCCCTCCCTGCGTTCTCAGAAAGCTGTGTCCTACACCTGGTACCCAGCTTTGCTTGCCCCTTTCTTTCTTTAATATTGTTCTCAGTTAAAAAGCAACTAGGACTTTTCAAAATATCTGATCCTACATCTTGGGAAAGGAAAAATCAAGATAAACCCGGACCTTTTCTTCCCCCAGAAAGCAAAGATGCTTTCAAAGGAACTCTGTATTAAATGGGTAAAGAGGCCAGCCTGAAGAGAAGGGGCCCCCAATGAAAAGCTGAGACACAACAGAAGCAACAGAGCGAGGGAGCGAGGGGGCGAGGGAGCGAGGGAGCGGCTCAGTGCTTGCCTAGTCAAAGCCCTGGGTTTGATCACCAGAACTACATAGCACCTGGCACTGTAGGACAAATGCCTGTAATCCCAGCACTTAGGTGAACAGGGACGATCTGAAGTTGTACGTTATTCTTGGCCACAAACACAGTTCAAGGCCAACATGGGCCACATGAGAATTTATCTCAAAACAAAACCAAAATTGGAAATAGCAAATACCATTAACCACTCTATCGCTGTATCTCTGTGGGTCTCCCTCCCTCCCTTCTCAGACTGAGTCTCCCATAGCTTGGGTCGACCTTGTGCTTTCTGTATAGCTGAAAGACATCAAATTCCTGCTCCCCTGCCCTCCACCTCCCAAGTGCTGGAATCACAGGCAACATGTATCTTTAAGTAACATGGTTTCCTTTAAAACTCCGAGTTCTTACAATTTGTTAAATGAAATTAAATTGTTTTTTGATCTTTAGCACAGACATTTTGGAATTTCCTTCAACATATGCAGGTCCAGATGAACCTCTCTCAGCAGCCAAACTACAAATGTGACATGAACAGCCAGCATAATAAGTGAAATGAACAGGAAAATATATTAATATCTGACAAGCAAATTATTTTTAGACTGCTTTTTCTTAGTATATATTAATTTTACACATGGGTTTGCATGGCATTTACCTATCTCTATCTAATATACTTGGACCATATCTACTTCCTTTCCCACTGGGCATGCTCAGCCTGGGTATAAAAATGGCATGCAGGAACACTCCTCGATGTGTGCATTTGTATTCCTTTTAGCTGAAAATATGAAAAGACACTTTAAAGATGTGTCAATAAGGGAGCTTGACCCTAGGCTGGAGAGATGGCTCAGCAGATAAGAGCACTGGCTGCTCTTCCAGAGGTCCTGAGTTCAATTCCCAGCAACCACATGGTGGCTCACAACCATCTATAATGGGGTCCAGTGCACTCTTCTGAAGTGTGTTTGACGACAGCTATAAATAAAAATAAATAAATCTTTAAAAACAATAAGGGAACTTGACCCTAAAGATGCCTGTTTCACTTAACTTCTAACAATATATCCAGACTTGTTTCAAAACAAATTAATGAATTTGAATATCTGATCCTCTTGCTTCTACATAACGACAGCTGGAATTATGGTATTATGAGCTACAATGCTCAGTTCCTGAGATGCTGGGGATAAACTCAGAGGACTGCTCATGTTAGCAAGAACTGTACCACTCAGATACATCTTCAGCTCTTATATGATTCTTTTTTTCCCCCCGACAGGGTTTCTCTGTGTAGCCCTGGCTGTCCTGTCAACTCACTCTGTGGATCAGGGTGCCCTGGAATCACAGATCTGCCTGCCTCTGCCTCCTGAGTGGACTGAAGGCACCCAGTCCTTATATGATTTTAAAACTTCATTTTATTTTGAATTGTTCTATTTGCATGTGGGTGCCCATTCAGGCTAGAAGAGGGTGTTGACTCCTTGGGAGATGAAGTTACAGGTGATTGAGAACTGCCCTACGTGGGTAAACACTAAGTGCCTTTTATCACTGAGACACCTAGCCAGTCCCACTTAACTATCTTTTTATGTGATGTGGTGTGATTTGCATATGTGTGCACAAGCACACACAAAGATTCATGATTTCTTATACAAATGGAGTATGGCATAAGTTGACTTCAGTTCCTGCTGGTATGGGAGCTAACAGATGGGGTCAAACATGTTAGTGTCCATTCCTGTTCTTTCTAAGTCTGGAGGATTGTAGACCTTAACACAAAATAGAAGAACATCAAAGTAATATTTCACTTGTGGCCAGTACACAGTTCATTATAATTTTGAGGATGGTTTTAATGCCATCAAATGAGAACTGGGTAACAGTTTGTAGACCTGCTATGATTTCATTCTTATTTGAAGTCAGAGTCTGACGCTGGAGTCCTTCAAGGTACCCAGCACCTCACCTGGTCATGTGTCCTCCACATGTGTCCAAACATTCAGCCTTCTCTTCCATACTTTTTCTTAGAGACAGGGTCTTGAATAGTCAGGGCTGGCCTCAAACTCCCCACGTAGTTGAGGATGGCCTTGAACATCCGGATCTTCCCACTGGTACCAATAACTGCTGGAGTTATGGATGTGCACCTCCTGGACTATGTGCTGCGGGGATCAAAGCCAGGGCTTCACACATGCTAGGCAAGCGCTCTACCGACTGAGCTCTGCTGCAGTGCCAGCCTGCTTGCAATTATTGTTTTAATTTCTGCAGCTCAGTGGCACACATGCTTTCTCGTGAATATTAACCACTTAAGAGAACCAGCTAGAAATCCGGCCTGAGTGGGCCACAAGCCTCTTCCAGTAAGAACAGCACCGGGGTAGCTAGGGCGCAGGGTCGGCTGACACTCACCAGCTACCCACAACACCCGCCACAGGATCTTAAGACTTCTGGTGAGTGGAACACAGCTTCTGCTCCAATCCAATTGCACGCGGGACCTGAGACTGCATTAGTTAGGGAAGCAGAAAACTGGCCTGAGTAGGGCCACAGGCCTCTTCCGGCCGGACCAGCACTGGGGTAGCTAGAGTGCAGGTTCGGCTGACACCCGCCAGCTACCCACGACCCCCGCCACAGGATTTTGAGACTGCTGGTGAGTGGAACACAGCTTCTCTCCAGTCCAATCACGCGGGACCTGAGACTGCTTTGGTTGGGGAGGCAGAAATCTGGCCTGAGTAGGGCCACAAGCCTCTTCCGGTCAGAACAGCACCAGGGTAGCTAGGGCGCAGGGTCGGCAGACACTCGCCAGCTACCCACAACACCTGCCACAGGATCTTAAGACTTCTGGTGAGTGGAACACAGCTTCTGCTCCAATCTTTAAACAGTGACAACGACAACAACTAACCCCAGAGATTACCAGATGGCGAAAGGTAAACGTAATAATCTTACTAACAGAAACCAAGACCACTCACCATCATCAGAACCCAGCACTCCCACTTCGCCCAGTCCAGGGCACCCCAACACACCGGAAAAGCTAGACACGGATCTAAAAGCATATCTCATGATGATGGTAGAGGACTTCAAGAAGGACTTTAATAACACACTTAAAGAAATACAAAGGAACACTGGTAAACAGGTAGAAGACAGTAAAGAGGAAGCACAAAAATCCCTTAAAGAATTGCAGGAGAACACTGCTAAAGAGTTACAAATCCTTAAAGAAAAACAGGATAACATAATCAAACGGGTAGAAGTCCTTACAGAAAAACAGGAAAACACATCCAAACAGATGATGGAAATGAACAAAACCATACTAGACCTAAAAAGGAAAGTAGACACAATAAAGAAAACCCAAAATGAGGCAACACTGGAGATAGAAACCCTAGGAAAGAAAACTGGAACCATAGATACCAACATCAGCAACAGAATACAAGAGATGGAAGAGAGAATCTCAGGTGCAGAAGATTCCATAGAGAACATTAGCACAACAATCAAGGAAAATGTAAAATGCAAAAAGATCCTAACTCAAAACATCCAAGAAATACAGGACACAATGAGAAGACCAAACCTACGGATAATAGGAGTGGATGAGAATGAAGATTTTCAACTCAAAGGACCAGCAAACATCTTCAACAAAATTATAGAAGAAAACTTCCCAAATCTAAAGAAAGAGATGCCCATGAACATACAAGAAGCCTACAGAACTCCAAATAGACTGGACCAGAAAAGAAATACCTCCCGACACATATTAATCAGAACAACAAATGCTCTAAATAAAGACAGAATACTAAAAGCAGTAAGAGAAAAAGGCCAAGTAACATATAAAGGCAAGCCTATCAGAATTACACCAGATTTCTCACCAGAGACTATGAAAGCCAGAAGATCCTGGACGGATGTTATACAGACACTAAAAGAACACAAACTCCAGCCCAGGCTACTGTACTCAGCCAAACTCTCAATTAACATAGATGGAGAAACCAAAGTATTCCACGACAAAACCAAATTCACACATTATCTCTCCACGAATCCAGCCCTTCAAAGGATAATAACAGAAAAAAACCAATACAAGGACAGGAACCATGCCCTAGAAACAACAAGAAGGTAATCCCTCAACAAACCTAAAAGAAGACAGCCACAAGAACAGAATGCCAACTTTAACAACAAAAATAACAGGAAACAACAATTACTTTTCCTTAATATCTCTTAATATCAATGGACTCAACTCCCCGATAAAAACACATAGACTAACAAACTGGCTACACAAACAAGACCCAACATTTTGCTGCTTACAGGAAAATCATCTCAGAGAAAAAGATAGACACTACCTCAGAATGAAAGGCTGGAAAACAATTTTCCAAGCAAATGGTATGAAGAAACAAGCTGGAGTAGTCATTCTAATATCTGATAAGATTGACTTCCAACCCAAAGTCATCAAAAAAGACAGGGAGGGGCACTTCATACTAATCAAAGGTAAAATCCTCCAAGAGGAACTATCAATCCTGAATATCTATGCTCCAAAGACAAAGGCAGCCACATTCATTAAAGAAATTTTAGTAAAGCTCAAAGCACACATTGCACCTCATACAATAATAGTGGGAGACTTCAACACACCACTTTCACCAATGGACAGATCATGGAAACAGAAACTAAACAGGGACACAGTGAAACTAACAGAAATTATGAATCAAATGGATCTGGCAGATATCTACAGAACATTCTATCCTAAAACAAAAGGATATACCTTCTTCTCAGCACCTCATGGTACCTTCTCCAAAATTGACCACATAATTGGTCACAAAACAGGCCTCAACAGATACAAAAATATTGAAATTGTCCCATGCATCCTATCAGATCACCATGGACTAAGGCTGATCTTCAATAACAAAATAAATAATAGAAAGCCAACCTTCACATGGAAACTGAACAACACTCTTCTCAATGATACCTTGGTCAAGGAAGGAATAAAGAAAGAAATTAAGGACTTTTTAGAGTTCAATGAAAATGAAGCCACAACATACCCAAACTTATGGGACGCAATGAAAGCATTTCTAAGAGGAAAACTCATAGCTCTGAGTGCCTCCAAAAGGAAACTAGAGAGAGCACACATTAGCAGCTTGACAACATACCTAAAAGCACTAGAACAAAAGGAAGCAAATTCACCCAAGAGGAGTAGACGGCAGGAAATAATCAAACTCAGGGGCGAAATCAACCAAGTGGAAACAAGAAGAACTATTCAAAGAATCAACCAGTCAAGGAGCTGGTTCTTTGAGAAAATCAACAAGATAGATAAACCCTTAGCCAGACTCACTAGAGGGCACAGGGAAAGCATCCTAATTAACAAAATCAGAAATGAAAAGGGAGACATAACAACAGATCCTGAAGACATCCAAAACACCATCAGATCCTTCTACCAAAGGCTATACTCAACAAAACTGGAGAACCTGGATGAAATGGAGAAGTTCCTAGACAGATACCAGGTACCAAAGTTGAATCAAGATCAGGTTAATGATCTAAACAGCCCTATATCCCCCAAAGAAATAGAAGCAGTCATTAATAGTCTCCCAACTAAAAAAAGCCCAGGACCAGATGGGTTTAGTGCAGAGTTCTATCAGAACTTCAAAGAAGATCTAATCCCAGTTCTTCACAAACTATTCCACAAAATAGAAACAGAAGGTACTCTACCCAACTCATTCTATGAAGCCACAATTACTCTGATACCTAAACCACAAAAAGACCCAACAAAGATAGAAAACTTCAGACCAATATCCCTTATGAATATTGATGCAAAAATCCTCAATTAAGTTCTTGCTAACGGAATCCAAGAACACATCAAAACAATCATCCATCCTGTCCAAGTAGGTTTCATCCCAGGGATGCAGGGATGGTTCAATATACGGAAATCCATCAACGTAATCCAGTATATAAACAAACTCAAAGACAAAAACCACATGGTCATCTCGTTAGATGCGGAAAAAGCATTTGACAAGATCCAACACCCATTCATGATAAAAGTCTTGGAAAGATCAGGAATTCAAGGCCCATACCTAAACATGATAAAAGCAATCTACAGCAAACCAGTAGCCAACATCAAAGTAAATGGTCAGAAGCTTGAAGCAATCCCTCTAAAATCAGGGACTAGACAAGGCTGTCCACTTTCTCCATACCTATTCAACATTGTACTTGAAGTCCTAGCCAGAGCAATTCGACAACAAAAGGAGATCAAAGGGATACAAATTGGAAAAGATGAAGTCAAAATATCACTTTTTGCAGATGATATGATAGTATATATAAGTGACCCTAAAAATTCCACCAGAGAACTCCTAAGCCTGATAAACAGCTTCGGTGAAGTAGCTGGATATAAAATTAACTCAAACAAATCAATGGCCTTTCTCTACACAAAGAATAAACAGGCTGAGGAAGAAATTAGGGAAACAACACCCTTCTCAATAGTCACAAATAATATAAAATATCTTGGCGTGACTCTAACTAAGGAAGTGAAACATCTGTATAATAAAAACTTCAAGTCTCTGAAGAAAGAAATTATAGAAGATCTCAGAAGATGGAAAGATCTCCCATGCTCATGGATTGGCAGGATCAACATTGTAAAAATGGCTATCTTGCCAAAAGCAATCTACAGATTCAATGCAATCCCCATCAAAATTCCAAATCAATTCTTCAACGAATTAGAAAGTGCAATCTGCAAATTCATCTGGAATAACAAAAAACCTAGGATAGCAAAAACTCTTCTCAAGGATAAAAGAACCTCTGGTGGAATCACCCACCATGCCGGACCTAAAGCTCTACTACAGAGCAATTGTGATAAAAACTGCATGGTACTGGTATAGTGACAGACAAATAGACCAATGGAATAGAATTGAAGACCCAGAAATGAACCCACACACCTATGGTCACTTGATCTTCGACAAGGGAGCTAAAAACATCCAGTGGAAGAAAGACAGCATTTTCAACAAATGGTGCTGGCACAACTGGTTGTTAACATGTAGAAGAATGCGAATCGATCCATTCCTATCTCCTTGTACTAAGGTCAAGTCTAAGTGGATCAAGGAACTTCACATAAAACCAGAGACACTGAAACTTATAGAGGAGAAAGTGGGGAAAAGCCTTGAAGATATGGGCACAGGGGCAAAATTCCTGAATAGAACAGCAATGGCTTGTGCTGTAAGATCGAGAATTGACAAGTGGGACCTCATGAAACTGCAAAGCTTCTGCAAGACAAAAGACACCATCAATAAGACAAAAAAACCACCAACAGGTTGGGAAAGGATCTTCACCTATCCTAAATCAGATAAGGGACTAATATCCAATATATATAAAGAACTCAAGAAGGTGGACTCCAGAAAGTCAAATAACCCCATTAAAAAATGGGGCTCAGAACTGAACAAAGAATTCTCTCCTGAGGAATACCAAATGGCAGAGAAGCACCTGAAAAAATGTTCAACATCCTTAATCATCAGGGAAATGTAAATCAAAACTACTCTGAGATTCCACCTCACACCAGTCAGAATGGCTAAGATCAAAAATGCAGGTGACAGCAGATGCTGGCGAGGATATGGAGAAAGAGGAACACTCCTCCATTGTTGGTGGGATTGCAAGCTTGTACAACCACTCTGGAAATCAGTCTGGCGGTTTCTCAGAAAATTGGACATAGTACTACCGGAGGATCCAGCAATACCTCTCCTGGGCATATATCCAGAAGATGTCCCAACCGGTAAAAAGGACACATGCTCCACTATGTTCATAGCAGCCCTATTTATAATAGCCAGAAGCTGGAAAGAACCCAGATGTCCCTCAACAGAGGAATGGATACAGAAATTATGGTACATTTACACAATGGAGTACTACTCAGCTATTAAAAAGAATGAATTTATGAAATTCCTAGCCAAATGGATGGACCTGGAGGGCATCATCTTGAGTGAGGTAACACAATCACAAAAGAACTCACACAATATATATTCACTGATAAGTGGATATTAGCCCAAAACTTAGGATACCCAAGATATAAGATACAATTTGCTAAACGCATGAAACTCAAGAAGAATGAAGACCAAAGTGTGGACACTGTGCACCTTCTTAGAATTGGGAACAAAACACCCAGGGAAGGAGTTACAGAGACAAAGTTCGTAGCTGTGATGAAAGGATGGACCATTTAGAGACTGCCGTATCCAGGGATCCATCCCATAATCAGCTTCTAAACACTGACACCATTGCATACACTAGCAAGATTTTGCTGAAAGGACCCAAATATAGCTGTCTCTTGTGAGACGATGCCGGGGCCTAGCAAACACAGGAGTGGATGCTCACAGTCAGCTATTGGATGTATCACAGGGCTCCCAATGGAGAAGCTAGAGAAAGTACCCAAGGAGCTAAAGGGATCTGCAACCCTATTGTTGGAACAACATGATGTACTAACCAGAACCCCGGAGCTCTTGTCTCTAGCTGCATATGTATCGAAAGATGGCCTAGTCGGCCATCACTGGAAAGAGAGGCCCATTGGACTTGCAAACTTTATATGCCCCAATATAGGGGAATGCCAGGGCCAAAAGAATGGGAATGGGTGGGTAGGGAAGTGGGGGGCTCTATGGGGGACTTTTGGGATAGCATTGGAAATGTAATTGAGGAAAATATGTAATAAAAATAGTTAAAAAAAAAAGAGAACCAGCTAGTGTAGATGGCCTCATTAGAGCACACCTGCCATCACAGTTGCTGGGGGGCAGGACAGGGAGTAGGAAGATTGAGCACTGAAGTCCATTCTCCCTTACATACTGACTTCAAGGTCAACCTGGGCCACATGGGATCTTGTCTCAAAACAAAAGCCAAAATGAATCATTGAAATGGCTCTGTAGGTAAAGTTGCCTGCTACTCAAGCCTGATGACCAAGACCAGTTCAGGGGAAGGAGATACCTGGCTCCTAAACACTGCCCTCTGACCTTATTGTCTATATTGTCTATGTATGTTTGTGCCCAACCCCAAAAAGACAAGATAGATAAACATGATAAAAATATTTTTAAAAAGCAATTCGAAACATCAAGCAATGTAAGTTAGTATCCATACCATACTTAGAGCAATGTACTTTATCTTTCAAATTACTCTGGGGGCTTGGTTTACCAGAACAATACCCAATCATTCCATCCTGCTGGCAGAGAGGTCTTAAGGTAGACCATTAAAAGCACAAGTGTGGATAATACATCAGGGGAGGGGTGGGCTTCCCTACCACTAGTAGGTCTGTTGTCATTAGAAGGAAGCAAGCCAATTGCAATTGCTTTGATTCTCTGTTAGCTGGCTTGATTTTGTCCCTAAAAGACAGTAACCATTGGCAATTAAACAGATGGACAGACTCAGTCAAAACCTCCTGCATCATCTCTGATGGAGACTAGCTCCTAAAATGTCATCTTCATGATTGTGAGGTCTTGTAACTGCCCTGCCATCCAAAGCTGTTTACAGATGTGGCTGTGAGGGAAAACTGGCTTAATTTCATAACTACACTTGAACCATAGGGACGGAGTAAAAATTCCAATAGCAATCTAGAAAATCAAAACATGGTTTTTCTTTATGCTCCCTCATCTTTTGTATTATTCTTTTTTGTTTTAAAGATTTATTTATTTATTATATGTAAGCACATTGTATCTGTCTTCAGACACACCAGAAGAGGGCATCAGATCTCATTACGGATGGTTGTGAGCCATCATATGGTTGCTGGGATTTGAACTCACGACCTTCAGAAGAGCAGTTGGTGCTCTTAACTGCTGAGCCATCTCTCCAGCCCTGTATTATTCTTTTTAAAAAGGGAATTCTATTTAATTATATGTGTGAGCATTTGCCTGTGTGTGTGTGTGTGTGTGTGTGTGTGTGTGTGTGTGTGAGTGCACGTGCGTGAACAGGGTCCGAGGATTGTGAGCCACCTGACATGTCATTCAGGTTCCCTGGAAGCAGTAAGTGATCTTAACCACTGAGCCATCTCTCAGCCCCCAGATTCTGTATTATTGTCGGAAGGAAAGTCTGCTGGTTTTTCTTTGTTTGATTGATTGATCCCCGTGTCAATATGTGTGTAGACACAAGCATGTCACAGCACTTTTGAGAGTTGGTCCCACTTTTTGGAGGCAGGACCTTGCATGTTTTTTTCACACTCTGAGGTAGCTACCTGTGACATTTGAGCGGAATCTCCTATCTCTACTTCTTCCCATCTTATTCCAGCAACAGAACTTAGTACTACAGCCAGCTAGACTTTTTCAATTCTGTTGCTTTTCAAGAGTAAGCTTGGTGGTTTTATTAGTTGTGCCCATTGTTTCCATGGTGATAAATACATAGCAGAAAGCAGCTTAAGGCAGGAAGGCCTTGCTCTGCCTGACAGTTCCAGGGAATACGGTCCACCATTCTTGGGAAGCCGTGGCAGCCAGAGCCTACAGCACTTGGTCACATTGAGTCTATAGTCGGGAAGCAAAGCGTGGTCAACACTGATGTCCAGAGCCCATACCTCCTTTGATTCAGTCCAGGACACCCCCCATCCCGCCTATGGAATGGGGCCACCACCTTTCCATTTCCCTGACCTGGGTGATCTCTCGAAGCCACGCCCACAGCTTTGTCTCAGAGAAGAGTCCAGATCCAGTCAAGTTGACAGAGCATTTGAGCTTCACAGTGCCTGCATCTCTCGCTTCCTGCACACATCTGAAAGGGACTAAAAGACAAATGGGAAGAAAGGATCATGCTGCCATCTCCCAAACTCTCTTCTAATGAAGGCTGGCAAACACCGGTGTGAGCTGCTATGACGTCTACTCTATCATTTTAATTTGTGCCAAAATTAAAACAGTTGGCACAAACTAAAATACACACATATTTTCCTACTACTGGTCTACTCTCTATGGGCCTAATTTTTTTAATTCCTTAACAGTTTCCTGCATGTACATAATGGATTTTAGTCATTTTTCATGCCCCATTACCCTCTTCCTTCCCTGCTGCTGTCTTCCCAGCAAGCCCCCCATACACTTTTATGCCTTTCTTTCTCACATGTGACCCACTGAGTTTAATTAGAGTTGCTCGCACGCATGTGGGTGGGAAGGTGTTCACTGAAGCATGGTCACTCCTTCTTCAGCAACCATTAAATGTCAATAGTCCCTCAGGGAGAGATAGGGGCTCATGAGCCCGTGTATGTACTTCTTTTTATAAAACTGTTTTACCGAACTGGTACATATTGTCAACATACCAATGAAGAGTACATTCATCATTTTGTATACATAACAACCAAACACTGAAGAGAACATCTATGCCTCTCCTTGCAACCACCAACTGGTTAGAGATCGTCAAGAGTGGACAGGGACCAGCCTTCATAAGCCCCTCCCTCCTATGCAGATCCTGTTCAGGTAGTCACAGTTTCTCTGAGGAAACTCAAGAGTGTAACAGCTGGCCAGACTCCAGTTTCCAGCACCCTCATCTGGTGGTTCACAAAAGCCTATAACTCCAGTTCCAGAGGATCTAATACCCTCTTCTGACTTCTACAGTACACAGACATACATGTGTATAGAAATAAAATTAAGTAGACCTAAAATTAAAGAGAACATATCAATTATGTCATGCCCAAAAAACTGTGTTCCAAACATTCTAGAATTTCCTTCAGCTCATATTTTCTTTCCAAGTTCTCCCCTGTGTCCTCTTTGCCTTGGAGGGGGTGAGATAGATGTCTCATTTGGAGCTAAGCATTTGACAGTGATTTATTTTAATCATCTTGACCAGTCATGAGTCTCTGCCGTTATTGCTGATGACTGCAAAAGGAAGCTTCTCTGACTGCGATGACCACAACACTAATCTCATTGCTGGAGTCCATCTTATGTCTCCTGGCACTCCTCTTTGGCTCCTAAAATCCTGTCTTGTCGAGGAGAACTCCTTTCTGTTCTAATTTCTATCAGTATGAATTCATTTACTGTGGGAACTTAGTGAAAAGAGAATTTTAAGGCACTTCTATTGTCTACCTTATTTCACTTTGCATGATGTTTTCAAGGTTCAAGCATGAATCAGCCTTTCATTATTTTTCAGATGAGCAATATTCCACTGCAAGTAGGACTATATCACAGCTTTTAAAAACACACTGATCTTCAATCCATCTCAAGATCCAGCTATACCACTCCTGGGCATATACCCAAAGGATGCTTCATCCTAAAACAGAGAAACTTATTCATCCATATTCATTGCTGCTCTATTTATAACAACCAGGAACTGTAAGCAACCTAGATGTCCATCAGTGGATGAATGGATAAAGAAAATGTAGCATATATGCACAATGGGATATTACTCCACCATTAAAAAAAGGAATCATAAAATTTGCAGATAAATAATGGAACTAGAAAATTCATCCTGAGTGATGTATCCCAGAGCTGGAAAGAAAAATGTGGTATGTATTGGCTTATATGTGTATGTCAGGTGTTATAAGTCAAAGATAATCAAGTTACAACACGTAGAACAACAGAGATAATGTATAGAGTAAGGGATTTTGGGTGTGTGGGACAGATCTCCGTAGAAAGGGGAAATAGAATGGATAGTCATCCATGGATAGTGTGTGTGTGTAGGGTGTAGAGTCTAGAGTGAGACGATCAGATGGAGAGGGGGAGGGAAAACAGGAAGGGACATCGAAAATTAAGAGCCACATGAGGTGTAGTATGAAAACCCAACACAATGAAGCTTCCTAAGATATATGCATGTATGAAGTTGATCTAAACAAAATCACCAAATAGCAGGAGAAGCAGAGTCCCAACTGGACATCTCTCATCAGCACATGAAGCTTCAGCACAGGAAATGGGTGACACTTAATCGAGTTGTTGTTCACAGCGGTGCCATGGATAACCCAGAGCAAAGGCTACAGGCTACTCTCCACAACATATTGCTGAAAATAACACCTGCACAATTCATTGAACATGGAGAAGAGGAACTGGTGCCTACGGAGAACCTTCACCCCTACTTGCTAGTGTTCTTCGTCCTGGAAGATACTTTGCATGCTATCAAAGGAGAAAGGTAAACACCAACCCACACAGAAAACCTTCAACCTGCAAGATATAGGAGCTTGTGGAGTAACCAACAAGGATCTAACTTGACACCCCAATGGATGGAAGCCAGACCCAACACTAGTTGGGTGACCAAGAACCTGAGACTACATAGCCATGGACCTAGGCGAAAGCCAAATACTGCAGTTGCATTTATAGACTGGTGCCTTACTCAGCTTTCACCAGAGGAGCTTCCTCTTGAGGCAGATGGGAACAAATACAGAGACCCATAGCCAGATATTATACAGAGAGAGAGAGAGAGACCTTGTAATACTCAACCCTAAATGGGATATCTCCATCAACCCCTTCCCCTTGGGGCTTTGAAACCTTTCAGAAGAAGAAGAAAGAGTGTAAGAGCCAGAGAGGATGGAGGACACCAAGAAAACAAGGTCTTATAAACACAGGAGGCATGACTTATATATGAACTCAGAGAGATTGAGGCAGCATGCACATGGCCTGCACAGGTTTGCACCAGATGGGGTCCAGGAGCTGAAAGGAGAAGTGAACACATTCCCCTATCCGTAACCCAGAAATGATCTTCAATTATAACCACTTCCAAATGAAAACTTAGTTTTCTCCAAGGGAGCCTCCTTGGTAATCAGACTATTCTTTCTTTCTTTCTTTTTTTTTTTTTTTTTTAAGATTTATTATTATATCTAAGTACACTGCAGCTGTCTCCAGATGCACCAGAAGAGGGCATCAGATCTCATTACAGATGGTTGTGAGCCAACATGTGGTTGCTGGGATTTGAACTCAGGACCTTCGGAAGAGCAGTCAGTGCTCTTAACCACTGAGCCATCTCTCCAGCCCGAAACAGACTATTCTTTTTTTTTTTTTAAAGAATTATTTATTTTATGTATGTGAGTACACTGTAGCTGTCTTCAGACACACCAGAAGAGGGCATCAGATTCCATTACAGATGGTTCAGAGCCACCATGTGGTTGCTGGGATTTGAACTCAAGACCTTCGCAAGAGTAGTCAGTGCTCTTAACCTCTGAGCCATCTCTCCAGCCCTGAAACAGACTATTCTTAAGGGTAGGATGCATGCCCAGCAAAAAAATGACCAACAGAGAATGAACTCAATAGCATCTTGTCTCATGATGTCATGTCATGGACCAAATTTATAGGATATGGTCTAGCAAGTTCAACAGTGGCTGTCTACAGAAGGTCCAAGAATCCAGTAGTTTCGATGTTAGATATCTCAGCTGATCCTTAGGACACACCAGAATCCCGAAGAAGTAGATTCTAATGCCAGTGAAGGAATGAACTTGCTATCAAGAGGGGGAATAAACAAGAGAAAGCAATCTTCCTTCTCCCTTACCCTTTATTTAGGCTTCCAGCAGAAGACGTGGGCTTAAAAGTGGATCATCCAAGCTCAAAGATGTTGATTAAAAGTGGGTCTTCTGGGATGGAGAGGTGCCTCAGTGGTGAAGAGCACTGGCTGCTCTTCCAGAGGTCCTGAGTTCAATTCCCAGCAACCACATGGTGGCTCACAACCAGCTGTAATGGGATCCGATGCCCTCTTTGGGTGTGTCTGAAGACAGCTGTGAGTTTATGAGTATAAACATAAAATAAATAATTCTTTAAAAATAAAATGGGTCTTCCCCGAGCTTTATCACTCATGAGCATATACCTAAAATACATTCCACCATCCCACAAAGACACTCTCTCAATTATGTTCACAGCAGCTTTATTCATAACAGCCATAAACTGAAAACAACCTACATGTCCTTCAACTGAAGAATGGATAAAGAAAATGCAGTAATTTACACAGCTAATAAAAACAAAGATATCATTAATTTTGCAGGTAAATGGATGGAACTTGAGAACATTATCCTGAGTGAGGTAGGTCAGACCCAAAGGGGTATGCCTTGTATGTACTCACTTATAAATGGCTATTAGCCATAAAATACAGGATACCCATGCTACACTCCACAGACCCAAAGAAGCTAAACAAGAAGGAAGGCATAAGCAAGGATGTTTGAATCTCACTTAGAAGGAGGAATAAAATAAGATGCAGATGGAGGGAGGGAGCTAGAAGGGAGGATGGGGAGGGGAATGAGAGGGGTTCAGAAACAGGTGTAGAGAAAGATAGGAGAGTTGGCCAGATGGCCATGAGAATGAACGGAAAGTGTATTAGTCAGGGTTCTCTAGAGTCATAGAACTTATGGATAGTCTCTATATAGTGAAAGAATTTGTTATGATGATTTACAGTCTGTAATCCAACTCCCCAACAATGGTCAGCTGTGAACGGGAAATCCAAGGATCTAGTAGTTGCTCAGTTCCACAAGGCTAGTAGAGACCAACTGATGTGCTGGCAAGTAAATGCAAGCAGGCAAAGAAGAGCCAATCTTCCCTCTTCCTATATCCTTATGTAAATCTCCAGCAGAAGGTGTGGCCCAGATTAAAGGTGTGCACCACCACGTCTGGATCTGGGACTATTTTTGTCCCAGGCTAACTTTGAACTCAGAGATCTCTTTACCTTAGTCTCCTGGGATTCATAACCACTATGCCACAAGATCTCCATGACAAGATCCAGGTCAGAAACTTGTGTTTCTCAGCCTCAAGATCTGGATCACAGGTGAGTCTTCCAATTCTGGATTGTAATTCATTCCAGATATAGTCAAGTTGGCAACCAGGAATAGCTATTACAGAAATCTACAACTCATGGGGATGGGGAGGTTGGTGACATCTCTAGGAGGGGCAACTGAAAGATCTCAGATAAGGGAGGAACCCAAGAGTCAATGGGGGTGACCTTAGCTGTAATTCACAGCATTGGGCATATGGAACCTGAAGAAGCCACCTCCTGTAGCCAGGCAGGAACCCCAATGGAGCAATAGGGACCCACTCACTAAACTTTCATCCCCAAATTTATCCTGTCTACAAGAAATGTAGAGACAGGGGATAGAGCAGAAGCTGAGAGAATGGCCATCCAATAACTGGACCAACTTGAGATTCATCCCATAGGCAAACTTCATTCCCTGACACTATTAATAATACTCTTTTATGCTTGCAGACAGTAGCATATTGTCCTCTGAGAGGCTCCACCCAACAGCTGACTCAGGCAGATACAGACACCCACAGCCAAATAGTGGATGGAGCTTGGAGATTCTTATGGAAGAATAGGAAGTAGGATTGCAGGCCGGTAAAGGGATAGGAACTCCACAGGAAGACCAACAGAGTCAACTAATGTGAACCCTTGGGGCTCTCAGAGACTGAACCGTCAGCCAAAGAACATACACAGATTGGACCTAGACCTCCATGAATATATGTCAAAGATGTGCAGCTTGGTCTTCATGTGAGTCCCGAACAACTGGAGTAGGAGATATCCCAAAAGCTGTTGCCTGTGCCTGGAATATGTTCCTTTAGCTGGGTTGCCTTGTCTGGCCTAAGTGGGATAGGATTGTCTAGCCTTGCAGAGGTGGGGGGATATGCAGGGGAGCACCTGCTCAAAGGAGAAGGGGGAAAGGGCAAAGGATTGTGGAAGGGTGTGACCAGGAGGTGGGCAGCGAGTGGGATATAAAGTGAATAAGTAAAAAAAAAAATTAAATTAATTTTTTTTAAAGTGGGTATTCCACTTCAAATGATTTAATTAAAAAAAAAATCCCTCATTGGTGTGCCTAGCCATTTGGGTTTTACTTAATTACAGATGTAGTCAAGTTGACAACCAAGAATAGCCATCACAGGAGGGGAAACTATGATCAGAATATATCGTATTAAAAACCTATTTTTAATTAAAACAAAACAAAAATTAGTGCTTTGCATATATCATAGATGTCCTATACATAGTTCTTTGGTTATTGAATGATTTTTTTAGTATATTAAAAATCCATAATAATACTGGTATGGTGTTAACCTACAATTATTTATTTAAAATGCCTGGTCTTAAGTTTATACCTAGAAGTAGAACTGCAGGGTCATGTGGGAATTTTTTTTTTTTTGGTTTTTCGAGACAGGGTTTTTCTGTGTAGTTCTGGCTGTCCTGGAACTCGCTCTGTAGACCAGGCTGGCCTTGAACTCAGAAATCCTCCTGCCTCTGCCTCCCAAGTGCTGGGATTAAAGGCGTGCGCCACCACGCCCAGCCATGTGGGAATTCTATTTAACTTTTTCTGGAACTGATTATGCTGTCTCAATGCCATTGACTATCCACACCATCAAGCGCATGGCTTCTAACTTCTGCATTTACCAACAAACACTTATTTTGTAATTAAATAATAGAACCATCAGTTGGTGTTACTGTTTGAGGGGAGAGTGTGGAACCCTGAGGAGGTGAAGCCCTTGTGGAGGAAATAATCACCAGGATCGTTTTTTGAGAGTTCATTGCTTTGCTCAACTTCCGGTTTGCCCTCCGCTTTGTGTCTGTGGTTGAGGATATGATGTCTCAGCTTCCTGTTACACCTCTTTGCAACCGCGCCTTCCATACTGTTTAGTTAGGGTCCCCATCACTGTGAACAGACACCGTGAACAAGGCAACTCTTATAAAGAAAAACATTTAATTGGGGCTGGGTTATGACTTCAGAAGTTTAGTCCATTATCATCATGGCAGGAGGCATGACAGCAGTGCAGGCAGTCATGTTGCTGGAGGAGCTGAGAGTTCTACATCTTGACCGAAGGCAGCCAGGAAGAGACTCTTCTGCACCGGGCAGAGCTTAAGCACTAGGAGACCTCAATTCCTGCCTATAGTGTGACACACTTCCTCCAACAAGGCCACACCTATTCAAAAAAAGGCCGTACCTCCTAATAGTGCTGCTTCCTATGTCAAGCACGTTCAAACCAGCACACATGCCCTTATGGACTCTTCTTTGGTATATAAGCCAAAATAAGCTGTTTTTTTTTTCTTTTCCTTAAGTCACTTTTGGTCATTGGTATTCTATCAACAACAAAATGTGACCAATACAGAAATCCATTCTATTACATGTGAAGCGGGCCATTTTAATCTTTTGTAAAACACACGAGTCAAAACCTACCAGAATCACTTGTTTTCAGGTTTCATAACTTTAATTTGCAGGAGGCATGGAGGTCTTTGTGTTCCCAGATGAGCACCAGGGGAACCCGGAATGGTAGGCACATGGACTTGTTCCTTTGAAGGACGGAGTGTAACACTGTTCTCCCCTGGGAAGGCTGGGAGAGGACTTTACGAGCTTGGTGACCTTTCTTTGCTTTATCTGTGTGGCTAGAGACTTTTCTGACACTGGATCATCTGCCAGTCTCATCATGACCTTGTTTTTCTCAGTCAATCTATAGAGCCCATCTTTATGGAGTTTCCAAGGGGCTTTGATGTAATCATGTCTAATCCGTGTTTAGCTTACTTTGCTCTTCAAGGATACTGTTTTTTTAATGAGTGCTTTGTTGTACTCAAGAGTTTGAGTTAATTATCACCAAAATAATTCTCACCAGTTGTGCTGTGGCTAAATATGTCTAAAATAAACCACTCAGGGTCAGACTCCAAGTGTTTAAACCAACACCAGATACTTAGTTGTGTTAAACTGAACTGCCTTTTACGTCCTGGAGACTGTCGTTCTGCAGGCTTGGAAAGGTCCTAGAGACCCCAATCGTCTCCCCACCCCCAAACACACACAAACACACACACACTAATTAGTGTAAAATGTATATATACAAAAAATATAAGAACCCTTATTTTCTATTCTTTTCATCTCTTCTCCAGCCCCCAGAATCCTGCTATGTATCCTTAACTGGCCTGGAAGTTGTTATGCAAGCTAGGCTTATACTCACAGAAATCTACCTGACTCTGCCTCGTGAGTACAGGGGTTAAATTCTTGTGCCACCACACTAAGCTAGAAACATTTTTCATCACCATATTATTAGATACAGAATTGTATAAACACAGGCATAAAAATTATATAAAAACTATCCAGCCTCTTGCTATGCAAGATGATTTTGAGATGAAATGTGACTTTCTAAAGAAATAAATATTTACGAGTTGAAAAGTCATTACACTCCCCTCCCCAGCTTTGTTTCATTTTCTCCATCTGCAGAGATAATTACTCTAGTGAATATGCTTCTAAGAATATTCTAGTGAATGTTCTATGAGTAAGTTTCTAGTTAATATTTACATACATTAATGCCCATATGGTTGCTGTATTGTTAGCAAGAACACGGACTGTGAAGTGCAGGTATGAATCTTTGTCCTTCTATTTAATAATCATTTCATCTTGGGGGAAATTCTTTAAACTCTCTGTACACCAGTTTTCTTGTCTGTAATAAGAGATTTGCAACTGTGTCCTCTAGGAAAAAAAGCAGATTGTAAGATGATGTTGAATGAAAAAGATTCCTTGAAGAAAACATATGTGAGGAAAACCAGTTAATGGGCCTCACTGGTCACTACAATCCAGTCGATTGCCCTAGATTTTAGTGGCCAGCCATAATGCACACTTATAATCCCAGGTTTTTGTAGATCAGGAAGTTGGGATTGGCTCAGGTGGCCTCCTATTTTTCAGTCTCCCACAAGGCTCCAACGAGAGCTTGTTTACAGGTTCCAGCAAAGGAGCACGGCTACTTGTCTACCTTTAACTCCAGAATGATCCTCCTGAGGTTGAAGAGATGGCTTCGAAGTGTGGCTTCCAGCAGCCACACTGGGCTGTGGGCTCACAAACCCCTGTAAGTCCCATTCCAGAGTATCTGATGCCCTCTTCCAGTCTCTATGGGCACTGGAACCCATGTGTACTCACATGCACACACAGGTATACACATAACTAAAAACGAAGTAAAATCTTAAAATGACAGTTTCTTCTCTGTGGGAAGGTCTCTCTCTTCTTTATGCTCAGCTTCAGGAGTAGTACAAGGAATGGTGATGGAGGAAGGGGACACCTAGCCAGTGATGAGGGAGTGACAGCTGTTGGAGTTAGATCACCCTCAGATTCAAGTTCTCAATGTCAGACAGACCCGTGGTCTCTTTTTCTGATCATACTTGACTTGGAGAGTAGATGCATCCAATTTCACTCATGATTTTCCTATCAGAAGGATAAATTGTAATAAACTGACTATATATTAATTAGAATGACAGGTTTACTCATTACCCAGATGGCCATCCTATTAGGTTTCTCTGATGTCTATGGCTTTGTTGGGGGACACAGATCTCAAGAAAGAATCAATCATCAGCTGCCTGGCCTGTCAAGTCTGAGAGGCCCTCCTGAGGAGGAGGAACTTGGGAGAGATAACCTCACCTGCGTTCACAATTCAGACTAGGCCCTAGCATTGGGTAAGTCACTGAAGCAGATAATTCCAGTGGTTAGCATATCACAATTCCTGTGGTATCCTTTATTGCTGTGCCCTTTTCTTCTTGGAGACCTTGCAGGGGGCGGGGTGTCACTGTTAGGATTTGGGAGTCTCTGTCTGTTATAGGAAATTTAAACATATTAAATGCCATATTGCCGGGCGGTGGTGGCGCACGCCTTTAATCCCAGCACTTGGGAGGCAGAGGCAGGCGGATTTCTGAGTTCGAGGCCAGCCTGGTCTACAAAGTGAGTTCCAGGACAGCCAGGGCTATACAGAGAAACCCTGTCTCGAAAAACCAAAAAAAAAAAAAAAAAAAAAAAAAAAATGCCATATTAAGTGGATCTCTGATTAGTTTAAGGGCCAGTACCTACCTAGCATATCTGAGTTAAACAATCTTTGTCTGTTTTAATTATCTGTTCTAAATTATACCTTGCAAACATAAAACAGGAGTCTAAATAAAGTTTTAATTTATAGTTAACTGTATCAGTTTTTTGCCTGACTCTCAATTCCTGTTAAGTTTGACACCCACCCCCTCCATATCTGATATCTGAGCATTTTGGGAAAGTTTCTCTCCCAACAGATCGGTTAGTTGGGAGTGCTCTATCTGTAACTGTAAGCAATTTCCTTTAAGATTGAGAATCATGAGGTCAGGAGTTGTAACACAAGCCTATAACCCTAGAATTGAGATTGCTGGATGGTCATTCCTTCAGACTGCTTCACACTTTGTCTCTGTAACTCCTTCCATGGGTATTTTGTTCCCCCTTCTAAGAAGGAACGAAGTATCCACACTTTGGTCTTCCTTCTTCTTGAGTTTCATGAGTTTTGCAAATTGTATCTTGGGTATTCTAAGTTTCTGGGCTAATATCTGCTTATCAGTAAGTGCATATCATGTGCGTTCTTTTGTGAGTGGGTTACCTCACTCAGGATGATATACTCCAGATCCATCCATTTGTCTAAGAATTTCATAAATTCATTGTTTTTAATAGCTGTGGAGTACTCCATTGTGTAAATGTACCACATTTTCTGTATCCATTCCTCTGTTGAAAGACATCTGGGTTCTTCCCAGCTTCTGACTATTATAAATAAGGCTGCTATGAACATAGTGGAGCATGTGTCCTTATTAAACACTGGAGCATCTTCTGGGTATACGCTGAGGAGTGCTAGTGCTGGATCCATAGTACTATGTCCAATTTTCTGAGGAACCACCAGACTGATTTCCAGAGTGGTTGTCCCAGCTTGCAATCCCACTAGCAATAGAGAAGTGTTCCTTTTTCTCCACATCCTCAACAGCATCTGCTGTCACCTGAGTTTTTGATCTTAGCCATTCTGACTGGTGTTAGGTGGAATCTCAGGGTTGTTTTGATTTGCATTTCCCGGATGACTAAGGATGTTGAACATATTTTTAGGTGCTTCTCAGCCATTCAGTATTCCTCAGTTGAGAATTCTCTGTCTAGCTCTGTATACCATGTTTTAATAGGGTTGTTTGGTTCTCTGGAGTCTAACTTCTTGAGTTCTTTGTATATATTGGATATTAGCCCTCTATTGGATGTAGGATTGCCATGGACTCTGAGGCCCGCCTGATCTACATACTGTGTTCCCAGTCAGCATGAGATCGTAAGACCTTATCTTAAAACAAAACAAAAAACCTAAACTAAAAAGCTTGGGGTGGGAGGTGGAGGTGTGTGTTTCAGGAAGATGACTGTCTTAGATAGAATTTTGTCACTGTAAAGAGATTTCATGACTAAGACAACTTTTATAAAGGAAAACATTTAATTTAATTAGGACTGGCTTACAATTCAGAAGTTTAGTCTATGTCAGGGAATAGGTAGACATGGTGCTGGAGAAAGAGATGAGAGGTCCTTAGACAGAGCAGCAGGCAGCAGGAAGAGAGAGATACTTGGGTCTGGGTTGAACATCTGAAACCACCAAGCCTAACCCCAGTGACACACTTCTCTAACAAGGTCACACCTACTTCAACAAGGCCACACCTCCTGATAGTGCCACTCCTTGAGCCTATGGGGCTCATTCTCACTCAAACCATCACCATGGTGTTGAGGCATTTCCTCAACTGAGGCTTCTTCCTCTCTAATGTTCTAGCTTGTGTCAAGTTGACACAATATCAGCCAGTCCAAACCACACCCCCAATCCCTCAGCTGGCTTGTTGGTGTGTAATTTGTCAGGTTCTGTTTCTGTAATGTACTCTCAGCACTGACATCTCCTCTCTTTGTTGGGTTCTATTAGCTGAAAGCTCGTCTCCAGGTCCCGACAGTTTCACAGAGGAAGAGTCATGCAGAGATATGAGTACCAGATGGGCGAGATCACTGGATGCCACTTCCGAGGCTGCTAGTCACAAGCTGGCAGATTTGGGAAGAGTTGTGTGTAATCTGGTGAGGTTTCTTCCTGCGAAGGGCAGAGGGGAGGAAGAAGAGTTGGACAGAATGGTTTTGGACTGCAGCAATTTATGTGTTCTTTATTCCTTGTCTGTGCCAGATAAATATGCTGCCCTGAGTCACATCCCCGACCCCATGGCACAGCCTTCAGAATGTTTTAGCTAGGATAACACTGAGTCCTTAAGCCAATATTACCACCCAACGGGAAGAAACTTGCCTGCAGACACTGTCTTACTCATCCCTGGCTGAGAGCAACAGATGATTAACTATGGCTTCAGAGGTGCTGGTTCCAAGTACAGCAGCCAGGTTCCATTCCCAGCAGCAGGCATAAGTGGCACATTCTGCACTGAGTGAAGATAACGTGTTCCTTGCACGACTGGAGAATTAAATGAAGGATTATACAAAGAGCACATTGTGCCCTATGTACAATGAGATCCAAATGAGCTCATTACTATTGCCTCAAAAATACTGTAGTGCTTTGTGGCTATTGTTGACCCAAGAATTCTGTTTTCTTTTAATGAGACGAAATCTCATGTAGTCTCAGGGTGGCCTCAAACTTGTGTTCACAAGAACAGCCTTGAACTTTGGATCTTCCTGTCTCCAGCTCCCATGTGCTGCGACTGCAGGTCTGTGCTACAATGCCTGGTTTGTGTGATGCTGGAAAGATTGAATCCAGGACTTCATGCAAGCTAGGTGTCTCAGTTAGGGCTTCTATTGCTGTGGAGAGACGCCGCGACCACAGCAACTCTTCTAAAGAAAAATGTTGAACTGGGGCTGGCTTACAGTTTCAGGGGTTTCATCCATTATCATCATCGTGGGAAGCATGGTAGCACACAGGCAAGACATGGTGCTGGAGAAGGAGCTTAGAGTTCTACATCTTGATCCACAGACAGCAGAAGAGATGCCACACTAGACCTAAAATTCTGAGAACTCTAAACCCACTCCCACAGTGGCACACTTCCTGCAACAAGGTCACACTCCCTGTGGGCCTACCGGGGTCATTTTTATTCAAGCCACCACACTAAGCAAGCATTCCACTGAATGAGCTACATCCACAACCTCTTTTTCGCTTGCAGTTTTTTTTTGGTTTTTTGTTTGTTTGTTTGTTTGTTTGTTTGTTTAAAGCAGGGTCTCACTACATAATCCAGGCTGTCCTTGAACTTGCTACGCTCCTCTTTCCTCAGCTCCCTCCTTGCTACGCTCATCAGTGTACCACCAGGCCCTGCTTTAGCATTAGTTTTTATTTGTTTGTAGACATTCTTTTTTTTTTTTTTTTTTTTTTTTTGGTTTTTCGAGACAGGGTTTCTCTGTATAGCCCTGGCTGTCCTGGAACTCACTTTGTAGACCAGGCTGGCCTCGAACTCAGAAATCCGCCTGCCTCTGCCTCCCGAGTGCTGGGATTAAAGGCGTGCGCCACCACGCCCGACGTTTGTAGACATTCTTGATTATTTCTAAATGCCTTATATATTTATTATAATTAGAAATGATATCTTCATTTTTGTAACATTTTCTAATGCAGAGAAACAATTTTGATTCATAAAAGTTAATGGCACATGCAGTAACCACGGGGAATCAATTTCTATTAGTTTCTCCAGTGGTTCTGTTAATTTTTTTTTTCCTAAGTGGGAATATACACTATAATATTGACAGTTTTTGTGTCTTACTTTTTTCATTTTCACTTTTTTTCCCTTCCTTTTTTTTTTTTTTCTTTTAAAGTCTCACATATCCTTGGCTGACATTTGAACTCAGTATGTATCTTAGGATGACCCTGAACTTTTAATCCTCTGGTTTGTAGTTCCTAAGTGTGGGCTTAAGGTGTGTGCTATCACACCCAGGTGTATGTGGTCCAGGGGTCAAACCTAGGGCTGACACATGCTAACCAAACTTTGCAAACCAGCTGATAGATGATAGCATTCCTGTTTAACTCCCACCAGCCTGTCCAGGGCCAATACACTGTGTCAAACACGAAGGAAAATGAGGATTATTTTTCCTGGTATTTGATCTTTAAGTAAAGCATCCATCAGATTAATGCTGTAAGCTGGTGTCTGGCCTTTATGCGACCTGTCATTTACTCCTCTTTACTAATTGCCTGACCGGCAAGCAGCTGTTAAAAACCATCAACTGCTTTGTTCTGCATTGATTTCTGTAATTGTACTTTCTCCGTCTTCATTCTTCTGATGTTGCACGTTACACGTTTCCCTGACGTTGAATCATGCCTGCTTTGAGAAGATGGCTCCAGCCGGTCCGTGATGTATGACTTTTTAACAACCCACTTGGACGGCAGATCACTAATATTTTACTTAGGTTCATGAGTAAAGTGGCCCATTGCTTTCCCTTTCAATCATGATTGTTTGGTTTTGGATTCAACACTGACGTATGCCCATGCTTCTTCCTCTCTTTGCACCATTTGCCTGTTTGTGACATTAATCCTCTTGAATGAGATAAATGCCACACCCTAAATCAGCCAAACTTATAGCAAGCTTTATTATATGTGCACAACATAGCTGACCCAGCAACTGCCTCTCCAGAAGTGTGGGATTTGAGAGGTCATCCAGAATATCGAGGTGGGGTTCTTAGAGCCCCCAAACTGCAAGGCTAGGGGATTTCCAAGGGTTGGGGGACTTCCCGAAAAGCTGGGCAGAATATCTCAAAATTATTTGGCAGAACATATAATCTTATAAGATCGGAGGTCAGGCTATAGGGTATGGAGCATGTCAAATTTCAGAACTTATTTTGAATTTGTAACAAGATGGCTTATGATCTTAAGATGGAGACAGACTGGTTCATCAGTGATTAGCTTTATTGATGTTCTATTCAATGGTCTGCCATTCAAAGCACTATCAGAAACGGTGGAGAATCTTGCCCCTCCACGTTCTTCTCTCAGCTGCCACAGATCACCAGCAGGAAGGGGACTCGGGCTCTGCATCTGCCTTTTCACTTTCTCTGTTGACTAAGACCAGAGGTTTTCCAATCACGAGGACATCTAATTCATAAGGTTTTTAATTTATGGCTTATACTTTGTTCTCTGAGAAATCTTTATCTAACCCAAGTTCACAAATTATTTTCCTATGCTTTCTTCCAGAAGTGTTAGTCTTGAAATTAATTAAAATTGGCTTGTGGTGTGTATGGCTGTGTTAATTTTCAGTCTTTGTCTTAGTTTCTTTCCTGCAGCTGCGATAACAATCCCCCGAAAGAAGCAACTTAAGACAGGAAGGTTTTATGGTAGCTCACAGGTTAAGGCTTTATAGTCCTTGAGAGCAGGAAAGCCAAGGCAGCAGGGATTAGCCAAATTTCCTCCACAACCAGGAAATAGAAGAATGGGTGTGTGATGCTGCTCAGTGCACTGTCTCCATTTTTAACATTGTAGTTTACATGTTGTGTGTGTGTGTGTGTGTGTGTGTGTGCATTAGCATGTGCAAGAGCTCACATGTGCACATATGCATGGATACTCCTGCATGGACCTGCAGAGACCAGAGGTTGGTGTTGAGTGTCTTCTATTGCATTCCACATTATAGGTTTTGAGACAGGGTCTTTTGTTGAACCTATAGCTTGTTGTTTCAGTTAGACTGGCTAGCCAACAAGCCCTCAGACTCTGCCCCTGTGTGCACTCCCATCCACAGTATGAAAGTTACAGGTATACACTAGCCAGCATTCACATGGACTCTGTGGATTGAAACTCCAGTCCTCACATTTGCACAGAAAGCCTGTGACATGCTATAGCATGTCCTCATCCCTATTTTCCTTATGGGCCTTACCATCTTTGTTCGTCTCTCACTAAGACCCACAGAGTTCGAGGTTGGGGGAAATTGAGAGAAGGAATGGTATAGTAGAAATTGTTTGTTGATTGACCCCATTTGAACCATAACTCTGAGCTTCCCAGTCAATATTCTCCACACAGCAGCATCTGTGTGATATCTAGGTGACACAGTTCTGATCCATGAGTTATGAATTCCAGTTACAACACGTATCACACAAATTTTACTCTCCTGAAAAAATTGACAAGAAACAAATACAGGTCAGCAGGAATATGTCACTGTTAATAGAAAAGCCTGTTAATAAATGAATGGGGCAGGTGGGGGGGGTGGTCTCTTAGGTCGTTAGTCCTAGCACTTGAGAGTCTGAGGCAGGTAGATCTCTGTGAGTTCAAGGCTATCCTGGTCTACATACCAAGCTCGAGGCCAGCCTGAGTTACATAGAGAGATTCTCTCATTCTCAAAAAAAAAAAAAAGATGAAGAGGAGGAGGAGGAGAAGAAGAAGGAGAAGAGAAAAGAAAGAGAGAGAGAGAGAGAGAGAGAGAGAGAGAGAGGAGAGAGGGAGGGAGGGAGGGAGGGAGGGAGGGAGGGAGGGAGGGAGGGAGGGAGGGAGGGAGGCTGAATAGGAGTCATGGAGTTGCCCACCTAAAAAGCCAGTATTTGGAGGTAGAGGATCAGGAGTTCTAAGTCTTTGTTTGTTTGTTTGGTTGGTTGGGTTTTTTTTTTGTTTTTGTTTTTTGGTTTTTTTTTTCTTTTTTTGAGACAGGGTTTCTCTGTATAGCCCTGGCTGTCCTGGAACTCACTCTGTAGACCAGGCTGGCCTCAAACTCAGAAATCTGCCTGCCTCTGCCTCCCAAGTGCTGGGATTAAAGGTGTGCGCCACCACCGCCCGGCTCTAAGTCATCTTCTGCTATATAGTGACCTTGAGGCTAGCCTGGACTACAGGAGACTCTACCCACAAACCAAATACAAACAAAAATAGTGAATGGGTGATAGACAAGTGTCTCTCCATGAAACCCTAAGCTTGAAAAACAGCACTGGTAGGAAGGCAAATGGTACCACACTCAGCCTTAGAAGATGTATCTCACAGTAGCCGCCCCTCTGGTGCCCGTGGTAATAAAAAAGAACCCAGACACCTTCATTTGATGGCTAGGGATCCTTCTCCATTAATACACAGACAATCGGGCCTGTGAGTATCACAGAAGAGCAGGCTAGCTATCTGTAATGGCTGAGTCGCCGTTCTTTTACTACGCAGAGTGCTGTGGTGGAGCAGTGGTGGTATGGCACAGAGCTGCACTTTTTATTTAAATAAAAGAAACGTTTTATTTGTTGTTTCTCAAATCAGATGCAACAGAAAAATTAAAGCCAGCTGTCCTGAAGACATGTGGCCATGTGCACAGTGCTTGCAGGGAAGGGCAAACACAGGCAGATTTTTTTTTTTTTCCTATCCAAGAACTGAAATCAAAGCTACTGCACCCTCAGGCACCGTAAGTTCCACATTAGCCCAGCTCGTTAGAATATCCCCCTGAACTGGGAATTTAATATTAAATGAAGATTTGATTACTTCTTCCTAAGAGGTCCCTGGACCAGATTCTGATTACTTGGTCATAACAACAAAACGGTGAGTTGGGGGTCTTTTCTCCCTTTGCTTTGCTTTTTAATTTTTTTTTTTTGAGAGAGAGACAATGTGTATGTGAGAGAGAGACAGACAAAGAGAGAGAGAGAGAGAGAGAGAGAGAGAGAGAGAGAGAGAGAGGTCAACCCTGAGTGTAGCTAGCTCCTCAGGAGCTGTCCACATGGGCTTTGAACATAACTTGTTAAAGAGTGTTTTGCCTGCCTGTGCGGCTGAGGACTGCGCGTAGGCCTGGCATCCCTGGAGTCAGAAGAGGCCATCGGATTCCTGGAACTGGAGTTACAGGTGTTTGTGAGCTGCAGTGTAGGTGCTGGGAATTGAATCTATGTCCTCTACAACAGCAAGAACTTTTA